>NC_067305.1:925926-1525926 GCF_020740795.1 Apus apus
GGGGTTGATGCCCATTGCCATGGGGCAGTGCTGACCAGTGGCTGCTGCAGCCACGGCGAGCAGCTCCAAGGCTCCCCAGGCTGACAGTGGAACACAGCAAGCAGCAAGCACCAACTGTCCTGTGAGGACCAATATCAGCAGGTGGTCACCAAATTCTTTTGTGGGCTTCATGGCGGCCACATGACAGCAGAAGACAGCTGGGATGCCTGGAGAGCCTTTTGCATTTGGGACAGGCTCTTCCAACAACCCCACTGCCATAAAGCATGTTCCTACACTGCTCCCAGTCTTAGTCTCCATCCCACTTCTCCCCTACTCACTCATTTCTATTTTGACTTCTCATTTGTATTTGGTGAAGAGCAGAACCTTATCAGAGCTACTGAACAGCACCCACACAGGAGCATCACTTCCCTGAAAGTTTCAAAACACTCCCCACCTCTCCCCATAAGAAACAAACAGAGAATTTCTAATAAGAAGACTGAAGGAACCATGTCATTTTTAAATTGCTAAGCAGCCTCTTTCCCCAGCCCTTTTCTCAGAATAACAGCTTGGGGATGACACTTCCCAAAAATATGCGGTTAAGAGGTTTGACCCAGTCTGGGGTGGGGACAAGATGACACCAGGCTGCAGACAGAGGGTATCAATGGTAAGTGCCAGCAAGCTGGCAAAGCCCTCACCAGCTATTTCAGTGCTAAGGGCAGAGCCTCTGCCAAGAGCAGGCCTGCTTCTGAAAGTGGCCAAGGCCTGTAAGTTGGCTTCCAAGTGAACGAAAAGCCCAAGCAACATCCCATGGTGATGGGATCTCACTGCCACTGCTGACGAGCAGGTTTCAGTGCAGTTGTAACAACTCTCAAGGAAAAGGAGAAACTGACCACCCAGACATTTTCCCCAGACCCCAGGCAGGGATCAGAGCATTTTACTGTGTAGTGGGAGGAGTACAACAGAACAGGTGGTCTTTCCAGGTGAGCTATTTTGCTCCAGCAGGAGCCCCTCACCCAAGGTGCCTGGTACAGCTGAACTGCACCAGACCAAGACCCGGCGGAGCTGCCGCCTCAGCCCGTTCTTGACACCCACCCTGCAGATATTTGTAGATAAGGTTCCCTTCTCAGTCTTCTCTTCTCCAGACTAAACAGCCTCAGGTCTCTCAGTCTTGCCTCATCAGGCAGGTGTTCCAGTCACTTCATCATCCTTGTAGCCTCCACTGGACTCTTCCCAGTCTATCTGTCTCTCTTGAACTGGGAAGCCCAGAATTGGACACAACACTCCAGATGTGACCTTAGGAGGGCAGACTAGAGGGAAAGGAGAACCTCCCTTGACCTGCTGGCCACACTGTTCTTAATACATCCCAAGATGTTTGTTCTGGGCATGAATACTTTACTAGCTCTTAAGCTAAAACATCTGAAACCTCTACTGAAGATTTTGGCCAGCATAAGCCCTAACAAGCTCACTGTTACTGGACTTGCCTGCAGTGAGTCCTCAAAGCCAAGATACAGCCCTTCCCAAATGTTTTACAGCAGTGGTTTTCCACCCCTGAAACAACCATTTGAGAGATTTTGGTCAAAGAGCCATTTTATATGGTTTAGCAGCTGGGAGACAAGCAATGAGACTCAGACAGCCCCAACCACTGATGCTCTTCTACAAACTGCTTTGCTGAACAGCTGGTTTCATTTAGCACTGTGGTCTAAAAGCCTTATCTTGTCTGGGGCTGTTAAGTTAATGACAGTCAGTTGCAAATTAAACAGTCATTAAAACTGAGTATTAATTTTTGCAAACTGAAGCTTGCATGCTTCCCCAGTCACAGAGTCATCAGAATTGGAAGGGACCTCTGGAGATCACCTAGTCCAGCCCCTCTGCTAGAGCAGGATCACCTACAGTAGATCCCACAGGAACACGTACAGACAGGCTTGGAATGTCTCCAGAGGAGGAGACTCCACAGCCTCTCTGGGCAGCCTGTCCCAGGGCACTGAATGGGGCAAGAGGCACTAAGGTCATGTCCTGCAGCACCCTCAGAAGCAGCAGCCCTATCCACCTGGCCTGCTCACCTGCCAACACGACTCACATGTATTTCAACAGATTAAGCTATCTTCTAAAACAAACCATTACAGCCTTTTATAGTGTAACTCACTGATTTACTTATTGCTTTCTGGGGAAGTACACTTGAATTCTGAGGTCAGAAGATGGTCTGGTCCAAGCTGTCCTTGCTCCCCACATGTAAAGGGCTTTGTTACAAGCAGCTGCTAAAAACTTCAGGGGCCAAAGGAAGACTGAAATGTGAGCACAGTAGACTGCTTAAACAGGAGAATAAAGAGAGCCTTGTGATAAAAAAAAAAATACAAAACAAAACCATCCCACCAACCAGAGCCTGGATTGTGCCTTCCAACCCTGGGAGGATGATGGATCCATCAGGAACCTGGTCCCCCTATGGTCAAGACGAACTTAAGGACTGGCTGAATCATGTCCTGCTTTCTCCTTCAACTGGGGGGAACACTGGGCAGTGCCAGGGCACCACAGCTCAGCAGGAAGGAGCAAGACCCAAAGGCTTTGAAGTACACATCAGTATTAGTCAAGGAAGAACAGTTCTTTTATGAGCAGTATCAGCAATTGCCACATCTCACTTCTCAGAGCAGAACATGAGAAGGAAGTCACATGCAAGAGAGCTGCACAAACATACTGTGCGATGAGATTAAAACTAACAGGAAGAGAGTATTTCTGAGAGCTTCATGTTTCAGTTGGTCATGCGGTGACCTCTGTGTTTCCATGCCCAGGCACTAAAGTGCATCTATAAGTGCAATGTTTTCTCTAGTCCTGCAACCTGCCACTGGTAGGGAGCACAGTGGGGTTCACAGATAAGAGTTGCCCCAAACATCACTAATGCATTTTTGCAACTATATCACTTGGTCTGATAAGGGACTTGATCTCTCTCAACAAATTGCTCTTTGTGGGTGCCAAGGTACTGCAAGCAGGAGGAGACAGCAAGAACCACAAAGACAGCAGGACAAATGAGTCATTTTCTCTCAAATGGTAAGGAAATAAAAGTGTAGCAGGAAAAAAGTGGTACCTCTGTCAAAGGTCTCGGTCTTCTTTCTACAACAAATTCTGTGTGGCAGAGCTCACAGTAACTTGTGTTGGAGGAGGATAACCATTTTTCCAGGCAGCTCTTGTGCACGGTGCCCAGTGTTCCTGTGCAGTCACACGGGGAAAGCAGTCCCTCCCCATTTCCACCTTCATGACAGATTCGACAGATGGGCCCATCACTGAAGAGGCAGACAAACAGAATGAGGTCACGGTCAGAGCAGGCAGAACAACACAGCCACATTGGGGCACAGGGTCTGATCCCACCAGGCCCCAGCACGCAGGGCAGCAGCAGGTGGCACAGTGTGCCAGGCACACAGCAACGCCCCGAAGCAGCAAGAAACCAGACTCAGGGGAGCGTGGAGGTGCCCAGGGTGTTTTAGGTCAGTAAAATCTGAAAGCCATGTTGATGAGCACCACAACACTCAAGAGAAGCTGGCACAGCAGCCTGGCCAGCTCAGCTGGCCACAGAAGGGAGTGCAGCACATGTCCCAGACTCCAGCTCCACTCACAGTGGGCAGGGGCTGACACTGGACCCAGAACCAACCCTGAAGCGTTGATGCAAATCCAGAAGCCCAAAGTGAAGCTGATGGTCCATGTGCTAGTCCAAGTGTGACCCAAGACACCTGGAGCCACTCACAAGGTTTGCAGTCATAGTGGCACTTATCAGATCACCTACCCACTCTCACCCCATCTCTGCTCTGCATCCTGGGTTTAGCAGGAACTGTGGAAGGAACAATGATATCTAAAGACACAACTGAATTGACCCTGGAAGCTCAGCTCTCCAAGGACACAACCTATTTCATGGCAAGCAGACATCCAGACTAAGTTCTCAGCATAGAAATCCTCTGCCCATCACAGTGCAGTAGCTCACCCTCATCCTGCCTGCATTCTGCCATGCAGAGAACCAGCCTTGGTGCTTCAACCACCACCACCACATCTCACCCCCTCCTTGGCTGGAAGTTTCAACTACAGAATCAAATTTCTTTGGTCATGCTCAAGCTCTGCCCTCTTGGGACCTCACAGAACCAGAGATGCTTCAAACACTTTCAGAGACACTAGCAACCCTTCCCACAGGAGGCCTGCACTGATCATATGCAAACCACCCAAGGTGCTCCCTCAGGCCTCTCACGGGCAGTGCTGACTGTGCCCTACTGGTGCTTCTGCTCCAGCGTCCTGCAGCCTTAACTCAGGTGTATCAGATGATATTCATACAGCAAATTGCCATTCACAAAGTAATTTTTTGGGGCCTATGTAAACTCAGAGCATCCAGTGTCCTCCTGTAGAAAGAACTTTTTCTAGCTGCGCAAAGAACCAAGCCCTTTTCACCTGACACCTCTCATTTGATTGTTCTGTGTACTATCCCCTGATTCTTGTCCCGTAAAAGACCATGTTTTCTGTTTTCCACAGCCCTGGATTTACAGACCTCCACTGCACAGTCACCCCTTTCACGAGCAGAAGAGTCCTAACCTATCTAGTCATGTCTTACACAGAGACACATCCACCTTTCTGATCCCTCCACTACCCTTTCCTCCAACTCTTGCAGTTCTAGAACATCCTTTTAGAGCTGCAGGAACCAGTACTACAGTTTTCAAGACATGGGCACACCAGGGATTTTTGCAGTAACTGTGTTCTGTTCTTCATCATCTTCCCAAACCTTAGTATCTCACTGCCTTTGGGTCACTGCTGCACATGACCTCAAATGCAATGCCCAAGGTCTCCTTCCTCCAAACCCATGAACACATTTGTAAATCCTGGACTATTGTTCTTCCTCTGCATCACTGCACACTGAAGTGCAACCACCGTTTTAGCCTGCAGGCATTTCCAATAACACTCCATTCCCTAAACTCAGACATCTAGTGCTATTTTAGGACTAAGAGCATCCCAGCTGGCATCCAAAGGCACAGATTTCCTAGAAGCCCTATGCCACATCTGCCAGCCCCATACAGTGATGTCTTGAGCTCCCTGGGAAACCTCAAATGGCTCTTGACACCAAAGTTTACTATTCTCAGCAATTCAGTTGAGACCATTTAAGAACAAAGCTCTGGAAAGCAGAGGCCCAGTGCAGGGCTACTGCACCATGGAAACGAGCCTTGCTGGTTTCTCATGTCTTTCCCACCTTCCAACTGGCCATTTCTTTCACACAACAAACATTCTCTTACAACCACAATTGCACAGATTTGTGGGTGGAGGGAGGGTGAGAAAGGAGTATCTTTATTTCAAAGACCCTACCACATGCCCTCTTGAAACCCAGGAGAGCTCTACCAGCTATCACCTTTTCCACATCCTGCTGACAGTACAAAATCCATGCTGATCTCACCTCACAGTTCGTACTCTGCTGACTTAAAAAATACCCACCTGACTGCAAAAGAAGTTTGTGGGATTGCAACACAAGTCAGAACAAGCACTTTGCAGTCTTCAAAAGCTGTGCAGTTACTTCCATTAGTTTGCACAACCAGACAAAACAGAAAGCAAGAGCAAAACACAGAAACAGAGTGCAAGGAAAAGGAGCGTATCGGGCACAAGCGCTGGTGGGGCATGAAGGGAAGAGCCAGAAACAAAGTGCATGTCAGCTCACTAGAGCAGCAAGACTTCTCTCCTGCTGCACCATGGATCTCCATCACTTTCAACTGAATGTTTAGCAGGTTTCATGCCAATATTCAATATTTACTTCAATATTTAGGGCTGTGTACACCCACTAACCATCCCCTTCTCTCTATGAAAACATTACTGGTGAACCACTGACCCTGGTTCTCTCTTCCTTTGCACGTGTTTTGTTTTTTTTTATTTAGGGCACTTTTTCAGCCAGAACAAACCCTGCAACAGGAATCTGGAGAGGTGGTGGAAACTCCACCCTCAGAGATACTGAAAACTACATCAGACAAGGCTCTGAGCAGTCTGATCCAACTTTGAAGTTGGCCTTGCTCTGAAAGGAGGCTGGTCCAGTTGCCCTCCAGAATTCCCTTCTGCTCTTAATTCCTTGATGATTCGGTAACTTTTATTGCCCTAATGCTCAGGGCTGTATCAGAACAGCAAGATGACAGTCTGCCCACACAGCCTTAGTGCCAGGGACAGACCAAAACAACCCCAAGCCTCTCATGCATCTGTTCTTTCCTAAGAAAAGCATCTGTAAGATATTTAATCCATTCTCTTCCTGTTTGAAAAGTTTCATATTTCCAGTGCATTAATATAACCTTGGCTACCAATAAACAATCCAGAAGGAAAAAAATTGCTGACAGTGTGAGAAAAAAAAATTCTTATCAGACTCCATTTTCCTTCCTTCCTGTCTGGAGGGGGAGGGGGCCCAGTCACAGTCCCACACAATACACTCTCAAACAGTTTTCCAGCAGCCTGTACAGAACATATCCCTAATCCAACCTTCCAGTACAGTCATGCTGCTTTGCTAACTGCTGGTAGCAAGGAAGAGACTGAAACTCATCACCACCACAATGAATGAACTGGTGAAGAAACTCACATAGGGAATCCTGTTGGGTTTTTATTAACCTGTCATCCCAGGCAGTTTCCACACTCAATTTTTACACCCTATAAGTTTTAAGGGGTTGCACAACTTCTTGCCCAGCTTATCTGTGGTCAGAGAGCAAGCTCAGTTTCCATTTTTATTGACCTGCTCCAGGTTTGCTAGATACAGCAATTACATTTGCCTCGGTTCTCCTCCAGCTTTCCTACTCTCCTCCCACACATTTGCAGTCACCTCTGTCACACCTCATCAACATTTGGCCAAATTCATTGAAAAATAATACCAGCTGTTCAGACAGGGTTTGAACACAAAACGAGACCGTCTCGCTAGCTGGACTGAACAATGCTGCCAAGTGTCCTCTGCTCTGGAAGCTGCTCAAAACACATGATGAGAAGTCACATCAGGAAGACGAGCAAGTGAAGCTGCCACAAGTGCCCTTCAGAAACAGCTGGGCACTGCAGCTCCTACAACACAAGCACCCTCCCTCTCCCTGGGGCTGCAGACACCAAGCCTTTACTCCAAAACCATCTGAGAAGAGGGGCTGTGCTCCATTTTCAGCCCTAATATAATCTCCATGAACAGCAAGCTGCCCTTGCTAGCATGGTGTCCCACCTCCACCACTGCTGAGCCAGGCTTAAGCAGAGGCACAAAGGAAGAGGCTGTGTGATGGTGGGGTGGCTGCAGGTCTGGGGGTTGGATGGACACCCAAGTCCCAATCCACCAGCACAAATCCCAATCCACCAGCATGAACGCCAATCCACCAGCACGTGTGACTGGTGTGAGCTCCCACAGCGAGAGCGCAGGCCTGGGAAACACCTGGCTAAAGGGGATTTTGCACCCAGTACCAGCACCCCAGGGAACTCCCTCTACCCCTAGAGTCACCGAAAAACAGGGGAAGAAAGCCAAGGCGCAGCCATCCCAAGCCTCTCCTGTGAAGCAGCCTCACCTCTGGGCGCCCAGCGCCTTGATGACGGTGGAGAGGAGCCGTCCATCCTTGTGGGTGACCTGGGTGACGTACTGTGGGCGGCCGATGTCCGAGTCCTCCACCGACTTGGAGAGCGCGGCGCTTCCCGGGCAGTCGCAGAGGGAGCCGGGCAGGTGGCAGCAGTCCCCTGTCGTCATGGCAGCTCCGGGCCCCCCTGCCGGGGCCGGTGGCACTGAGACCTGCGGGGATGGCACCGCCGTGAGAGCCCAGCACCCTGGACCCCCCTCGCCCCACCAGGGCTTGTGCTCCGGGGGCACAGCAACCATGGGTCTTGCTAGTCTGCTGTCCCCTTCAATAGGCTTCGCAAGGCTGCCTTACCATTAAATTAAGGCTTCAAGTGTCCTGCCTCCATAATTTAACATCAGAATTGCAGATTTGCCTTTTGTAAGAGAATTCCTGGTACACACCCTTTAACCTGACAAAGCCTTTCAAGCCCAATGTGCCAATGCACAGAAGGCAACCAGAAGCCCCAAGAGCCAGTGTCACCCTGGCTCTAGCTGTCTTGAGAACTTACGTTCATACCCCCAGTAAAAGCTGCAGTTTCACCTAAACAAGGCACTTAAACCCCTTTGTGCGGCTCAGTTCAGGGAGGCCCATGTCTCAGCTGTCTTCAGGTGCTTTCTGAGCCCTTCAAAGCCTGTCCATCAAACTCAAAAGGATCCCAAAGCCCATCTTTGATTTTCCTTTTTTTTTTTTTGTTTCTTTACACAAACATACAGGCTTCCCTTTCCACATCCCATGTGATACATCCCAACAATGAACATGAGAGTATTAACCACCCAAAGCGCTGAAAATGCTCCAAGAGCTCCCAGGAAAGGACAATGGGCCAGTTTTCCTCCTTTCTCTTCCAACAGATTAGACTGATCACGATTTCCACATGACTCTTTCAGCACCTCTGTGATATACCCAGCAAAGAGAGCAGAAGGAACAAGCAACAAACACAAGAATTGGGGATAAAATGGAGAGAAAAAGCCCAATGTGACAAACTGGGAGCTGGCACAGATGAGTCACATGTAGACAGAGAACCCTCTGCCTTTGAGGGAAGGCAGCAGCTCACCCAAGCTGTCAGCAACAGCCCTGTTCCTCCTTGGCAAGGCTACCTCAATCCCAAAGACAGGCGAGCTTTGCAGATTCAGAAACATCCCATTTTCTCCAATTTCCTTTAGCCTGGTCCCTAAGAGGCAGCTGTGCAGAAATAAAGAGCTGGGGCTACAATTAGTCATAAGCTGAACAGAAGCCAACAACCTCGTACTGCTGGGAAAGACCAAAATCCTTGTGTCTGTAAACAGGACTGCACAGGACAGCAATTCCTGTGCACCAGCACTGCTGGGATCATCACTGGAATGGCATCTCATCCTGGTGACTGGATTTCAAGAGAGAAACAAACCCGTAAAAGCTCAAATGAAAGCAGTGAAAAGGATAAAAGGTCTGGAGGAATTAAAGAAAGAAAGAAACAAACAAAAAAAAACAACACAAAAAAACCCAAACAAAAATAACCCCAAAACTTCCTGGAGAAATATTAAAATCATTAGGTTTGTTTAATTTAGAAGGGTAGGGGAGAATTTCAATCTCCATCTTGTGGAGGTGGAAGCAGGCAAACAAGCCCTCATCATCCCATCCAAGGAAACGCTTTTTGGTTTCAAGATTTCTGTGCACAACAGGAGTCAAACATTCCCATGCAACCGCAGTTTCATCAGGTTCAGCTAAGCCTAAATCAAACTAAAATAGCTAAAGAAAATATGGGCTTGTTCCTGGTTGAAGGCTTGGCCAGACTACAGAGGAAGAAAACAAAAACCCAGTGTGGAGCCCTGAAAACACCGATTTGAACAAGCACAAGTGTTCCTTCGTGGCTTGGAAATTAAGCAACCCTTACACAACCAAGGGCTTTGCCTGTGAGGATGGCTCCTTTCATGGTGAATGTGTTTGAGAGGGAGACAGCACTTCACTGGGGTCTCACCACCAAGTGACAACTGGAGGACTACCTGTAATCCCTCCTCTACCTCTGAACAGAAAGAGGCTTGAGCTTGTGGGCAGGTCAATCCCCATCAAAAGAAATGGGAATCTTTCCATCAATATAAAAATGAACTTAACAGACTCAGCCTCTCTCTCCACCTTTGCAAAGAGCTCACAGGGTTAGAGCCATGGTTTTTATTGCTCTCCTTTTTTTAAAAAAAGGCTACAAGCTCTCCAGCTTGAAAGAGCAAAAAGTAAATGCTATTGGAATTATTTAAGTCAGCTGTTTTGCAAGTTACAGAGTTCTTTGAATTCTGAAGGTCTCTTGCTGAACCAGGCAGGAAAAGATATATGCTTTTAATAAAAAAATCGGTTCCATTTGTTCAGCCAAAACATTGTTTATTTTTAAGTCGGGAGGAAAAAGGTCCATTTTGAGTATTGGAATAAAACTGCCCTCACTCCCTGTGTCCTGGGAGTATTTATACTGAGGTTCTTTGTACTCCTCATCTGACAGATCCAGGCAGCACCGTGTCCTTGCCCTGGCAGCCCCATTCCAGGCTGGAAGGGAACGGCCACCCCGCCGTCCAGCAGGAAACGTGCCATTTTCTATTACAACTTCTTTGGCATTTCCTTGTCAGGGTCCATCCCAGGGTGGACCCTGAAGTCAATTGCTTTACTATCTGACTCATGTCATTCAGCAAGTACAAAGGAAAAGCAGCAAGATTTTCATGGATCCAGTTAGTGAGAAAGTAACTGAAGTTCAAAGATAACATCTGCAGTGCACTCCAGTCCCAATTTCATACCCAGCTGAACATGAACAGCCAAGCCAGTCCCTCTCCTGGCTCCCTCCAGGCTCAGCTCAGAAACCCACAGCCTTCCCTCACAACTGTCAACAGGTCATTGAACCCAAACCCAATATTACAACAGAAACACCAAAAACTCAAGAGTCAGAATCAAGACCCAAACAGCTGGTTTGGACCACACACTGTTGGTTTTTTTTCTGGGCAGCTGTGATTTCTGAGCCCATTCCCCGGGGATATATATCTTTTTTTCAATTTTTAAAAAAGTCTCTGAGACATTATTAGGTTTATTATCAATATCCCCTCTGCTGCCACAGTTAGACATGAGCAGATAAATCAGAAGTCTCTTCTCAGCAACATTCTGTATCCTCAGCTCCCGAGCGGATCCAGGATATAATGGCTCAAGTTCATAGAGATTACTCAAAATTGAAGAAAAACAAACCCTGTTTGTGGAGAGCTGGTTCAAAAGACCAAGTTTTGCACTAAGCCTCCAAAACTCAAACATGTGCAGTGAGATGAGCCGGTTCCTCAAAGAGCAGCTGGTGCTTCTTCACTGCTCCGTGGCAGAGCCCACAGTGCTGGTGCAGGATCCTGCCAGCCACGCTGCTCACGCAACACATGCCAGCAAAATATCCCCCTTGTCAAGTCTTCTGGCATTGCAACGAGACAGGCAACCCAGTTTATATCATCCTAAGGGCAAGAGAGGCTTCAAAACCCCCTCAAAGGACTGAGCAGGTCAAGACTGCAGAGATGAAGCTGGGCTCTCCATCCTGGAGACATGCCCAGCAGGAGCAAGCGGAACACAAGGAGCTAAAGGGTCCCTCAGCTCTGTTCTGCATATTTAGACTTTGCAGGCTGGTAAGACAGTTGTTTTGCCCAGACAGGGAAACCACAGCAGGCCAGAAGAATACCTTGATCAAAGCCACAAAGAGAAAATCCACAGTCAAGATGAAAAAAATAACAGGAAAGGCCAAAGTTAAATGAGCACAGCAAAGGGGAATTGTTGGGTGCAGGTCATGGCTCCTCTGGGCTGCTTGTGGCCCGTCTATGTGGTGACTACCAACTGGTGTAACCCTTGGAGCAACTCTAAGGATCCAGGGCAAACGGGAACTAGAACCAGCTCCACCTTCAGGTCCAGCTCATGTGTCAGCTTCTGTACAGATTAACTTCCCTGGCATTCATCCACCAAGGGAAAACACCACGCCTGGCAAGGCTGCCAGCAGCTGAGTCTTCCTCTCCCTGATTACTATAACCAAGACCTGGCACCTCCCACAGTGCTGCCAGGAGATAACCAAGTTCTGTAGCCAACATAATCTACCCATCTGTACACAAGTACCTCTTTTGGTTTTTTTGGGTTTTTTTTGTCTGCTTGTTTGTTTTTTAATTTAGCTAGTAACGCACTCCCTATCTGCAGATTGCCAGAGCTCTGACTGCTGCTCACACAAGCTGGTATTTAGCCCCTAGGAGCAAGGCCACCCAGTCTGCTTTTCAAATCCATTTTAGCTAACTCGGGTATGCAGACACTGTGTCTTCTAATCATGTGATCCTGCAAACGTCACCAATGAACTGAAGGGTTTTGGTTGCTACAGGGCATTTCCAAACATCAATGCTTTCCTTTTCAACATGAGAACAGGATTTCCCAGATCCTGGGGCCCCAGGATCATCTGAACACAAACTTCTTGAGGGAGATAAGTACAAAGAATTGCTTCCTTCACCACATCTAAGCACCTGCTCCCACACGTCCCGTCTCATCCCGCTAACAGACGTCTTTCCATGGCCCAAGTCCAACCCCAGCCTGCAGCAAGTCTTTCAGCACCCAGCTCTGCTGCTGCAGGTGGCTGCAGTGCCCAACCAGTCCACTCTGGGAGACTGGCAGGGTACCCCACCTTCTGCCTATCATGGAGGGCAAGTTCTGGCCTCCAGACCCTCACACCCCCAGTGATTACAGACCCTGAGACACTGCCACCAAAGACATGCACAGGCAGGATGCCACGAGTGGTCTGTAGTGCTCCCTGCTTCTGTTAAAAGGTTGCCTAACAAAATAAGCCAAGAACTGGCCCAAAGCTGCTGATGGGCTTTGTTTTCAGTTTTGTTTAAGTACGTTATTTGTACATCAACTACCTGATTCCTGAAAACTCCACTGCAGGTCTGCTGCCTAACACCCTACAGTCCCTGAAAAGCCAATCACAGATCTGCCCACACTTGATCCATCAGCTGAAGATAGCTCTAAAACTTCACAAGATGTGCCCTCAGGCACTGAGGAGGGAATTCTGCTACAAGACCTCACCACAACTCTCCCATCACCCAGGACTTGGGAAGGAATCTCTTCAGTCATCTGCTCAGAGGTCATCTGAATGCAACTGTCCTACAAGTCAGAGTGCAACGAGCCCTGTTTAGCGTTTCATGACATATACCCCAACATTCAAAATACAACCTGATGCCACACAAAAGCTCTTAAGGCATTTTAAAATTTGGTAGAACACACACAGGAAAGCATTTAGCTCTCCAGGCTGCTTCTCAATTTCCTGCTTTGCCTGAAACATTTGGTTGACAGTCGCAGTTAGAAGACGTGCTGTAAAAACTTCAGCATTAACTTGCTCTTCAGATAGTGCCAAGGGAGCAAGGCTGTGAACCAGGCTGTCATGGGACAGACCTGACCCTGAGCTCAAGGCAAAATAAACCCTGAGGACAGAAAAAAAAAAAAAATAAATCAATCAAGGGACAATGTTGTGGAAGCTCATGAACCTTCTAACAAAGCTTCACACCAGGAACCAGCTCCTGCACCTTCAACAGCAAACCATACAGGCTGAGATAGTGTCCACAGGGGCTCCCCTGTCTCCTCCCTAGGGCTAAATTTCCAGCCTTCATTAGATACTCCAAGTTTAACCATGTAACACCCAGACAGTGGTCAGATACTTCCAGGAAGCAGCCTTTCTGGACTCCTGTCTTTGTCATATTTGTACATTCTCTACCACTGCCAGGGCTACAGCTCTGCTGCCTTTCAACTACTGCAGTAACACAACTCGGCAGCAGCAAAATAGTAGCACAGCCTCCACTTACTGGGCTCCTCCTGGGCACAAATGGACAAAACTTCTTGATACCAAGACACTCTTTAGGCATATTCTAGAAGCTTTCTGAACTCTCGATTGTTTAGACTATGGTTTGATGGCATATCAGTTTGTTTTCCAAACACAGAAGAAGAGAAGTTGTACTTGGGAAAGATCAGACCATGTGTTACAGCTGGAGTGTGAACAAAGTTATCTCAGATCTTCTGAGACTTGTTATTTGCCACAAGACCATATGAAAGGCAAGTTTACTGCACTTTAATCACCAACATCCGGAATAACGAATTGCAACATGAGGAGAAAAAATTCTTTGCAGAGGATATCTCCAACCAAAAATTTGCCATGCAGACATTTTAATAACAAGTTTCATAAGGAAACAACTGAAAAGCAGCTGGGACATGGAAAACACCTGCTGCTCCTCTGAGTATTCAAAAGACATCAGCTTTGCGAGGTGCACAGCAGCACAATTCACCATGTACTGCAACTACACAGACCTTCTACCCACCTCTTCCTCTGTATTTTATCCCTCCCCTTCTGCAGGAAAGAGAAATGCATCAGCAAGACCTTAAAGCTCTCCTGAGATCACGAACCAGGGTGAAAAATACTGGTTATTCTGCCCATAAAGCAATACTTGCAGAAGTGCTGCCCATCTGTGGGGAAATCAACTGTTCCCCCCACCCATAAGCACATCCCTGCACTGCTCCCACCTGCAGTGCTGCCTCCTGAAGGCACCAGAGTTGTGTGGCCTCTCACTTCTCTTTGCACCCATGTCCTCTACCAAAATAACTGCAGCAATAACACAAAAATACTGCCTCCTCACCCCATGGCTGCAGGGAGCTCCCTTCAGAGAGGTAGCATCTGCAGCACTGGAAAAACTCAAGGACTCCCCAGTCCTGTTCACTCACTTCCCAAGCAGTTTCAGTTTATTCAGAACAAACTGATTTTCCAGTTCTTGGTAATACATCAGAATAACAACAACAACAATACCAACACAGTCTTCCTGTAACAGCAACACACGCACCAGATCAACACAGAAGCACCCACACAATGTTGGACCAGTCAGTCCCTCAAAGGGCATCACTCAGAAGGATGCAAAACATTATTTTAGGACTGAGAATCCCATGCCAGAGAGAACTTACATTCTCCTCAGTATTATCCTTGGCTTGTAAAGCACCATTTACATGGTTATACAAATAATAATGCTCTGCTTGGAGAGAAACTGGAGCTGGCAGCACATCCCTGCCAGCACATCCCAGCCCCTCTCGCTCCCACTGCTGGAGACCAGGCAGCCTGCTAGTCTTCCAGCAGATTGCTTTTCATCTGGAATTTAACTCATCTATATTTTTCAATCTAGCTATTTCACTGTACAGATCTCTTTAGCACGGTCAGTTTTCAGAGAATCACAGGGGTTGGAAGGGATCTCTGAAGATCAAGTCCACCCCCTCCCCCCGCTGCAGCAGGAACACCCAGGGCAGATCACACAGGAACATGCCCAGACAGGTCTTGAAAGTCTCCAGAGAAGGAGACTCCACAGCCTCTCTGGGCAGCCTGTCCCAGGGCTCTGTCACCCTCACAGGAAAGAAGTTTCTCCTCATGTTGAGGTGGAAATTCCTGTGTTGTCACTTGGTGCTGTTTCCTCTCGTCCTATCACAGGCACCACTGAACAGAGTCTGGCCCGTTCTTGACACCCACCTGGCAGGTATTTGTAGATAAGGTTCCCTTCTCAGTCTTCTCTTCTCCAGACTAAACAGCCCCAGGTCTCTCAGCCTTTCCTCTTCAGGCAGGCGTTCCAATCCCTTCATCATTCTTGTAGCCTCTGTTGAACTCTTTCCAGTAGATCCCTGTCCCTCTTGAACTGGGAAGCCCAGAACTGGGCAAAACACTCCAGATGTGGTCTTACGAGGGCAGCATAGAAGGGAAGGAGAACCTCCCTTGACCTGCTGGCCACACTTTTCTTAATGCATCCCAAAATAAATCCCAAACTCTTTTCAAGAGCTTCCTAGCAAAGGTGCCACTGCAACTTTTGACCCCACCACCCACATGTACCTCAAGAGCTCCAAAGTAGGCACCAACTGAGACCATTCTCCTTCTCCATGGTCAGCCAAAGAGCAGGACTGGCTGATTTCACCAGCATATCCCTTCTGCCCACTCCTCACCACTACAAATTCCTCCTCAGTCTTGAACTGAAACTTCACCATTGGCATCAGTGCTACAAAATCTCAGCCTCTCTCTCCCAGTTCAGTCTGCAATGTTCTGTTTAGGCTGCATTTCTAGTTTTTCTGGAGGCACAGGTCTCAACTGAATTGTCTACAGTGAAGTACAAGAAAAAACAGGAGGAAATACAAAGTGAGAGCAGTCCAGAATTGTAGTTTACTTTCTCCTTTCCACCACTCCCAAATCCAAACACAAAGAGCTTTCAGCTGAAATAGGACCAAAGCCCTTAAGGCTTCAAAGAAAGAGGTGTTAAAAGCCAAGACTGCAGGAGTTTGATGCATTCCCCTGTTTGCAGAGAAGTGCCTTAGAAACTAGGTTTGATTTGTTTGTACTTAACGTTTGCCAAGCCAGTACTGCTCCTTGCCCCTCATTCCCTCTTTCTAGGAACAGCAGGAGAATGTTTCCTTCAGTCCATCACTGACTTCACGACAACTGTTTAAAATTTCAAGAGCAGTTCCAGCATGGCTGTCCTCGAGGTTAACCACACATCAGCATCCTGTATTAAAGCAGGAACTGACAAGTTGAGTTAGAATTGTTACATAAAATCTGGAAGAAAACTTATGGATGCCTATTTTGATTGAAAATGGGGACAAAAATCACTGTTCCCAAACTGTAACACTGCTTGTCCTAGAGAGGCCTAGTGCAGGGAGGACTGACAGGTAGGAAGACCTGCAGGTCTGTACAGCTCCAGCAGGGCTGTTCAGTTTCCTAGAGGACACAAAGGGTTCAGTCCCTGCCCTGAGACACTTTGTCACTCCATGCCTTTAGGATTTTGCCATCCTGCACTCTACCATCAGTGTTTAGTGAGCTCACAACCTGTAACCATCACAGCTGTAGAGAGACATGTTCCACCAGCAAGAAAGAAAAAAAAAAACCTAAGAAGCTCAGTAGCCACTTCCCAGGTTTTAAACAGCAGGATCACCAGCCAAGAACTCTCTCAAAGGCTCAGCAAGGGGGTAACTACCTCTCCCAGCAGAGCTGCAATTGTTGCCACAGTGCTGATGAGCTCGAGCAGACCTAGTCTAACTGCAGCAAACCCAACAAAGCTGACAGTGAATGTGACAGCATCCTCCACTGGGAGCAGCACTGCTGCAGCCGAAGCTGGGCAGGGAACAAGACCAGACCTGGGGAGGTGGAAAACCTGCTCTCCACATGTGTGACATTATCTGTCCCAATAAGGCACAAAGAGTGCCTCAGCACAAATTAATCCATTGTTTTAACACCAGAGAAAGCTAATTTACACAAACTCCATGGAAACTGCTTGCCTGCCCTTCACATTCATTTGGTGCTGTGCTCATTCCCCTCACATAAAAGTGACCCACAGCTTTATTTTTCAAATGGCTTCTCTTCTGCATCACAGAGACTGTGTGCCTGGTTTTACTAACTTAGAAGTGGTGTTTTCCAGGGGCCAAACATATGTCAACAGAGATAATTTCTCTCTCATGGGAAGGGTTTGAGCTAAAAGCACGCAGAGGCTTAAGTCAACTAGAGTAAATAGGACTGGGGGCAGGAAAGACAGACAGACCAGTTGTGAACTTCAGTCTTGAGGGGGGAAAACAACAGTTTAGAAAATGGAAACTCTGCATTCTCCAAATATCCAAAGCTGAGTCAAAGTCAAGTGGGGGAAAAATAAACTCATCCTGGAGTTTACAGTTCAGGATGCCTGATTCCTCCCTTGATCTTCTAAGAAAAGGCTCTGTGGTTTCTAGTGTAAAAAGCCAAGATATTTTAAACAATAGTGAAAAAAGCCCCTAAATGCACATTTTACTTTTAGTAGTTCTGCAGGCAGATACACAAAGTCACATCCTGAGGACCTGCAGCCTTAACTTGCTCAGCTGGCACTGGATGCATTTTGGGTTGATTTTGGTCACACTGTTTCAATGGCTCCATGCTGACTTCCTCCCAGGGAACCACCATGTCCTGCACTTGGTTGGTCTGGGGCAGCAGCAATAACCTAGAACAGAAAAGCCCCTCTCACAGCATCTATTAAGGCAGGAATTCTGTTGGAAGCTGTTTACAATCAGTACATTTGTCATACTGCTCATCTGCATGGTCTGCTTGGCATCCAGTGTGGGGTGACCTCACTCTGCAGCCTCAGTGCAATTCCACAGGAAAAAAAAAAAAGGGGGGCAAACACATCAGAAAGAAGAAACTATCAGTCCCAATGCTTTTTTTTTTTTTTTTCCTGTTTCCACTTAAAGGCTGCCAGTGGTGTTAATTAGCTCACCACACACGGACAACCCAAGTTTTACAGCTGCTATTTACTGTCCCTGGCATCCACATTAAGTTCACACTTGGCTGCTTCCTGTGCCACCTGGTTCACTCCTGGCAAAGTCAAGACTTCCTGACTGATGAGGCTGCCTGTAACACCCCACAGAGTGTGTGTGTGGGTAGTTAGACCTTGTGTCCTCAACTGGAGTTCTTAAATTCACTGTTACAGTGCACACCACCAGGGGATCTTCCAGTTCCTTTCTCTTCAAGCCTCTGCTTCCGAAGCAAGACATACCAACAGAGTTTCAAATGCACCTGAGAAACCAGCACTCTTCTAGTCCTCCAAACACCCTTCCCTGCAGCTGCCTCCATATCCCTTTGGAGGTGCAAAAAAGTATTCAAACACTTAAGCCTTGGAAAGACAAGGCTAAGACATCCAGCTGCTAAAAGTATTATTCTGTGCACGTGCCACGTTGGCAGCTGAGCAGGGTCATATGTCCCCACAACCAGGATGGACAAAGGGGACTGGTCATGACCATCAAAGCTAACCAACCTCAACAGCATCACTCACATTCTTGACAAGAACCTGAAAAAAGGTTGAGAAAGCACTAGAAACTGTATTGGAAGGGAAAGAGACAGAGAGAAATGCTTGATGGAAGGAGAAAGGAGCAAAAGAATGAGAGTCCCAAAGAAAACGAGGGCTGGTAGGAGGGAGGGTTGAGAGGGGGATACAAACAGTCCCTGAAGCACGAGCAAATAAACGACACATCAGGGCAGGGAAGCCCTGTCTCTGGACACTGCAGAGATGATGCACTGAATACAAACAAGCTTGATTAAAAGCCAGAGCTGGTCTGACTAACCCTAGCATGTCCACTCAGTCACCATCAACACTGACTCTACAGACACTCCTCCTGTCACCTTCCCCACGGCTTCCTCTACCGGGACAAATCACCCCATGGCCTGGACTCTCCTCAGAGCACTAGCAAGGTATAGCACAGATGTGTCACTCCATGTTTAGGTGACAACCACTTCTGTGGGTACTGACAGCACAGGCAGTTGCACAGATAAGCAAGAAGTCTCAGTCAAAGGCCACTGTGTGGCTCTTCAGTTTATAATCTTGGTCTCCCCAGTCACACAGAGAACATGCTCATACGATAAGAGCAAATATTTGAGACTTGAGAGAAAAGCACCTCCAGTGTCACAATCAGAGGCTCATCCCTCAGAAAACCCCACAAATGAGCAGTTTTGGTGTCTGTTCCTACCAGTTGTCTCAAGAAAACCAGTTTAGAGTGACAGGTCCCAGTTTAAGAAAAACCACTCACAAACTCCAAGCTCATGCCCCAGGGCAGGGCAGCTGCTGCTCCAACACACCAGTGTGACAAGCTCTCCAGTCTGGCTGTCACACTGAACTCTTCCTCTTGGGAGACCCCTGTAACAAGCTCTAGGTACAGGGCAGTGCACTCCCTGCCGGGCCCCGCAGCGCCCAGGAGGCTCAGAACGTGCCCCAGAAACACGAGCCAGCGGCGCTGCGAGAGAGGAGAAAACAGCCGAGGCAGCGCACCTGCCGACGGACCTTATCCCTGGGGAGGTGAAGGCCGATGAGCAGGTAAAAAATCGCTGCTCCAAAGCTCCAGGGCCTACATTTTCCTCCCAGGTGATGTTTCCACCCGCCCCCCCGGGGTTTCCAGGCCGGGGTCAGCCCGTCCCCGCGGGGCCGCAGCCTCAGGGCTCGGGCCGCCGCGGGGGAGGCCGCGCAGGGGCCGCACGGCTCCCGGGCCGGTGCAGCTGCTCCCGCGGGAGAGGCCGCTCCCGGGGAGGCGGCTGCGGAGAGCGCGGCCAGCCCGGCCCGGCCCGGCCAGCGGGGCGCTGCCACACACCGGGGCGCTGCCACACACCGGGGCGCTGCCGGGCCCCGCGGCGGGGACAGCCCCCCGGACAGACCGGGACACCGGGAGGGCTGCCAGGGCCCTGCAGTCCCCACCCCCTGGGCGGCCGCACCGCCTCGGCCCGCAGCTTCCGCAGCACCGCAGCGGAGCGCAGCCCGGCCCGGCACGCCCGGCAGCGGGGCCGGTCCCGGTGCGCTCCGAGCCCGCGGTGCCCGCCCCTCCCCCCCCCGGTACCTTCGGTCCCGGCGCCCGCGGCCCCTCAGCGCGGCGCGCGCCGCCCCATCGCCGGCTCCTGCGGCCGCCGGGCTCCGCCCACCCGCCGGCGACCGCCAATCCCCGCGCCCCGCTCTGTGACGTCAGCGACGCTCTGCCCAATGGAGCGCGCTGGACCCGGCCGGCGTCGCAACGCGCCCACGCTGGCAACGGCCGCCGGCCAATGGCGCCTCGGCAGGAGGCCCCGCCCCCCGCCGGGCCCCGCCCCCCGCCTGCCCCCGGGACCCCGGGGGAGCGGCCCGGAGGCCCCGGCGCTGCCCCCCCCCCCCCCCCCCCGCAGCCCCGGGAGCACCTCGGCCCCCCCTTCGCTCCCGCAGCGCCGGGCGGCCTCACCCCCCCGGAGCAGAGCGGAGCCCCCGGCCCTGGCTCCTCCGTCCCTCCGCGGGGCACCGCGTGCCGGGCTCCCCGCAGCAGCGCCCGCACAGCCCGGGTCACCGGGAGCGCCCCGGAGCCTCGGGCGAGAGCTGAGGCGATGGGAAGAGCCCCTCGAGCAGCTCTGGGGGTCACGCACCCCCGGCCACAAACGCTGTTCGCACCTGATCCTGCCGTTGGGTTTGGAACAGAACTTGACGCACACGGGCTGATTGGGCAGTCTTTATATCCACAGTACAGCAGGAACCATGCACAAAAATCAAGAGATGTGTATATTTACAAAGTGAATTGCACTTAACACAGGAACTAGGAGTAAAAGTAACGGAAAGGAACCTCTCTTCTGGGTTGCATAAAGGTCCAGTGCTATTTATAGCCTACACAGCCTGATAGACCCTACTGTGCATTACCTGAAAGGCTTGAAGTAAGAACTACTGTTACTTCTCAAAACATTGCAGCCCTGGAGATACTCATTCCATGGAAACTTTCCATTAATCACCATTTAAACTGTAGTATCTATTAAGACACTATTAAATACTCTGCAAGTTGAGAGAATCCAACCTCAGCCCTGACTTGCTGTATTTTACTTGAAGAACAGGGAGTCTTCACCTCTTACTGCCTGATTTTTCATTTCTTATTTGAAATTCAGCCCCCCACTTTTAATACTGTTTTTCCTAGGGAGTTTTGTTTTGTTTCTATGTTTGTTTCTTGTTGTTTGTGGTTTTTTTAATGAAGGAAAAAGGCCTCCCTAAGTGACTGAGTCACTTCATTAGGATTTTTTCTTTTTCTTCTACAGAGTCCAAAACCTCTAAGCAATTTCTTCCTTCATGCTTGGAGGGGAAACAATCACCAAGCACAGGTAAGACACAACCATTAACAGCTCATGAACAGATTACATCCACAACTCTGGAACAGCAGAGCATGCAGGAATCAGAGCATTGGGAAGCAAAAATACCTACTGTACATTTTTCCAAGCAGCTCAAATAAAAGGCACAGTCCAACCCTTACCAGCTGAAGGAGCTCTCCCTGTTTGCACAAGCATACCCAGCTACCAGCCCCACACTGTGGGGTGATTACAAGTGATCTAACAGAACAGCACTCAGATGGGGGGGGTCTCCAGGCTGCAGCATCTTTCTACTGCTTCTAACCTGCTAGAAGTGCTGAGAAGCAGCCACAGGGGGGAGAAGCCATTAGTGCCTTCTCCTTCTACCAAACTGTGATGGTCTCAGCAGCACACCCAAAAATCCCTTTAAAGTAGCAAACAAGTCACTCATCAACTGGGTTTTTACATGTATGCAAGTACAGAGTTTAAAACTTCCCTATGAACCAAACATTCCTGTCCTCTGCAGGTTATAAACAAACTCTTGCTGAAGATTCCAGACTTTAACTCACCTAGTCCACAAGCATCTGACTCAACAGGAAGGAAAAGAAGTTAGATTGAGGTGGTCTACCCAATTAATTTGTTTACTCACCAACATATCACTTTTATGTGTGAATTTTAGCTTTTAGTCTCCCCATAATTAACAGGGTAGTAAGCAGAAGAGACTCCTGTCTAATTCTCCACTGGAGGACCTGTTCTAAATATCAGCAGGAGCCTTCAGCTGAGGTGAATGTTACTGACACTGGGTGGTAAGCACCAAGTGCTTTTTAGTGTTATTTTTCATTAGTTAAATGAAAGTCATGCTAAACACCCAAATAAAGCAAGTATAGCATGTTCCTCCTTTCACAGGCAGAGTTCCTGTCACCAGGAGTTTCACGTAAGTCAAATTCTGCCCTCAAACCTCTTATGGCAGATGAAAAAGAGCTGGAACTTTTTCTTTTTCCTAACAGGAATACTGAGAGACAGAGCCAGTGAAGCTGCAGTATGAAGCAGTCCAGGTGACACTGAACTGTAACTTCCATGTCAGGAAGCCTGGTTAAGGAGCCTGGCTTGTTGGAGAGCTCTGAGTGTTAAGCAGCTCTTCAACAGTTCCAGCTTCCTCAGGATTCCTCCAGGTCTTCCCTCTGCAATTTCCACAGCCATCACCAACAGTGGGTTGTAGCTGTAGTTTCTGGAGTGCACAGAGCTCTCAGCAGGACACCAGGGTACTGTCTGTACATGTGGAGGTGGTTTTACCAGGCAGAACTGGTCCACTGTCCCTCTTCTAGTGGCAGTCATGGCCCTGTGGTTAGTCCAGGCAGAACCCTCAAGCCCACAGGAGGCTGCATTCCAAGTGCCTGAAGAGCAGCACAGCAACCTGGGACAGAAACAATCCTTGGTCTTATGAGCT
The DNA here is from genome assembly GCF_020740795.1 of Apus apus. Taxonomy (NCBI): domain Eukaryota; kingdom Metazoa; phylum Chordata; class Aves; order Apodiformes; family Apodidae; genus Apus; species Apus apus. The sequence continues at coordinate 948,500 of NC_067305.1, forward strand.
GTGACCACAGCAAGGAAAGCCACCATGTAACTTACAGTGCTCACACAACTGTGTGCACACATGCTTCCCACCACTTGGATGTACCAACCAGCCCTGCAGCAGGAGTGGCTTTTCCACGTCACACAACAGGCCTCAAAATCATCCCAGCCCCCTGGCATGAGCAGTACAGGTCCAAGATCCACCTGCTCTGAGGGGTCTTTGGTCTACATGCAATGAAGTTGTAACAAGGTCTCTTCAATACCCACATCATTTAACAGCACTTAAGACATTAACCTTTTGTTGGGACTCTTAGGCAAAGTTTAGAGCCTTCAACAATTTTAAAGGCCAAAGAAAGTATCTTTTAAGAGATAAGGAAGTGACTAAACTGCTTCTCAGCTTCTTGCACCAGGCCAGACTGATTCTAAAAACTTCATGTTAAGAACAGGATTTGCAGAGTAAACACGTTAGTATATCACCCTGAACTGGTAAGTCTTAACAGCATGACTCCTCAGTTAAAAAATTAAGGAGCCCAGCTCTAGTAGTGTCCACCAGTTTGTGAATGAGATATTTTCAGTATCTCAGCAATTCCCATTCTCTCTGATGGTGTGTCCATCTGCCAGCCTTCCAAACACTGACTGCACATCACATTTTGGTCTAGAACCACCAAAAAGATGTCTCTAGTTCCCACCGGCTGCACCTTCTCTCAAAAGGATGCTATATTAAAGTAAACACCAAATGCTGGGAGTGCTTCCTGAACTGGGACACAGCACTGTGATGCCTAAAGAGGAATTCATACCCTCATTCAATGGAATTAGGCTGCAAGCATGCACCCCTTCACCTTGAGTGTGTCCTCTACACAAAAGTGAGAAGTGGAAGTTCTAGGCACCATGTGCACCCTTTACTGTCAACTATAGCCCTCTAGGTGGATACAGTACAAAATTAAAGGCATTGGTCTGGAAATCTGAAAAGAAAAGCCATCAGAGTTAACCGCCCTTAATTTTATTACACAACCAGAGAGAACAGTTGAGACTGGAATGTCAGACTTTCCCTTCAAGCACAATTCACAGTTTCATATTTGCTTTGTATCAGAAAAAATCGACTCACTAAGAGGCAGGTAGGATTCATCAAGTGAGGTACAGTCTCAGAATACAGAGCAAAAATTCCCTGCGAATTGCTTCACTAGTTCCAGAGAGCAGCAGATGGGCTCCAACTCTTCCTTTAGACAGTTTCACCAGTACTTGCCTCATCATAACACTTAGCATATACTGGAGGGGATGCAAGTGTGTAAGAGCTAGTGAATGATGAGAAGCCATCACAGAAGATTTTCACAAGCTAGCAAGAGACAGACCACACAAGGTTGTGATAACATTCTTCCCATCCAGCAAACCAAAATATTATAGTAGTTAGCCCTGCTGATGACAAGTCTGTTACATCAGGTGAAGTACAATCATTTCAGAATTACAGTCTGCAGTTCAGCAGAACAGAAGAGGAAAACAACAGGTTAGTAGTTAAGTGAAATCTTAATATGCCTTTTAGTAGAGGTCAAGGAGAGTATGCCCAAGGTCAATAGTGAAAGAGAACGAAGAGTAAGTTCAAGATGCTATGGTTCTGCAGAAGTTTTACAAAACGTATAAAGTGGTGTGTTTCTCTACAACAACCAAAACCCCTACAAGTGCAGGTATATACATGACATGAAAATATTGCTTCACTCACTCAAACAGGGGTAGGAGAGATCTAGAGAAAAAGCAGCATGCAAAACAAAAAAAAAGTCCTGGAACTACAGAAGATCCTGCTTTCATACACTGATCTACACTACAGAATAAGCCTACTTGTACAGGTTGCAAAAGGTCTCTGAAATCAATATGCTGGCACTTAATGTACAATAATGTTAACTGATTAACATAAGCCATGAATAAATATTAAGCCACTTCATAAAGCCTGCACAAGCAGCACAGGCATTCATGGTGGCAGAGAAAGCAAAGCAGACATACTTCATTGTTCCCAAATAAAACAAGAATAGAGAATGATTTCCCAAGCAGGAAACAGTAAACTACACAGCCAGACTAACTGTATTAGGGGTAGTTACACAATAAGTAATGTTATTTTCAACAGCTTTCTTATGTGTGTGCAGCCACTAAAAACCTCACTGTGAGACTTGATCAGGATAGAAAAAAGAGCATTTGGTAGGATAGCTATTTTCTTTTAATTTCTCCCCCATGTTTACAGAAACACAAGAAAAAAAAATCTGACTAAGGGAAGAAAAAACCTTGTCACCTAAATGTAGTTATTTCAACTGCTATAGTCAAGTCCCCATGGTTTCTCTCCCAGAAAAAACAAACCAACAAAAAACCCAAACTGTGTGAGGAGAGCGTTTCATGGGATAATATCCAGCAGCAGATATTCCAATAAAAAGATGTCTATCAGATCAGTGCCTACATTTCAAGCCCAAAAGTCACCACATTGAAGGGGATTTCAGGGGCAAGGGAATGTTAACCCTACAATTAAAGCTCTAAGGTGAAAGGGGGGACTTGGAAATGGGGTAAAGGAGGGAAGAGGGAGTCACTGAATCACAGGAGATAAGAAGTGCACACAAGTTTCTAAATGAAGCACAGACGAAGTGAAGGGCACGAGAGTCATCTACGGGTCACAGGTTCTGACAGCACTGGAGTTTGTTGGATTTCTGTCCATCGGTGGTTGGTGGGACACTGATGTCAACGACATTGTTGCCTGGAGACTCATCGTGCGCGGACCGATCCGCGATCTGCTTCTGCGACACGATGCGGTAGATTTCTGAAAGGAGAGCAGACTTGTTAGAGCCCACACAGCCCCTGCCTGCAAGGGAGCACGTACAAATGGCCCAGCAAGCTGTCACAGAAGATGTTTGAACCCAAGAATGAGAAGATTTTAACTTGAGAGCTGTGAAAGGGAACCTAATCTGACCAGCTGTGGCATGTTACGCTTTCCAGCTCTGCAATGGACACGCCAGCTCTGAGTGGAAAAGTTATTAAGACAAGATTCCTTACTGCCTCCCACAGCAGCACTTCCTGTCACAGTGTTTTCAGTGACTCCATGACCATGGGTACTATTAAAAGGCATTTTAAATGAGAAAGAAGCAGGAACACTCATTTCTAAAGCTGGGAATAATCTTAATTGTGACTTAAAAACTGGGCAACAGGATCTAGAAACCTTGATCAACAGGATGTTTGCAAAACGTCCTCGTGCAGCAGCAACGACTGAGCTATTTCACACTTCAGCTCCTGGCAAGTTGCTGCTACCAAATGACTGAAGTGCCTACTCCTCTCTGCAACAAATCAGTTTTCCCACCTATGACAGTGAAATGCCACATGGTTCCATAAAGCCCCATATTGATCTGAAAATGCTTTTCCCAAGACAATTAATTTATTTGACTCAATTTATGCCTGAAAGCACAGAGATCCACAAAGTTGTAACTGCTGCAGAGAGACTGCCAGCTTAAAAGCTTTCATAAACAAAACCATTTCAGCTGCAATGTTAGTAGAAATAATTTAAATTGAAAGTTTTTTCAATTACTTAATACACCTACTATGAGCCCTTGTTCCAGCTTCCCTCCATTGTGAGACAGGAAAAGGGCAAGTACCTCCCTGGAAGTCTGAGGTAAATATTAAGGTCACATTCATGCAGCCACAGCCTCAAAACATCAACATTCCAAATCTTGAGTAAAAACTCAAAATCATGGGGGACTATGTGGGTATGTATCTTGTTTGGCTTTTTTTTTTAAGAAGCTGCACAAGTTTAAATTGTTTAAGATGGAAACCTTTAACTGATCCTGTTGCCCTTGGCCATCTTCAGCTCCTCTTGCTGAAGGGGATGAGATGTTCAGAGATGTCACACCCCCTCCTTTGGTGCTCACTGCTGTTCAGTCCTCACCAAGCTCTCTTTTCCTTGAGGTAGCATCTGCTTGGTTTTCTTTAGGTGTGGTTTTCTTCCCCAGACTTTAGTGATCCCTCAAACTGGTGGCCAGTAACAAAAGTCCTGTCCTGCTGCTCCCACCCTCTTTCCTCCTCCAAGTCCCCCATGGTGGCTCCCAACTCACTGCTCTACACAGCAGATTTTCCCAGATTTCTTCTCCACTCCTAGGAGGATGATTCTCCTCCAGGCAAACACTTTAGGAAAAGCCTTTTCAGGACTACTCAGTCCTTCTAGCCACATCCTCACTATTCCTAAACTGAACAACCTCTGGGAGCCCAAGATGCTGCTAAGAGATAGTGTTTTGAGTTCAGTTTGCCCAGGCCTGACCTCAGCTGGAGTTCTGGTCCCCTAAATATCTCATCTGCCACAGCAGACCACACCGGGGCTCTCTCCTCGAGCAACCTTAGGCCATCTTCTCTACCCAAGGTCAGCCTCAGGACAACACTACAAGGGAAGACAGGAGGAATGGCAACCACAAAACTACGCTCAGTGCCAAAACCATGGATCCCATCTCAAAGCACCAGGCAAGCTGCCTCAGCTCCAGCCAAGTGCCACAGACAAGCAGGGGACCTGCTGTAAGGCTGCCCTGCATGAGAGGCTGTCCCAGTTCAGGCATCTGCTGGTCTGCTCTACAGCCTTGTCTCAACAGCAACATCCTCCAGGTGCTTCACCAGTAGCTCTGATAATGCAAATCTTGCTGAGCAGAAAATATAAACAATTTCTAGTCTGTCAGGCATCTTACTTACAGGGGCAGCTTGGCTATCCTTTATCTCCTGCTTGCCTCTTCTTGGTCATCTTCTTCTAATTGCAACATATTTCTGGTACCAACAGAGTTGGCCAGAACCAGACCTAGTGATCCCAGCACTTCTACCTGCTTTCCAGCACAACCCTACACAAGGAACCTAGCAGAGCCTGCCTTACAGAATTCAATCAATTAAAACTCAGCTCTTTTCCTAGGAACAGCCTCTCATTCATACAGAATCAAGAAACAATAATACAAAGCCAATTATCTGGTTTATCCAATAAGCAACATAGACCAGACACTTCCTGGTCATCAAGCAGAACCAGAATGAGGGCGCTTTCTTGTTTAACTAAAATCAGTATCTGGTTACAAAAAAGGTCAGAATATGCTCATCTTGAGATGTTGTGGGACATGTTTCAGGCACCACAAAGCAGTGTAGAGGGGTGAGACTACAGATGGTTGATTGGGCTAGAATTCAGCTATGGCAGCCACAGTCAGGAACTGGATCTTGCCAACTTTGCCTGTTCACAGTATGAATCTTAAAGAGCTTTTCAAGAGACAGAACAAACACACTGACAAGTTACATGACATTTTCTCTCCTTCAGGACAAGATTCAGATCTCACGGGGCAGCCAGAGGTAGAACAGTAATCCAATACCTGTTTGCTAGGCCTCTTCCTATTTAGGTATGATTTTTAAGGGTTTTTTGCCAATTACTTTATTTGAGGACTGGAAGACTACATCAATTTCCTTGTTGCCTCAAACTGTATTTTGAGATACTACTACTGCAGAACACAGAGTGGAAGGCAAAGTCTCTGAAAGCAGAGATGCTCAAGTTTATCAGGGTTTCTTAGCCCCAATGCAGCAGTCCTGCAGACTAGTTTCCTTCTGACACCCTTGGGTGTGACAGCACCATGCTTCCCAGGACCCTGCTTCTAAGAATTAGCTCAGGCACAGAGCCACCCAAACACAGAGTCCCCTCAGACTGGTGCCAGAGGAACACATCCTCTGGAACACAGAGTGCTAAGGCATACAGTGCTGACACACCTACATAAACTCAAGTCTAACTAAAACTGGACTAAAATTAGACTAAACCCCAAGTTTGGGAAACTTACCCACCCCACCTGAAGTGACAACACAGCATGTAACCTCACCACTTCAACCCTGTCTTTCCTCCTCCTACCTCATGACTGTAGAACTCTCACTTCCTGGCCAACCTCACTGTGAAGGAAAGCAGCATTTTCTCCCTATCCTACATTTTGCCCAGAACAGAGCTGCACTCTTCCAAAGGCCAAATGAGCCTTCAGCTCAAATTTGCAAAACACCAGCTTGAAATCCCTGCTTTGGCCATGGCTTGGCACAGTAAGCAGGACGTGCTGGTGTACCTACAGTAATCAAGCCTTCCTGAAGAATCCTCCTGTAGTGGGGTGCTCCCTCACTCCAAGAAAATACATGCAGGCAACAGCTCCATCTTAAGGAATGGAAATTCTAAGCCTCAGTCTGGAAGAGGCCTAAATCCACTAGAGTGGAATACCTCTGATGCTACATGCAGTGCTCCCACTGCACGAGCCATGGAGCATTCCCACATGTACAGCAAATATGAAGCTGCAAATGGACACTGCACTGAGCAGCCACATCCACAGCAGTTATATGTGCTGAGGAACATCATTGGGCAGGAGAAGTCAAAGCTCTCGCCTCCTTTTGACTTGTGACTATTTTCACATACTTAACTCCTGGGACTCTTCAGGGACACTCCCAGAAGGCAGCCTGCATGGTCACCTACCTGCTTACCAGCAGCTGCCAAGAGTTCAGTAGTCTGGACAAAAATACAATGCACCAGTCTGCTTTGGTGCAAGACAACACACTGGAATGTTTAATTTCCAAGTGTGGCTGTGGCTTCACTGCCTAAATTTTGTGCAGGCACAGAACTGCTAGTGACTTTGCAACAGTGCTATTGCAATAGCTTGGATATATGGAACAACAGGAGATTAAAAACCTCCAGATGCTTGGGCAGAAAGATATGTGTGGGGTGGGAGGCAGAACAGAAAGGTAAGATTAGAAGGCTTGCAAACTAACCATCATTCCCAACATTCACTTCCAAAGCATTCTAGAAAACATGCCCATGAAGATGACCCACTAGCTCAGAAGTTCCTCTGAATCCATAACAAACCATACCTGTAAGAATGTTCTTGAAGGCTTCTTCTACATTTGTTGAATCCAGAGCAGAAGTTTCAATAAAAGATAAGTTATTTTTTTCTGTAATAAATAACAAGTGGTTCAGTTAAAAACTTTAATAGCATTTTATTTCACCTTTAAGGTTTTCACCTTTATTTTTCAGCCAAATCAGCCAGGGCACAGTCTCTTTCTTTTAGTCATGTTATACTAGGAACAACTTGGTGCACTGTTTAGTTGGCTGCTAGTGGGCAGGGGTGACCTCATTGCAGTCTGTGGTTCCTCAGGAGGGGAAGAGATGGGGCAGGTCCTGATCTCTTCACTCCTGGGACCAGTGACAGGACTGGGGGAAATGGCAGAACCTGCATCAGGGGAGGTTTAGGTTGGATATCAGGAGAAGGTTTTTCACCCAGAGGGTGCTTGAGCACTGGAACCAGCTCCCCAGGACAGTGGTCACAGCACCAAGGCTGCCTGAGTTCAAGAAGCCTGAGGATGATGCTCTCAGGCACATGGTGTGATTCTTGGGGTGCCCTACACAGGGACAGGAGTTGGACTCGTGATCATAATGGGTCCCTTCCAACTCAACATGTTCTATGATTCTGTAATTCTAGTGTTTCAGCAGCATCACCTTTGACCACAGTGTGAGAACATTTTCCCCACTGCAGCCCCTGTTCAGTCAAGCAACACACGTAACTCTCCTCTGGTTACAGATCACTCAGTCCTAGAGGAACCTGGAGGAATAGCACAGGGCTAGCACTTGGGCTGCAAGATGAGTCACAATTCTCCACAGCAACACCAAAAAGATAAAAGCAGACCTAATCAGAGTCCACCTCCAAATTACAATAAAACCCCTAATAATACAGCCTATTTTCTTCTTTCCTCTTACAATGCAAAAGATACATATTTTTTAATTTAAAAAAAGATTAACACCTAAACTCACACCTAAAATGGCACACACCATCTGCCCAGAAATAGGCACGTTTCAGGCACAGAGCTTATATGGCACCACCTGTGCCACGAGTAGCTATTTAAAACTGCTTCAGTAGAAAGTCAGGGACAAAAAACAAGATGTTAAACCAAGCAACCAGAATAATGCACTACCTAGGCTGCCTACTAACTTGTTTTTCTTCCTTTATATAGAGCTCACTTGTTCATCTGAACATATAAAGTGGTTTTACAGGATACCTGCTTACTAGAAAACTGCAGAAAACATGTTTTAGCAAGCCCAGGTAATATTCCTAGAAGGATTTTAAAGGCTGTACATTTAAATTCCACCTTCAAGCTTGATAGCCACAAAAAGGTAAGCTGTATGTCCCTAGGTCTATAAGGGCAAAACAGTATTTGGCCAGTGCTCTGCAAGATAAGGAAGAGAGAGAAGCTCACATAACCCACTTGATTTCTCCTAACAATTGATAATCTCCAAGTCCAATCATCACTGCATCTAAATGAAAGTAGATGACACAACTATACGCATCAGTGTTCTGGAGCAGAAACTGCACCATCGAAGGGAAGAGTCACTATTAATCTGCAGCTCTCCACACTGACATGTACTCAGTAGAACCAGGCCTCTAGGAAGGAAGGAAAGACATTTTGTGCTGTGGTATTTTATATTGTGACCTTTCCTCTTCTAACTGTTCCTTACCGTTTCTAGCCTTGCTAGAGTAAGTGTTTAATCTTCAGCTATCAGGCAGCTCAAGGACATCGTTTCAACAACATGTGCTACCACTAGATTTAAAAAAAAACAAAACACAAACCCAAAATAAACCAACTACACATACTATTTAATAAGATAAAGTATTTTTCTTTAAAAAAAATTCTTAAACACCTTTTTTTAATGTCAGAAAACCCACCCTTAAGGTGAAAGTTCAGTCCTGGACAACAACGGTGTGATTACAGCTTCATAGAATCATGGAATCTGCTGAGCTGGAAGGGACCCATTATGATCACGAGTCCAACTCCTGTCCCTGTGTAGGGCACCCCAAGAATCACACCATGTGCCTGGGAGCATCATCCAAAGGCCTCTTGAACTCAGGCAGCCTTGGTGCTGTGACGACTGCCCTGGGGAGCTGGTTCCAGTGCTCAACCACCCCCTGGGTGAAAAACCTTCTCCTGACATCCAACCTAAACCTCCCCTGATGCAGCTTCTGCCATTTCCCCCAGTCCTGTCACTGGTCCCAGGAGTGAAGAGATCAGGACCTGCCCCATCTCTTCCCCTCCTGAGGAACCACAGGCTGCAATGAGGTCACCCCTCAGCCTCCTCTTCTCCAGGCTGAACAATCCCAGTGACTTCAGCTGCTCCTCGTAAGTCATCCTATCCAGACCCTTCCCCATCCTCATGTCTCTCCTCTGGACACTCTCCAATCGCTTGATGTCCTTTTAATGTTGTGGTGCCCAACCCTGCAGGCAGTGCTCCAGGTGAGGCTGCACCAGAGCAGAGCGGGACGATCACCTCCCTGGCAACGCTCTGCTTGATGCACCCCAGGACAAGGTTGGCCCTCCTGGCTGCCAGGGCAGACTGCTGGCTCATCCTGTTTGCAATCAACCATCAGCTTGTACCAGTATCATCAAATTCAGAAAGCACCAACCCAGAACACACTGTCTACAAACCTGCAAAGGCCCGGGCCTCGTCCGTGGGCACAGCTCTGAGGTGGCGCAGGTCACTCTTGTTTCCCACCAGCATGATGACAATGTTGTTGTCTGCATGATCCCTAAGCTCCTTCAGCCAGCGCTCCACGTTCTCATAGGTGAGATGTTTGGCAATGTCATAGACAAGAAGAGCCCCAACAGCACCACGGTAATATCTGAAAGCACAAGGCACATTCCTTACAGAGAGCTCTGTCCCCGTTACTCCAACCAACCTGGTATCCGTCTCTTTTATCCTAGTTACTCCTAAAGAGTTAAAAATATTCCAACCCTCTCTGGAAGAAGTTGTGGTGGTGCAAATACTGTTGTTGGGTTTTCTTAAGCCTAAAATCATGTTCCAAATGCTGGGGTTCTTTAATGGCATTCCTAAAAAAATTCTGAAGTATGTTCCAAAATGCTGAAGAGCCTGCAGAAGCCGTGGCATTGTTAGTCTGCTAAAACTGTCTGCAAGAAAACTCACCATGCATTTCAGAATCAGTATTGCTAGAAGGTTTTTGTGAAGTTATAACTTATTCTACTAGGAAAAGAATCACATCATCATCCTGGTTGGAAGGGACCTTGAAGATCATCAAGTCCAACCATAACCTAAATCCACCAACCATAACCTCATCTGCCCGTTCAGTGCTTCAATCATGTCCCTCAGCACCACATCTCTATTTCTTTTAAACACTTCCAGGGATGGTGACTCCACTGTCCAACCACTCTTTCAATAAAGAAATTGTTTCTAATATCCAGGCTAAACCTCCCCTGCTACAACCTCAGGCCATTTCCTCTGGTCCTGTCATTATTCTCTTGAGAGAAGAGCCCAACTCCCACCTCCCTACAACCTCCCTTCAGGCAGTTGCAGACAGCAATGAGGTCTCCCCTCAGCCTCCTCTTCCTCAAACTAAACAATCCCAGTTCCCTCAGCCTCTACTCACAGGACTTGTTCTCCAGACCTTTCACCAGCTTGGTAGCTCCTCTGGACATGTTCCAGCAACTCTACATCCCTCTGGTAGTGAGAGGCCCAGAACTGACCCCAGTGCTTGAGGTGCAGCCTCACCAGTGCTGAGCACAGGGGCACCATCACCTCTCTACTCCTGCTGGCCACACTATTCCTGATGCAGGTCAGGATGCTGGTGGCCTTCTTGGCCACCTGGGCACACTTTCCAATGCCTCCTCTGTTCCTCTTAAAAATTCCAGAGGAGGACTCTGGGCTCTATTGACACTTACCCACAGTGAGAATAGAACCTGTTCCTCAGTGTCAGTCTGGGCCCATTTCAAGTCAACCCAAGGACTCGGGACAGCACAAGCCAATCCAGATCAGCAATCCTATAACCTCCATATCTCTCTTCCACACAATCCTACCATTTCTCCTTTCTACCAGCACTGTTCAACCGAAACAGGGCACCACCTCAGCAGAAAACATGGACCTCTCACTGGTGGCTGGAGCTCTGCTGGCTTAGCGAGCTGGACGGGCTCAGCGATGTGTCAGGCAAGAGCTCGTGCCAGGACAAAGGAGAGGCAGGATCCCAGGACTACAGATGCACTGATTCTCATCAGCCAAGTCTGCTGTTGAACCTGTCTCAGCCAGCAGTTTTTCTGCTAAGCTTTTACAAAACAATTTAAAGGTTACTAAAACAATTCTTAAAACCACACTCATAATTATGGAAAAGAAGCAATTTGAAATCACCACTTACACCTGTTTCTGCATTACCTCATTTTTGCTTTCCTTCCCTATAGATTATTCCCTTTGGGATCCATGCTCGTCTATTTTTCTCCCATCTATTCTACATTACCCTATTTCACCTCAATAAAAAAAAAACCACTCCCCTTACCTTGAGTTTAATACAAATGGCTTCATCTGTCTATTATTCAGAAACAAGTTCATACCTTTAAAAACTGTTACACATCTGTAACACCTAAAAATGTCAACCCACTGATCAGAACATGCCCTGGATAACTAGGCCTACCAAGAGGGTTTTCTCTTTCCTCTAAAAGATGCTTTTGCCTCCCACCTGCATAGAAACAGATACACCCAGAGGTCACAGCTTAAGACACTGTGTGGATTCACAAGGTGCTGTACATGAAAGCTTATCAACACCACTGTTCTAAACAGGGATGTGCCTCATGCTGCAGAGTCAGCACTATCACAGCTGCCTTTCCACTCCCTGGTTATTCAGCATGCACTCCTGGACCTAATTTTCAGGGCTGAAACTAATTCAAAGTCATTGAGATTTCAAGGGAGTTTGTGGCTGTGGACAGTCCTAAAAATACCCTCAGTCTCAAGACTGAAGAGACAAATGAAGACCAGACCCCTCTGGTGTTTTGGTAAGCTTGCACGCCTAGACCAAAACTTGATGCCAAACTGCTCCCAGCTTCCATCAGCAATGGCACTCATTCCATGCCATGAAGACAGCACATCAAAGGAAGGTAAAGAACTCAAAACACAAGCCTCAAACATTGTTTCCCACACTTTTAATTTAAGCTGTCTTTTATTCTGTAATAATAGCATTAAAATCTAAAAACTACTTTATTTGTATTAATCAAGGAACAGAAAAGTATTTGCTATTTTATGACTTGGATTGGCATGGAAGTCTGCCTATGATCCCACTATTTTGTCACGTGTCCCAAATTATTTTCATTAATTTTCTACCCATAAATTTACCTACACCATCTCTGCTAGAACTGTGCTGTTAGCCTGAGCAAAGACCCTGTACTCACGCTGAGGTAATGGCACGATATCGTTCCTGTCCTGCAGTGTCCCAGATCTGGGCTTTTATTGTCTTGCCATCCACCTGGATGCTCCTGGTTGCAAATTCCACCCCAATGGTGCTCTTACTCTCCAGATTGAACTCATTGCGTGTGAAACGTGACAGAAGATTACTCTTCCCAACTCCAGAGTCTCCAATCAACACAACTGAAAGAGAAGACATTATTTTTGAAATTAATTCTTCACACCAGCATTAACCCAGTGCAGTGGTGCTACCTGGCTGCTGCAGTGCCTTGCAGGCAGCACCCACAGGAGCTGCACAGCCAGATGAACACAGGAGAAAGTTGTGCTGACACCACCTCAGACTTGACTACTCCCAGCTTGCCTCCCCAGCCCCAAAACAGCCCCGAGCCTTTTTGCTGCTCAGTTCCTCAGAGATGGAAATGAGACGTTGCTACAGCAACTGTCAACAACAAAACGTTGCTTTGCAGGCCCCGAGTCACCGCCAGCAACTCAAGCTGATTAGATGTCCCCTTGCACACTCAACCTGTTGTAGAGGAAGGCTGCAAACCACATTTTAAGAAATGTTACAGCCAAGAACACGGCAACAGGCTATCTGTCTGCCTGACAAATGCCTGGGCACACTATAAGCCTACTCTCACTTTTATTATTTAAAAACAAATGAACAACATGGTAAGTAAACAATTACTTGCAGTTCCCATTGGGGTCATACAGGGTGATTTATTTCAGTAATTTCATTAATTCATATGTTCACCACAGAAAGGGGAAAATAGGAGACATTTGATATTACAAACAAGATGCAAAGCAAAGTAGAACACTCAGCAATATGAGGTCTAGTAGATTGCACGAGAATTAAAAGATGAGCTAAAAATCTCTGCCTCCACACAAGGTGTTGCCATGTTAACAGGAAAATGTTGCAGCAGAGGGATCTTTAGCACACAAACCTCAGCTTTAGTGAAAGGAAAATAGAAGGTACATCTTGTAGTAGGAGCTTCCCCTACACTGGGGCTGAAGCTCCTTGCTGACCCCAGGGCACACCTCTGCAGGCTGGTCCTTCCTTCCCAGCCATGCCAGACCAGGCTCTCCAGGAGACCTTCTTGTCAACTCCAAAGACAAGACTTGTCATACAAGGTTCTTTACTGTGCAGCTAAGGCAACTACACACACTGTCTTAAATCTCTGTGTTACCTACTACAGCAAGATAGAACTAAAGTGAAAGAAAACTAAAGGCAATTGAGCCATCCTCCCTCAGCCTCAGCAAATACTGCATTGTACACAACTGGCATTCCAGCATCCTGGCTTCAGCAGAAGGGAGAAAGGTGGGCCCAGCCAGGTTTCTTCAGCCTCAGGAAGGTTTCCTGCTTTGGTTCAAAGTACAGATTTGTTGATCTTCCTCATTCATATGATCTGTTTTTCCTACAGAAAAGCAGATATGGGTGGAAAACATTCCTGATCCCTCCACAACAAATTACAGAAGACTCTTCTCATTACACACTTCCAGAATGAGCTCACCAGTGTTCTCCTGGGGCCAGGGATCAAACTTGTCTGTCAGTGTTATTACAGCTTTTTTTCTGTTCAGGCCATTGTTTCAGGATGCAGCTCTGGCAGCCACACTGCTCCAGTTCTGTACCTCCCCACCCCTGCTAGCACATTCCCATCCTTCTGTTGAAGCCCTTCATAACTCTGCTGTGACAGCTCCTGAGCTGCATGGGGAGATGGCTGAAATGCTTCAGACTCCCCACCCCAGCATTTCATCCAGCTGACAGCACAGAGAGACGGGCAACTGTGCTAGCACAGCTGAGCAGTCAAAACACAACAGAGGTAGGAATGGGCAGCCAGTGTGGATCGTGGCAAGGTGCCACAACTCCCCACCCAGGACAGCTTAAATCAGTTCCTCACAGTGCTCTGCCTCCACTGGCAAACAGCCTGAACTGGCTTTTTTAGAGTATGAGAACAGATATATTAAAAAGATTTTATTACGAGCTCTAACTCTAGGATTTGGTCAGCTTTATTTTCCAGACCAACAGTTTTTCATCACTAATTCCACAGGGTGTTCCAAGAACAGGCTGAAGGTCACCCATTTTGCACAGTGATCTGCTGGCTTGGAGTAGGCTGGACCCTACAGCAAAGCCCTGACCATAACCAAAAGGAGGTAAGAACATCCACCACACAAGCTAGACCAGCTCGGGAAAACCCTGAAGCTTCCAACTGTTTCCAAAGGGAGTTACCATCTCGGGAACCTGCAGCACAGGAAAGCACAGCCTCTCTCCAGGTTCTAGCCACCTCCTATGATCTGGCATCTTCAAATTACCAGCTTTGTGCATAACCCATGCCAATGGCTCTCAGGTCATTAACTCCATTTGTTGCAGGAAGAAAATTCAGGGGGGCCTGCACTACTTTAGCTGGTTATTTGCCTCTGCTGCAACCTGGCAGCAAAGCACCAGGCTGCCCTTTCCTGGGCTGCTTCACATTCCAGCACAGCTCATAAGAGGACATTTTCGAGAAGTTACTGGAAGCAGAAGTACTAAAGGACAGCAACCAGGTCCCAACTCAGTCAATAACATGCTCTCTACCTACAGTCTTCAAGTGCTAATCTTGAGAATTAACAAGCACTTCCCCTTCCAGGGGAAGGACACAAAGACTGGAGGTCCACAGGGAAACAGAACCAACCAACTTTTATTTTCTATGTGTACTGAGCAAGAAGATACCTTCCAGATTCTGGACTAAGTGATTAGATCTTGAGAAAGTTCCTACATTTGGACACCAGACAGCATTGCCTGTTCACATGCAGAAGCCTCAACAGAGTAGAAAAGAATGTTCCAAATCAGCTCTAGGAGCCTTAACACTCCCTAAACACATCTCACCAGAACTGACAGTCATACTTCCTAAACAGTCTTCAGGGTCACACTGGTGATGGAAAGATGCACTGGTTTTACCTTGGAAGTGACCCCAACCAAGAACCAGCACCAATCATCATCAGATGGCTGGAAGTACACAAGCAAGCCCTGTTGAGTGCCCTGTTTACACCCTGGGCTGTGGCACTGCTCCTGCAGCCTTCCTCCAGTTTCTCTCCTCCACCATCCCATGCCAGTCAGCTAGTAACCGTTCACCAGGTTACCCATCTGTCAGCAGCAAAGCATCCAGACCTCAGTCACCATCACCATTCTGCATCCCATGGCTTGTCTGGCCTCACAACACACACCTACAGCTGCCCAAGCACGGCTCAATCCCACACCTGGGGACCTTGGGACAAAGCAAGTGAAAGACAGAATTAAAAATCCAGGGCAATACACTGATGGTAAGAAAGATAAAAAAGATCAAGTTTGTGACAGAATTTTAAATACACTAGTTTATTCATCTGGCAAAAATAACTTATTTTTGAACAATCAAGAAGATTAAGATTCCCTCCAGCAGAGACCACATAAGCAGAGCTCATAATAAATATTAAGCACATAAAGTCTAAATTAAGACTTAAACATAAAGACAAAGTCTAAATCCCCAGAAAGGTAAAAAGCAAGCTCTTTTCTACATGTGCTTTTTCCTTCCTTTTTCATGACCCAGCACACATCTGCACATTATCAAATGTGATTTTTAAAATAAACACTGATAATAACTAATTTTCTTGAGAGGAAAATTAATGTGCAGATCACATTTAATAGGTACAAGGCTTCTAATATTTTAACAATTATTAAAAGGTCATTAATTGAATTCCAGATCTAACCCATTCAAAACTCATCATGAGAAGTTCCTGCTTTTTAACCAGCCCAGCTACAAAACTAATTGGGAACCACTGGCTTTGCTTGAGTTACATCACTGAAACGCAGCTACAAGATCCTCACAGCCTCATTATTCTGCAGCAGCTCTGCACACAGCATTCGGCTTGTTCTCACAAAGGTTGGCTCAGTCATTTTGTTAACAAACATTTTGTTGTGATCAATAAAACAAGCAGCTCTGACTGCTGGGACACACACAAAAGTAAAGGGAAATTGAGAATAAAGAGGTGCTAGTTTAGCAGAGCAGCTTTGACTATAACCACACTGGCCTCCCCAGGGTGCCACCCAACCTTACATTAGTTTTGGGCTAATGTGTGTGAGACTCAAAAAGCCAATAATGTTCATCTCTCCTGCAGCCCTACTGAAATGGCCAGTGCTGAAGCACAAGCTGATGGACACTGTGAAAGAGGGGACACCAAGAACAGTGTCACAGCTACACACTGAAACTGCTGCTACAAACCCCTGAACCATTTTCACCCCTGAACAGCTGTTTTATAGGCAGTATTTCACATCAGAGAGACTAACAACGAATGGGGCTCTTTGCCTTTTAAACTTTTTATAAAGCTGATTAATACAATCAACGCTGAATGACCCAAGTTCCTCTACAAGCAGTTCCAGATCTTCCACTATATCAAAAAGTATAATTGTGACTTTAAAACAACACTGCATTCACCTGGAGTCATCCTAAATACTACAATGCAAGGATGCAAATCTACCGAACAAGCACAACTGTGAAAGTGCAAATCAGAGTCCAACCATATTTCCTTTGGAAATAAGTGGTACAGGAAATGGTGCAACCTTAAATGTAATAAAAATTAAATATCCCAGACTGCAACCCTTCTCCACCATTATTTTTGCCTCTCACCACTACATGTGTGTGACAGAAGAGAAGCCATCTATGTATCTAAGGTGCTAAATCAAAAGTCAATGAAACCCCTGGAGATTATTTTTTTCATTATGTCAGTTCCCCTTGATATTTGAAAATGGAATTCCATGATTGGAGGGGGCAGAAGGGAAAGGAAGGGGAGTTGGTCCTACAGTGGAGATTCCATCCCACTTGGTCCCATTTATATTCTCTATTTCTAGCCTAGTCTCAAAAGCCTAGAAGGAAGGAAGGAAAAGATTAGCAGATAGGGAAGGGGCTTTTGAGGGATTGTTTATTAGAAAATACAACATCCACACAACTACCCTGAACCAAAGGATGCACAGAAAAATACAATTCTCCCCCACACTTTTCATTAAGTTAAGCACTATGAAGCAGACCAGGATACTTTGCAGTATCAACAAAAAAGCCTAGTTCCTGACCACATCACTTCAGGTTCAGTTTCATTCCAGATAAAATTAAAAACACATCTCAAAACAGCTTAACAGCTTATTTTCAAAGACGAATGCAGTTTTGCCTACCTAATTGACTATTCACAGAAAGAAAAAAAGAAATTAAATTGTTAGGCTTTCAAGTTCCCAGCTATTAAACCACCTGGGAAATCGACTTCAGAAGGCAACTAGTTTAGGCCCAGACAGTTCAGCATATTTTTGGAGGTTAACCTTCTGCTTTATAGGCAGGAAAGATATAAGAGTTTCAACCCCCGCCACTAACTTGAAGCCTGTAAAACAAACACACCAAACAGAAAAATACATGCATAAAATATTTCCACCAGATGAGTAATTGTTCTTTCATCAACACTCCAGTGTGGAATCACTGCTGTCCGTGTTCCAACCAGGTACAGTCAGGGCAGTGTGTCCTGACTCCAAACTCCAGGGAAACGATCATGGCAACAAGTGCTCCCCAAACTCCCCCAAAGCCCCTGAGCACCCACAGACACACTTGTTTGCCTCGTTTTGTAAGAGCAAACTCTTGGGATGAATGGAAGGGTTTGCACCTTGCCACTGCAGGAGAAAAAGTGTCAAACGGGCTGAGGAGCACAGGGCTGGAGGTTCTGCACCCATCCACACTGTTCTTTAGGTCTCAAAGGCAGAGTTATAGGATGCTCTGGGGGAAGGGTCTACCCGAGCATCCTTACCCACGCAGGACACCGACCTGCAGCAACCTTTACAGACACAGGACATCAACCAGAAAAACGACCCAGCCCAGCACGAGAAGAGCAGCAGTAAACCCACCCAGTTCTCTGTTTTCTCACACAACCCCTGCACGCAGCTGCTGGACAACCCCGAATGCCACAGGGATGGGGACAGAGGTATCAAAACAACCCAAATCAAAGCCAAGCAAACACTATTAAGCTTCCTCGCCGCAGCCATAGGTATCCAGGCAGCAGCCGGTGTCGGAGCTCGCCTCTGAAGCCGAAGTTTTTTCAGCTCCGGCCCCACATCAGGGCCGATCTTGGGCGACCAACAGCACAGGCCGCCGGCAGAGCCCCGCGGGAAGCCCATCTCCGCCGTCCCGGCCCCAGCGCTGCGCCTCGGCCCCCGCCCCAGGGCTCCCCGCCCGGGGATCGCTCGGCTCCCAGCGCAGCCCCGCGGCGGGGAAGGCCCGCAGGGCTCCCCACACGCCGCCGCTCCCCCGCCGCGGCCCGGCAGCGAGGCCGGCGCCAGGCCCAGCCGGGCCCCCGCGGCCACCGGGGGCGGCGGGCGCTGCCCGCAGGGCCGCCCCGCACAAAGGCCGCGGCGGCCGGGGCAGCGCGGCCTGGCGGGCCGGCCCGGGCCCAGCGCCTCGGCGGGCCGGCGCGGGGAGCAGCGCGGCGCGGGGCGGGGCGGGGCGGGCGCGGCGCTACCTTTGAAGAGATAGTCGTACTCGTCGTCGCGGGTGCCCATGGCGATGGCGGCGCCGACCCCCTGGCTGCCCGGCACCCACCGCGGCCCAGCCGAGGGGCCGCTCCCGCCGCCGCCAATCAGCGGCCGCCAGAGCCCGCAGGAGGCGGGCGGTGCGCCGGACCCATCAGCGACGCCCAATGAGCGGCGGGCTCGGCTCTGATTGACGGGAACCGCTGTCCAATGGAGAGAGGAAGCTGGGGAGGGGCGGTGCTGGGGGGCTGAGCCCGGACCGTGACAGACGGGGCGGTGCCGAGCCCCGGGGTGGGCGGGGCGTGGGGGGGGGGGGTGGGCGGGGGGGGGCGGGGCGTGGGGCGGTGGGCGGGGCTTGCTGTGCCAAGGTGGGGATGTCCCGTGTCCCGGTCTCCCGTGTCCCGTGTCCCGGTGTCCCGGTCTCCCAGTCTCCCGTGTCCCGGTCTCCCGTGTCCCGATGTCCCGTTTCCCGTGTCCCGTGTCCCATGTCCCGTGTCCCGTGTCCCGTGTCCCGTGTCCCGTGTCTCGGCCCAGGGGTGGGCGCAGGAGCCGGAGGGGCAGGGGCCCCGGGGCTGCCCCCTGAGCCCCCCAGGTCACACCTTCACTTCCTCGCCCGTGGTCTTGGCTTTTCTCCGCAGCTTGGGCCGGATCCTGCCCTGCTCATCACGAGGGTCTCACCTTCCTGCACTAAAAACTTGCTGAAAAAACCTGCTCTGGCAAAAAAAAATCCCCCCAGGGAGACACGACAGTTTCCTTGTTTTTTTTTTTCCCTGACCCGGCTCGAGGCTCGAGGCGATTTCCCGAGCGCGCCCGTGATAACAGCGAGGGCCGCTTCACCGCCCGGGGCTGCAGCGGCACCAGTGGGACCAGTGGGACCAGTGGGACCAGGGATCGTGCTGTGCTGGGCACTGGTGAGGCTGCACCCTGCCTCCTGGGGTCAGGTCTGGGCCCCTCAGCACAAGGAGGACACGGAGGGGCTGGAGCGTGTCCAGGGAAGGGCAACAGGGCTGAGGAAGGGGCTGGAGCACAAGTGTGAGCAGGAGCAGCTGAGGGAGCTGGGGGTTCAGCCTGGAGACAAGGAGGGGAGGGGAGACCTGCTGGCTCTGCAGCTGCCTGAGAGGAGGCTGGAGCAAGAGGGGGCTGTTGGCCTCTTCTAAGTAAGTAACAATAGGACTAGAGGAAATGGCCTCAGGTTGCACCAGAGGAGGTTCAGACTAGATACCACGAGGAATTTCTTTGCACAAGTGCTCAGGCACTGGAACAGGCCCAGGGACGTGGTGGAGTCACTATCCCTGTATGGATGCAAGAAACGTGTAGCTGTGACACTTCAGGACATGCTCTAGTGGGCATGGTGGTTTTTTCTGGGTTGATCTTAGAGGTCTTTTCCAACCATGATCATTCTGTGATTTTGTTGGCTCCAAGCTGGAAGCCCTTCCCCTTCCCAATGTCCATTCATCCTGCCAGTACCGCACAAGCTGCCAGGCTTGCCTCAGAGGAGCTGCTGAGAGGCCCAGGGATGTCCCCAGGCTCTGGTGACCTCCCTTCCAGCTGTGGCCCCACACAACATGTACACCCCAGCCTCATGTCCACTGGTTTAATGTGTTTGATTTGTAGTTGCAACAAACCCGCCCAGGGAAGAGGCCGAGTCCCTCCCTCTCCTGTGATGTGCAGGGAAACGCGTTCTGCACATTAAGCAGATTTCTTGTCTTCCCGGGCTGCGTTCGTGGCAACTCATCTGCCCTGCCTTCCCTGGAGGAGTCTGTAGAATCACAGAATCATTTTGGTTGGGAAAGACCTTTAAGATCATCAAGTCCAACTGTTACCCCAGCCCTGCCAAGGCCACCACTGCCCCATGTCCCTCAGCACCACATCTACAGGGCTTTGAAACCCCTCCAGTGACTCCAGCCCTGCCCTGGGCAGCCTGTGCAGGCCCTGACAGCCCTTTCCAGGAAGAAATTGTTCCCAAGATCCAATCTCAACCTCCCCTGGCACAACTTGAGGCCATTTCCTCTTGTCCCATCACTTGTTCCTGGGGAGCAGAGCCCGACCCCCCTTGCTCCAGCCTCCTCTCAGGCAGCTGCAGAGCCAGCAGGTCTCCCCTCACCTCCTTGTCTCCAGGCTGAACCCCCAGCTCCCTCAGCTGGTCCTGCTCACACTTGTGCTCCAGCCCCTTCCCCAGCTCCACTGCCCTTCTCTGGACACTCTCCAGCCCCTCCGTGTCCTTCTTGTGCTGAGGAGCCCAGAACTGACCCCAGGATTCCAGGTCTGGCCCCACCAGTGCTGAACACAGGGGGACAATCCCTGCCCTGCTCCTGCTGGCCACACCAGTGCTGGTACAAGCCAGGATGCTGGTGGCCTCCTTGGCCACCTGGGCACACTCTGGTTCATATTCAGCTGCTGTGACCAACACCCCCGGGTCCTTTTCCACAGGCACTTTCCAGCCCCTCTTCCCCAAGGCTGGAGCAGTGTCTGGGGTTGTGGTGACCCAAGGGCAGGACCTGGCACTTGGCCTTGTTGAACCTCATACAATTGTCCTGGACCCATCCATCCAACCTGCCCATGAGCCTCAGCAGAACCTTCCTACCCTCAGGAAGATGAACACTCCCATCTGATAAAGGATTAGTGACTCTCCAGTAACACACAGGAGCAAGGCTGAGACAGCAAGGAAGACAAAAGATGGCTTTGGACTTAATACTGTGGAGCTTGGGAGATGCTCAAGGCATGAGTGGGGATGAGGAGGAGGGAGATGGTGGCTCAGACCCTCAGGGCCGTGTGGCACTGAGCTGCCCTCAACACCCCAGACACCTGAACAGCCTGGGCCTGCTGGGACATGGTTTCTAAGGGGTCCCATTTCCCAAATAGAAGGGCTAATACATGAGTGGGAGCATGTGAGAAGGCAGCTCCCAGACCAACAGCTCCCTGTCCATGGGACATCCTGCTCCATGGAAATCATTCTTTTGATGCACCAAGCTCTGAAAA
This sequence comes from Apus apus, assembly GCF_020740795.1. Taxonomy (NCBI): domain Eukaryota; kingdom Metazoa; phylum Chordata; class Aves; order Apodiformes; family Apodidae; genus Apus; species Apus apus. Next base: position 970,185 of record NC_067305.1, read on the forward strand.
TGGGGTGAGAAACAGAGCCTGCTGCAAACACATTGTGACTCCACTGCTGGGCTGGGAAACCACATCTGGGCATCTCCCCAGTGCATCCAGGCACTGGAAGGGGCTTGGAAGGAAATCATAGAATCATAGAATGTCTGGGTTGGAAGGGACCTCTAAAGGTTGTCTAGTCCAACACTCCTCTGGGTGTCTGAGCACCTCGAGGAGCCACCCCAGAACAGTCTGCTTGGGAGGTGTCCCTGGTAAAGCTGCTGGTGCTTGCAAAGACATATCCACAGGAAACCTGATTTGTGCTCAAAGCTGCTGAGCTCCAGCAGAAGAGCTGAGGTTGCTGGGAAGGACTGGGGGAGTCCTCCAGGCACCCTGAGGCTTTTGGAGTAAGGGACACCTTTGGACATGGGACTCTTGCTGGGGCTGGTGAGACAGGGGGCTGGGCTGGGGGTGCTTGGGGAGTGTCAGTGGGTGGGGAACTCGGCCCTTGTTCATTTGCTGTTTCTTGGCTTTGCATCAGGTTACAGATTATTTTCAGATGCCTTTTTTTGTTTCCTTGTGGCCACAGGGGGGTGGGCTCAGGGCAGGCATGTGCCTTCTCCCTCCCCAGCATCTCGTGGCCCCGGTGCAGGAGGCTCAGCCGGTGCAGCTCAGGGGGGTCACAAACATCCTCCCTTTTTGCCTGACTTTGCAAAACACAACTTGAATGCTGCTGTTGCATTAAAAAAAAAACAAAACAAACAAACAAAAACTTGAGGACTCACTGTGGGATCTCCCAGCAGTTGTTCCTGCTGTTCAGGCACGGGCAGGATTTGGAGGGGGCTCTGGACAGGGGGTCAGGGCTCTCCTCGCTTTCTGGGGTCACCAAATGCAGCTGGGTTGGGACATCAGTCCCATCGCCCTGATCTGATGATGTTCTGAGAGCATCTCGGGGTCCAAAGCAGGTTCAAGCGGCTGATGAGGCTGAGCTGGGGGCTGCGGCAGGTGCCAGCCTCGTGTCACCCCCAGGACCGAAGCCCCAGCCTGTCCTGCAGTGCTTCTGGCCCCAAAACCCTGTTCCACCACGTCCAGATCCCGCAGCCTATGGATGACCAGACCCCCTTGACCCTGCAGGGCAGGCCCTCCAGACCCCCCTGCCCCTTCCTGCCCCTTCCTGCTCCCTCCTGCCCCTTCCTGCCCCCTCCTGCCCCTTTCTGCCCCTCCTGCCCCCTCCTGCCCCACTCCTGCTCCCTCCTGCCCCTCCTGCCCCCTCCTGCCCCTTCCTGCCCTCCTGCCCCCTCCTGCCCCTTCCTACCCCTCCTGCCCCTCCTGCCCCTTCCTGCCCCCTCCTGCCCCTTCCTGCCCCCTCCTGCCCCTCCTGCCCCACTCCTGCTCCCTCCTGCCCCTCCTGCCCCCTCCTGCCCCCTCCTACCCCTCCTGCCCCTCCTGCCCCTCCTGCCCCCTCCTGCCCTCCTGCCCCCTCCTGCCCCTCCTGCCCCTTCCTGCCCCTCCTGCCCCTTCCTGCCCCTCCTACCCCTCCTGCCCCTCCTGCCCCCTCCTGCCCTCCTGCCCCCTCCTGCCCCTTCCTGCCCCTCCTGCCCCTTCCTGCCCCTCCTACCCCTCCTGCCCCTTCCTGCCCCTCCTGCCCCCTCCTGCCCCACTCCTGCCCCCTCCTGCCCCTTCCTGCCCCTCCTGCCCCTTCCTGCCCCTCCTACCCCTCCTGCCCCTTCCTGCCCCTCCTGCCCCCTCCTGCCCCACTCCTGCCCCCTCCTGCCCCCTCCTGCCCCTCCTGCCCCCTCCTGCCCCTCCTGCCCCCCTGCCCCTCCTGCCCCTCCTGCCCCCCTGCCCTTGCCCCCGCTGTCCCTGCCATCGCGGTGGCTGGAGGGAGCTGCCCCCCCCCGGCTCCCGGTGCTGCGGCTGCTCCAGCGCCACAACCCGCTGAAATGCAGGAGCTGGAGGTTTGCAGGAGGGTTTCAGATGAAAAGCCGGGACTGGCTTCTTAGATTAGATCTTGGGCAGGATTTCTTCCCCGAAAAGGCTGTCAGGCCCTGGCCCAGGCTGCCCAGGGCAGGGGTGGAGTCCCCATCTCTGGAGGGGTTTGGATCTCATGCAGATGGTGCTGCGAGACAGGGGTAGTGGTTGGGCTGGGTGAGCTGAAAGGTCTTTTCCAACAAAACGGTTCCATGATTCTTCTGCAGAGCGACCTTGGAAAGGCCCCAGGATGCCACATGCTGCAGTGTGGGACCCTGCTCTGGGGGACTGGGGTGGCATCAGCACTGATGGGACCTGGAGACTTACACAGCAGAACAGGGTGAGGCTGAGACACAGAGGAAAGCAGCAGCTGTAGCTCCTGGACCAGCCAAGATGTGGGGCATTCAGCCCTCCCCCTGGCTGCAATCACAGGATCACAGGATCACTCTGGTTGGGAAGGACCTTCAAGATCATCGAGTCCAACCACTACCCTAACTCTGCCGCATCCACCACTAAACCCTGTCCCCTGGCACCACATCTGTCTGTTTAGAGGTCTCCAGGGATGGTGGCTCAAGCACCTCCTTGGACAGCCTGGATCACCAAGTCCAACTCCCGCCCCAGAAGAGGACAACCCCAAAGTTCACACCATGTCCCTGAAGGGTGTTGTCCAAATGTTTCTTGAAAACTTTCAGGCTTGGAGCCATTACTGCTTCCCCGGGGAGCCCATTCCAGTGCTCCACCACCCTCTGGGTGAAGAATCTCTTCCTAATGTCCAACCTAAACCTCCCCCTGCACATCTTCACACCATTCCCTCAGGTCCTATCATTGGTCACCAGAGAGAAGAGCTCAGCACTGGCATTGGCCGGCATTGTCCACTGCGCACGTCCCGTAGATGCTGACGATCAAATGTACCCCTGGAAGCAAACCCCAGGTCTGCAAAAAAAACCCAAAACTTGGCAGTGAATGAGTCCAGTGCAGCTCCTTCTGCAGTTTCTAGCTGAGGCACAAAACCACCTCAGTTTGATCTCAGCATCAGGACTAGAACGCAGCGCTCCAGCGTCTGCTGCTGTACCCAGGGACTAACCAAGCTTTGAGTTGAGCAAATGGAACATTAAAAATGTATTTCTGGATGCAGGAGGGAGCAGATAACAGCACAGGGCTGGGTATTAATGGGCTGTTTGTGCAGTTCTGCCTGGGGCTATCATTAACCCCAGGTTTTTCCCCAGGGAAGGATGACAGACACAGGAGCTGGGGCCACATTTTAGTACATCAGGTATTTATCCAGCTGCTCTGGGGAACTAGAGCAGTCTCTCATCTCTTCCTTGTTATGAGCAATTTTTGTCCCCTTTCCTTGACCAGCTAAGAAGCCTTTGCAACTTTCTCCAGCTCCAGTATCAGGCCACATGTCTGGGATTGTGAGCACAGCTGGTGTTCAACCCATCAAAACCAAAGCTCCCACTCCACCCCCAGCTCATTTCATTCCTACATACATAATCATTCCCCACAAGTTGCCATAAACGCTTCTGGAGATGATTATGCATGTGTGGTATGAGCAGGTAAAAGGCTGCTACTTACTGGGGCTTGTCCTGATCAGCTCTGGCTTTAATCTGGCTGGATAACCCCGACCTCAGCCTCTGCTCTTGGTCACAGAGTCAGGACAGGGTTTTCCAGCCAGCTGCAAGGAACCTCTCCCTGGTGCAAAGGACTCCAGCAGGGAATGAGGAAAGCAGCTCATCCTCTCCTGCAAACTTGCTGCCCCAGGGCCTGGTTTCCAGAGGGGAAAGAAATTTAGAGGCCCATAAACCTCGAGCAGACTAACAACTAACTCCTGCTGGGGCTACAGCAGGGATTCATCCCACAGGCTGCAGCTGAGAACAGGCCAGGAGGAAGCGCAGCGCTCAGATCAAACTCCCAAGTCAAGTTTGAGTCCAGAGTCCTCACCCAGCTCCCACGGATCTTCTCCTGTTAAATCAGCAGGCAAATAATCCAGGCAGGACAGTTACAGGCTTCTTTTTATTAAAAGACATCTTCAGAAAAGATATTTTAGTACCAAAAAAAAAAGTTTAAAATACACAAACTACAGTTGCCTTTTTTTTTTTTTCCCAGCATCAACATATATAAATTACACCACTTTGTTATTAACACTGCATTTAAATATGGAAACAAATTAAAACAGGAAATTCATCAACAAGATCCACCATCCTACAAATGACTATTTACAATATTTAGCAGCTAGGAGCTCTAGCACAGGAGTCAATATGACTTCAATAGGGCAGGATGCTTGGGAAGCCCCAAGGTGGCAGCTTGGTTAAGAACAGTTATTGGGGACCTGCTTTGCCCACCTCCCCCAGACACCCACCCCAAAGGCAGAGGTGATGCTGTACATCAGGGTGGGCACCCAGGGAGGCTGGGGTGGCTTTTGCAGAGAAACCTGCTGGGCCTTTGGAGCAAGGTCTGGGGCACTAGTGGGACAATGCTACTCATGCTGAAGTACTGGGTGTCTGCTGGGAGAAGCAAGCTTCCCAGCTCTAGGGGACTCACAGGTGACAGCAGGGCTGGTCCTGCCCAGGACAGTCACTGCTCTGCCCCTGTGCTGTCGTACTGCCCATCCTAACCAGGCTGGCAAACTCCAGGCAGAGCTTAACTCAGCCCTCCAGGATTCAGCCCTCATGCAACCAGCTGCAAGATCCCACCCATCACCTCCTGGAGCTGGAAGCCCAGCAAATTCCAGCACAGCCAGAAATACAGGGCTCCAAAGCCACGGGGGCCAGGGAAGCTAAGTCAGCCTGAGGTCCCCTTCCACACAGGGTGTCCTTCAGCCTTTCCACCACAGCCCATATTCCCAGCGGGATGAAGGCCCTGGAGCAAGGGCTGCACAGATGGAGCTGCCCAAGGTTCATGGCCCCAAGGCCCCCACAGGAGAAGGAAGCTCTAGGGCTTTCACAGGAGAGTACACAAGACATCTGGGAACAGCAGCGGAAGACAGGATACAGAGAGGCTCCAAACCAAATGCTTGGCTCCAGGGTGCCAAAACACTTCATGTGCCCCCCTTCCCCCAGTCCCAGCTCACCAAAACCCACACAGAAGTGTTCAGACAGGACAGAAAGCACCAGACAACTTGAACTTGCCGCAACATGTGGCAGGTTGGAAGACCTTTGTGCATGCTCTGGAGGTGCATGTCCCTGCTGGTGGCTCCTCTTCTTGTTAGGGAGCTCCCATCCAGGGGTATCAACAACATGGAGCTGTTTTACTTATAGCAAGGAGTTGTCATGCCCTGAAGGGCTGCTAAGCAAGGGAAGCCTCCTCAGGGACTTCCCGGGGAGGGGGGGGTTGTTTTCTGTAAACACCAAGTAATGGAGCTGAGGTCAGTGCTCCACAGAGAAGGTCAAGTCTCAAGTGGCAGCTTTAGCGCTCTGCTTCCACTGCTGCAGGTTGGATTTTCATGGTGGTTGACTTCAGGGGGTAATACCTGCCCTTCCATGTCTTCCAGAAGATGCCCTGCTTGCGCTCGTGCCTCTGGCGGGGGATGGAGCGGAAGTACTTCCCGTTCAGGTTGGCATGGCCACAGGTGCTGAACCACCAGCCACCTACCAAGGCAACGCAGAGACAGATTTAACCCACAGCACTTCCAGAGAGAAAACAAAGCCAGGTCCAAGGCAGCTGCTGCCTCCATTTTTCCCCCTCTTCCAGGGCTTCAGGAACCTTACAAGACCACCTCATACACACTTGATGAGTCCCATGCACAGGGAAACCTCTGCATGGATCCTGTAAGACTTCAGGATGTGTCTGCATGTCCCTGCTGCGCTTTCTTGCATGCAAAACCTGCTCAAACCCTCCAGCAGCTGCATCTCAGGCCTGGGAACCTGCCTCTGCTTTGCTGGAAAGGTTTCCAAACCAGAAGGAGCCAGCAAAGCTGTTATGAAGACAGATGCTTGGGCCAACCATTAAGACCTCCTGGTTTCAGCTTCCCTCCCAGTTCCCTGCACGGCCCCTCCCAAGGATGCAGCTTTCCTAGGGAAGCAGGGAACAAGCTGGGCTCAACATCAAAAGGGCCTGGTCCTGCACGGTCACTGTCCCACTCATGGCCACCACCAGACAGGGGAGTGCTGAAGGAAAGGCGCATGTCACTAGGAAGGAAGAGCTCGTACTAACCTGAGAGGTGTTTGGCACAGTTTGTGTCAGCCTTGAGGTCGTGGTCACGATCCCGAGTGGAGAAGGGCAGCTGCCTGAAGTCCCCCATGGCGTTTTCCAGCTCTCCAGACAGAGGTCCCAGCAGGTTAAGTGTGTAGGCTGTGCTCTCACCACCAAGGCTAAAGACAAACTGAACCACCTGGGAATTTCCCTCCCAGTCTTCCAGCTCAATCAGGAGATCGTATCTTCCCTCTTGGACAAGCTGATATATCTTCTCCAGGCCCAGCCAGAAGTCACCTGAAACAAGATACATTGCATTGGCTGCAGGGACACAAACAGGCCATGCAAAGCAGACACATAAAAAGGCTCCAGAAATAAACAGGGACAACCCAGCACTCTGCAGCATTTGAATTGCTGTCTGGCACCTGCAGGACACGTCAGAAAGACCAGGACTTGTGCTCTGCAATATCCCCCCTCCTCAGCCCAGCACTGTGCTCCAGCACACAGAGATCTCCAGGGACCAGCAAGGGGGAATGACATGTGCTAAGAAATCACTTATCCCTCAGTAAGAAGACAGACACCATCATCCACCTACCATGAAGGTCTCCAAAGCCATTCTTATAGGCATCCCAGAGCTGGTCAAAGTCCACAGAGCCATCTGTGCGTCTCTGGATCACTGTCCAGCCACCCTCTGCAGGCAGGGAAAACATGGTCATTTGGGCTCACCATTTGCAAGACCATCATGCAAAGTGCTGTGGGACATCTCCATGGCTTTACCTGTGGTCATGTTGCAGTAGACTTTGAAGGGCTGAGACCCTGCAGGCTGCACCTGGAAAACACCACTGCTTTGCTGCCCAGCTAGGAAGAGCTGGTGGCAATCTTCTGGGAGCTCTGTGGGGGAAGGAAACAGCCATTGAGACGATGGCCCTGAGTTCCATTTTCTCAGCAGGTTGCTCCTACCATGGCCCCAGCACTTGCAGCCCTGGCCACGAGCCTGGCCAGCTGTGTGCAGCAGAGGCCATGGCCCTGGACACATGCTAGAGTCAATGGCCCCCAACTTCAGCATCTGTATGTGCTGTGACCCCGTATCTTTCCATTTACCCAAACACAGCTCCTTGGGCTTCTGTCCAAGGCAGAAGCCAGGCATCAGGCCAAGCTGGGGTGACCTAGGCTGGAGAGTTCCCATTGAGGAGAGACCTGAGGAACTTCCCAGCTCCCTCTGTGCAGGCAGGAGCAGCCTGTCCTGGGTGGGGTAATACCAGGGGCAAGCATCTCCATCCCACCCCAGAGCTGAAGCCCTCTCAAAGGGCCTCAGGGCAGAAAGCCCTGATGTTGGGAAGGTGCTGGAGCGACCAGCACTCAGCCTCTTGCTCCCAGTGACTGTGGTGATCCCAGCCAGGCATCCCACTGAGCAACTGGCCACCAGCAGGCCTGGGGCCAGGTTGGGGTGACCCTTTTGCCAAGACACAGTGACTGGGTAAGGGAAGGGGTGGGTGGACTGCAGGGAGCCCCAGCAGATTGCCCAGGTGAGGCCCCACAACTTGGCCCCTCCATCCTGTGCTGGCTCAGCTCCCACCTCTCCTTCCACCCCTGTGGGGACTTTGCCCAGAGCTGCCAGCAAAGCACCATTTCAACAGCACTGACAAAAGTCCATCCAGGAGCCACCACCCGCAGCACTCGGGGAGGGATGGGCTGGGGGGGAACGGTTACAAAACCCAAGTCAAAAAGGCCACAGGAGGATGTGCAGAACTTCAGCCCCCGGCGCAGTCAAGGGGCTCTTTGTCAGCCAGGACAGGTGCCCCCAGCACCCCCAGACAAAGGGGGTCTGTTCTCCCCCATCAGGGTGGGATGGATTTTGGTGGCTCACAGCTGCTGCCAGCACAACCCCAGGACAGACGGGTGAAGAAACCTACAGACAAGGCCTGGGCTGTGCTGGGGTGCTGCTCCCCCTGCAGTCTCCTGGGGGGCCCTTGCCAGAGCTGTCCCAGGGTCAGGGGTGGCAGCAGGGAGAGGGGCCTGCCCCACAGCTGTGGGGCTTCACATGGGGCAGAAAGGGAGAAAAAGGGGGACTTTGAGCTGCTGAGGGCAAGAGCAGTCCTCATCCTTGCTAGGCACCCTGCTGCATCAGAGCCACAATGACACCCCTGGGCAATGCCAGTGCAGGACTGGGGCCACTGAGCCCACCAGTGCACCCAAGGGACAAGCATGTAGCCCCCAGCCCCCCACCCAGGCTCAGGCACTCGTGAATCAAGGGCAAGTGTTTTGCAGAAAGGACCAAAACCACATAAAGCCACCAATACTGCAGGGTGGCCAAGGGCATCCTGGTATCCCCACTTCCAAAGTGAATGGAGCCAGGGGAACTAATCCAGTCTCAGGGGAAGGAAAAGCCACCACCTGAGCCCAGCTCAGAACAGCAGCAGCAGGGACGTGCCAGGGGATGCTGGGCCTTCCCAGCCTCGTGCAGCTCCTCACTGCCTCTCCCACCGCTTCCCAGCATGGGCAGGATGGTGCTGGGCGGGTGCAGAAACCAACCCCATCCCTGCATGTTTGTTTCCTGGGCCCTGGGCACACTCCCTGCACTCGGATCTCTTCTGCTTCCCTCCTGCAATGGGGACTTTCAAGCAGTGACTGAGATGCAGCTGCTTGAAGAGGCTCAGCTCAATCTTTTTGTTTGAGGAACACGCTCGTTAGTTCCAGTTCATGTTGCACATCCCTACAGCACCAGCAGAACAACAAGACCTCCTGCCTGCTCTGGATGTTTTTCTTTCCCTCCCCCTTTATTTAGCCAAACAAGACAGCAGAATCAACAAGGCTGCCCCAGGCACCCCCGTATTTACCCAACAGGATCTCCAGGCATGACGGGCGGTCGCCAGCCCAGGATAAACACCCTCTCTTGCAGATGGTGGGACATGCCTGGAGCTGTCGGCCTCGCCTCCCCCTCACTCTCCCCAGTCCAACCCAATTATCCTGGAGTCCCAGTGCCACGGGGGGAGCGCGTGGGGCTCCACCTTTCCCCTACTGGGCTGGCTGCCAGGGCCCAGGCTCTGCCAAAAGACGTGATCCTCTTTCTGCAAGCGATTAAACCTTTCACTCTCCAGGCTGCTTCGAGCCTTCAACTTTCACACGCTTGGCCCTGAGCCATCTCCAGCCTGAAAAAACTTGTGTCCCTTGGATGCAAATAAAAGGGTCTTTCTGAAAGGGCGGCTGGCGGAGTCCATCAGCGTATCCCAGAGCCCTGCTGGCACCACAGCTCTGCCCAGCACACGGAGCCCCCACCACTTGCCTGCTCTAAAAGCAGCCACGAGCCTCCCCAGCCAGAGGCCACGGGGGCTGCCCCCCCCGATATTTTGTGCTTTAAGATTTGCCAGAAAACTCACTCTACTTGCTAAAGAGAGGAAAGCGATTTGTTTTCTGTCAGTGATGTCAACACCAGGGGCTGAGCAAGGGATGGGAGAGCTCACAGCTCAGCCAGGTGGAAGGGAGAGGGGGATGCCCAGGGTGCTGGGGATGCCCAAGGCGTCCCCACAGGGCTCAGTCTGGCATGAGAAGGTGTTGAGCTCCTGCAGCCACTGTCTCAGTGTCCCTGGGGCTGTGGGACCTCACTGTCTGCCACCCAGCACCATCAGCCAGCACAGAGCAAAAGACACAACCTACATCTGTCACCAGCAAGTAGCAAAGACCTGAATTCATCTCCCTGCACCCCACTTTCAGCATATCCTGAGAGTGGAGCAAGGGGATTGGACTAGTTGGTTGGACTAGATGACCTTCAAAAACCCCTTCCAACACAAATGATTCTAGGACACACTACTGAGTACTAGTCATAAAGCAGAGCTGGGGAAAAACAGGGCAAGGAGAAGTAGGTTTTGAGACAGTTTTCTGGCTCAGTAGTGCAGCTCTGTCCAAGGGAGATCCCACACAGCCCTGCTGTGGGCTGGCCGGCCCCACTGAGCTGAGCACCAAGAAGAGCTGGAGCCCTGTGTCCCATCTCTCTCTTTATCTGCATCAATTCTGCAGCTCTTTGTTGTGCCCACCCAGCCTTCAGGCACCCCAGTGACAGCTCCAGCCTCCACATACAAACTACGGTGTCTTCCCATTGCATCCAGCCCCGGGCAGGATTCCCCTGTGCATCTGCACCCTGCCTGGTTTCTGTTTGGCTCACACTGGACATCCCCAGACAGCTGCAGGGCTGGAGCCAGCACTCTGGTTCAGCTGACACAACATGAGCAGCTGCTCCCAGCAGCAAACCCTGCGGGGAGGGCGGCTGCAGGACACCCTGTGCTGCTGGGGACACCCACTCTGCTGACCCATGCTCTGCAGAAGCTGCTCCAGCGCCTTTGCCCGCAGAAAGGATGGTGCAAGAAGAGCCAGGAGCTCCAGATCAGCATCCACTCATCTGCCTGCTGTATGTTTCCCAGGGCGGGGTGTAGCTGGTGCCTTTGCTGCCCAGGTGTTTGCTGCAGCTCAGCACCTTCCCCTAAGCATGGAATGAGCAGAGGCCCTTGTCTTTCACATATGAGCCCTAAATATGAGCCAAGGGAGATGGACACACAAGCATGCAGCTCTCCTCTCCAAGTCCAGGGCTCCCTAACCCTCCTCTCTGCCAGCAGTTAGACTGAGAAGCAGACCCTGTCTGGTAAAGGTAGAGGAAGTGAACAAGAGTTAACTCCAAGAAGCAGAGATCTCCTTTCTTGCTTGCATTCAACCCCCACCTGCCAATCCTCTTGAACAAATACCTGCCAGCAGCATTTCCCTGCTCCCCACTGCATTCTTAATATCAGGCAGAAAAATTCCTCTTAAATCCTTAAATTCCCGTTGGACTAATACTGATGCAGAAAGTGAGGATCCTGCCTGTGCTCCAGATCTCCCCAGTCTAGCGAAGCTCTCAAACTCTGGTTTTGCAAGCAAATCTCACATCCTGACTCAGGACAACTGAACCTTTTGTTTCCAAATGGTTGCAACTGCTGCAAGTTTGCCCCAGTGTGGAGGAGCAGGGGCCAGAGGTGATACTCACTCTGTGTCAGCATGGGCTCCCCACTAGCATTCTGGCTCTGGTTGGTGAAGCTGAGGCTTTTCTTCGGGTTTATCTTCCACTTCAGAGACTGCGTTTTGTTGTCCTTCAGGTGTAAGGGGATGAGTAGATTGACCTAAAAAAACAGGTACAAGTCAGAATGATTTTATCGCAGCTGATTTTCAATGCTGGTACTCAGGGGAGCTGCCACAGCACCAGCCACTCCCCTGTTACCAGAGCTGGGGCTGAATTCTCCCAGAAATCTCGAGGAATAGGAGCTACCCCAGACTGACAAAGCCAGAAATTATTGTGGCTTTTCACACCCATGCTAACGAGTTTATTCTGCAGATAAACTCAAAGGAGGAGCCCAGAGAGGCTCTGTTCCCACACACCAGTTCCTCCTACTGCTCTGTGCAAATACTGGGAAGTTGCAGTTTGCACCAATGCTGAGGCACAAGGACCAGGGCCATGGCCTTTGCAGGACCCCCAAAGCCAGGGAGCAGCAGCACAGCCAGTCCTGCTGTCACCAAGCACGGTGCCAGAGGGGCTGCCGGGGTCCCCACAGCAGGACCAGGCTGTGGTCGCCCAGCCACGGAGTAGGATGGGAGCTCACCTTGCTTTGCAGGCTTTTAATCTGCAGATTCTGCTTGTCCAGCTTGTACTGCTGCTGCTTCACCTTCTGCAAGAGCTCCTCAATTCGCAAGTTCTGTGCATCCATTAGGGACTGTGGGGGGAAGAACCAGGTGAACCCCGCAGCTCTGGGGAGACCCAACTGTGCTGCATGTAGGGCTGGGAGCCGGGGGGGGCAGTCCCCCTGGCGGGGCTGTCCCCACTGATACTCCCAGCGCCGTTCAGCAGGTTCACTGATACTCCCGGTGCCCCCAGGACCATCACGTCCCTCCACTGCTCCTGAGGCCGATCCCCGCCCGCTGCTCCCAGTGCCCCGCGAAAGACGGGTCCCCCCACCCTGCCGGGCTGTCGCCCGGGTCTCGGGAGAGCTGGTCCCCACAGATGCCCCATTCCAGCCGCTCCCGTTGCCCAGTCAGGTCCGCCATCGCCCTTCCCGCGGCCGCTCCCGGGAAGGCAGGGACCCCCCCTCGCTGCCCCCAGGTCGCTCCCGGTGCCCCAGGGTAGGTCGAGTCCCCCCGAGCCGGGTCCCCCCGAGCCGGGTCCCCCCGAGCCGCCGCGGATGGCGGGTGGGGTCCCCCCACCAGGTCGGGTCTCGCCCGGTCCTGTCGGGTCCCCCAGGGCGGCTCCGCCCGGTCGCAGCGGGTGCGGGGTCGGGTCTTCCCCGGGGCGGGTCCCCCCGCCGGCGGGCGCCGCTCGCTCACCTGCAGCGCTCCCAGGTCCCTGGCGCTCTGGTTCCCGCTCGGCCGCGCCTGCAGCGCCTGCCGGACACGGCCCTCCAGCTGCTCCAGCCGCCCCTGGATCTCGGCTTTGTCGGCCGCCACCTCCTCCAGGCGCTGCCGCAGAGCGTCAGAGAGGTTGAGGAGCTGCCGGCCGCGGCCCTCCAGCTCCCGCACGTTGTCCCGCAGCCGCTGTCCCCGCTCCTGCGCCTCCCGCGCCTGCCGCAGCAGCCGCCCCAGGGAGCTGTTGTGGGCGCTGAGGCGGCTGCCGAGCTCCCGCATCTGCCCCTTGGTGCGGTCCACGTGCTCCTTCAGGCCGTGCCCGAGCTGCAGCAGCCCATGGGCGATCACGTTCACCTCGTCCCAGGAGGCGAAATGCGCCCTGCGCTCCTTGCCCGCCACCCGCCGCTCGGCCCCGGGCCGCCCCGCTGCGGGTCCCGGTGCCGGTGCCGGTGCCCCGGCCGCCGCCGCAGCGCACAGCAGCAGCGCTGCCCCCGCCAGCCTCATCGCTCCCAGTACCCCCAGTGCGCGCCCCACTCCCGCGGCCCCGCTTTTATTGCCACCCGTGCTCGGCGGCGGGGAGGGCCCCGGGACCGGCCCCTCCCCGCCCGTGCGGCCCCGCCGCTTTGTTCGCCCTCCCCCGCCAGCCCCGGGCTCGGGCCGCCCCGTTCCCGCCGCCCGAGGCAGCGACGGCTCCGAGTCCCGCACCCGCCTCCCCGCACGGGGCTGCCGCGGTCCCTCGCCGCTGAACCCAGCCCCGCCCGTCCTCACACCCATCCCCGTCCCCGTTCCCATTCCTGTTCCTGTGCTCGTCCTCGACCCCGTCCCCATTTCTGTCTACATCCCCATTCCTGTCCCCGCCCCATCCTCATCCCCATCCCTGCTGACCATCCTGCCCCTCACCCAGCACTGGGGACCCTCACCCCGCCAAACCCTGCTGGCTGGTTCCCGCCCCCCGGGGAGCCCCCAGCCATGAGTGCTGCCCCACCATGTGCTTGCACCCGTGTCCTGTCCCCAGCTGCTGGCTCTGGGTGGCCGAGTGCTGCAGGGCTCCAGGACATGCCCCATGGTGCTGGGGCCCTGCAGTGGGTGCCCACTGTGGGTGCAGGGCTCTGCTGGGCGCCCCTGGCACAGCTGCCCACGGCAGGCACAGGGCTTCTGCGTGATGCCCCATTAGGGGCTGCAGGGCACGATTGGGATCAGCTCCTCCGTGCACCTGAGAGGACCAGGACATTCTGTCCCTGTCTCCAAGATTCCCAAGGATTAACTCCTCTCTCCTCTAAGGCTTCAATCACCCTCCTGCAAAAAACGTGCATCTTGTTTCATTTGCAAGTGTTTGGACTCGGATTACCAGCTCTTCCCTCTTGTCCTGCCTTTTTCCACTGCCTTGAAGGGATTTTTAGTCTGTTTTTCTCCCCACGAAGGAATTCCTGTGCAGCGACTGAGCCGCTCTTGGCTCCTTGCAGCGCAGAGCAGATGATGCAGCCCTGGGGCTCCCCCCCCGCTGCCGCCCTCAGTCCCTCCTTTACAAAGCCCATCGCAGAGCCGGGAGCTGCGTTCCCTTCCTCACCATCTTTAGAGGTTAAATCCCGGCTTCCCGCCCCTTGCTGGGCCCTGCTCCGTGGCCCGGGGCTGCGGCGGGGGCTGGGGCCCAGCTCGGCCCTGCTCAGCCCTCAGGAACCCAGCACGGTTCTGCCTCCATCCCCCCGCCCTCCCAGCCCTGCCCCCGCCTGTGGGAAGCCTTTTTTCATCTCGTCCAAAACCGACTGGCAGCAGGATTTACCCGTCCAGGAGTCACCATGTCACAGGAGGGTGCCAGCAGGGTGGTGGCACAGGAGCTTCCCAGAGGCAGTGGCCGTGGGGAGCAGTTTTCCTGCCCTGCAGGACTCTCCCCTGAGGGCTTTTTGCCCGGTCTGCATTTCAGATCTGCCGCTCTCTTTAACTGCAGCTTTGCAGAGGTAACTTTTCAGCCCAGCCTCTCCCCTGCCACTGACATGTGGAACCAACATTTGCAGCAGCCAAACTTACTTTCCCTTCCCCAAGTAGGCAACCAACATTCAGGGTTTCCCATCTCTTTCCTTTGTGGGGATCAATTCCCTGCTGCTGGGAGTGATGCACCTCTTCTGTGTGGGTGTGTTTATGTACAAAGGTGTGGAGGCTCCTGCAGGAATAAACACCAGCCGCTGGTTTCTTGTTACTCCAACCCTGAGCTGAATCCAAGAATTTCCAAGGAAAAGGGTGAGGGAGGGGCAAGGCAGCCAGCAGGGACAGCACAGCAGGGAGTCACAGACGTAGAAATTGAGAAAGGAGGAATGTGGAAAATTTCAGCAGGCCGTTTGGAGACCACCCCCAGCCCCCTCTGCCAGCGGGTGATTTCTCATTTTATTCCATGGTCAGAAGGAATTTTTCAAATCAGGAAAAAGGAAAAGAAGGGGAAAAATAGGTAATTGCAGGGGAAAAAAAGAAACCACAAAAAATGCTAATTGTGGTTGCTGCTTTTTCCAAGCCTTTGGTGTCTGCAGGGCCCCTCTGTGCTCATCCGGCTGCTGGAGGGGAGCTGGGGACATGGAGAGGTGGGGATGGGGAGGAGTCACCCCCTGGCAGGATGAGAGCATAAGGCTTCTCCGAGGGGCCTGTGGTCCCTGTGCGGGACCTTGTGGTGCACCTGGCTGCCCAGTGCCCCTGCACCCCCAGGTCACACCAGATGTTGGACATCTGTCCCCGCAAGGAACAGACCTGCCGCTGTATCCACCACCACCCCCAAGTGCTGGAGGGGCAGTCACAGCTCTGCCAAAAATTCCCAGATGTGGTCATCCCCCCTGAAAAAAAAAAAACATGAACACTCTTCTTTTTAGACTTAATTATTTTCAGGTGGCCCCACCAGTTTTCAGCATCCTAGGAGAGAGGGATCTGGCAGGAGCTGTGCCCGCAGAGCCTGCGCCTGGAGCACTCAGCACCCCGAGAGCCCTCCAAACCAGGAAACACCAACCCCTGAGCCACTGGGACAAACAGGGAAGCACAATTTCATGTGTTGACTGTTGCTCTGGGTTAATGATGTCAGGCGAAATGAATCCTGTGTGCAGCCCTGCTCCCTGCCCAGCCGTTACCCAACGCTGGAGCTTGTCCTGGGAAACAAGGGGGTTACGCCGGGTGCCGAGGCAGACGTGTTGCCACTGGCTAGTGTTTGTGCTGAGGCAGGAGAGAGGTAATGTAAGAAGCCACAGCCTGTTGAAAAGACACATGATTTATGCGTTTTCCTTTGGCTGTATTTTCCTATTGGGACATCTCCAATTTGCCCTGAGAAATACAAATTTTTAACATACACAAATTCAGATTCCCTGGAGGCCCTGAGCTCCTGGGCTGGGAGCGACCATGGGTCACTGGGACAGTGCCTTCTGCACAGCCAGACACAGTCCAGTTTAAATATAGCTTAAAATGGCCTGGCCAGGGCATTTCTTTGTGTCAAGAGGGAGCCCTGGTCTGCCCTGCTTGGAAAAGGGCTTCAGATGAAATCCCTGTGGGGCCCTGACCACCCAGCCCGATTTGGGGCTGGGGAAGGGCTGAGGTTTGTTCCTGTGGGGGATGAAGGACCTTCTACCCAGCACAGCAGAGTGCATCCCCAGGAGGGACCCACAGGATCCTGCCCCAGCCCAGTAGACCCTGCAGCCCTTGGGACCCTGGAGCAGCCCAGAGAGCAGCAGGGTGCAGTGGCCCTTGGGGCTCCCCCCAGGTCCCTGCGTGCTTTGTTGGGGTCTGCCCAGCTCGGGTCATCCCTGACTGGGGTCATGCCCAGGTGAGGGAACAGTGGACTCAGAGGAAGTTATTTTTGTGGTCATCTGTCCATGGAAACAGGGGTTGTTCCCATTCCCATCCCTCAACACACCCATTCCCATTGCTATCCCCATCACCAACCCCATCCCCGTGGAATCTCCCCAGTCCAGCTGGCCAAGAAAGGCAATATCCATGGCATGCACCTCAAGTAGCTCCTCCAAATGGCCCTCCACACCTGGCAGCACATCTCCATCACTGTCCCCATCCCAATCCCTCTCCCCATCACTGTGCCATTCCTATTCCCATCCCTGTCCCTGTCTCCATTCCCATCCCTGTCCCTATCCCTGTTCTTCTCCCCATCCCTATCCCTGTCCCCTGCAGGGCATGCTGCCAGCAGGCAGGCTGCAATGGGTATCCTTGTTCTCTGCCTCTCTCCAACCCACTCCTCCCCACGCTGACCTGGGGGTCACTGTGCGAAAGTTCAGCCTGGTCTGAACTCCCGTGAATTCCTGCAGCTGCTCAGCCCTGGGCTCACGTCACCGGGCGGGATGGGAGAGATGCTGACTTACAGGAAGGCTGCTCACAGTGCTGCCTCATTGTTGGAAAAGACAAAGCTAAGAGAGGATCCAAGGAGCAGGGTGCAGGGCATGTGTGAATGATGCCGTCACTGCTTTGGGAATAAAGTTAGGTTTTCCAGAGGAGCAGTTATTCTGATTCAGCGGAGGTGGGAGACATCCAGCAGGGATTTCCTGCTGGCCCC
The DNA here is from genome assembly GCF_020740795.1 of Apus apus. Taxonomy (NCBI): domain Eukaryota; kingdom Metazoa; phylum Chordata; class Aves; order Apodiformes; family Apodidae; genus Apus; species Apus apus. Next base: position 987,139 of record NC_067305.1, read on the forward strand.
TGGCTGAGAGCAGCAGCACGTCCCACCAAGTCAGGCACTGGCAGCATTCCCGGCTGGAGCAGGAACCCCATCCACCTTGGTGACAGCTCAGAACTGGTCCTGGCAGTGACGTGTCTATCATCCAGCCCTGCCAGGGGAACAGCTCTGCCTGCTGAACCCCAGGCACTGAGTCACTTATTCCTGCCCTTCCCAAGCACAAGCTTTGCTGAATGAGACTCCCCAGATCCCTGCTCTGGGGAGGGGCTGTGTGGGTCCTGGCCCCAGCACAGGGCACGAGGGACCAGCCCAGCTCCTGCCACCTGCCTGGAGCTGCTCAGTGACCAGCCTGGTCATACCCTGTCCCTCTGAGAGGCCTGGGGACAGCAGGCGGTGCCTGAGCACCAGCCTCGTCTTGCCCTGGGGCCAGGAACACTCCTTCATTCCCCTCAGTGAGTTCACAAAACCTTCTGCTGTTGATGGTGCTGCTTGAGCAGAGATGAGTTTCCAAGCAGGATGAGTCAGAAACACGGAAAATTGGCTGCAGGCGTCGACCCGCAGCAAGGACCAGCTGCTTCGGGAGCTGCCGCGCTCCTTTCCCATCCTCTCTCCTCCAGCTTTCCCTGCTGGCACAGGACAGCCCTGGGTCAACTGCTGGCAGCCCAAGCGAGCAGAGATGTCGGGCTGAAACGTTCCCTCCAGGCTCTGGAGGAGGGGAGTGAGGGTTGCAGCCACCCTGCCCTGGGGTTCCTCTTGTCTGGGGGGATCCCCAGCAGGAAAGCCCATTTTCGTGCTTGAAAAGCCCACATAAAAGGCCCAAGACACCCCTGCCCAAGCAGCCTCCTTATTTTCCCGGCGAGGCTGGATGAGGGTTACACAAGTCCTCGCCAGCCTTTATTCTTCCTGCCATCCCAGGCTCCCCAGGGGTGCCGGGGTTACTGTGTGGAAGGTCACACATGCCAGAAGGCAGGAAACGGGAGGGCTGGGGTTAACGTGGGAGGTTTGGCGGCCAGAGAAACCGACCCTTATTTTTGCAGTCATCTCTGGATTTAAACAACATGCGTTTTGAATTAGGGGCTCTCCTGGCTGGACTCACAGCTCCTCGGCGCAGGGAGCTCCAGGTCCCCAGGGATGAGGCTGCCCCTTGTCGTGCTCGGGTTGCTCCCTAGTCTGTGCAGGAAGGGCTGGACCACCAAAGCCAGGGCTGGGCTCTGCTTTCCCAAAGGTGGCTGCCCTTCTGTTAACAACCTTTGATTAATGACTGATACAGTGGCTTCGGAAGTGACCTTGATGGACACGGGGTCACAGGGGATTTCTCCAAAGAATTTCTGAATGTCCTTTTTTCCTTCACAGTTTCTGGAAGGAGATGCCCAGAGCTTCTGGAAGGAGAGAGCTGCTGTGGCAAGTGTGAGTGGAGCCCACAGCAAGTGCACCCGCTGTCCCTTTGTCCCTCCTGGTCACCCATCCCCTCCTCTGCTACGGGGGTGGAGGTGGGTCTGGCACTGTTTGGTGCTTATCAGTCAGCATCTGCTGGTGGCCATGACCCCTCCACCCTGCTGGCACAGCCCCTTGCCAGCTGGACCTCCTGACACAGCACAAATGGCTTTTTTGGCTGCATGGTATGATAAACCTCGGGGTAACTTATGTTGCCCAGGAAGGTTTTTAGCCACTCCAGGATATGCAGGATGGCTGTGCTGGTCCTTGGAGACTTGCACTCCTGTCCTACACCTTGCAGGATAGGTGTACCTACACCTTACACCCTCTGGGTAGGTGTTGCTTGGCCTCCAGAGCTCTCCCACACACTGTGTTCATCTCTTGCTTTGTTCAGGAGGTTGGTTCCCTGCAAGAACACTGCAAGAATGAATAACTGGAGACACAGATGGGCAAGGCAGGAAAACCCTCAGCAGCAGACCTTGCTGGGAGCTCTGCTCTCATCCACACTTTTCTCAGGACCAACAAGACAGTCTCCATCCCTGGAGTTATTTAAGAGCCACCTGGATATGAAGATAGGCTGAGAGGGTTGGGGATGTTCAGCCTGGAGAAGAGAAGGCTCCAGGGAGACCTGAGAGCACCTTCCAGTGCCTGAAGGGGCTCCAGGAAAGCTGGGGAGGGGCTTGGGACAAGGGCAGGGAGGGATGGGAATGGATGAGGGTGTAATGGTTTCGACATGAAAGAGGGGAGATTTAGTTTGGATATGAGGAAGAAATTCTTTGCTGTGAGGGTGGTGAGAGCCTGGCCCAGGTTGCCCAGGGAAGCTGTGGCTGCCCCATGCCTGGCAGTGTTGAAGGGCAGGTTGGATGGGGCTTGGAGCAACCTGGGCTGGTGGGAGGTGTCCCTGCCCATGCAGGGGGTTGGGACTAGATGAGCTTTAAGGTCCCTTCCAACCCAAACCAGTCTGGGTTTAGATGGCTAATCCAACACCCAGCCAAGATGGGCTGAGGAAGCACAACAGCAGCTCTAGTGCATGTTCCACCTCGTGGTGTTTGGCTCCCTGGGGATGCCCTGTCACCAGCCTCACACAAAGCTCTGCAGAAGATCAGAATGTCATCATGAGCACAGACCTGCAGCAGGGCCTGGTGCTTTCCTGGGACTCCGGGATGCCTCAGGCACCCCTGTGCTGAGGGAGGGGGTTTGTCCTCTGTCAGCACAGTTCATGGGCTGTTCCAGGCAGCTGCTGCACCATCAGCACCAGGCTCAGCCCTCCTGTTGGTTTTCTCCACCTCTCTTGGCACCCAGGGAGCCCCTGGCCATGTTTGGGAGCAGCACGTGGGTGCTGGCAGTGCTGGTGCCGCATGTGCAGCCTGCAGGGCTGGCAGCCACCCTCTCCCACAGGCTGCTCCCTGCTGTTTGTGGGGAAGGCCATCATTTCCCCAGAGCTTTGGTGGAACCTGCTGTCAGCCAGCAGGACCAGGCCAGTGCCCTGAGCCCGGGGGCTGCTCCTTCGCACAACCCCTGAGTGACCCCATCCTGTAAATACCTGCAACCCCTGCTTGATTGTCATGGACACACAGAGTGGCTGGGGTTGGAAGGGGCCTTTAAAGGACATCTAGTCCAACCTCCTGCATGTGCAGGGACACCTCCCACCAGACCAGGTTGCTCCAAGCCCCATCCAACCTGCCCTTGAATTTTTCCAGCAATGGGACCTCCTCAGCTTCTCTGGGCAACCTAGGCCACTGTCTCATGACCCTCATTGTAAAACATTTCTTCCTTATAACTAGTCTGAATCTCCTCTCTTTTAGCTGAAAACCATCACCCCTTATCCTATCCCAGCAGACCCTGCTAAGAGGTTTGTCCCATGTTTCTTATAGGTGCCCTTTAAGTATTGAAAGGCCACAGTAAGGTCTCCCCAGAGCCTTCTCTTCCCCAGGCTGAACAACCCTAACTCTCTCAGCCTGTCTTCGTAGAAGAGCTGCTCCAGCCCTTGGATCAGTTTTGTGGTCTCCTCTGGATCCACCCAACATCTCTTGTACCGAGGACCCCAGAGCTGCACCCAGCCCTGCAGGGGGGTCTCAGCAGGGTGGAGCAGAGGGGGACAATCCCCTCCCTTGACCTGCTGGCCACGCGGCTGGAGATGCAGCCCAGGACGCAGTTGGCTTTCTGGGCTGCAAGCACACGTTGCCAGCTCATGTCCAGCTTTTCACCCACCAGTGCCCCCAAGTCCTTCTCCACAGGGCTGCTCTCAATCCCCTCATCTCCAGCCTCTATTGATACCAGGAGTTGTCCCCACTCAGGTGCAGGACCTTGCACTTGGATTTGGGGAACATCAGTGGGAAAACCAGGAGGGACAGAGCCTGCCTTCCCAGCTTCTCCCCTGGTGTGGTTCCTTCCTCTCTCCCAAGCCCCCCTAATACCATGAGCTGGCGGAAGGGATGGAGCCTGGCCTTGTACCTCCTGTAGCCTTGGACTTCAGGACGTGGTGAAAAAAATAGCTGTCCAAAAGAGAAGTGACCTTTGGCATTTGAAGAGCCATTTGCTTTGTCAGCGCAAGCCAGCGTGTTTGGGGATTTGGTGGAAGGTTCCCAGGGCTGTGAGCCAGGCCCAGGCAATTCTCACTCTCTCTGGAAGCAGCTGTGAAACTCACCAGGAATGTGGCTTCCTATTCCCTGCCCCAGGAGGCATCTGGGAGAGGAGATGCCTTCCAGGGAGCATAACTGGAGACTGGGCTTCCCCGTGTCTGCCTTCCAGAAACACTCCCTGTTTGGTTGGGGAAAGGAAGAGAAGGGAAGGGAAGAGGGAAAGAAAAAGGGAAGAGAAAAGGGAAAAGGGAAGAGAAAGGGAAGGGAAGGGAAGAGGGAAGGGAAAAGGGAAAAGGGAAAAGGGAAAATGGAAAAGGGAAAAGGGAAAAGGGAAAAGGGAAAAGATAAGAGAAAGGGAAGGGAAAGGAAGGGAAGGGAAGGGAAAAGGGAAGTTGCAGGGGTGGGAATGGGCTCAGGAATGCCATAAGGTGTTTGGGATTTAAGAGCAAATCCTCAGGTCATGCTGCTCTTCTGACCACACAAAAGCAAAAACTGACAAATTGGCCTCCTGCCTTCAGGGCCTGGAGCCTGGGGCTGCACCTCCTCTGCCACAGGGGATAAACGGGGCTCGCGGGGGAGCCTGGCTGGCTGGGGGCCTGAGAGCTGGGACCCTGAGGCACAGCAGGGACACTGAGGCACAGCAGGGACACTGAGGCACAGCAGGGACACTGAGCAGGGCAGAGCGTGGCTGCCCAGGTGGGCAGAGCCGGGAGGGCTGGGGCACCGCCCGGGGTCACCCAGCCTGAACACCCCCCGGCCTCTGCCCAGCTGGGCAAACACAGCCCAGAGAACAAAATTAGAAGGAATTAAAAATTAAGCTTGGCTCAGGCTCAGATCAAACTTTCTACCAATTTTAGCTACTTGTTGCTTTGGAGGGTGCGTGCACGGGAGTTCAACTGGTGATGCAACCTGGAGGGTTTTCTGCTGTCACGGGGCTGCTGGGGCAGGGTGAGCCAGGATGGGCACACACTGGGAGCAGGAGGAAACTGGCAGGTCCTGCAGTACTTAACATCTCATTTGAAAATGGGCAGCTTTGTTTTCTGCTTCTTGACTAATTCTTGCTTATTAATTCTTTTCCTCCTCCAGAAAAAAACACAAAAGGAACCTGCAAAGACACAGCAGAGCCACCAGCTGCACGAGTCTGGAAGGGATGCCGGGGTCCCCACAGAGCTGTGACAGAGCACAGGGACAGGCTGAGGGCTGGCATGGCAGGATGGGTGCACTGGCCAGGCTGTCACCCCAGCAAACAAAAAAAAAATCCCAGAGAGCTGCCACAGCCTTTGTGTCCCACCTCAGGTGTTGACTTGCAGGTGGCACAGCTCAACACTGAGCAAACAGGAGGTGAGGAGCAATGATGGCAGTGGGCAGCAGTGCTGAGCCAAGGTCCCATGGCACTCCAGGGGCAACGGGCCCCTCAGCAGCACCCACAGGTGCCAGCAGCCACGCCATGAGCCCGTCACAACCTTTGCTGCAGGGCAGCAAAGAGAAACTACTCCCTTTCCCAGCCAAGGGGTGTTTGCAGCCTGGACAGGGGCCAGACAGTGCCACAGGGGCCCTGCCACCATCCTGCACACTGGCCCTGGCTGATCTCAGGGCAGCCCAGTCCCTGCTGGCAGACACAGGGACCCGTCCCCAGTGCCACACCACGGCCCCAGGCGTGGTGGATGGATGTGGCACTTAGTGCCACGGTCTAGAGATGTGGTGGTGTCAGGTCATAGGCTGGACTTGATGATCTTAAAGGTCTTTTCCAGCCTTGGGGATTCTGTGGTTCTGTGATCTATGATGTGTGAGCCCCAGGCCACCAGCCCATCTGTCACCAGGGAATACTATGGCCAGAAAGAAACAAAGCCCCCAGCTGTCCATTTCCAGCAGAGTTTTGCTGCAGAAAAAGGGGAAAATTCAGGCTCTGCAAAGCCCCTGAAAGCTTTTGCTGTCCTCTCTGTTCATGTGGCACCTGGTGAAGGCAGGATGTCTTGGTGATGGGCAGTCCTGTAAAAGCCAGTGACACCTGCTGGGCTGGGGGCAGAGAGCCTGGCTGGGACACAGACCTTCCCTTTGGGTGCTGGTGGTGGGGATGGGTGTGAGCAGCTGTTGAGCTGGGTGCTGTGAGCTGCAGCACCTCAGGCCAAATGCCTACGTGGGGCTGAGCTCAGCAGTGTCCTTGCCTGTGACACCTGCACCACCTGGGTTGCCCTGACGTGCAGTGAGTGCCTCGAGTCTCAGATGCAGCTCCAGCACTCCAGACGGCTGCTGGGGAGGTGAATGCCACCCCTTATTTGCATTACCCTGATGATATCCCTCATAACTGACCAAACAAATCATGCAGGGCTGGGAAAGCTCCCTAATTAACACAGTTATTATTAGTGATGTCAGGACAGGTTTGCAGAAGGCAAGTCTGAGTCCCTGTGCCCAATGGCAGGGTAGTGAGTAAGACAGTGGGACCATCCCACAGGACCAGGGTGTCCTCTGTGTCACTCAGGAGAGTCCTGACCATGTCTGGAAGGTGGGAGCAGCAACATCCCTGGGTACTGGATGGGTTGGATGGGCTGGACCAGTGCTGGCACTCACGTGAGAACCTTTGCAGGGGAAGAGCAGGATGACATCCTCAGTCTTCCCCCATGAGCCAAGAAGCCACCCTTGGCTCATACCCAGGTGAACCCAAGGGAACTGGGACCTTTGTTCATCAGGGCAAGACTCCTGGTGATGCCAACATCTGGATGCTCAGGAGGAGAAAGGCAGGAGGGTCCTGCTGTGCCAGCCATCCTGCCCCTTCCCCAGCCCCCAGCCCCCTCTGGCTCCTGCCCACGAGGCAGCAGCTCCAGGGCCTCTCTGCTGTATGTAGGGCAACCCCAGGGTGCCCGCAGCAGCTTGTGCCTCACCAGAGCTCCTGCCACTTCTGCTCCCCATTGAGTGCTTGGAAAGGTGCCTAATTCATCCTTTCAGAGCAGAGATAAGATGGATTAAGGCCTGCTGAACGCTTGCCAAAAGAATTGCCATTAGGCCCTGGAGAGCTTAATCTCCACCAGACTAAAAGCAGACAGGCTGCACCACAGCCAGTCCTGTCTGCCAGGGGATAAACACTCAGGGCAGATTTTCAGGGAAACCTTTGGAGGCTACAAAATGCATCCCAAACTGTACATGCTGTCCAGAACACCCAAGGCTGGGTGCTGAGTCCCATGCTCCTCCTGGCACCCAGAGGTGACGTAGCTGAGCATGATGTAAAGGTCTGTGTCAGCTGCTGGGGTTTCAAACACCTCCGTGCCTCGATTCCCCCTTTCCATGAGCTGGTCTCCAAGGCTCCTCCATCCCATAGTGTTATCTCCTGCAGATTAGCTCTCCAAAGCTGCCCTTGCCCTCGTGCTTCTCCTCTGACTCACATTTGTTATTTCCTGCTGCTATCTCTGATTTCCTTTGCTATCCTCACACTACCCCTCCCCAAGGTCCAGCTCCTCTCTGGGTATTTCTGCCCCTCCCGTGGGGACTGGCTCATTCCCCACCCTCTGGCCTGATTTGGGAGGATGGTGATGTCCCTTCCCATGGACATCAGGGGGTACAGGACTCCCTCTGCCCACTGGTGGTGATGGACAACCCCAAATTCACCCTGCCCATGGACACCTCCAGGGCCAGGGGCAGAGCTGCGCCCAGCATCCCAGCAGTGCCAGGCTGGGGACACACCAGTGCCAGGTCTGCCCTGGGGCTTCACACCTCTCTGAAAAGCTGTGCCAGGAGAGCTGGGGTTGGCATTTTGGTCAAACTTTGGTGGTGAGCAGCTGGGTGTGTGCTGGGTGCCAGTCACCGCAGGGGAACCAGCACCAGCAGCTTCACAGCACAGCCTCCACCTCCTGGGATCTGGGAGAGAGGGGACGGTTCCTGTCACCTAATTTGGTTGGAGACCTCCAGCTCTCCAGCCACCCTACAAAGGGGATTTTGGAGTTCATTTTTCTGCTGGACCCTGGGAAGAATCACAGAATTGTTTCAGTTATAAAAGACCTTTCAGATCATCAAGTCCAACTGCTCATCCAGCCCTGCCAAGGCCACCCCTGCCCCGTGTCCCTCAGCACCACATCTACAGGGCTTTGAAATCCCTCCAGTGACTCCAGCCCTGCCCGGGGCAGCCTGTGCAGGCCCTGACAACCCTTTCCAAGAAGAAATTGTTCCCAAGATCCAATCTCAACCTCCCCTGGCACAACGTGAGACCATTTCCTCTTGTCCCATCACTTGTTCCTGGGGAGCAGAGCCCGACCCCCCTGGCTCCAGCCTCCTCTCAGGCAGCTGCAGAGCCAGCAGGTCTCCCCTCACCTCCTTGTCTCCAGGCTGAACCCCCAGCTCCCTCAGCTGCTCCTGCTCACACTTGTGCTCCAGCCCCTTCCCCAGCTCCACTGCCCTTCCCTGGACACGCTCCAGCCCCTCCGTGTCCTTCTTGTGGTGAGGGGCCCAGAGCTGACCCCAGGATTCGAGGTGCTGTCTCACCAGTGCCAGCACAGGGGGATGGGGCACTGACCTGCTCATGGTGCAGGGTCTGGCTCATCTCACCTCTGCCCTGGGGGACGTGGACACCCCAGTGCCATTTCCTCCAGGTCTGTGGGTCTCACCAGCTCCCCTCTCACCCCAGTGCTGTGTGGGTCAGTCAGGCTGAATTATGAGCAGCCCCCAACCCCTCCAGCCTCAGCCCTGAGCCCTTCCCTCCAGCACCTTGGGGTGCTCCTCAACCCCAGCTGCCTTCCCATCAGCAACAGCCCCTCCACCTTCCCAGCTGTCCCCATCCCCACTGCCCCATGCCGAGCCCTGCCAGGGCCCCGTGGGGGATCTACAGCCTTGTCTGCTTCTGTGCCCGCTCTGCCCTGTCCCCTTTTCTGCCCTCCTGGCAGAATGGGGCTGCTGGGGACACGAGGGGCACCAAATGATTCCCAGGGGCATCTGGGTGCAGCCAGGCCCTCCCTGGGGACAGGACAGGTCCGTGGGAAGGGGCTGAGGCTCAAGTGAAGCCACAGGGTCCATCTGGCACTGGGCACTGGGACTGTCCAGGCTGGTGGGACGAGCTGAGGCACCAGAGCAGGAGCTGAGGACACCAGCTGCCCCTGGAGCAGTGACACAGGGACCAGCACGCCCAGGGCCACCAGCAGAGCCAAGCAGAGGGGGCAGCAGCGTGGCTGGGGTGGGATGCCAGGAGCAGGCACAGAAAGGCCACAGGCAGATGTAGGTGAGGGTTAAGCCATGCTGGGAAGCTGAGCCTTCCCCACACCCCCTGATGTGATATCTGCAGGACCAGCATGTTCCTGCAGGGCCATAAACAGCAGGAAGGAATAAACTTGCCTTTATCTGCCTGAGGGGCCTTGGGACCATCTAAATTAGGAAAGGAAGAAAAAAACCAGCAACCTCAAAGGGTTTGTTTTCTCGCTGTGCTAAAAACAGAGCAGAAGCCGGGAGGGGGGCAGTTCAGCCCAGCCAGGAGCAGGTGGGAGCTGAGACACCCCACCCAGCCCCCAGGCCACCTCAAACCTGCTGGGACCCACCAGAGTCCCCAGTCACAACGGGTGATGGCAGCTCTGGCCTTGTCCTCCTCCCAGAGGTGGCAAGAGATGCTAAACCAGGCAGGAGGGGTCCAGCAGGGAAAGGATGGTGCTGCTGCCTCTGTGCCACCACCCTGCCCATCCCCTGCCTGGCCTCTCTGAGCAGCCTGCCTGGAGCTGTGTCTCTTCTCCTGGGCCCCTCACAACCCCTGTTCATCCTGGTCCTTCAGCAAGGGCCCACATGCCATTGCTTCAGCAGCCACTCTTGCATTACATCCCAGCTGTCAGTCACTGATCTGGCCCTACCTTGGCTCAGTGCTGTCCCTCACGTGGGCACAAGCAGGTCCCCAACCTCTGAACCTCTACCTGGCAGCTCCTGAGCATGGACTTAGCTCACTCAAAATGAACTGTTCTGTGGCACTTTCCTTGCAGAAGATGCTGGTGTTGCAGAAACTGAGGTTTTCATCCAGGGTTGATTATGAAAAGAAGTTCTCATCCAGATTTACCCTACTCCCCAGCAGGCTATCACCCCTCTTCCTGACCCTTCTGTCCCAAATCTGGGAGGTTTTATGGTACCAGCACCGACCAGCACCAGCCAATTGCCACCCACCCCCAACTCCTTGCCAAGAGTTGCCACCCATCCCAAACTCATCTGCCAACCATCACCACCAATGCACCCCCACCTATCACTACACCCATGGCCATTCACCACCAACCATCACTAACCCATCACCACCCACCTACAACCTATCACCACTCATCAGCACCCCTTGCTAACCCATGACCACCCACTGCCAACCAAGGCCACCCATCCTCTCTGGGGACCAGACCCAGCTCCAGGCAGTGATGGGAAGCTGTGGCTGGATCCTGGGCAGTGCTGTGCAGGTGGCTGTGGGGACAGTGCCCGTTGATGAGGGTGAAGCACTGGTGGCAGTGTTGGGGAGCCCCACCAGCCCCCAGGGCATATTGGGCACCCAGATCACAGCTCGTGTTAGGAACATTCATAAATTATTCATTGTGCTGGAAATGAAAGGCCAAGTGCTGCCACTTGTGCAGACCCACCTCTCATCTCTGGGCTCTGCCCTCTTAAAGCAGGTCTTGCATTTATATTTCATGAACTCATCCCTCAGAGAGTGGTTTAATCACTAAAAGAGGAAATCCTTCATGCTCCGTGCACAGAGCCCACGCAGATGGTGCATCCTTCTCCATCCCAGCCAGACCCTTCTGCTGCAGCACATGAAAACCCTGCCCAGGTGCTGGATCCCACCTGCTCCTAAAATTTAGGACAATCCTTTAGGGCTCATCCTAAACTTTGCAGGCATCTTGAGGTGGGAGCACAGCACATGGAAAGCTGACCTCCGTGGAGATTCTTAGCCTGGAAAGCTTGTCTGGTGCTGAGCTCCAGCCCATCAGGGAAAATCCACGTCGTGCCTTGTTAAAAATCTGGGGCTCAGCCTAGACACCCATTCCAGCCACCATGCAGCAGAGGTGGGGTCACCCACACAGCACCCAAAGCTCGGGAGACACCCCACCAAGATCTGTCCTGAAGAAACATCTCCCTGGCTCAGTGGTTTGGCACACATCAGGTCCTGGACTGACACAGGACCTTTCCCTCCCTCCCCAAGGCAGTTTGGGGGGGTAGGGGTGATGCTTTGGGTACCCATGTAGGCCAAGTTGGGCTTGTCCCCATGCAGCTGCAGGCAGAGCAGGTCCCTCTTCACACAATGTCCCCCGCAGGCCATTGTCAGCTTGGCTTCAGATCTTCCATTGCCCACTGTGAGGAGACTGTCTGCTTGTTTGTTCTTGCCCAAACCCTTTAATGAACCTGAATTAAAACATCATTCAAAGTGACAGTGTCTGGCTCCCTCCACGCTCCCTCGCGGCACGGACGTTCGTTACGATTTGCCACTGGTGCAAGGAAGTGACAGCAGAGACCCTGAGCAACCAAGGTTCAAGGATGCAAGTCCTGCACCTGGGGAGAAAAAGCACCGGGCACCAGTACAGATTAGGGGTTGACCTGCAGCCCCATGGAGAACGACCTTGTGGTCCTGGTGGACAACAAGTGATCCGTGGGACAGCAAAGTGCCCTCGTGGCCAAGAGAGCCAATGGCATCTTGGGGTGCATTAAGAACAGCGTGGCCAGCAGGTCAAGGGAGGTTCTCCCCCTCCTCTACTCTGTCCTCCTAAGACCACATCTGGAGTACTGTGTCCAGTTCCGGGCTCCCCAGTTCCAGAGGGACAGGGATCTACTGGAAAGAGTCCAGTGGAGGCTACAAGGATGATGAGGTGACTGGAACACCTGCCTGATGAGGAAAGGCTGAGAGACCTGGGGCTGCTCAGTCTGGAGAGGAGAAAACCAAGAGGGGACCTGATTAATGTCTACAAATACCTGCCAGGTGGGTGTCAAGAATGGGCCAGACTCTGTTCAGTGGTGCCTGTGATAGGACAAAGGGAAACAGCACCAAGTGACAACACAGGAAGTTCCACCTCAACATGAGGAGAAACTTCTTTCCTGTGATGGTGACAGAGCCCCGGGACAGGCTGCCCAGAGAGGTTGTGGAGTCTCCTTCTCTGGAGACTTTCAAGACCCATCTGGACACATTCCTGTGTGATCTGCCCTGAGTGTTCCTGCTGCAGCAGGGAGGTGGGACTTGATGATCTTCAGAGATCCCTTCCAACCCCTGTGAGTCTATGGTTCTATGCTCCATGAGTGGGATCCATGGCCCTGGGATGGGGCTGGGATAACAGAGCCCATTCCCATGCAGGCTGATGGAAACAGGGGCAGAAACTCCCCCCACCCCCAAGCCTGTGGGAGCCCGGGGCCAGGCCAGGAGGATTGAGTCCCCATCCAGCCTCAGAGTGATGGGGAAAAACTCCCATCCATGATGCAGCAGGAGCAGCAGCTGCTGTTCATGGGGTTGGGTGGGACCCACCAAACAGCTCCTTCCCTGGAGGAGATGCAGCCCTGGGATGTGTTGCCAGGGCCATGGGATGTTTCCAGCCTTGCCTGGGGTTTCCAAACCTGGTTGCACAATGCTGCAGCCATCCTGCCTGGTGCTGGGGCTGGTCCTGCTCTGACAGGCAGGGACATCCTGTGCCCATGGGGCTTGTGGGGCTGTGACAAATCCTTCCTCCTCTCACCACCTGCCTGAGGTGCAGCTTTTCTCAGGAGAGAGTGGAAATGCACAGAAATCTGTATCATACAAAGGGAGCTGATGAGCTTGGCAGGGTCAAGGGCTGTTGCTTTGAGTTTTTTGAACCTACTAGTGACCAAATGATGGAAGATCCTGCATCATGCAAAGGTCATGCAGCTCTGTCCTTCTCCAAGATAGAGCTCCTGCAACTCCCCTAGTCCTGGAGAAGCACGAGGGGTGTTAATGCAAGTCCCTGTGCCCCCTGTCAGGACTTTCCACTGGAGGCAAAAGGAGGGACCTGCCCAAGGCAGCCAGGAGCTCCTCATCCCAGTGTCTGTGCAGCACATCAGACACAGAGATGGACAAAACGCTGCTGCTGCAGCTCTCAAGGGGCAGAAATGCCAGGGAAAGGCCAGATAGAGCCAGATTTAAAAACTAATTTATACCCTGACCTTTTCACTGGCTTTAGCACAAGCTGTGATCCTCATCAATGAGCCTCAGTGTGTCTGGATAAATTCAGTCATATTTGCACGGGGTGAAATCCCACTTTTTAATGTACTTCTGGAGCCCTTTTCCAATGCCTCAAGTTTTCCAGCCTCTGTGCTCCCTGTTCTCACTTGTTCAATGAATAATCAATTTAACTGCCATATGCACTGCTCATCCAGAAAGAAACTGCTCCTTGTTAAAGGTGTGAAAGTAAGTCAAGTGTAAAATTAGCTTAGCCCTTTGCTAAGTCAGATGGGAATTGCTTTCAAAGCAACACAACCTGCCCAGATTCCCAAGGGTTCAGCCATTTTCCACACCAGCTACTGCTTTGTAGAAGAGGAAAATATTTTCCCCAAATATGGGGGAGGGAGCTGGGAACTTGCTAAGGGCTGGGTCATGGAGAGGAGAGTGGTGACCAGAGAGATTCTGAACTGTGTCCCCAGGCTTTGAAATACTCAGCCAGCTTGGGAGGAAACATAGAATCATCGAATCATAGAATCATCCTGGTTGGAAGGGACCTTGAAGATCATCAAGTCCAACTATAACCTAAATCCACCAACCATAACCTCATCTGCCTGTTCAGTGCTTCAATCATGTCCCTCAGCACCACATCTCTATTTCTTTTAAACACTACCACGGATGGTGACTCCACCACCTCCCTGGGCAGCCTGTCCCACTGCCCAACCCCTCCTTTGGTAAAGAAACTCTTTCTAATCTAAGTCTAAACCTCCCCTGGGGCAACCTCAGGCCATTTCCTCTGGTCCTGTCATTATCCACTTGAGAGAAGAGCCCAACTCCCACCTCCCTGCAACCTCCTTTCAGGTAGTTGTAGAGAGGAAATGTCCCAGTGTCCAGGGGTAAATAAGGGCACCTGTCCCCAGACCCACCCACAGGGGCCCCCATGGCAAGTGGCCCGGGGCTGCAGGTGACCCCTGCCAGCCCTGCACCCTGCAGCTTGTGTTCCTTTTTGTTTTGAAGAAAAATGAACTTCTAGGGTGGGATTTGCCCCTGCTCCAGGGATTTGGACATTAATTTCTAATGGAGATTAAGGATTCAAATCCCTTAAGCAGCTTTTGCAGCCCCCACCCTTTGCTCCCAACTCTGTGGAGACCCCTGGCCGGCCCCCAGCCAGCACAGGCAGTGTCTGCCAAACCCTCTGGCCAGCAGGGCCCTGGGCATGGTGGCACAGCATCACAGAATCATCCTGATTGGAAGGGACCTTGAAGATCATCAAGTCCAGCTATAACCTAAATCCACCAACCATAACCTGATTTACCCGTTCAGTGCCTCAGTCATGTCACTACATCTACATTTCTTTTCAATACTGATCCAGGGATGGTGACTCCACCATCACATCACCAGGGACCCACATGCCATGGGCATGCTGGCATCACCACTGGGGGGCTCAGGCCCTGCTTGCCCAGGGGGTGATGGAGATGTGCTCTGGCCCCCAGGGGAAGAGGCTTTAGCCCAGCAGAGGGTCTTGCTGCCCAGCTCCATCCCCACTCCCAGTACAGACCAATTGCTGGGGCCAGAGAGGGCCTGCTGCACTGTGACCTTCTGCTGTCCTGTTGCTGCCACACTGCAGACTTTGTTGGATGAGACACTCCTCAGTTTGTTTTCATACTGGGACAAAATATGTGGGCACATTCGAGAATCCTCTGTTGAATTTGGTTGATATTGGTCAAGAGTTCAGAGGAGGGACAAGGAAAACTTACAATCACATGAGCCTAATTTCTTTAGAAACAAGGCAAAACAAATTGATTTTCAGTCACTTGAAGAATACATTAAAATATGTTTCACTCTTCATAGGTTATACACCCTAACAAGTCACTTTAAAGTGTTTTTTTGTTGCTAAGGCAGGCACTCCAAAGGTAATGAATACAAACTTCTAGTTGCTTCAAATTTCTTAGTCTTTGATCTTGCCTATTATCTCTAAGACATCCCTTTCCCATGGAGGTGGTGGAGGCACCATCCCTGGAGGTGCTCAGAAAGCAGGTGGATGTGGTGTCTCAGGTGGTTTAGTGGTTGGGGGTTGTAGGGCAGATGGTTGGACTTGATGATCTTGGAGGTCTTTTCCAACCTTGATGATTCTATGATTCTACCATCTGAGACCAACATGGGCTCTGGTAAAGCCCTGAACCCCCCTTAGATACCTTGGGTTCAGGTGTGCTGTTGGAGTGTCCGTCCCTGAAGCGCGGGGCTCAACCCCTGTCCTGCTCTGGCACAGGTGGCCCCTCAGAAATGGGGCTTCAGGGCTGTTTTCCCAAGCATCAAACACTGCTGAGGAGCAACCACAGAGCCTCCACTGCAGGAAGCTCCTATGAATAGGGTGACACCATTTCCTTTTTTAATTACTAGGGACTTTTAGGCTCTTTCTCACCACAGCCCTTCTGCATCTCCAGCATCCCTCATCCTGCTGCCCACTCCCAGGGTGGTGGCCACTTTGCTTTCCCCTCCCCTTCCTTGCATTCCCAGTCCCAGCAGACATTCCTCTTTAGCTCAGGGTTTGCCAGTGGTCCCTGAAGAGTCCTGCAAAACCCAGGCAGGTTGGCCCTGCTCACATGTCCTTGCACTGTCCTGGGCCAGCAGCTCCTGTTGCTCCTGGCTGCCCCCACATCTCACAACATTTCGTTGCTCCCCATGGCATATTTATAGGATATTATATATATCCATGTGATTTTTACAAGGGCATCTAGAAATTGGACAAGGGCTAATGGCTTCAAACTAGAACTGGGGAGGTTTAGGTTGGATATGAGGAAGAAATTATTTGCTGTGAGGGAGGTGAGAGCCTGGCCCAGGTTGCCCAGGGAAGCTGTGGCTGCCCCATCCCTGGCAGTGTTGAAGGGCAGGTTGGATGGGGCTTGGAGCAACCTGGGCTGGTGGGAGGTGTCCCTGCCCATGCAGGGGTGGGACTGGATGATCTTTAGTGTCCTTTCCAACCCAAACCATTCCATGATCCTGTGCTTCTATGAAGCAGGTTCTTGCTGCCTTGAAGCACCCACAACCACTCATGCAACAAAGCCTGGCTTGGGGGGGGGGGGGGTGGGCTGCTCTTTGTGCTCCTGCAGCCCCCATCCCCCTGACAGCCTGCAGGCTCTGCCGTGCCTCTCCTGCACAAACTCCCTGACAGTTTGTAACCCTAGCAGCAACTACCTGATTTGACAGGTCTTCCACTTGATGTGGGGTGGGAAGTGACCGAGCAAGATGAGGATGAGCTGGTGTGGAGCGGAGCCCAGCGAGCGCCGAGCGAACACGCACCCGCAGGGCGGATTTTCTCTGCCAGTGGCCACAGGGAAGCATGACAGGCTTCACTTCAACACAGCAAGAAATGTCTGCAGGCACCTCAAGCCAGGCAAAAACCCTCCTCTGCCCACGGGGAAGAAAAGACAGTGGCTTACTTGGGTTTTGTCTGAAAAAATGCAACTCCAGACAAGCCAGCATTGGAAAAGGGTTCAGTTCCTAAAGGTGCATCTAGACTCAGGTCTAGATGCACACTAAATTATTAGTCCACAGGCAAGAACACCTCCAACCACCCTCACCACCCTCACAGCAAAAGATTTTCTTCCTAATATCCAACCTAAATCTCCCCTCATTCAGCTTCAAACCATCCCCCCTCATCCCATCACTCCAGGCCCTTGTCTTTTGACTCAGAGCAGAAAGCTCAGGTTGGAGCCAGTTCCTTCAGTCTTGGGAGAGACCTTTTCTTCAGGGTGTCACTGGGGCAGGACCAGGGACCTCTCTTCCAATGTGGGATAGGACAGGCAGCTCTCACCAGAACACCGGGGATACACCAGGGGTGGAAAATGCCCCCAGTTCTTGGCAGTGGAAAGCCCAGGCTGGACAAAGTTAAAATGAAGTCTGATCTCCCAAGAAACAGCTCAAACTGCCCAAAAGCTGCAGCTGCTCGTGCAGGATCCCGGGGTTCAGGGGCTGCACAGGGGGACGTGGGTCCCAGCTCACACAGCCATGACTGGCCTGGGGCAGAGTGAGGTGTTGCCAACGTCTTGCAACCACAGAGCAGCACTGGATGTACAGACCTGGCAAACCAAGGCAAGTACCACTGTCAGCACCCAGCACCAGCACCCCATGCTAGGACCACACCAAGTGCTCATCCCAGGACTTAGTAGGATCAACACCCAGAACCATTCCCGTACCAATAATCCTCAGAGCCAGCACCAATACCCAACACTGACCCCCAGCATCAAAGCACTGATGCCCAACACCATCCCCAGCAAAACACCCCCTACTAGTACCAGTGCATGAGGCACCAGTGTCCCAGCTGTCAGGCCATCAAAAAAGTTTAGCATTTGTCCCATTCCCACAGAGACTTTCCCAGCTACTCATCCCTGATGAAGGAAAAGGAATAAACAACATCCACAATTCAGGGACAGGGGCTGGGGTTGGGCACAAGCCCTCTTCTGGCCTGGAGCTGGGCTGGATTGGGGCACCTCCTGCATGTCAGCAGAGAGCCACAAGAACTGTTACTCCCTGAACACCCTGAGCACCCTGGGGCCACCACATCCCCCCACGCCTGCGCCGGCACCTGGCTGGGCTCTCTGGAGGAGAGGAGCTCACGCAATAACCCTCTGCCAGGCACTCGATGCCTTCAGTGCTTTATGAATATTGTAACAAGGCCGTTCCTTTCATCTCTGCTTCCTTCCACGGAGCCCCAAACCTGCTGCACATTCATTTCCACCTCACGATTCCTCTTAATTATTTAAACTCGCCTTCCCGAAAGCAGAGCCCTTCCATTATCTCTCTTTCCTCTGTGGTACACACGGAATTTGGGGACTTGCAAATCCACTTGACTTCCCTGCGTGCGTGCAAAGCAGCAGGTTTGCTCTGGTTCCCCTCCCCACTCCCCTCCAGCCTGATCCCAGTGGAAGCAGAGCATCCGTGCTTCTCCCTGGGGTCCCGGATGGTGTTTCCCAGCGTGACTTTGATGGTTGCCACTGCTCTTCTTGCCACCAGCCCCACCCGAGGCCTCGCAGGGAGCCGGCTGCTCCTCAGCCACGTTGCACCAACGCTGTTCACAAGCTGCGCATGAGATGCTGGAAGGATCCCTTGCTGCTCTGTTGCCTGCTCTCATCAAAGATAAAAACACCTGAGAGGGCTCCCTGTGGGGTAGGTCCCATCCCTCAAATGAAACATCCTCAATTAATTGCCTTTTAAATAGATGGTAGGAATGCTGAACACAGCTCCCCCAAATACTTGAAGATAGAGCCTGGGGGCTTGAAAAGCTGTTGGAAGGATGCAGTTTCAAATAACATTGATGCATAATAATTCCTTCTCCATCTACTTCTGAAAGGTGGCAGCTGCCTTGGAGCTCTGCCACTTGTGTCCTTGCACCCCAGGGACACCCCTGTGCTGCCGGGATCTGGAAAGGGAGGAGTTTGATGGAGCTGAGGGGGATGCTGGTGGGATGTGGGAGCTGTGGGAGGGGGTGACTCAGCCGGGTTTGACGCATTTTTCTCTTCTCCTGTCATGCCTGAACCTGCTGGCTTCTCCACAGCTGCTGGGAACTGGCTGCATCCCCCTGCCCTTCACTGCCCGTGGCCAGGCGTGAGGCCGTTCACTGGAGAAACACACCCTCGGTCAATGCCAGTTTTCCCCTTCCTCCTGCTACTTATGGATTATTCTCTAGTTGACTCGTACCCCCACTCACGGTCTCTTGATTTGGCCTGTCCTCTCCAAGGACACTGTGGGAGGGTTGGGGTTTTCTCATCCCACTGAAGGGGGATGAGGATGGTGAAATGTGCAGTGTGTGCCTCATGGACTGGCCACCTCCACCACCAGCACGTTATTCCTGGTACTATTACTCGTTCGTGCATTTACTGGCACAGACCTGCTGGCTGGAAATGGGGTGCAGGCTGTGAGGGGATGCCAGGGTGGAGGGGCTGTCAGAGCCCTCAGCCTCCAACACCAACAGCACAGCAGGGAGACTCCACTCCAAGCAGCACCTGGCTTCATTAACCCCCCAAAATAATCCAACAGGAGCACGTGGGACACCTCCAGGGCTGAGGCAGGAGTATCTACCAGTCCTGGGGTGGACACCAGCAAGTGCTACAGCAGCATCACTGATCTGTGAC
The DNA here is from genome assembly GCF_020740795.1 of Apus apus. Classification (NCBI taxonomy): domain Eukaryota; kingdom Metazoa; phylum Chordata; class Aves; order Apodiformes; family Apodidae; genus Apus; species Apus apus. The sequence continues at coordinate 1,006,353 of NC_067305.1, forward strand.
CTTGTGACACCAGCCTTGCAGGAGACCCGTTGCTTCCCAGCCCCCCAGCTCGTTTCATGGCTGATCCCCAGCAGTGGGACCCCCCGCACGACGCAGCTGGGCCCAGCACTCGCTTCTGTGCGTCACTCCCTGAATTAATCATCAGCCCTGCTCTGCGCTGGGCTCCTTACTTAAAGAGATTTTTACACATTAAAAATTAACAACACTAAATGATTGATGGCCGGGCACCCCCGCACCCTGCACTCTGCAGCAGAGCTCAGATCACTCCAGCTTTGCTTTCCCTGAGGGCTGCCACCTGTCCTTGGCCACAGCCATTCCCTCCACTGCTTTGGGCATCATCTGTGGGAGAAAACCAGCCTGGCAGTCACCCCATAAAAAGGGACCATTAGCTACATAGAGCTGCTGTTGGTCTGCTGGAGATATTTTCAGTGCTGCATCCTCAGGGCCCTGGGACGAGCCCATTACGGCAGTCACCTGCAGGGAAGGGATCACAGAATACCAGACTGGTTTAGGTTGGGAATGACCTTAAAGATCATCCAGTCCCACCCCCTGCCATGGGCAGGGACACCTCCCACCAGCCCAGGCTGCTCCAAGCCCCATCCAACCTGCCCTTCAACACTGCCAGGGATGGGGCAGCCACAGCTTCCCTGGGCAACCTGGGCCAGGCTCTCCCCACCCTCACAGCAAAGAATTTCTTCCTAATATCTCATCCAAAACTGCCCTCTTTCAGCTTGAAACCGTTCCCCCCTTGTCCTGTGACTCCAGGCCCTTACAAAAAGTCTCCCTCAGCTCTCCTGTAGCCCCTTCAGATGCTCTGCCCTGCACAGACACCAGGGCTGCTTGCTGGCTCCACGTGCGCGCAGCCACAGGAGCAGCAGAGCTGCGTGCTCAGGACTGGGCAGTGCAGCTGGGGGCTTCTGCTCCCGTCCGCCCCATGACTCCATCTCTTTGTGTCACCCTGTGCTGTGGACGGGGATTTGGGAGCTGCCACTGAGGGGCTGCGCAGATCAGGGTGGGGGACAAAAAGCTGCTTTGCCCTGGCCTAGGCTGTGTGGCCTCTTGTTCCCCCGTCACTGCCCACCACGCGGGGGGGGCTTGTCCTCAGCCTCCGGGGGCTTATCTCCAGCCCCCCCCATGCCCTCACTTCCAGCACCCACCCGCTCGGGCACCCCCTGCACCCCTCTTGGCCCGCACCCTGTGCGCGCACCCCCTCCGCAGCCCCGCACCCACCGTCTCACCCGCCCGTGCCCCCACCTCCAGCCCCCCGCACGCCCCCCGCCCCAGCCCCCCAGGACCCCTCGCTCCGCAGCGGTTCCCGGGCCGGCACCGCCCCCTCCCGGCCGCCCCGCAGCCCCGCGGGGGCTGGTGCCGCCGCTCCCGGCAGCGGGAAGGGGCGACGGGGACACAGAGGACCGGAGGGCTTGGCTGGGACGGGGCTGGGGGGCGGCTTCGGGATTGCAGATCTGGAGGTGTGAGCCCAGGGTCACCCCCAGCCTGTCCGCCCCCCACCTCGTCACTTTGTCACCCCTTCAGCCTGTAACCCCCTCACACCATCAGCCCCTCACCCTGTCACCCCCTCATCCTGACACCCCCTCACGGCTGTTCCTGCTGGCTGCCACAGCCCTACCCCAAAGCCCCCCCAGCCCCAGCCCTGGAGGTTCACACTGGGTGGGACCCCGATGTCCTGCCCACCTGGACAGTGAGCCCGACACCTCCTCCCGTGCACCCCCAGCCCCAGCTCTGCCATGGTGCTCTGCTCCCAACCCAACCACCCTCACCACCACCTCTGCTCCCCCCTGCCCAGTGAAAAGGGGGGCTCGGGGCCCTTCAGGCACCCCGTGGCATTGCCACGCTGCTCAGAGTGGAGCTGGGCTGGCGGCACCAGCCACTGCCCTGGTGCTCAGCAAGGATTTTGCTGCTGAGCCCTTGGAAGCTGCATCAGCTTGGGGGGACATTTCCTCAGCTTCACCCTCCCCCTGCAATGCCCAGAGTCTGTGTTGCATCCTCCCAACACACATTAGCTGTTAACAAACGTCCCTCAGTTCAGGTGTCTGCCCCTGCTGGGTGTCAGTGCTGCTGAGTGTCCCGTGCTGAGGGACACGTCTGAAGGGCACCCACGGGTGCTGCTCCACGAGGGCCAGAGCAGTGTCCTGCCACCCACAGTGCTGAGCCTGGATGGTGCTGGTTGTGCTGCCGGTGCTCCCCTGCCCCACCTCCTGTGGTTGCAGGGCCAGATTATGTCGTCCCTCTTGTCTTGCTCCTCCAGGGAGGGGAGACACAGGTCCTGCATGTCTGGCTGTTTTTCCATGTCCTGTGGGGCTGTCCCTGTCCTGGTAGTGCAGGCTGGCTTGGGCCAGCAAGTTAGGAGTCCCTGACTTCACCATGCATCATCTGCGGGGAAAAACTCATATAGACCTATAGGTCCTTGCTGGCAAAGAAAAAAGCAGGTGGGTGCCAGCACCAGGGCTGTTTCCCTCCCTGCCGCGGTGGCCTGGATGCCTGGAACAGGCCGGGAGGGAGCTCTGGGAGGTGCTGGCAACGGTGCAGTACTTGGAGAACCTGTTCCTGTCCATTGGTTGGGGTGGGAAGTTCCAGGAGGGATTCAAGCAAAGGAAGCCAAGGCGAAGGTGCTGCCAGGAGGAGGATTCAGGCTCCAAACCAGGCCACGAAGGGGCAGGAGCAGGAAAGCTCATTTCCTTGGCCCCGCTCCGCTGCCGCCGGCTCAATGGCTCCATTGTACGCAGGGACCAGATGTGCCGCCTGGGGCGGCAGCACAGAAAGGCTTTTCTGCTGCCTCTCAATGGCAGATCTGTGCCGCTGCTGCCGGGAAGGTCCTGCTGCTCCGCCCCGGCCCTCGCCAGACCCCGGGCCCGGGGGGCGCCGGGCGGAGAAGGACGCTCTGTGTGCCCAGACACGCGGCATTTCTCGGCTCCGCTGGAAATATCACAACGGAGTCGGATTCCATCAGCCCCAGGGCTGTGGAGATGGGGGGAGCAGAGGGCTGGAAATGGCTGGAAATAGCTCCCTGTGGAGAGACTGAGAGGTTAGTTTGCTGGTGGCTGTGACAGGGTAGAGGGACATCCGCTGGGCAGGACATTCCCTCTTTGTCCTAAGGACTTGGCTGGCATGTCTGCTGGGTGCTCGATGGCAGAAAGCCCAGGATAAGGTGGTATTTTAGGGCTGGTTTTTCCCCTGGGGGACACCCATCCCCATCCTGCTTTGCAGGGTGAAGGCACAAGCTGGACATCGGTGGGCGAAGCTGAGCCCATGTCACCCACCAGGTGATGGGGACATGTGTGTCCCCATGCAGGACAGTGTCCTCCCCTCTTGCCAAGAGCTGGGGATGTTGGAACTGGACTGGGGGTGCTGCTCCTATGCAAGAGCCTCTCCCACTTGGGCAGGGCAGCAGCCTGGAGTCCATCCAGCTGCAGGACCGACCCTGAGGTGGCAGGAACTTGCACCAGCAGACATCCTCCCTAACTGCCCCCTCCCGGGACTGACCCCATTTGGAGACAATCAGAGTGGCACTTGTTTTCAAAACACATTTTGCAGCCTGCTGGCTACGGATGGACAGAGGGATGCAGCCCAGGGGCACCAAAAGAAAAATGCCCATTTTTAAGGAGTGCTGATTTTAAGCCAAGGTCCCAACTTTTCAAGGCACCCCAGGCTGCAAACCCTCTGTGGGTCTGGGGACCTGGAAAATCCCAGACCTGGGAGTGTCCTGCTGGCAGTTCCCACTGACCGTTGGGGAGTGTTTGTGGACACGTAACGGCAGGAAGCCACCGGCTGGTGGGGCAGGTCCCCCCCAGTTGCTGCTGGCAGGTCTGGCCTCTGGCCAAAGCAAATCCTGGCTGCCAAAAGCCCGCGTGGCATTTTCCTCAGCCCTGATAAGGCTGAGCTGCAAATGCAGCCACAAACAAAAGCCATTCCAGCCCTGCCCAGGCTGGTTGGGTGCTGTGCCAAGCGCGGGAAATATTTCCTGAGATAAAAACCTGCGCCTGCTGTGCCACATGGGCACGAAATGTCACCTGCAGCCGGCTAGATCAGAGGGGACAAGGGACAAGGACACCCTGCACCTGGGTGAGGGCTGGTCTTGCAATGCCACACTGGGGACAAGAGGGCTCACAGGGCAACACACATCTGGGGGGTATAGGAGGGGGTGGCATGGAGCAGGAGGTCTCCAGGCAGCAGGTGACATTGCAACTGTTCTGTATTTGATGCAGCTGCCACAGCACAGCCCTACATCATGTTCAAGGGGGTCCGTGGCGGGTGATGGGGTGCTGGGAGATGGCAAGAGGGGAAGCTATTGGTGCAGGGTCTTTGGGGGGGGCTGTCCTGCCATTGGGGTACAACCTCCCGCAATGGCTTCAGCCTCTGCCACCAGCCCCTTCATGCCAGCCTAGCCAGGTCTGAGCCCAGTGTGGGCGCCCGGCAGCCCCTTGAGGACCCTTCCCCAGCTCTCCAGCTGGGGAACCTGCTCCTGCTCTGCTCTCTGGACCATTGTTTTGCTGCAGCATCCTGGCGGGAAGGATTCAAGCTGAGAGGCCACAAGAGGAAACAGCTTCCCATCCGCTCCCAAACCTGTGGGTGGAAAACAAGAACACCCAGCTGTGGGCAGGACATCTGGGCCTGCAGGAGGGAAGCATACTGGGCTGGTTTACTTTATTTGTGCAGCATGGAGGTGTTCATACCACTTTCCTACGGGGCCCTGCTGGCCTTGGCCCGTGTGTCCCAGCCCATGAACAGCCAGCCCAGCCCAGCAGCCAAGCCATGGAGAGGAGATGGAGCCAGAAGCTGGGCTCAAGCAGGCACAGCAGAGCTGGAGCTAGTGGACATGAACTCAGGGAAGTCAGGAAAGGGCTGGAACACTTCCCACTGGCTGCTTCTCCATGTGCACCCTGAGCCCACATGGCTTCTCCTAGCTGTGGGTTACCAGGCAGCCATGGATACCCAGGGCTTTGGAAGCCTGCTGCCTGCAGAGGGGCCCAGGGTGCCCAAACGTTTGGGATCCCACTGCCCAGGGAGCAGAGTTGTTCAGAGCTGCAGCGAGCAGGATGGCTTGAGCTGCAGCCCTTCCCCAACAGCATTTTTCAGACTCTTTCCATCCAAGTGCTACTTGAACAAGGCAGGGTGACAACAAAAGCTTGCTTGCTGACCACTGAGAGCCTGGCCAAGCTTTGTGTGCTTTCTTGCATGTCGACACCACTTGGTTCCTGCACTGGATGTGGAGGGACTTGGACACAGCCTGTTCTGTCGGTCTGCACCATTTTCAGCTCCCAGGGCGGTGTTCCCCAGCACCCTGCAGGGCAGCACCCTGCAGGGCAGCACCCTGCCACGCTAGTGCGTGTCACAACACAGATGCACACACATGTACTCCCTTTCCTTTTTCACAGGGAAAGTTTTGAGACCACCTTCTGGACCAAAAATAGCTTTTAAATGTGTCTCAGTTACTGAAAATCCATCTGGTCCTGGAAGTTTTTGTTCAGACAGATCCTCTTGGGAGGGTCAGGACCACTTTCCATGTCCAGTGTGAGGTCCAGCTCCAGGGATGGCTCTGCTGGGCCCTGCCATGATGCCATGGAAGTCTTCAGACAGTTGAACTACAACATTCCAGCACCAGAAAACTGTCGGGTTTTGTTTACAAAACAGCCCCTATAGCAGCAGCTGAAGCCTGGCCAGGCCCCCTCACCCCTCCATGCAGGCTCACGAGAGAGATGCTGAACACAAAAAGCTCGGTCCCAGGCTGTGGCAAATCCCTGATCCTTACTGGAGCTCAGCATCCAGGTGTGAAATCACCCACCTGAACATCGGCAAACCTCGGCTGCACCTCGCACAGGCGGCAGCAGCAGCAAAGCTGGCGGGCGCCGTCACTTGCCTCCCAGCGCGGGATCGGCCGCGGCTGCCGGGCAATGCCCGCCCAGGCAGGTGCCACAGCTCGGACCGGTCCCGCATCCGCATCCCTGCCCGGGGGTGAAGCCACCGCGCCGTCCAACAGCCGAGAGCGGGGGAGAGCTTTTCTCTGTGATGTCTCCAAGATGCAAGTTGTGATTTACATGAGGTTGGAACACCAACAAGTCCTTGTGACTCCTGCAGCCGTGGCTTTGTCTTTGAGCTCTGCAGAGTTTCCGCAGCAAACCCGGCGTGGCTGCGGGGACCCGGCTGCCTGCCCTGCCCTGCCCAGCGGGCAGTGAATCAACAGGAGCCGCGCTCTTCTAGACCTCCTCTGGAGGCAGAAGGATGGCATGAAGTCACTGCCGTTACCACAGGATGCTGCCAAAGCCAAGTATGTAAATGGTTAGAGAGGGACGAGGTCTGTCGGTGGAGGTAGATCCATTAGGGCTATTCAGGGACTTCCGTCCGGATGCAAACCCCTGCTCAGGAAGTCCCCAGGCTGGCAGCCGGCAGCAGGAGGGACACTGGGAAGCACATCTTGTTTCTCCTGCTCTTCCTGTGAGTAGTGTTACAGAAGAACCAGCCGTGACAAATCATCCGGGGGTTCAGCAGCTGAGGAGGAGAGGAAAAGCAGAAGTCCTTGTTGAGGGTTTCAGCGCTGCAAGGACTTGGAGCAGCTAGTGAGGGCAAGTTTTAAGGTGTGAAACTGCCAGGGGTCCCTGTGGGGTGGAGGACAGCCTCGGTGGCTGAGCCACCAGCACACGAAGCAGGCGGGGAAGAAAGCTGGCAAGAAAAGGAGACAAACAGCCTGCTGCTGGGACCAGGGAGGGCTGCCAAAAACCCAGCGGGGCCAGGCCCAGGGAGCCCGGCCAGAGCGAGCAGCACAGGCCTCCCAGCCCTGGGTGGGATGAGGCAGCACAAGGGGGGCCAAGCAGGCTGGGGGTGGGGTGACCTGTATGTGGGGGGACAGAGTGAGGCAGGGAGCTGGACTCCAGCCACCAGCAGGCCCCCAGCCCACAGCAGTGCTGAGCTTGGGCAGGGGATACCCCACTGCCAGGGTGACAGGGACTGGGGATCTCCCTTTCTCCAGGGTGAGCAGGGATCATCTGGGGTAACCAGGGCAGGGACCCCCAAGCCTTGTGTGATAGGGGCAGGGGACCCCCAGCCGTGGGATGATTTGAGCAGGGGACGTCTCCCTTCCTGAACTCACTGGAACAAGGGACACCCCTTTCTCAGGGTAACTAGGACAGGGGAATCCTGGGGTGACCAGAGCAGGGGACACCCCTTCCCCCGGGTGACCGGGATGGGGGATGTCCCTCCCCGGAGGGGGGAACGGATACCCCCTCTCCCGAGGAATGCGGGAACCCCCGTGCTAGGGATGAGTGGGGATGCCGCCCGGGGGCGGTGCCCGTCCCGGCAGGGGCCCGGGGGCGATCGCCGCCCGCCCCCGCCCCGCCCCGGCCCCGCTCCCGCCCGGCCCCGCTGCCGGCCCGCCCCGCTGCAGCCAGAGCCGGCGGGCCCGGGACGGCGGCCCCGCGCGGGGGCCCGGCTGCAGCCCAGACGCCCGACGACAAGGTGAGGGGCGGCGGAGCCGGGCAGGGCCGGGCCAGGGGGGTCGGGCGGGCGCCGGCGGCTCCGGGAGCGGCTCCGGTGGCGGCGGCTCGTCGCGGGGGCTCATCCAGTTCTCGGCGCCCCGCAGGGCCCTCGGAGCCGCCGCCGGCGCCCGGGGCCCGCCGAGAGGCCGCTCCCGAGCCCCCGGGACCGCGGCGGGGCGGGGCGGTCCTGGCATCCTCAGCTTCGGTGTCTTCGCCCGGGAGCGGGAGCGGGAGCAGGAGCGGGGCTCTGCCCGCGCCCAGGAGGTGCCGGTGCCTGCGGCTCCGGGCCGTCGGGGCCGGGCTGGGCTCCCACCCCGGCTGGCGGGGGCGCGGAGTCGCCGGATGGGGCTCCGGGGCTGGGGGCGGGCGCCCCGACGTGCGGCGGTGTGCGGGGTGCTGCGGGCACCGGGGTGCTGCGGGGCTCCTGGGGCGCTGGGGACCTGCAGTGCTGGGGCTGCTGCCGGCCCCTTTGGGGTGCGGAGGGGTTCGGGATGCTCCCTGGCACGCACACAGCCTGGGGCTGTGCCTGCGTGTGCCCGGGCTGTGCCTGCACACCCTGGGTGTCAGTTTAACCATTTCATCCCCGAACACCTCACAACAAGGAGATTCCAGGCCCTCGGGGCGTGTTGCCAAACCTGTGAACACACCAGCCCCAAGGGAGTCCGGGAGGTGTTGATGGGAAGAGCTGCGCCGAGGGTTTAGGGCGAGCGGTAGGTAGATGTTCTCTAGGGCACATATGGGAGCCCCATAGAGCTGTAGGTGTGACGGGGCCCGTCGAGCTGATGCCCGTGTGAGTGTGTCCATGTACGGACAATGTGCTTGTTGTCCAGGTGTTGTGTGAGCTCAGGGAGGTCCCCGAGGTGCTGGAGTAGCCCCTATGGCCTCCTGACCAACCAGGCTGACAATGATGACAACTCCAGAAATAACAGCCCAACCCTGAAATTAGCCTGTTGAGAAGAAAGAAGCGTTTCCTTTTCCTTCCCTGGGCCAGCACCGGCACACCCTCCCACACCCTCCCACACGGGACCCAGCTCCTCCAGGAGCAGCCCCAGGCTGACTGAGCAGGCACAGGGACAGTGGGTGGCACAGAACAGGCTGGAGTCCTGTACAGCCTGGGGCAGGGGTGGGGATGGGACAGTAATGGGAAGGTGTGATGAGCCCTGGATACCACCCAGCCTGCAGCACCAGCCAGGGACACTGCAGGTGATGGCCACGTGTGACAGCTGTCTCCCTGCGAGAAGCCCAAATCTCAGCAGGTCACAGGCAGCAGAGGAAGCCGAGTGCTTGCTCAGTGGTTTCCCTTTAACTTTGGAACAGCCTCAGCCCCAGCTTCAGGACTTATCGCCTGTGTGCAGCTTCGAGGGAAGCGTGCCTGGCCGAGATAAATCAAGTCGTGCTGGCCAGGGCTGCTCTGGACTCTTTTCTTCTCACATTCCTCATGACCTCAGTGTTTTGGCTCAGGAGGAGAGCCAGGGAGAGCCCTCCCCGTGTCTGGCCCTGGCCATGCAAGTGGAGTGGCTCAGGCTGCACGGCAGCATGTGGTTGAGCTGGGGCTGGGGCTGCCCCGCTTGTGCCCCTGACAAGGGAAAGGGCTTGAATGAGTCTGGAACTTTAAAAATAGCTCCCTCAGGGCTGTTCCCTGCCAGCCCAGGGGCTTGGGGACCCAGAGGGGGGATGTCCTATGGACGATAAGGCCCAGGGGGCTGGGGCACAGCTACTGGATGTTACTTGAGCTGTGCCAAGGTGTCCAGGCTGCCCCATCCCCGCCATGTGGAACGGCTCCAGTTTTGGCTCCAAGTTTCCTGTGTTGGCATCAGTATGACCGCAAGAGGGGGAAACAGAGGTGCAAGCCCAGGGTGAAGTGTAACTCTGCCTCTGTGGAAATGATGGGGTCCCTGCACATCCTCCTCCTCCTGCTGCCAGACCTCCCCAAGGTGCTTCTCTTGATGCCATCCTGCTTTTCTGCAGGAACACCAGGACTAAAGACAATGCTCCTGTTTATTCCAAAGGAAGTTGGGATTGGTGGCAGGTCCCCTGCCTCCTTGAAGGTCCCTGGGCCCAGCCCCAGCAGCACCAAGCCCTGGTGCCCAGGGGAGTGGCCGAAGGTGCTGAAAAGCAGCCTTTGGCACCAAAGTGGCCGACACGGTCTTCCTCGTCGGGCCTTCAGCCCAGGTGGAGAGCGACTTCTCTTTGAACTGGTGCCGAGGTGTTGGCGGGTGGCGGGGACAAGGCTGGCTTTGTGTGGCCAGGCAGGTGCTGGTGGTGGCTGGGCTGTGGGTGTGGGGATTTAACCCTATCACTGCTGCTGCACCCTGGGCCTGTTGGCCTCCATTGCTCATCCTTGCTGGCTCAAGTCCAGCCTGCTGCTCTCCTTGCCACCCAGCCCAGCCCACCAGCAGCACAGGGGCACTTTGCACACCGTGGGGTCCTCAGGCAGGTTTGCATATTGTGGGGACCCCACAGAGGTTTGCATATTGCCTGGAGTCTGGCAGGGTTTGTGCATTGCGGGGTCCCCTACGAAGTTTGCACATGCCAGGGACCCTGTAGAGTTTTGCACATCCTGGGGACCCTGGGGCAATTAGCATGTGTTTGGGAGCCTGCAGGTCCATCACCTGGCCTGGACCTTTGTTTCAGAGCTGGGTAAAGGCAGAAGCTGCTGCCCTGGGTCCAGCCCATCAAACCAAAACTAACAGGGGCCGAGAGCCCCGGGGGAGTTGCGGGAGGATCTCCAGGCTTTGGGGAGCCACACGGTTGGCAGCCGCTGCTGATGTGAGCTGGAGGGGTCGGATGAAGTGGCAGAGGGGACAAGCAGCGTGTCCCAGGGTAAGCGGAGGGGACAGTGGGGCAGTGCTGGTGGAAAGGGCACCTTTGCCATGAGTGGGAGGAGCAGAGAGCTCCAGGGTCCAGCCAAGGCAGCTTTTCCTGGCGCAGCTCCAGGCAGGACAATACCCGCCGCGGAAGGGAGCTGCCGGCCGCTTCCCCCGAGGAAACGCACCCGCTGGCTCCGGCTCCAGTTCCTCTGCCTCTTCCTCCCGTTTGATTTACAGCATGTGTGGAGCCTAGTGGGAAGTTTGTCCTGGCCTCAGCACTGTTTAATTACCTGCAGCAAGGGCTGTGCAGAGGAGAAAGCCGACTGCTTCCCAGGGTGGGAGGGACTGGATGAGGTGGGGAATGTCTGGACCCTTCTAGGCAGCACAGGAATGGTGAGGTGCCAGCATGGAGCTGGGATGTTCCCAGGGAAGGTGGAAAGGGTGTCAGTACGGAGCTGGAATGTTCCCAGAGGAGGTAGAAGGGGTGCCAGCACGCAGCTGGTATGATCCCTGAGGAGTTGGAAGATATGCCAGCATGGACCTGGGATAATCCCAAGGGAGGTGGAGAGGTGCCAGCATAGAGCTGGGATGTTCCTAAGGAAGATGAAAGGGGTGCCAGCATGAAGCTGGGATGATCCCAAGGGAGCTGGACAGGATCTGGCCTGGTGACAGATGGGAAACATATCATCCCTGCCCAGCTGGACTCAGCCCCTGGACCCCGTGTGCTGGGCTGGTGGTGGGAGGCTGCCCCATCGCCTGGTGCCTGGCCTGGTGCTTCCTGCACCTCTGGTCTTGGCAGCCTGTTGGGATGAGCAACCACAGCAGCAGGGCTGGGGAGCAGCAGCAGCAGGGGCAGAGGCAGGGACTAGTGCATAGTACCCAAGCTAGGCCATGAGATGGGGCAGCCACAGTTCTCTGCTAGAACAGTCTGGATCCTGGCAGGGGGCTTGGGGGTGCATGTGGGTGTTTCTCTGCAGCCAAGGCTGGACCTGCCTGTTTCTGGGCAGTGCTGAGCACAGGCTTCCCTTTGGGCTGTGTCTGAGCTTCCTGTCCTCTGCAGCACGCCTCCCCCCTGCCTGCTTCCAGAAATAGCTGGTGCCAAATGCTTTGCCCACCAGCAGCTGCACAGCCCCATGGCCACTTGTGCCCTACAGGCACTGGGTCCCCACTGGAGGGTGACACCATGTGCAGCAGCAGAGAGTGCTCCTGGGGTGCTGTTTGCCCCCATCCTGCTCCCACCAGGAGTGTTTCCCACCTGGGCCTTGGCACCCAGATGTCACCAGATGTTGCAGCAGGTCCCAGCTGAGCGATCACAGCTGGTGGACCCCCCAGCTCACAGGGGGACTGCAGCCACCTCCTCCTGGCTTTCCTCCAGCACACCCAGGCCTGACTCCTCAGAAAAACAGGCTCCCATTTAGTTCCCCACCACCTTCTGCCAGGCCTTATCCTGCGTCATCAACAGGGAGGAGCAGCCAGGTCTCTCCTGGGGGTCACCAGCCCTCAAAACCCCCCAAGGGGGGTGGACAGCACAGGGCACCCTGATCCTGCACAGCCTGGGTAGAGAGGATGGGCATCATGCCTGGTGATTGACGGGTGCAGACAGCTGCCTGCTGCCACCTGGCTCTGCAGAAGCATCTGTTTCCTTTATCCAAAGCAAACTTCTCTGAGAATCACACCCTAAAGGCCGCAGCCTCTTTTTTTTACTATTTTTTTTTAATCCTGGCCCGTGCCCCCCTTGCAGACGAGCTGTGACTCATGACTCTACACCCTCAGAGCTGGCAGCATCACCACCACAGCCATCCCAGCCCCAGCTGCAAAACATTCCTTAAATGTACAAACCATCCCTGGCCCCACCGGCAGCGCCGCACAGCCGGCCCGAGCTGCAGCTGGTGGCACCGGGGCTGGCGGGAGGCGAGGGGGTCCCCAGGGATGGCGGGGGGCCCTGGGGTGCTCCCTGGACAGGGGCAGCAGTCTGTGGCTGCCTGGGGCTCCCCAGCCCCCAGTTTGCAGGGTTTCAGCAGACGTGGCCCCTTTGTTGTTGCAGGTTGATGGTGCCCTGGTCAGCGGCAGCCCGGGGAGAAGATGGCTCAGCCCGCGCCCCTGAACCAAAACCTCCCAGGTAAAGGGACCAGGGTTGGCACCTGACGGGGACACCAGAAGGAGCGTGAGGGGGTGGCAGGGCCGTCCTAATGGATGTCCTCACCCCACCTCTGACCTAACACAGAGTGGGTGCCCTGTGACACCCAGCAGCACCGAGGGTGCCAGGGATGGGACATCTGCCAGGCCCACCTCCAGCAGCACCAGGGCAGGGAGTGGGTTGCAGGCTGCAAATCCCAGTATAACCCAGTCAGAAAAGCCTTCCTGTCTCCACCAGGTCCCCGTGTAATGGTCCGTGCTCCTCTTGCAGATCTTGGGGGCCCATTCCTGTACCGGGACCAGGACGATGGGGAGAAGAGCTCATATTCTGTGGAAACCCCCTATGGCTTCCTCCTGGATCTGGATTTCCTGAAATATGTCGATGACATTGAAAGTGGCCAAACGCTCAAGAAAGTGCCTCGCAGGTCCAAAGGGGCCCGGCACCCCCCCGGGGCCCTGCGCAGCCCTCGCAGCCGCACCAGCACCTGGACCTCCACCGAGTCCCTGGCCTCCACCACCAGTGAGGAGGGCAGGGCTGCCCTGCTGCTGTCCCCACACGGCCGCCTCTCCCTGGAGCCCCTCAGCAAACCAACCTCCCACCCCATCTCGCCGCCGCCGGTGCGGCTGCTCCCGCCTCCCACCCACAAGTGCCTCGCGCGAAACCCACGGGTGGAGAAGACCTTGCTGGAGACAAGCAGGAGGCTGGAGCAGGAGCAGGGCCATTTGCAGGGGAGTGGTGGTCCCTCCCGCAGTGCCCCAGGCCAGCCACCCTCCTGGGTGCCGACGGGCGCTGAGGGCTGGGGCCGGGGCAGCCCGGGCAGCTCGGGGCGCAGCACACCGGCGGCAGGGCTGGGTGCTGCGCCGCTGCAGCACGTGCGGGAGCAGATGGCTGCAGCCCTGCGCCAGCTCCGGGACCTGGAGGAGCAGGTGAAAACCATCCCCCTCCTGGAGACACAGATCTGCGAGCTGAAGAGGGAGAAGGCGAAGCTGATGGAGAAATTGTCAGCGGGGGAGCCCAGTGAGGATTTCAGCCACTCCCCTGGTTCTGAGGTGGGGCTGGAAGGAGAGGAGCCGCCTCGAGCGGGGCCGGAGAGTGACGCGGAGCCAGCAAAGGGGCGAGCGAGCAAGATCGTGGAGCTGAGGAAGCTGACGGAGAAGTTGGCTGTGCCAGAGCGGGGCAGCAGGGCTTGGTCAGGCAGGAGCCCCAGGGCAGCCGAGAGGCCCTGCCGCTCCGTGGCGGTGGGCGAGGACCGGGCCATGACCGACGCCGTCTTCTACTACCGGTCGCAGCAGGAGGGTGTTAATGGTGACGTGCCGGACGGTGGGACGAGGGAGCACAGGGACGCAGCCGTCTGGGTGCTGGAGTCCTCGCTGGGGCTGGGCAGCGAGGCAGAGCAAGAGCTGGAGCTGCTGCAGCAGACAGTGGGGCACCAGAAGGAGGTGATCGCCCTGATGGAGGGGCACCTGCAGGAGGCCACGCGGGAGCTGGAGGAGCTGCGGCTGGAGGTCTGTGCCCGCCGGCTGGGCGGGCGGGCAGACAAGGAGGTGACAGCCAAGCCACAGGTGGCCGAGGCGCTGGTGGAGGCAGCAGTGGTGACACAGAGCCGGGCAGCCGGTGACCCCCCGGAGATGGTGGAGGCAGGTGTGGAGTGCTGCCCACCAACCAGCTGTGTGGGGGTGGGCTGCCGCCCTGATGGGCGGGACGTGGCCGTCGGCCCTGATTTGGCCACCAGGTGTGAAGACAAGGGCAGCCAGACCGAGGTGGGCAGCGCGGTCCCAGCAGGCCAGGAGACAGAGCCCAGCACGGACGATGCCCCGAGGAGCTGCTCAGTGCAGGGTGCGAGAGCCGTGATGGGAACGTGCCAGGGCAGCCCAGTCCCTGGGGCGGCCACGCCGGGCACCACGCACAGCAGCCAGGACCTGTCCCCAGCACAGGATGGCAGAGCTGCCCCAAGCCCCGTGGCTGGTGAGTTGGTGTCAGGGATGTCACCAGGGTCTGGATTGGGATGGTCCTGTGAAAAGAGGGTGGCCCTGTTGGGGACAGCACCTGTCAGGCCAACGCTGCATCACAGCAGCTGCCTGCACTCTGCCCATGTCCTTCCATGCTTGCCTTGAGGTCTGGTGGGTTTGGGGTGCTCAAGTAGCCCCCCCCTTTGGGGAGGTTCCTGCTCACTTGCCCCTGACACTGTAGGGCTGGAGAACCTCACCTATGAGGGCAGGCTGAGAGAGGTTGTTCAGCCTGGAGAAGAGAAGGCTCCAGGGAGACCTTAGAGCACCTTCCAGTGCCTGAAGGGGCTCCAGGAAAGCTGGGGAGGGGCTTGGGACAAGGGCAGGAGGGATGGGACCAGGGGGAAGGGTTTCCAGCTGGAAGAGGTGAGATTTAGGTGAGATATTAGGAAGAAATTATTTGCTGTGAGGGTGGTGAGACACTGGCCCAGGTTGCCCAGAGAAGCTGTGGCTGCCCCATCCCTGGAAGTGTTGAAGGGCAGGTTGGATGGGGCATGGAGCAACTTGGTTTGGTGGGAGGTGTCCCTGCCTATGGCAGGGGGGTGGGACTGGATGATCTTTAGGGTCCTTCCAAACCCAAACCAGTCTGGGATTCTGTGACACTCAGGAGTCCTCTCTGCCCCCAGGAGCCCTGAAGTCCATCATGAAGAAGCGAGACGGCGTCCCCCGGAGTGAGGTTGAGGGCAGCAAGAAGAGCCTGCAGTTTGTGGGCGTGCTGAACGGGGAGTACGTGCCCGGGGTTCCTGCCACCGCCCTGGGCCAGCCCTGGAATCCCTGTCCTGAGCTGGGGGGAGTGGCAGTGGGGGGCCTGGAGGGGATCATATGGGTACCATGTTGCCACTGAGAGTCCTCCCTCCATGCAGGTACGAGAGCACATCCAGCGAGGAGGAGGAGGAGGAGGAAGGAGACAGCTCCTCTGAGAAGGCTTCACCTGACAGCTCCGACAGTGAAGAGCAGGGGGACAGTGACACCTCAGATGAGGAGGCTGGAGGAGGCAAGCACGAGCCAGGACAGGAGCCCGAGGGGGCTGTTGTGACCCCGCTGGAGCCCCCCGAGGTGAAGGAGAAGTAAGTTCTGGTGGGGGTTGCTCCCTTGCCCTGTGTCTCTGAGAACCACAAGCCAGAACCAGCCCTGCCAGCCTGGGGCATCTGCCCCAGCTTTGGTGCAGCCAATGGGAAAAACAGATTCAGCTCCTGCAGAAACCATCCAGCAGGAAAAATTCCTTCCAGCTTCTTGGGTCTGCTAAGGCAAGGATGAGAGTGAGGCCCCAGATGCCTCTTTGCTGGAGTTTGGAGGGGAAAAAAACAAACAACAACCAACAGTCCTTAGTTGCATTTTTCAACAAAAGGATAAAACTTGGCCTAAAAATGGGTGAATTGTGCCCAAGCATGTCTGTATAGGGCTTGGTTCAGCAGGCTTTGCAGTGGCTGAAGCTGCCAGGCTGCACCAGCAGGCTGGACGTGGCACCACGGGGAGGTCCTGGAGGTTCCCAGGCATCAGGGAGAGGAGCAAAACCTCCGTGGGGGCCTCGGGTGCCCCTCGTGGCGCCGCAGCCCCGCGCAGCTGCCTCCTGCTCTCCCCAGGTTTGAGCTGAGCCCCAGGATGCGGGAGGCCTGTCTGATCGTCAAGACCCATCTGGGCCACCCTACTGCCACCAAGAGCAAAGAGGTGGTGAGTGGGGTGCTGTGGGTGGGATGGCTTGCTGGGGTCCCCTCTGGGCTGGCCAAGCCAGCAAAGCCCAGCTCAGCCCCTTCCCTCCCAGCACAGCCCTTTGCTCCAGGATTTGTCCCGAAGCTGTGTGGCCTCAGCTCAGGCCATCCCCGTCTGGGTTTGGGGTTTCAGGGTCCTGCCTTCACTCAGTCCCCTCTGGAGCAGGATATCTGTGCCCTGCCGGGTTTGGCAGCAGGGGGGTGGGTGCAGGGGGGCTCAGGGGGTTCAGGGCCATGCAGAAGCTTGGGGGAAGATGCAGCCCCGCTGCTCAGCCCTGCTCACTGCCCACAGCTTGCCAGCAGCAGCCTGGTCCTGCAGGAGTGGTTCCGTCTGTCCAGCCAGAAGTCGTCTGTTCCCGACACCGTCGCCAACCACCTCCTGGCCTTTGCTGAGGTCTCACCAGCTCTCCTGGCCCACGTGGTGAACCTGGCTGACGGGAACGGCAACACAGCCCTGCACTACAGTGTCTCCCACTCCAACTTCCACATTGTGCAGCTGCTGCTGGACACGGGTCAGTGCCCCCCACCCCCCCAAAACGTTCCCGTCACCACCCCACCCTGGACCCGAGGTCACCTCCTGGCCATGCCAGCTCTGCAGGGGGGAAGGCTCTGACAGCAGAGGGATGGGGAGAACTTCCCTGGGAAGTGGGGGGAAGCAGGGCAGCCACTCCAGCCTTTTGGGAGCCCAGATTTGATGTGGGGGACCCATCAGCAGGTCCATGTCCATGGTGCTGTGGGACAGCTCACAGCATCCTGGGCAGGGTGGGAGGGAGGCATGTGGGTCAGTCCATGCCTCCTGCAGTACCCTGAGCCCCCCACCCTGCCCATCCCCACAGGGGTCTGTAACGTGGACCACCAGAACAAAGCTGGCTACACAGCTCTCATGCTGGCTGCGCTGGCGGCCGTCGAGCAGGAAGATGACATGAATGTGGTCAGGAGGCTCTTCAGCATGGGCAACGTCAACGCCAAAGCCAGCCAGGTGGGTGTGGGTTGGGGCCCACCTTATCCTCACCCTTTCCGCCTGCTCCCAAGAAGCTGCCAAGGCCACACATAACTCCTCCAAGATCAGGCCTGTGGCTCCAAACTCTGGAGGGGCCAGTACATGGAGAAAGGGCACCACGTAAGGAGTTCCTTCTGCCTGGCATCAGGGCTCTTGGGTCTCACCCACACTCCAGGCCAGGGAGGTGCTCAGAGACCGCGGGGGCGGTGGCGACAGCGGTGGTCCCTCCTGGGGCAGTGGGCAGAGCCGGGAGGAGCAGTCTGGCAGTGTCCCCTCCCTTGCAGGCTGGGCAGACAGCACTGATGCTGGCTGTCAGCCACGGCCGGCAGGAGATGGTGGCAGCTCTGCTGGCCTGCGGGGCCGACGTCAACCTGCAGGACGAGGAGGGCTCCACTGCCCTGATGTGCGCGTGCGAGCACGGCCGCGCCGAGACAGTGAAGCTGCTGCTGGCTCAGCCCGCCTGCGACGTCTCCATCGTGGACAGTGTAAGCCTCTGCTGCCCGGGCCCACTCGACCACCCGTGTCCCCAAACCCCTTCCCAAGTGCTCTCCCTTCCTTTTTAGGATGGCAACAACGCCGTCGCCATCGCGCTGGAGGCCGGACACAGCAACATCGCCGTGCTCCTCTACGCCCACCTCAACGGCATGAAGGCGCAGCAGCCCGTGAGTACCACTGTCCTCACTGGGGCTCCTGCCACCTGCCCTGTCCCACACCGGCTCAGCTGCATGGTGAGCAGGTGGCTCCATGGGAGGGGACAGGGCGGTGACACAGATGATGCCCTCCAGGAAGGCGATGCAGGGGTGAAAGCAGAGTGTCCTAAGGGCCACATGCTGGGTGCATCCTCAGCAGCAGAGAACCAGCCTGCCTGGTCCTGACCAAGTCACTGGAGGGGTCTCTGGTGACATTTCATTGCTCTGCTCTCTCTGCAGCAGGGGACATCACCATCAACAAAGAGCCCTGGGAGCCCAAAGAAACCAAATTAGAGCGACCATGGGATCCAGCCAGTGGCCAGCCATGTGCCAACTGGCCACCATCAGTGCTAGGCTGTAATTTATGTCCCCTCTCCTGCCACTCTTCTGTGTGCTGAACCACTCTCTGAGGCTGCAGATGCTTTAATTCTCCTGTCAATAGAGAAGGCACCTTCCCTGGGCCTCACTTGCCCATCACCACTGCTGGAAGCGGCCACATGTGGCCACCTCACTCCAAGTGACAGAGGAGCCAAGGATCAAGTGACCACAAGGTGGGAAATGCAGCCAGCAGAAGCCAGACCCGTTCCCCTGCACCCTCCCACAACTACTGGGGCTATGCTGCTTCAGAGCCCTCTGCAAGTCACAGAAACACACCAGCAAAAAACAAACCCGGCAGAAATAGCTCTAGTTTCAGCCCTTTTCGCCAGCTCCTGCAGCCCCAGGAAGGGAGCAGGGCTGGTGACAAGGAGCAAGGCAAGTGTCAGCTGCTGGCCCTGCCTGGTGCTGGCAGGGACACGGTGCTCGGCAGGGGCGGGGACACAAACCAGCGGGTTAACGCTGCCTCAGGCTGGGAGCACTTCCAGGCTGAAATACTCGCCCCTTTTTTCCTGGCATTTCCTTTCCTGGCTGAAATCTGCCGTGTGTGCACATGCACACAGAGCAAAAAAAAAAAATAAAAAAAAATTCCAGTGCTTACTGGAAGGATGGAAATCAACATGAAATCACTTTTGCTCGATGGGAGCAAAACTTCCAGGCACTGGGGGCTGCAGCCAAGCAGAGCCACGAACATCCAGGGACTGAGACTGCCCAGGCACTACCCACATGGGACCTTCTCCCAAGGGAGACAGCAATTAATTCCTCAGCATTTTAAAGTCTCGTAGCCACTGACTCTGAAGGCAACCAGAGCCAACAGCCAAGCCCCTCTGTGCACCCTTATCTCACCAGAGGGAGAACAGCTGAGGAGAGCTCCAGGAAAAAGGGAAGGTTGGCAGGAAGAGCTCAGAGGGAACCTAGAGCCCACGGAGATGGATGCGTATGTCAGAGGTGTGTGTGTCTGCAAGTGTGAGTGCACCAGGCAGGGTGGGAACAGACAAGGTAAGGACCAAGGACCAGGAGGAAAAATAAAAAGGCTTTTGCATGTGAAGCTGGCTCTGCTCTCCAAACCCTTCACAAAAGCACCATGTCACAGCCCGTTTCTGCTCCTTGGCCCAGCCTCCGCCATCCTTCCCGCCCCACACAGGCCTGGGCTGAGCCATACTGGAAACTGGGAAATGCTTCCCAGGAAACTTCTGGACAACGTGCTGCTGTCCTTGCAGTGGGTCTGTTTCAGCTTTGCACTGAAGTTCATATAAATGCTCACAGCCACTCTCTAGTACACTACTTGTATGTATTCTGTACTCACTGCTTCGGTCTCACAGGTTTGTTTACTGATATTTTAATACTGATGTTTATTTTTAAGATATAAATAAAATTGAAAGTAAAATTATTTTGAAATATTACAGTGACCATCAGCAGCCTCCTGTCTCCTTGTCTGGCTCAAGATAAACCCCCAGAACAGGTCCAGCAGAGGGGCAGCCCAGCACAGCCCTCACCCTGAGCAGGTGCATGCACCTTTCCATTTGTTCCCTGCCAGTTTTTGAACTAGTTCCATCCATCGGTCTGGTTTTCTTCCAGCTGAACCATCCCAAAACACGTGGTGGCTTCGTGTTTTACTTCATGGGACCTAGTGGGACACGGGGACTGGGCGTGGCCCTTGGTTCCCCCTGCTGCTCTGATGTTAAACTGCATTATTGAAGAACAACCCTCAGACTGGGAGCAGGGATGGAAAGTCACCTCACGTGGCCAAGGGCCATGAGCCCACCGGGTATCTGGGAGGGGTTACAGCTGCTCTGAGCCACCCCTATTGTTTAGCTCTGCCTGGTCACCAACTCAAGAGGAGCTGCCTCCTGCCCGGGCCACCCGGCACAGCCAGGGCTGTCACCAGAGCTCTGTGGCCAGTGCTGGAGCTGTGCAGGGAACAAACAGCAGCCAGGGAAGACAACTCCCAGGTAGAATTCTTGCACTCAAAGGTACTTCCCAAGAGCTCTGCTGCACCAGACTGTTCAGGGGAATGCAGACCCACCCAATGCTCCGACACTGAGCCACCACCAAAGAATCAAGAACTAGACCAAGCAACAGCACAAACACACACTGACAGAGTTTTCTGCTTTCTTCAGAGCACAAAATCCACCTCAGGCCACCCATGAGCTGACCAGGGCACAACAAACACCCCCAGGAGGGGAAAAAAAACCCACTATTCTTTCAACACCAGCCCTTACCATCTGCCTATGTTCAGTGATGTGAACACCTGCTCCATAAGTGCTCGCCTCAGCTTTAAGATCCTCACAGCCTCAATCCCACCTGCCACTGAAGCACCTTTATCAGCTGTAGGACATTGAAGGATGAAGAACTCTCCCATCAGAGACCACAGGTCAGGAGTCAAACACACCACAAACCAGTATCAAGTCTCACAAAATGGAAAATAGAAGTACTTAAAAACCAACCCCTGAACCTTGACAGCTTTCAGGGCCATTCCTAATCCTTTCAGCCTTGCTTTTACTTTACACAATAGCCTAAAACCCCACATCTTTCTAGCTGATACTAGGTGGAAGGGAAAGCCGAGGAAGAAAATGGTATTTACTAATGCCTCTAAAGGGAGACTTACTGTCTGTGGGTGGCTGCCAGGAAAAACAGCAAGTAGGTGTATTTATAGCAGCATTTATAGAATAGCTCACTGAGGACAGAAAGGCAAAGCTGTTGGCTGTTGCTTTGCAAGCTGCTACAAAGCTTGACTTTCAACTTGTAATTGAACACCACAGAAACCCAGTAAGTTTAGCAGTGCCACTTGACCAGCTACATACAGAAAAACATCAGAAAGCTAGGGAGAGAGGCTGTTGCAATATTTCTGTTGTGACAAGTTAATAAAAATGCAAGAGCACAGTATTACCATAACAAAGGCATTGTGTTACACAGTAACAGGATTAGAAGCAACAGGAAAAGAGGAAATGGCCTCAAGTTGTGCCAGGGGAGGTTCAGATTGAGATATTGGGAAAAGTTTCTTCCCCAGAAGGGCCGTCAGGGCCTGGCATAAGATGCCCAGGGCAGGGGTGTGAGTCCCCATCCCTGGAGGGATTTCAAAGCTGTGTAGATGTGGTACTGAGGGACATGGAGCAGTGGTGTCCTTGGCAGTGCTGGGTTAGTGGTTGGACTTGATCTGAAAGGTCTTTTCCAACCAGAACAATTCTGTGATTCTACTTAGCAAAGTGAACTTTTGTGCCTCTGCTGAACCAACAACAGGCAGGTACACACAGAGACAAACCAGAGCACTCACGGTGAGACCCAGGCCACAGGCTACTGTAAAACCACTTTATTGCAGGAAGGCACCCACTGTTCTCCTTCCCAGCCAGGCCCCATGTCTGGCCACGCCGATGCCCACCGCCCGCTCCGAGCAGACACCGTCCAGCTTCGTCACCTGGAACACAAGGCGAGAGGCCGCAGAGGTTCAGCGGCCGCGCACAGCCCCGCCAGCCCCGGGAAGGCCGCCGGGCCCCGCCTCACCGGCTCAGCGCAGCCGCCGAGCTTCGCGCTCCGACTCCAGCAGGGTGAGGACATCCCCCTCGCGCACCGGCCCTTTGACGTTGCGGATGATGGAGCGGCTCGTGTCGTCCATGAACTCCACACGCACCTGCGAGGGACGCAAAGGCCTCAGGCCCGGCCCGGACACCGCTCCTCGCCCAGGCCCGGCCCGGCCCACTCACCTGCGTACACTGCCCCTGCGAACCGGTCCGGCCCAGCACCTTAGTCACCTGCGGGGAGAGCGCTGGGGTCAGAGCGGTGCCCAGGACCCGGTCCCCCCCGCCCCGGCCCCGCTGCCCCCACCCTGGCCAGCTTGATGGGCTGCACGCGGCTGGTGTCCATGGCGGCCGCGCCGGGGAAGAGGGCGGGGCCGCGCCGCGCCAGCATATATAGCGGCCAAAGTCTCGCGAGACCCAGCGCGCCCCGCGCGCCCCGTCACACCCCCCCCCCCCCCGCGCCCTTCAGAGGCCGCGATGGCGACGGCGACGCGGCTGGTCCAGCGGCTCCGCAACTTCCTGGCCGGGGTAAGGACGAGCCTGCTCGGCCCTGCAGGGTTGGGCGGGGAGAGGCTTGGTGACATTCAACACGGGCGGGTGTAGAGTCTTGCATCTGGGGAAGAACAAGCTCAGGTACAGGCTGGGGGCCGAGCTGCTGGAGAGCAGGGCAGGAGAAAGGGCCCTGGGGGTCCGGGTGGGCAGGAGGGTCACCATGACCAGCCGTGTGCCCTGGTGGGCAGGAAGGCCAGTGGCCTCCTGGGATGGGTTAGAAAGGGGGTGGTTAGTAGGGCAAGGGAGGTTCTCCTCCCCTTCTATTCTGCTCTGATGAGGCCACATCTGGAATATTGTGTCCAGCTCTGGGCCCCTCAGTTCCAGAAGGACAAGGAACTGCTGGAAAGAGTCCAGCACAGAGCCACAGCGATGATGGAGGGAGTGGAACATCTCCCTTAGGAGGAAAGGCTGAGGGAGCTGGGTCTCACGTTCAGGGCAGTGTCAGGAGGACAGAGCCAGGCTTTGTTCAGTGATGTCCAGTGACAGGACAAGGGGCAGTGGGTGCAAACTGGAGCACAGGAGGTTCCATGTGAATATCAGGAATAAGTTCTTTCCTGTGAGAGTGACAGAGCCCTGGGACAGGCTGCCCAGAGAGGTTGTGGAGTCTCCATCCCTGGAGACATTCAAACCTGCCTGGACACGTTCCTGTATGATGTGTTCTGTGTGACCCTGCCTGGCAGGGGGGTTGGACTGGGTGATCTTTCCAGGTCCCTTCCAACCCCTAGGATTCTGTGATTCTGCTCTTCCAGCACCGCCAGGGCTCGCAGGCGCTGCCCAGCCCCGCGGGGCAGAAGGGCCCCGGGCAGGGCCCCGCGGGGCTGGGCAGCGCCCCAGGGAGACGCGCAGCGCCCGGCATCGCTTGAGACTCTCTCGCCTTGCCTTGCAGCGGGACCTCCAGGCCAAGCTGGCGCTGCGGTACGACGAGATCTCCAAGAGGTACCTCGTGGGGGGAGGGTTGGGATGTGGGTCTGGGTGTTGCCGGTCTCTGCTGACGTTTTTGGGCCTGTTCTCCATCCAGAAGCCAGCCGCCGCCTCGGCTCCCGGTGGGCCCCAGCCACAAGTTCGCTGATAACTATTATTGCAGCCGGGACGGGAGGCGAGAGTCGCTCCCACCCATCGTGGTGGTGGCGGGGCAGAAAACCCTGGCTGCGGGGGCTCAGGCTGGCAGGTAGGTCTGAGCTGGTGCGTCTTTGTTTGGGTTTAAGCCCCGTTTGACTTAGGTCAGAAATACAGAACTCCCCCAACAGGCAGCATTGAATTTCACAGGTTGGTAGAAGAATGCTGGAATGGATTCTTGTGTCTCCTCTTGAGTAAGTGAGGTGGCTGGTAGTTGGCTAACAAGCCCCTCTAGCTGGAGTGCACCTAGAGAAGGGCAGCAAAGCTGGGGAAGGGTCTGGAGCAGAAGTCTTAGAAGGAGCAGTTGAGGGAACTGGGGATATTCAGCCTGGAGAAAAGAAGGCTGGGGGGAGACCTTCCTGCTCCCTGCAACTCCCTGAAAGGAGGATGGAGCTGGGGTGGGGAGTGTGGTGGTGTTGGTGTCTTCTCCCAAGGAACAGGTGACAGGACAAGAGGAAGTGGCCTCAGGTTGTGCCAGGGCAGGTTGAGATTGGATCTTGGGAACAGTTTCTTCCCTAAAAGGGTTGTCAGGCCCTGGCCCAGGCTGCCCAGGGCAGGGGTGGAGTCCCCGTCCCTGGAGGGGTTTCCAAGCCCTGTAGATGTGGTGCTGAGGGACATGGGGCAGTGGTGGCCTGGGCAGTGCTGGGTTAATGGTTGGACTTGATGATATGAAAGGTCTTTTCCAGCCAAAATGATTCCATGATTTTGTAAATAAACCTGTACTGCAAATTAAATCCAAGTCTGTTTTTTAATTAAAGCCTCTTCTCCCTTCCTCTACCCCAGTTCAGGCTCTGCAGTGACAGCAGGTGAGAAAAAACCGGTGACACCAGGACCACCACTTAAGAAGTGGGAAATTTCAAAAGACCAGCCCTATTTGTGAGAAATAAATGTGATGAAAATAAATACACATGATGAGGCTGGATGTACAGGTCACAGTTCATTACAAAGCAGCACTCTAAGGGGGAAGATTGTGGTTCTTGCTACAGCAGCACTGCATTAACTTGTCCTGATGTGTGACTAATAAATGTATCTAAAGCTGTGAGTATCATCCTCCACACACACATTTTGTCTGTTCTGCTTGAATTATCCAAATTATTACTATTGTTTTGGGTGTAAGGTTTTCTTGAGGGAATAGCAACATAGTAAACATATTTGGACTGGGGCTCTGGCTTTGTAAGCTGTGTGTGATCCTGCTTCAAGGTGAGACGCAGGAATAGCCCCAAGTCACCACTTCAGGACAGAGTGGGATGAAACACCCTCACCTGACAGGCTGAGTCTGCACGACAGACACAAGCTCACCAGAAGCGCCTGTGTCCCACCAGCCTGCCCTGCTGCAGCCTCACTGCTGAGCTCTGCAGCTGGAGACCGGGGTGACATGCCCTGCTTGGGGGTCCTGGTTGATGGCAAGCTGAGGATGAGCCAGCAGTCTGCCCTGGCAGCCAGGAGGGCCAACCCTGCCCTGGGGTGCATCGAGCAGAGCGTTGCCAGGGAGGTGGTTGTCCCGCTCTGCTCTGGTGCAGCCTCACCTGGAGCACTGCCTGCAGGGTTGGGCACCACAACATAAAAAGGACATCAAGCGATTGGAGAGACATGAGGATGGGGAAGGGTCTGGATGGGATGACTTCTGAGGAGCAGCTGAGGTCACTGGGATTGTTCAGCCTGGAGAAGAGGAGGCTGAGGGGTGACCTCACTGCAGCCTGTGGTTCCTCAGGAGGGGAAAGGATGGGGCAGGTCCTGATCTCTTCACTCCTGTGAGCAGTGACAGGACTGGGGGAAATGGCAGAAGCTGCATCAGGGGAGGTTTAGGTTGGATATCAGGAGAAGGTTTTTCACCCAGAGGGTGCTTGAGCACTGGAACCAGCTCCCCAGGGCAGTGGTCACAGCACCAAGGCTGCCTGAGTTGAGGAACCCTGTGGATGATGCTCCCAGGCACATGGTGTGATTCTTGGGGTGCCCTACACAGGGACAGGAGTTGGACTCGTGATCCTGACGGGTCCCTTCCAACTCGGCATGTTCTGTGGTTCTCTGCCGTGACCTGGCGAGAGCAGCGAGCTGCGCCGGTTCCCGGGGCAGCGCTGGGGCCGCGGCGGAACCGGCTGCCGGGGCAGCTCGTCCCGGGCGGGCAGCGGGAGCTGCTGCGGAGCGGCCGCCGCGCCCGACAGGGGCCCCGCCCGCCCGGGGGTCGGTCCGGGGCTCGGTCCCGCCCCGCTCCCCCCGCGGGTGCCCCGGGCGCAGCCGCGTGTCCTTGAGGAGGCCCCGCCCCGGGCGCCCGTTGCAGCGCGTCAGGCCTGCGCGGGCAGCTTCTTAAAGCGGCGCGGCGGCGGCGGCGGCTCCGTGCGGGCGGGACCTTGCGGGCGGGACGGCTGCTCCGCGGGGCGGCTGCGCCATGGCTGGGCCGGTGCCTGGGCCGGTGCCGCTCCCGGCGCTGCTCCCGGCGCTGCTCCCGGCGCTGCTGCTCCTCCCGCTGCTGCTCCCGCCGCTCCCGGCGCTGCCGCCCCAGGACGGTGAGCGGGGGGGGGCGGGGCGGGGGCGCGCGCCGCGCCGGGCGGCGCCCATTGGCTGCCGGCGCACGCCCTTCGCTCTCATTGGCTGGTGGCCTCGTGCGCCCTGCGCGCGGGCGCGCTCAGCGGGGGGCGCGGGGGGGGGGGGGGGGAGCTGCCCCCTTCCCCCCTCACCCCCCCCTTCCCCCCCAGCCCCCCCGCCCTCCTGCCCCCCGGGCCGGTTCCGCTGCCCGCGGGAATGGCGCTGCTTCCCGCGGGAATGGCGCTGCGACGGGCACGCCGACTGCGAGGACGAGGAGGACGAGCGGGGCTGCGCGACGGCGACCCCGGCAGAGCCGAGTCCCGAGGGCGCCGTGGGGAGCGGGACCGCGGGCAGCGCAGGTGCGGGGGTGCGGGGGGTGCGGGGGTGCGGGGGGCTGTGTCTGCGGGAGGCGGCCCCGGGGCCGGGCGGGGGGCGGGGGCAGCCGCCCGGGGGCAGCTGCTTCGCTCGCAGCTTGTTCCGGCCGCCCCACCCTGGGCTTCCTCATTGAACACCCCCGTGGTCCCAGGGGGAGCGTTTCTGAAGAACTTCCTTCCAGGACGTGCAGCTCTGGCACCTTCCAGCACTGCGGTCTGTCCGTCCTTCCCGGCCTCTCTGCGCTGTGGGCAGTGGGCGAGCTGAAGGGCGGGGAGGCACTTTGGAACAGGCTCAGAGCAGCAGGTGCTGGGATCTGTCCAGCTGAAGGGTGTTTGCATCCCCAGCACTGCTGGGGTCTGCTGCTCAGCTCCCGGGCGCTCTGCAGCTTCCTTGGTCACAGCCCTGTTGGCTGCTTGAGGTGTGTGAAAGTGCTGCTCCAGCTGCCCTTGCCGCGGGGCGTTTGGGAGCTGAGGCAGCACTGACGTGCACAGGACAGGGATGCCTGCAGGCCTGGGGAGACTTTGGGTTTGATGCCTGCACCAGTTGAGGTGGTGGGTGGGGAGATGAGCTGCGTGTTGGTTGTACCTGGGGCTTCCTGGTGCCACAGGGAGAGGTGCTGCAGCTACAGCTGGGAGACTTCCTAGCTTTCCCTGTCACACGTTTTCCATAGTTGTTTTTTTTTTCCTTTGTTGTAGTCTATAATCACAGTAACAACAGATAAGATTTTGCTTAAATTGAAAAAGGCCCATTGGTGCTTTTGAGCTGAACTGGGACCTCGGCCAGGTTTGGACTGGAGACTGCTTTGAGCGACCTGGAAGCCAGATGGACTTCTTGCTCTTTTCTTGCAGGAACTTCAGCTACTCCTGTGCCTGGGGACTCTGTGCCACCGAGGAGTCAGGGTCGCTTGTGGGTCTTGATTGTTGCAGGTATATGAGACTCAGAGTGCTGCAATGCCCTTGGTCCTGGCTTGGGCTGTAAATTGAGTATCCTGAGGGAGTTGCTTCTGGACCTGTGTCAGTACCTGCTTTCGCTGGGCTGGGAGGGCTAGGGGAGGCCTTACACACAGCTTAAACATTCCTCTGACTTGAATGCACTTTGTCCTTGGAAAGGCCATTCCATGCGATCTGGCACTAACTCATTTCCTCTCCCTCTGTCCCTTCTCCTTGAGGGAAGCTGCTGAGCTCAGCTGTTGGCTCAGGCTGCTGAGCAGCAGAGCCCGGCGCTGTCGTCCAGCCCGGGGCAGTGAGTGGTTCTCTGCTTCTGCACTCTCCTCTAGTGCTCCTGAGCATCCTCGTAGCTGTGGGCTCTGTTACTGTGTGGGGCCTGTCCAAAGCAAAAACCAGATTTGGCATCTTCAGTCCTGACAAAGCATCCAGGGAGCAGCTGATGCCTGACAAGAGCCAGACAGGCTCATTTCCCTGAAGGGTAAGTTTCTTGCACCCCTTCTGCTCTGTATGCCTGAGGGAGAAATGCCTCCTGCCCTCTGTTTCCCACCTCTAGAGGTTTCCCCTCCAGGTGTAACTTTTCCCAGCTTTTCCTGCTGCTGGTCAGCCACATGCTTGGGGTTTCAGTGTGCCCAGAAGCAGAATTCTCTCCATATCTTCATTCCTCGCAATCAGGCATGAAGTCTCTTGCTTGATTGCAGAGATAGTTGCACAACCTAGACTAGAAGATGTTGGCTTCTTTGGATATTGAGGTGCTGGTCTCTGTCCTTCCTCTGCTGCCCCTGAGCACTCATGCTAAGACACTAATTTGCTGTTGTGGGTTGTTTTCCTCCCCTTTGCACAAACAGAAGTCAAACCAGTTTTTTGGCCACAGGACTGTCAATAACCTGCTGTTCTTCTGTTTTTGTCACAGGGATCTTTGCCATGAGCTGTTAAGATGGGAGTAGCCCAGTCTCCCTCCTGCTCACCACAGAGACTGACAGAAGTGGACAGAAGCTCCCAAGTTTGGGTTGTTATTCTGGAATAACAAGACCCTCAGAAATGGTTCTTAAATTGTGGGACTACTTTGGCTCTGGAAATAGCACAGGAATTTTCCCTGGTGCTGTGAAATAGCCTCTCACAAGTGAGGTAGAAATTTCTTCATTGTTCTTGCCTCCAGGTATTGTTAAGGCTGATTTTCACCAGTGTGGGCTTGGACAGATGTTAGCTGCAGTTAAAATGTTTCCTTACACTTCCAGACAACAGACTTTTTTCACCTTCCTCATTCTCCCCCCTGGATTTTGTCAGAGAATAGGGGCTTCCTGATCCATTTCGGTAGGAGCTCATTAACTCCACACAGATCATATATATACTCCATGTTTTCACTAGTGTTTTCATGTGGCTCAAACTGATGTACAAGAGGCTTTTGTTGACAGGTCAACCACAGGTGTGAATGTAGAAAAGCTTCCTGGCTGCCCTGGCTTTGCTGCTCTGCCACCCTGAATCAGCCTGGAGCTTCTCAGCCCTCTCCCCTTCAGCAAAGATCTCGGCCCTTTGCAGAACTGCCCGTTCCACCCCAGTGCTGAACTTGGGGTGTTCCTTCTCTGGCACTGTCAATGGTGTCTTCTTAAATGGTCAATGCTGCCTTCTTAAAACTGTTTTGGCACAAGTGGTGTCCCTCAAGGGTCCGTGCTGGGACTGATGCTGTTTTGTATCCTCAGAGGTGTGTGTAGGGGCATCGAGAGCAGCCTCAGCAAGTCTCTGGGTGACACCGAGCTGAGTGGTGCAGTTTACTCACTTTGGGGAGGGGATGCCATCCAGAGGGACCTTCAGGCTGGAGGAGTGGGCCCATGAAGTGCAGTAGAGTCAAGTGCACCTTGGTCAGGGCAATCCAGGGAGACCATGTGGTGTATTTTCAATATATGAGAGAGGCTTTTTACCAAGGCCTGTGATGACAAGACAAAGGGCAACAGTTATAAACTGTCAGAGGGTAGATTTAGATGGGGCATAAGGAAGAAATGTTTTACTATGAGGGTGGTGAGACCCTGGCCCAGGTTGCCCAGGGAAGCTGTGGCTGCCCCATCCCTGGATGTGTTCAAGGCCAGGTTGGATGGGGTTTGGAGCAACCTGGTTCAGTGGAAGGTGGCCCTGCTCATGGCAGGGAAATGAGACTGGATGATCCTTAAGGTCCCATCACACCCAAACGGTTCTGTGAGATTTTGTTTGGCTTTTATGAGGGGTTTTGTTTTTGTGTATTTTTTTATTTCAGCTTGAAATATCTCGTGTCTTGGATCAAACACCATCTGTGCATTGTGGCACGTGTAGCTTAGTGCTGTGCACTTCTCAGAAGAACTGACAGTGGGGGCTGGAGATTACTGACCAGTGCCTCTAGCTCAGCGTTGGCCACGTACTCCTTTAAGTGCTGAAAAGGTAGAAACCTGCTGCTGTGGCTGCTGATCTTGGTGCCTTAACGGTGAGAACCTGGCTTGCCAAGTCAGACACTGGTCATCAGCCTCAAAGCAGGAGTCTTCCACTCCTGTACTGTGTGAGTGTGCTGCTTTGTCCCCTGGGAGGCACTTCTGTACGTGGTATGGAATTCTGAGTTATTCCAGTGTTGCTATTTTCAGTACCAAGAGGTCATTTGCAAGGGTGCAGACAATCTTGCTTCTGTTTCTATAGGGACAAGTGGAGATGGCTGTTGGTGAATGTCACAGGAGAATAAAGAACTAGAAACTGAAGAGTTGTGGGTTTTTTCTTGGATTTGTGCATTTCCTTGAATTCTGTAGTTGGCAGGCCAGGGGCTGCTTTGCCTTTGGATTGTTCTGTCCTGGGAAAGAGGACTTTTGGTGGGTGGGCTGGCACAGGCAGGTAGGGAAAGCAAGTGCTGCTGTGCCCACCAGGGTCTGTGCACACATCTGCTGTAGCAGGAAATGTGGGTCAGTGTTGCAGAATGGCTTGAGCAGCAGGGCCATGGGCCCCTGCTATCTCCTCAAGAGGCCTTGAGAGTGTAGCACAAACAGCAGCTGTACAAGCAATCTCTTTTTTTAGCCTAACACAAGTATAAACAATCTCTGTTAGCTTAAACTAACTCAAGGACAAGGTAGAGAAGTAGAATGATAGAAAACAAGGAAGAACCCTGGAACTCAGATGTGTGTTATTATCCAGTAAAATCACTGCAAGTAGTTGCCGTCCAGTGAAATCACTACAAGTAGTTACTATCCAATGAATTCACTATGCGTGGTTACTATCCAATGAATTCACTACATGTAGGTTTGGAAAAGGGTATAAAAGTAACACTGTGTATTCAATAAATCGGAGCTTGCTTTATCAATCACATTGATTCTGGACTGCTTGCTTCCCTCACCGCCGGCAGGTCAGTACTGGGTCCAGTCCTGTTCAATATACTCATTAATGGCCTGCATGAAGGGATGGAGAGCACCATTAGCAGGTTCACTGGTGACACCAAACTGGGAGGGATAGTGACACCCCAGCAGACTGTGCTGCCATCCAGCGTGACCTGGACAGGCTGGAGAGCTGGGCAGAGAGGAATTAATGCAATTCAACAAGGGCAAGTGTAAAGTGCTGCATCTGAGGAGAAACAGCCCCATGGACCAGTACAGGCTGGGGGCTGACCTGCTGGAGAGCAGCTCTGGGGAGAAGGACCTTGGGGTCCTGGTGGACAACAGGCTGACCATGAGACAACAATGTGCCCTTGTGGCCAAGAGGGCCAATGGCCTGAAGGGCATCAAGAAGATGGTGCCAAGAAGCAAACTGACTCTCCTTCCCCTCTACTCTGCCCTGGTGAGGCCACATCTGGAGAACTGATTCAATTCCAGGCTGCACAGTTGATGAAGGACAAGGAACTACTGGAAAGAGCCCAGCACAGGCCACAGAGATGCTATGGGGACTGGAGCATCTGCCTGTGAGGAAAGGCTGAGGGAGCTGGGGCTGTTCAGCCTGGAGGAGACTGCGGGAATCTCATCAGTGCTTATAAATGTCTACAGGGGGTGTCAGGAGGATGGGACCAGCCTCTTTGCTGCAGTGTCCAGTGGCAGGACAAGGGGCAATGGGCACAAACTGGAGCACAGGAGGTTCAAGTTAAACATAAGGAAAAACTTTATTGTGAGGGTAACAGAGCCCTGGGACAGGCTGCCCAGAGAGGCTGTGGAGTGTCCTCTGGAGACATTCCAAACCTGCCTGGATCTGTTCCTGTGGGATCTACTGTAGGTGATCTTGCTCTAGCAGAGGAGCTGGACTAGGTGATCTTCGGAGGTCCCTTCCAACCCTGGTAACTGTGACTGTGAAATATAGAGAGCAGAGTGAATAGAGCAGGGGGAGGCAAGAAAAGCAGCTGGCACTGGCACCAGGGTGCTACTGTGGGACAGATGACAAGTGGGAAACTTAGCTAAGAACAAGGGGAAAAACTGAAAACTGATGGAACTTGTTCCTTCTTAGAGCAAGTGAGAGGAGCAGGGGGTCCAGGGGAGTAGGAAGGTGCTACAGAAACCGTGGCAGGACAGGGCTGAGCAAGGGCTGGTAGTGCTTGTGCTGGCGGGGCCGTGTGGCAGAGCTCAGCTCTCACCAGCCTGTCCCAGATCATCTCAGCTTGAGCAGCTGAGCCGGGACGTGCTGCTCTGCTGTGGGGGGAAGAGCCCTTTGGCTGTGCCATGGGGAGCAGGGCTGGGGAGCAGACGCAGTCACAGCCCCTTCCCACTGCAGGACCATGCAGGGTCTGCTCACTGATCCCTGTGCCGAGTGTTCCAGCATTGAAAGAAACAAGTTTGTGTCTTGTGCAAAAACTTGGTGCCGTGTTTGTAACAACAATTTCCCTTCCTCTGGCTGGTGCCAGAAGCATTTTGTCCTAATCCCCAGGCTCAGAGATTTCAGTTGTAGCAGAGCCTGAGCTGCTTTTCAGCCCAGGAGCAGCTTTGTGCTCCAGGTCTCTGTATTTAATTAGCTCAGTTCACAGAAATCAATGTGATGTTCTACATGCTGAGGTAGGTTTGTGTTTCAGGGTAAGACATCAAACATCAGCCTGTTTAATTTTGGTTCCCCTTTTACTTGCAAAGCCAAACAATTATTTCCTCCTCTTCTGTTCCTGTACTTCAGGGGAGCTTTATCTGTATCCTTGCAATTCCAGTGTCCTAGTCTGTGTTCCTGCCCCTGCTGTGGGAGTGGTGGGGCTGGAAGCCACTGTGTGACTGAGCAGGTGGCACAGGACAGGGGTGCAGGAGCAACATGTCATGCTGGGGATCCTGATCCTCTCATGCACTGTGTGGAGGGTGAGATGGTCCCTTCACCTCCTCCCCTGTACATCTGTGCTGTGGGGAGGTAACAACTGTGTCTGTTCTCTGGACTGTGACAGCTGATGGAGCAGGGGCAACTGCATTAGCACCTGTTTGCTTAATGAAGGGCTGGTGCCAAGACCAGCATCTGCTGTGGCGATACAAAGCTGATCCAAATCCTTGTGTCTGCACCTTTCTGTGTCTGGTCTTTCAGGGTGAAACCAGGGCAAGTTCATGCTCTCTTTTCTACTTGCTAGGGTGGATGACTTCCCTGGAGACAGGGTAGCGTGTGACAAATGCAAACAGCTGATGAGACCAGAGTAAGGCAAAAGAGAAGTGCAGAGCTGGAAATAGGTTCTTACATAAAGGGCTAGTGCTTCAATCTCATTAGTGTCTTAAGGAGCAGACACTTGGTGGCCTCTGACTCCTTCAATGCGAACCACAATCTGATCAGCAATCGGCTTTGGGAACCTGGCTGGTGCCACATGGCACAATGACATGGCCAGTGCCCCTCAAGCAGCAGCTCCCCACCGCTCCTCTGAGCTCACAGCTCTTGTCCCAGTCAGTGTGTGCCTGGTGGGAGCGTCCCCATGAAGCCAGAGCTGCAGTCCCACAGCCCATGACAGGAACTGCTGCTCCGGAGGGTCAGGCACCATGAGGCAGCTGAGGGTGAGACGTGCGAGTCTCTCTGCCAGCCTGAAGATCGGGGACCACCGGGGCTGCTGCCGGACGCCGGAGGAGGAGGAAGTTCACATCCCCTTTGCGCAGGACAGCCTGGTGAAGCCATGGAGCTCCATGCAGAATGTGATGGACGGAAGCCAAGAGAAAAGCAAGACTCCCACCCAAAGGAACAAGTACTTGCTCAACATTAATGTTGGTGGCAAATTGTTCCAGATAGCTTACAAGGTAGCAGCCCGGTATCCCATCACCAGGCTTGGGAAGCTGGCCCTTTATACAGACCCTATGAAGAAGCTGCAGCTCTGTGATGACTACTCAGTGCAGAAGAACGAGTACTTCTTTGACAGAGATCCCTCAATTTTCCACTACATCTTCCACTTCTACTGCAGTGGGGTCCTGTGGATAATGGATGAGATATGCCCCAGTAACTTTGTGGAGGAAATCGAGTACTGGGGAATCCATCTGAAATACTCCCAACGCTGCTGCCGGATCCTGTTTGAGGAAAAGCAAGATGAACTCAGTGAGTACTTGAAAATAGAGAGGGAGCTGGAGGCAGAACTGGAGCCCCTGCACTCAGTGGAGCAGTTTGAGGGCAAATTTCTGGGACGGTTTCGGAAGATGATCTGGAATCTCATTGAGAACCCGTTCTCTTCTGTCCCAGCCAAGATCATTGCTGTCACGTCAAGCTTCTTTGTGCTTATCTCCATTGTGGGCATGACACTGAGCACAGTGGAGGAGATGAAACACAAAACAGCCAAGGCGTGGATGGAGCAGTTGGAGATGATCTGTGCCATCTTCTTCACCTCCGAATACCTCATGCGGCTCATTTCTTCTTCCAGTGTCAAGAACTTTTTGCGGGCAGCGTTTAACGCTGTAGACCTGGTAGCCATCCTGCCCTTCTACATCCAGGTCCTCTTTGAAAATCTAGACGAAGGAGACATGCTTTACCATGAGGAACTGCACAAGATGGAGAATGTGAGCAAGCTGGGCAAAATCCTCAAGATCATCAAGCTCATGAGGATCTTCCGCATCCTCAAGCTGGCACGTCACTCCACGGGCCTCCGGGCCTTCGGCTTCACTATTCGCCAGTGCTACCAGCAGGTTTGCTGCCTCTTTCTCTTCATTGCCATGGGGATCTTCATCTTCTCTGCTCTCATGCACTCAGTGGAACACGATGTCCCAGACACCAGCTTCAGCAGTATCCCCCACACGTGGTGGTGGGCAGCGGTAAGGTGTGAGCACCTTCTTCCAGAAAGGGGTGCAGTGGGGCTCCACGGCAGGGGCTGCTGGAGGGATGCAGCACTGCTGCTGGCCAGGAGGCAGAGAAAGGCCCAGTCTTCCCACCAGTAATGGGGGGAAACCTGCAGCCCTGCATGCTCTGAGAAAAGAAGTCAGAGATTTGGACTAAGCTCAGAGGCTGTGCTGGGGTGCGATGGTGGGACAGAGGTGGTGGCCTGGGGACCTCCAGGCCTGGGCTAGTGACAAGGGAGGTGGGACTCAGCCCAGGCTTTACCTGTCATGGGACCCAAGAGCGGGGTGGTTGTGGTTCCCCCGTGGGCACGGGGACAGCACCCCAGAACTGTCTGAGGCTTGTGCAGCGTTGTAACCCAACTGGGCTTCTGGGGGGGTCAGGGCTTGTGGGGCTCAGCCGGGGGACCCAGGGCTGCATGTGGGAACATGGTCACCCTGTGCCTGAGCACCTGCCTCGGGAGGGGACCCAGACCAGGCTGTGCTGCAGCTGGGGACAGGAGCCCTTGTTTGCTCTGCAGAGCCAGGTGCTGTGACAAACCCAGGATAACCTCTGAGGTGAGGAGCAGCCAAAGCGCTTGAGAGCCCAGGGTTACCAGGGCACCCTGATTTACAGACAAAATGATCTCACAGATCACTTCAGCTCCTGTAATCCCCCTTGGCCACCACAAGCTGCCTACTTCAAATTTATCCCTCCTTGAGGAAGTGCAAAATCACTCCATGAAATCAGATTTGAGTATTTAAGCGTCACGGGCAGATCCTGTCCCCGCTCAAGACGGCTCTGTGCAAAGCCCAAACCTCTCTGCCTCAGCTCTCACCCTGTCCCCATCTGCTCCCCTGTCAGCCACACGTGGCTCCTCAAGGTGCATTCCTGGGCAGTGCCTGTTTTTCCTGGGGGGAGGATCTGGGAAGCTTTGTTCCCGGGACTGGGACAGGAAGCACCGGAGCCGCTGCTCGGTGGGGCAGGAAGCTCCAGCAGACAGTCTGGCTGCTGGGGATGGTTCCACTCGATGTCCAGCTGCGTTTGCAGAGACACACACACAGGGGATCAGGGAGGAGGAAGGTTTGCCTCTGCTCTCTGCTGTTGGAGCCTCATCCAGCCCATTCCTTGGGCTCTCCAGCCCTGCCAGCCTGTGGAGCTGAGCCCTGCCCTTGGCACCATTCCCAGGGGACACCCGGGTCCCACACAGGGGCAGAGGGAGGTGGGTCCCAGCACCTGCAGGCTGGGTCTGCTGGGCTTGTTCACAAGCCTTGTTCACAAGGACTTTGTCCTTTCCCTCCTTGCCCAGGTGAGCCTCTCCACTGTGGGCTACGGAGACACTGTGCCCGACACGATACTCGGCAAGTTCGTGGCATTTGCCTGCATCTCCTTTGGCATCATCCTCAACGGGATGCCCATCTCCATCCTCTACAACAAGTTTTCTGACTACTACGCCAAGCTGAAGGCCCATGAGATGGAGACCAGCCACTCACTCAAGTTCTCCAGGAGACTTGACCTGAAAAAGCGGGTCCTGCGGAAGCTGTCGGAGTGCTGCAGAGCTGACTGCCACTGACCACCGGCCTGGCACCCCCCTGCCTGTGCTGTCACCTTCCACAGCATCATGTGCCGGCCCCGCTGTCCCTCAGTGTGGTCAGAAAAGGCCCAGCTAAAGAGCACACTGGCTGGCAAGGCAGGTATGAGTCAACCCGAGGACATGGGAGTGAGCAGGGGGACACGTGGGGCTGAGCTCTGTCACCTCTCTGAGGATGGTAGAAGTGGACACCTGTGCTGAGGTGGAGCCCAGTGTGACACCAGCCCAGGAGCTGCTCTGCTCCCGGGTTCAGAGGGACATACACAGGCTCCCCCCACCAGGCAGGGCCTGGGAGCCCACGACTCCTTCTCAGCCAAGCAGATGTTTAGGCAAGGCTGAGCCCAGCGTGGAGCTTTGGGTGAAGGCCCCCAGGAGAGCCTGCTGCCCTGCGTCCTTCCAGCCAAACCCTCTTTCCTTCCCACTGCCCTGGGAGGCTGGGG
This sequence comes from Apus apus, assembly GCF_020740795.1. Classification (NCBI taxonomy): domain Eukaryota; kingdom Metazoa; phylum Chordata; class Aves; order Apodiformes; family Apodidae; genus Apus; species Apus apus. The sequence goes on from NC_067305.1 coordinate 1,042,792, forward strand.
ACACAGTCCTGGCTCGGGATGTTGCTGCACTGGGAACTGTGGGCACCCTGAGGGTGCAAAGCTGGTAGTCAGAGCATCCCCAGGAACAGGCACTTAATAAACCAGCAAAACTGTTTGTTGTCTTGGCTTATTGGCTGGTCAGTTTGTGTAATTCAGTAAACTGCTAATAATTCAGGGCTGAGGAGGGGATGTCACCTCAGGTCTCACAGCCACCTCTCCTGCTTGTTGGTGGGATGATGGGCCCTCATGGGATGCAGTTGAGCCTGTCTGGGTGTTGGTTTTGGGATGAGGAGCCCAACCCTAGGGGCATTGGAAGAGAAGCCAGGACACCTGCATGTGCTCAGGGTGCACTGGTTGGCTCTGCCCTGGGTTGACATCCCAGTGGCACTGGGGGACAGGGAGGGACATGTCTGTGGGGCACAGGGGAAGGTTTTGCCCTCTGGTGTGGGCCTGTACCTAGTGAATGGGCTCCTGGGAGGGTTCACCCTTCTCCTGGGAAGGGAAAGAGGGACCCAGGCTGTGGGGCAGGCAGTGGTGGGGAAGGGCTGGCAGCTGCTGATGCTGCTTTTGTGGGAGTAGTGGGAAGAAACTGGTGCCCACCAGGCCAGGGGCAGGTTTTGTTCACTTGCAAACTGGGCTTGGAGCTGAAGTGGTGTTGGGTTGGGTCCCAGTGTCTGTCTGGGACCATGGTTAAGCTGTGCTGTTGGAAACTGCTGGAAAGAGGCTTTGGAGAGGCTGAGCCCTCTGAGCCCACAGCCGTGCTCCCACCGTGTCCTGGACCACAGGGACATGGGCAAGTGCCAGCAAATGCAAGACAGGGACCCCTGCCCTGACTCCCAGCACTGACCAGCCCCACAATATTGGTCAGCTCTGTTCTATACTGGGTTTCTCTTCCACAAGGAGCCATCTCTCTGTGCATGGTGCAGCTATGGTGCTTATCTCGATTTGGGGGCCATTCTTCCCCACCCCCCACGGCAACATCACCTCTACATCCCCCTTCAACTGCACCTTCCCACGTGCCCCCGTTGCCTGCTCAGGGATCCCTCCCCATTGTGGGCTGGCTGGTGGATCCTGGGATCCTTCTGCTTCCAAGGAATGGGGCTCAGCAGCCAAACCCTCCTGCCTCAGAGGCTGTGCTGCCCCTGAACCTTCATCCCTCTGCTTGCTCCAGCCTCCCCTCTGCCCACAGGGCTTGGCTAACCCTCCACCACCACAGCCCTGGCAGCACTCCCCCCCAAGCAGCCCCTCAGAGATCAGCACCTTTAATAGTTCCTCTGAATTCATTTTACAAGTCACAACAATGCAGAAATGTACAGACATTTACAGGACACTGTACAGGAGGTTTCTGTCATATATTAGTGCTCTTGCTATATACATATAGTACAGCCTGCAGGAAGCCTCTGCGTGGGCAAGGGGCTCTGTACCCCTGCTCTGGGCACCCCAAAGTGCAGCTGTTGCCCTGGGGCTGCCCAGTTGCACAGGCTCGTTCAGGTCAGTTTAATCAGAGCTGGGCCCTGAGCTGCCCTGGGCACTGCCAGGGGTGACACCACCCAGGGCAGAGCCGGGAGTTCCCTTTGCTTGTCCTGGTTTTGTGGCACAGACCCTCACCGAGATGCTCTGGAGGGAGAGGGAGCAGCCTCTGCCGTGGCAGCAGTTCCACCTTCCTGCTCCTCCTGCCTCAGTGGCAGCCGCAGCTGCCGGCCACCATGCCATCGTACTGCTTGAGCACCACGTTCTCGTCATCGTCGAAGTAGAGCAGGTTGATGGAGTAGAGCTTGTCAGGCACACAGCAGGGGCTGCTGACACCCTCGCTCAGCTTGAGGGCGTTGATGATGGACTGCACCGTGGCGTGGTTTGTGGGCCGCATGTTCTCACCCAGCGGGAAGGGGCAGGAGCCCTTGCAGTGGTAGGCGTTGTACCCTCGTGGTGAGATGATCCAGCCGGACCAGCCGATCTCCTCGAAGTCCACGGACAAGGGATGCCTCTGGCAGGGCTGGAGACGGTCCAGGGAGCGTGTGCTGCGCAGCCGGGCCTGCCTGGGCACTGACAGCTCGGCGGGGAGAGGAGCCTGAGGTTGTGAATCTGCTGGAAAGGAGCACCCAGTGCCATTAACCATCACATGGGCCTGGAAGAGGGAGAATACGGCACAGCCTTCCCGGTCACCCCTTCCAGTAGGTTTTGTCTGCAGCCATCAGCTGCAGCAAGTTCTTCAGTCATAGCCTGTCACCATTCCAGCCACCAGGAGGTGACAACCTCACAGTGCCCGGGCTGCCCTCACCAGGGTGAGCAAAGCCCAGACTGACTTCTGTGAGCCTGCACAGACTAAACCCAAAAGGAGACTGCCTCTCCCTCCAGCTGGAGAAAGAGGTTTGGATTTGAAGGAGCCTGTGTGCAGGGAGCACCCCGGGGCCCCATGGGTGAGGAGGGGACAGTGGCACCAAAGGAGCCGTGCCAGGGCGTGTGGGACCCACCTGGGAAGCCAGCCACGGGTAGGGATGCTCCCCGGCGCCCGTCATCCGTGAACAGGACCAACATGGGCTTCTTGCTCTCGTGGTGGTCCTGGCTGGATGCAAACTGCAGTGGGGGGGGGTCGAGCGGGCTCCCACCCAGGCCCTGGACAGTCACCAGCAAACCCTGGTTGCTGCTTTCATCTTCAGTCCAGTCGCGAACCTGGGGAACCAAAGCAGTGTCACTGCAGGGCCAGGACAGGCACTGAGCTGGTGTCCCCATGGCAGGTGCTAGGCCTGCAGACCCGGGGCAGCAGGAACTGGGACCCTCCAGGGCCACACTCTGTCTCCCAGGCACGGGAAGGGGCTGTGCCACTCAGGGGCTGGCACAGGGGACAGTGTGGCAGGAGCCAGCGCCAGCATCACCTGCGGGGCAGTAGGATGGGTCTGGGGCAGGATGGAGCAGCCTCTGGGGCGCTTGGCAGGGCTCTTACCTCCCCTCCCAGGGCCTGTAACCCCCACGTTGCTGCAGTGACTACAGACAGGGAATGCATTGGGGCCCAAAAAGCCACTGTGGGTGACACGGGTTTTAAAAAGCTCCTGCAAACCCCTGGGATTCCCCCTGTGCCACCAGAACCAGGGGAAAAGCAACTCACAGCTTCCGTGATGGCAAAGACCTCCCAGCCTGAGCCCTGCAGAGAGACCAGCCTGGCTGCCAGCAGCTTCTTCCCTCCTGGGGCGTCCAAGTCACTCCTCTCCAGCACTTGGTAAACACTGACCTGGGGACAGCAGCAGAAGGTGGTCACCACCAGCACATCCTGCCCAAGGGAACCACCCTGGACAGAGGTACCAGGGAGAAAAAAGGTGGGTGTTGGGGGAGTCATCAGCTTCCATTTGTCACAATCTGTGGGTGCCTTGGCTGGTGCAGGCACAAAGCAGAATGATGTATAAGGACCTGCCATGGTTAAATCGTGGTTATTGAATGTCACAGAGCTGGGCTGTGCTGCTGCTGCAGGTGAGGGACCACAGTGTGCCAGGCACAGCTGGGACACATCCCCATCCCCATCCTGTCCCCATCCCCACCACATCCCTGTCCCCCTCCTCACCTGGCAGAAGTGGTGCCTTTTGGGCCCGTCCGTGACCCTCGGCCAGAGGCGGAAGAGGTGCAGCTCTGCTGTCAGGATCTTCTCATTCTTGGCCACGCTGGAGAGGACAAAGAGGAACCGCATCTTCTCGCCGTGAGCTGGAGGGAAGGACAGGTTGAGAAGCGGAGCCAAACCGGGGGCGGCACCTCCCACGCCACGCTTGGCCCCACCTCTGCCCTTACTTTTATCCAAGAAGCTGCGGACCGTGTTGCCCTCCAGGATATCAGGGTTCTTGGTGACACCGTCCGCGTTGGCAACGGTGTTGAACAGATCCACCATGTACTGGGGCGGCTGTTTGAAGTGAGCAGGGGGTGGTGGAGGGTCTTCCATGCCAAAGACTTCCAGCAGCCTCTTCAGAGCCTCAGCCCTCCGGGCGCTGGCTGAGCTTGGGAATGCCGGCTCAGCCAGGGCCAGCAGCAGCAGGACAGTCCCCAGCATCGCTCTGCTGTTCCTACCCCAGCTCAAATCCTCCCCAGTGCTGCATTTATAACTGGCTGGAAAGATGGACTGGAGTCAAATATGCACAAGAGCAATCAGGAGGGTAAAGAGAGCTGATTGCCGTGCTAACAAGGTGTGAAGCTGGGCTGCTGGGCACCCTGCGCCAATTAGCCCCAGTACACAAGCTGGAGCGGAGGAGGAATCCCCCCGTGCTCCCCAGGGCTGGTGGGGACACAGGGACACCGTGGTCTGGGGCTACAAGCCCCTTGACAGGGCCTTGCCTGGGCTCTCCCTAGGGGACTAACTGTTGTTTAATGATGGCACTAATGGGACAAGCAGGAGGACCTTTGTGTGGAGGAATGCAGCCCTGGGCCACCATCCCCATGCCAGCCCTGTCCTGCTGTCCTGAGCATCGGTGGGGCTCAGTGTCACACCGGTGTCCCCACCCCATGGCCCTCTCAGGTGCCCAGGGACCCCTCACACAGCAGGGGTGGCCCAGCCCATGTCACCCAACGCTGCCCCAGCTGCATCTCCCACGTGAAGGGCCTGGTGAGCTGAGCCCACAGGGCAGAGCTGGGTTTTCAACAGTGAACTCGTGGCCCTGGCGCTGGGAAATAACTCAGCAGCAGGAGCAACCAAAACCAAATTAAGTTGGGTTGTTCTGTTTTGGTTTGGTTGGTTTGTTTGTTTTTAAATAGCCAGGTGGCTTCCTAGGGACTTGAAGGCATTTGCTGCTAATTCCTGAGTGCTCAATATGAATGAAATATCATCAGAGCCTTCCGGACTACAGAGGATGCAATAAAAAAACCCCACAATTATTTTGCTTATATCCCCCAGCCACAGCAGGTTGGTGAGGGTGGAGATGCTGTCACAGTGCACTTCTCTTGCTGTTTGCCGTTTGTTTTTATGCCAATGTGACTGAACCGGGAAAAAAACTCTGCGATAAAATACCCACCATCAGAGAAAAGGAGCAGGATTAGAAAAGCCTGATGAGATCCTACAGGGAATAGGAACCCCCCTGTGAATGTGGCTCAGAGGAACCTGCTCTGGGGAAGGACGGGCACAGAGGGGAAGGTGCGGGAGCGGCAGCACCGTCTGTCTGTCCGTGCATCTGCAGCAGGACGGGCCTGTGCTCCCAGTCAGCACAGAGAGAAGCTGAAGGCTGCTTGCCTGGCTGGTGTCTGTAATTCATTCCAAGCCTATGCTTGGCTGGTGAAAGGGCTGTTAATTATCCTGAATAGGCAGGGAGGCAATGACAGGCTTGAGTTAATAGAGGAAACTGTTGGTAGCCTCTGGATCCTTTCCTTCCTCTTCCCGGCTCACCCGTATCCTGCAGGAAAACTGGGGCTCCTTGCAGAGGGGCCATCACTGCCCCAAAATACCTCCCTACCTGCTGGCCTCTCCTCCCCAGCTCCTGCCCCACACTGGGTCACTGGGGCCGTGCAGCCCCAGCCCGAGCCCGACGCCGCATCCCGGGCACACGCTGCGTCCTCCCTGGGGCCCTGGAGCTGCACACAGAGCCCCAAGGAGCTGCCAATTGCCCGGGAGGTTTGTTTTACAACCTGCAAACCATTTTCTAGGGGGTTCATTTATACAAGCCCTGTTTAAAATAGCTGTTATTAAAACAAAACAAAACAAAACAAGTAGCCTTCTCTCATTTACATACGTCGCAGACAGTCTGGCAGGGGCTTGCAGGAGCCCCCCCCGCAGCTCCTGCCCCGCTGCCCCCGGCCCTGGAGCTGTTGGTGGCAACAACCGTGCGAGGCTCCTGAACTGGGTAGGACTGAGGGGTCTGGGGGCTGGAGGCAGCTCCTGCCCAAAGCAGGTATTTCTCCCTGCAGTTATGGACAAACTCCAGTCGGTCCCCGCCCCTCGCACACCAGGACCTGCGTTTCATCACCTGGAAGGAGGGCAGGTGCCCTGGGGCAGGGTCGGGGAGAATGGAGGAAGCTTTCTGCAGTACTTGGAGGGACTACAGGAAAGCAGGGGAGGGACTTTGGACAAGGGCAGGGAGTGATGGGACGAGGGGGAACAGTTTGAAACAGAAAGAACAGAGATTTAGGTTGAATATTAAGAAAAACTTCTTTGCTGTGAGGGTGGTGAGAGCCTGGCCCAGGTTGCCCAGGGAAGCTGTGGCTGCCCCATCCCTGGCAGTGTTGAAGGGCAGGTTGGATGGGGCTTGGAGCAGCCTGGGCTGGTGGGAGGTGTCCCTGCCCATGGCAGGGGGATTGGGACTAGGTGAGCTTTGAGGTCCTTTCCAGCCCAAACCTGTCTGCATTTCTATGATTCTCCTTGTGGCATCTGTTCCTTCCTCCTGGTGTAACTCTGAACTGCCTCCTCCCTCTCTGCCTGTCCAAAGCAGGGTTATTTCTTTCTTTGTGCTTCCCTTTGCATTTGCCCCGTTTTTGTGCCTGCAAGCAACACAAAGTGCTGCCTCCATGGCCTGAAACAACTGTCTGGACCCACCCTGCCCCACAGCATCCCCCTCCTCTTCCTGCCCCACGGCATTCCCAGCAGGCAGGGGACAGCAGTGGCAGATCTCGGGCTGGAGAAAGCCACTGTCAGCACCCTCGTCCCGGCTGTGTCTGCCCTCACAGGGGACCATAAGCTCTATAAGCAGCTGCCCAAGGGGCTGAATCCGGCGTCACCACCAGCACTCGAGGTGCTGACGTAGCCCAGGGGCTGAGCGACCCAAAATCTGCTCCTGTGTCACCCTCCCAGATCCTTCCTGGGAAGCAGCAGATGTGAGGAATGGGAACAGCCCAGCCCGGCCTCAGCGTGTGTGCAGCTGCAGCGGGGAGGGGAGCGGGGGATCCTGGCAGCTGTGCTTACCCAAGGAAGCAAGGATCCCCCGAGGAGCAGCTGCCCAAGCACCTTCCCACATCAATTTCCTGCAAAGATTTGCAAAACAAAGGCATGAAAGCCCCCTGCAGCACCTCCCTGGGGACACCCCAGGGGACCTGCCACCTCTGCCTGCCCTCCCTCCTCAGGCTGAACGTTGACCCCTAAGCAAGGCAGCAGCAAGAGGGAGCTTGTAAGAAGGATCTGGGGGAAATACCAGTGTCTTTTGAGTCAGAGGCCCCTGTGCACAAAGGTGTGTTGAAGTAGAGAGTAGTGTCTCCGTTGAACTGAGCTTAAAACATTGTTAATTAAATAATTTTCAAATAAATATCTCACTGTTCCCTTAATTCTTTTTTAAAGAAATCCTCACCCCAAAAATTGGCCATTTGCTAGTGTATGGCACTGATGGATACACAAATTAGTGTCAGTAAAAGATATTTTATAGCATAAGATGATACAAGATTTTTGCCATTACAGTTGGTTGCCAGGGTGTGCTTATCTGTCCCAGGGTGAAGCTGCCCGTGTCACAGCTGACCCACCAGAGAGGAGGCTGAGCCACAGGAAACCAACCTCGAGCTGTTCCTCTCCATGTCCCATCAAGCTGTGCACATTTCATAATAATATTCCACCTGGGAAACACAAGAGCATTTTTCCTTCATTTTCAGTTCTCCAGCATCTGAACCACCTCCCCACCAGTGGCTTTTTGACCACAGCAGCACTGAACTTTGTGGGCACACAGAAAAGTCCATCTGCAAGGAAACAAGAAGGAAATTGAACCTGAGGCCATTGAGGCTTCAGCATCTTGGCAGCAGACCAACTGTGGGCACAGACACAGTGTCAGGCTCCAGTGCCCAGCCTGGAAAGTGCCATTTTCTGTGTGTGAGTCCCCAGCAGAAAGCCTGGGGCTCAGTCCCTCACCAGCTCAGGGCCTCAGCAGTAGGTTCTGTTCCTCCACCTCAGTTTCAGCACACAAGGCAAAGAGAGGTTATTGTGGGTGCAAACTGTGGATCCTGCACCTGACCCTGTGAGAGCCCCATCACTGCCTGAGCTTTTACACATTGAGAAAAAAAAGTCTTTGAGCATGAAATAGTCGTGGCAGTGCTTTCTCCAGAGACAGGCTCTCACACCAGGGAGCTGAGGAACATGATTTAACAGAACTTGTTCAGCATTTCTCTCTGGATTTGGAGGGGGCTGTGCCCTGCACAGGCTTTTTGGATGCTGGTGCTACAGTCACTGGCTCCCCTGGAAATATATTGTCTCAGGCACCTTCAAAGGATTTGCTTTGGGCTGGACCCTGAGCTCTCCATGCAAGCAGATGAGGGGGCTGTGGCTGGGGTGGTGGAGACAGCATCTCCCCCCATCAGCATGAGTGGTGACATCTGCCCTCCCTGCATTTTGGGACAGAGTGAGGCTGGTAAAGAGGGAGCAACAGGAAGGCAGGAGATGGCTCTGGTTCCAGGCTGCAGGACTAAGTCCTGCTTTGCCTTTTCTTTTGCTATTCAAGCTTTAACTCAATGAAAAATTCCCAGGGAAAAGGAAAAGTTATGTTCAGCGTTGACCTAACCCCATTGTTAAGGACTCCCCAGGGAAGTGGTGGAGGCACCATCCCTGGAGGTGCTCAAGGAAAGGCTGGATGTGGCACTTGGTGCCATGGTCTGGAGATGTGGTGGTGTCAGGTCATAGGCTGGAATTGATGATCTTGAAGGTCTTCTCCAGCCTTGGTGATTCTGTGATTCTGTGAAGCCAGCAGAGAGCAGGGCAAAGGGGCTTTGGGTGGACATACCAGAACCCCACATCTTTGCTGCTGTGTCACCTCCAGGCCAGGACACATCACCTCTGTGGCAGGTCCTGGCTGGCCCAGGCAGGGGTTCAGCAGCTGGAGAGGAGACAGAGGCTCCTCCAGCAGTAACTCCTGTCCAGCTGGAAGGAAAGAGGCACTGACCATTTTGTCTGCGACAGTGTGAACCTCTGTTCTGCCCAGAAACACTTTATCTGCTAAACCTCCCAGCCTGCCTCTCCCTCACCAAGTAAAATAGGATTAAAATCTGTTGCATGAGCTAGAGGAGGGGAAGAAGGATGGCTAAATTGATGGCTAAATCAGTCTCAGGTCTGGGACCTGAGGACCTAGGACCTAGCCTTGCCCTGTTGGGCTCTTGGGTGTGGGTCCTTCAGGGTTTGTGTTCCTGGCTTTAAAGTGGTTGTGAGAATTTCCTGTCCCCTTCCAGCTACTTCATCTTCTAGCTGCTGCTGGAGATTTCTTTATTCCAGGATGGGGCTTTGTCTTCAGGGAAGGAAAAGCATTTTCTTAAAACAGATTCCTCTGGCATGCCTTAAGAAGAGGACACAAGATGACAAGAAGCCAGTATTTCTGGGGAAGATTTTAACATCCTTCTCCAGGCCACCTGATCTTCTGATGTGTTCAGTCTTTAACATGACACTAACAGTGTCAGCCTGATTTTCCAGGGGAAAAACCAGAAAGAAAAGTGCCCAGACCAGCCCTAGGGCAGAGGCAAAGCTGCTGGCAAGTCCACATTTCCCAGCCCTGGGCCATTATCATGGAATGAGCCACAGCCCATTAGCCACCCTGGGACAACAGCATCGTCCAGCACCTTCCAGTCACACGTCTGGGCAGTAAATGCTGATTCTCCCACCTCTGGAAAAAAGCCCTTCACGCTGCCTAATTTCCCTTTCCACTTGCTGCGTCTTGCAGCTGGATTACACAAGCTGCAGGAGCAGGAGGCCTGTGTGTGGAGCCTCCTCCTCCTCTTGGAGGGTGGGACCCACATCTCTGGCTCATGCAACGGAGATTTTAATCCAAATTCAATCGGTGAGGTAGAGACAAGCTGGGAGGTTTAGCAGATGAGTGAATGTTCTGCAGAGAAAGTATGCCGGGCAGGACAGTCGGTGGCTGTTTCCTTCCAGATGGGCAGGAGCTATTGCTGGAGGAGCCTCTGTCTCCTCTCCAGCTGCTGAGCCCCCGTGGGGTTGTTTTCTCCCACCCATCCCGCTGCCCGGTCTCTTTGGCCCCTTTGCTGCTTTTCAAGCTCACGTTGGGACTCACTTGGTCTCTGTCCCTCTCTAGTGGCCGCGGTACAGCCGTGGCACAGGAGCTGCCTGCAGCCTTTCAACGGGATGGATTTAGGTGAAGTGGCAACAAAACGGCACCAAGAAATTCCAGGGGAACAGATTTTATCAAGCTGCTCTGGAAAATAATTTAAATATGACTTTCCATGCTGCTGGAAACAGATCAGTTCATCTTCACTGATGTGACCCTCAGGTTGTTCCACGTGGGAGTGCAGAAGGCAGCACATTGCTTCAGGAGCAACCCCTCCAGCTTTATCCCAGAAGGTTTTTTCTGTCTGGAGCAATTTAACTTAGAGTTTCCATTTCCGAGTGATTTCTGAAGCATCAGTGCAGGTCACTGGTGGTGCAAGGAAAGGACATTTCAGGCCATCAGAAAGGAAACACCCTTTTCCAGGGGTTGCTAAGTAGGTTGTTTTCAGTAGAGGTTTCATAAGCAGGTTGTTTTTCTTGCTTTGAGTGGGGGCATTGGAGCAGAGACCCCCCCAGAGGACTGAGTTACTCTGGTTCTGTGATCTCTGGGTAGAGGACACTTCCCTGTAACACGTGGTGGTTTTATCTCCATCCTCACACCACTCACAGGGCAGAGAACTCCCATTTCACCTGCAGAGCTGTGAGGGCCCAGTGACAGAGGGGAAAAGAAAACCCAAAGCCCAACAGTCTCCAGCACAACCCCACTCCCACCTAAGGCAAAGAGGGTTTGTGGAGCAGACCAGAACATTTTTAGATCACTCTCTGAGCTTGGAGTTGGTGCTGGTCATCCAGAAGGGCTCATCTCCATCTTGCTGGGGGGAGGAGAGCTCCTTCAGTCCCAGACCTGCACTGAGGGTCAAGTCAGAGCATTTCTCCACATCGACGGTGACCCCCCAGGGAGAGTCTGGAAAGAAGGTGACATTCCTTAGGGCACAAGGGGGCTGCAGTGACAGCCACCGAGCACCTCCAGCTCCTGAACACCTCCAGAGAGCTGGAGCCACTCCAGGTCAGCAGAAACCCACAGGGCAGGATCAGAAACATGAAGCTTGAGGCCAGAGCAAGTTGAGGCACCAGACCTGCTAGTAAAAACAGGTCACAGAGAACAACTTCCAGCAGCAGCTCCCTAATAAATCATAGAACCTCAGAATCATGGAATAGTTGGGTTGGAGTGGACCTTACAGCTCATCTAGTTCTAACCCCTGCATGGGCAGGGACACCTCCCACCAGCCCAGGCTGCTCCAAGCCCCATCCAACCTGCCCTTCAACACTGCCAGGGATGGGGCAGCCACAGCTTCCCTGGGCAACCTGGGCCAGGCTCTCACCACCCTCACAGCAAAGAATTTCTTAATATCCAACCTAAATCTTCCCTCTTTCATCTTGTAACCCTTCCCCCTCATCCCATCCCTCCCTGCCCTTGTCCCAAGCCCCTCCCCAGCTTTTCTGGAGCCCCTTCAGGCACTGGAAGGTGCTAGAAGGTCTCCCTGGAGCCTTCTCTTCTCCAGGCTGAACACCCCGACTCTTGCAGCCTGTCTCCAGAGCAGAGCTGCTCCAGCCCTCTGACCATCTTTGTGGTCTCCTCTGGACTCTCTCCATGTCCTTCCTGTGTTGGGGGCTCCAGCACTGGACAAAGTGCTCCAGGTCCCCGTTCTCACAGGAGTGGAGCAGAGGGGTGAATCCCCTTCCTTGTCCTGCTGGCCACGCTTCTTTAGATGCAGCCCAGGACACAGTTGATTTCTGGGCTGCAAGTGCACAGTGCCAGCTCATGTCAAACTTTTTCTCATCAGCCAACACCCCCAAGTCCTTCTCCTCAGTGCTGTTCTCTGTTCACCTCTGCCCAACCTGTGTTTGTGCTTGGGATTGCCCAGACCCAGGTGCAGGACCTTGCACTTGGCCTTATCTAACTTCCTGAGGTGATAAGGGAAGATAATCAACACCTCAAAGGCCAGATATTCATCATGACATCATGGATCCTGCCAGTTTTGTTCAACCAGGCAGAAAAAGTACTCCAGCCCCTCTGCATGGAGGACACCAGCTCTCAGGCACAGCAGATGTGCTTTTCTCCCCATGCTGGTCTTGTGGCTGACCAAGGTGCAGCTGGACAAGGGGTGGAGGGTCCATGCCTGGTGCAGCTCCCTCCCCAGTCTGGGGGTGATTTGGGGCTTTCTGGCTGCAGCACAAGGCAAGGCTGGGCTCTGGAGCTGAGCGTGTCACAGGGTCACTCTGGTTGGAAAAGACCTTCAAGATCATCGAGTCCAACCACTCTGCCACATCCAGCACTAAACCCTGTCCCCTGGCACCACATCTGTCCTTTTAGATGTCACCAGGGCTGGTGGCACCCAAGGCCCTTCCCAGGGCCCCTCTGCTCCCTCCCCCTCCCACGCAGCCACGGAGCCGTTCTGGAAAAACAGATTTAATGGAATGAAACCAAGAAAAAGCAATTCAGCCAAGGACTTTAACAGCCCCCAACTCCAGCCCTCCTGGCTGCCCCAGCCGCCTCCAGGACACAATCAAGGACCCTCAGGGTCTTTTCCAGGGGCAGCTCCTTCGTCAGTGTCAGGTCACCTGCCGGATCCCCGAGGTCCTGGTGGTGGGGAAGTGCAGAGGGGCTGGGGGGACATCACTGGGGGATGTCATTTCCCAGGGGTGCCCCTGCAGAGGTGGCCATGCCCAAGGTGTTGGCCTCTGCATCTTGCTACTCACTGTGCTCATGGGGGGGATGGACTTTGGGAGCACTGAGGGGGCTGGGGCCCCTGCTCTGCCCTGCTGGTGGTGGGGCAGGAACTGCTGCTCTTGGCCCTGGGGGGCCCCGGGGGCTGCAGGAGCCCCTGGCCCAGCGTGGAGGTGGCTGGTGGAGGCTGGTTGGGGCTCCTCCATATGGTGTGGAAGCCCCAAGGGTCAAAGCAGCAGCTCCTGGGAGCCCCTTGCAGCCCTGTGGGGTGAGGGGAGCTGTGCTGGGTGGGGGGACCCTCCGGGGGCTCCCCATGGCTGACATCCCCCAGCTCTGCACGGGGAGCTGGGGGACAGGGGAGCAAACTGGGGAGGGGACTTGATTCCAGGGGGGAGAGGGGAGAGGTGGCCCCAGGTCTTTGGGAAATCACAGAATTGTTAAGGTTGGAAGGGACCTTCAAGATCATCCAGTTCCAACCCCCTGCCATGAGCAGGGACCCCTCCCACTAGACCACATTGCACAAAACCTCATCCAACCTGGCCTTAAAAGCCTCCAGGGAGGGGGCATCAGTGCTCTGGAGATGGGATTTACTGGGCACACGTCACCCAGGCAGGGGCAGGGACCCTCCCCCAGGCTGTGTCTGTGGGGGTCCAGGGGTGGTAGGGATGTGGGAGCACCTGGGGCTGGGGATGGTGAAGGTGGCAGATGCACCAGAGCAGACAGGGTGCCCTGCTGGGGGGTCCTGGGGTGCCCCCCCACCCCTGGGCAGAGGTTGGCAGGGGCTGAAAGAGAGACAGGAGCCATGGCTGGGGGTCAGCTCTGCTCATGCCCCCAGGAGAGTCCCTGGGCTGGGGGATGTGGGGTGGATTCCTACCTTGGTGGTAGAAAGTTCCTGGGAGCACAAAAGACTGCTGGAGCCTGGGAACTGGGGGGGCCTGGGGTGCCCCCCAGCCCGGGGGTGCCCAGGCTGCAGGGAAGGGCTGTGCCTGCCCGGGCAGGGGGTACAGGCTGGTGGGGGCTGAAAGAGAGACAGGAGCTGGTGTCACCTCCACTGGTGCCACCAGGTCCCTCCCCAGGCTGTGGGGTCGGGGTCGGTCCCTACCTTGGGGGTAGAAGGTTTTGGGGATCACAAAAGCCTGAAGGAACTGGGGTGCTGGGGGGCCCCGGGGGCCACACAGGGGGTGCTGCCCTGGTCTGTGTGCCATGGTCCTTCTGACTGTTTGTTGGTTGCCAAGGTCTCTCTGGTGGCTCCCAGGACACAATGTGGGGGCTCCCAAGACAGAAGAATGTGGGGGCTCCCAAGACACAATGTGGGGGCTCCCAGGATGGAATGTGGGGGCTCCCAGTGTTCCATCCCTCCAACATTCTCCCCAGCTCCCAGCAAAGGGTGAAGGGGGGGCTGGGGAGCCCCTGGCCCCTCCGGTTGTCTCTCCAGGGCTGTGGGTGCCAGTGCCCTTGTCTGGAGGCCTCGGTCCCTCCCCAGAGCTGGGACATCCCTGGGCTCAGGGGCCTTGGGGGCAGGAGCCCCAGGCCTGGGGCTGGGCTGGAGGGCACAGGCTGGGGAGGGGGTGGGCAGGGCCAGGGGTGGGGGTCGCTCTGTGGGGCAGGGAGAGGGTGTTGGGGGGAGCCCTGACAGTCCCCAGGGGCTGGTTGAGCCTCTGGGGCAGGAGGAGGGGATGGAAAACAAAGCAGATGTTGGAGCAGGGGCTGCTCCCGACCCCCCTGCTGGGATGGAGACCCCAGGAGCTCCTCTGCAGGCCACGGGGAGAGATCACACATGGGCAGGGGTCCCTGCTCATGGCAGGGAGGTTGGAACCTGCTGATCTTTAAGGTCCCTTCCAACCTTCACCATTCTACCTCTGGGTCAGGAGCCCTTGTCCTTCCAGGGGATTTCCACTTCCCCCACACCAGCTGGGAACACCACAGTGCTGTGAGCAGCAGGTCTGGGAAATTCCTGTAGTCTGTGGGAGAGACCTTCTTGTCACCTTCTTGCCACCAGAACTCGGGGTGCCAGGTAGGAAAGTCTGGAGAGAAGGAGCATGAGGGGTGGTCTTTTTGCTGAGGATGTGGTGAGGGAGGTGCTGAGCTCCTGTCCCTGGGATCAGGGGTGGGATGCCTGGGAATGGTGCAGCTGCCCCAGGGGAGGTTCAGGATGGACATCAGGGAGCTTTTCTTCACCAAGAGGGTGTTCAAACCCCTGCCCCGGGGCAGGGCCTGATTGTCTGGGGGCTTTGGAGCCCAGTCCTGCTGGAGGGGACGCTGGTGGTGTTCAAGACCAAGGCCATGCAGCCCTTGCTGTGGTGTGTGCCCACCCCCCCGGGCCCAGGGTCTGTCTGAACCTCTGCAGTGTGGGTCCTTCCCACAGGCTGCAGTTCTTCACACACTGCTCCAGCACGGGCCCTTCCCAGGGGTGCAGCCTCCCGGGAATGCTCTGCTCCAGGGTGGGCTCCCCCTGAGCCCACAGGTGCTGCCAGGACCCTGCTCCAGTGAGGGCTCTCCACAGTCACAGCTTCTTTCACCTGCATCCAGCTGCTCCAGCACGGGCTCTGCGCAGGCTCCAGGTGGATATCTGCTCCACTCTGGACCTCCACGGGCTGCAGGGGGAACCACCTGCTTCACCATGGTCTTCAGCAGCAGCTGCAGGTGAATCTCTGCCCTGGCACCTGGAGCAGCTCTTCCCCCTCCTTCTGCACCAGCCCTGGTGGCTGCAGGGATGTTTCTCTCACATGGTCTCACTCCTCTCTCCCAGCTGCTGTTGTGCAGCAGCTTTTCCCCTTTCTTGAAGCTGTTACCCCGAGGCTCTCCCCCTGGGGCAGGTGGGCTCAGCTTTGGCCAGTGGGGGGTCCCTCTGGGACCCGGCTCCATCTTCCCCGGGGGGGGCAGCTTCTGGCATCTCACAGAAGCCACCCTTGCAGCCCCCGCACCCCAAAACCTCACCCCAGAAACCCAGTGCTCCAGCAAAAGCCCCAGGGCCCCCTGGAGAGGAGCAGGGCTCCGTGGGGGTCTTGGCAAAGGTGGGTGAAGGCTCTGGGGTCTCTGGAGGGCAGCAGAGCCCTGCCCAGGCCCTGGAAAGGCTGGGAAATGCCCTGGGTAGTCATCACAGAAGCTGGACCCTGGAGGAGTGTGGGGCATGAGAGGAAGGGACAAACCAGTCCAACCCTCCCCATTAAGCCCAAGCAGTCAGAGATAAACGGAGCCCCTGACCCACCTGGACACCTGGAGCCCAGATGTTTATCAGCCCTCCTGGGAGAAACAGGTTTTACCACAACCCAGTTTGACAGAAACGATGGTATAATCCTGAAGGGGCTTGCACTGGAGATGCCAGGTAACATAGTCCTGCCTTCTCCTTCCTACTGGAGACCCTGTGACTCCCCAGGCCAGGGAGTGCCCATAACCCATCCCAGCACCCAGATTTCTGGAAGAAAGTAATCATAGAATCATAGAATCATAGCATTGCTGGGGTTGGAAGGGACCTCAAAGACCATCTAGTTCCAAGCCCCCTGCAAGACAGTGCAGCGTGAAGCCACAAAACCTGCAGAAAGGGTGTATCCATCAGGGATCACCAAGAAAAGACAAGACTCCCAGCAGCCAGGGTAGGGTTGGGCTTGATGATCTTTAAAGGTCCTCCCAACCCAAACCATTCCCTGTTTCTAGCAAAGCCCGACCACGTTCCCAGGGCTCTCTGGAGAGCAGCAGGGCTCTGGAGGGGTCTGGTAATGCTCTGCAAAGGCACCAGGGCTCTCTGGAGGGCAGGTGGGCCCTGAAGGGTTAGGGCAAAGCCTGGTGATGGCTCTGGAGCTCTCTGGAGAGAGGCAGGGTCTTGCTCAGGCCCCTGAAAGAGTCCAGTAAAAGCCCCAGGTCTCTCTGTAGGGCACCAGGGCCCTACATTCACCAACACCACATCACTCCAGTTTCGTGGCAAGAATATTCTGGGGGACTGTCCAAAGCCTTATGCAAGTCCTGTTTATAAGAAGGACATGGAACTCTTGGATCAAGACCAGAGAAAGGCCACAAAGATGTTCCAGGGCCTGGAGCAGCTCTGCTCTGAAGACAGGCTGAGGGAGTTGGGTTTGTTCAGCCTGGAGAAGAGAAGGCTCCAGGGAGACCTTAGAGCAGCTTCCAGTGCCTGAAGGGGCTCCAGGAAAGCTGGGGAGGGGCTTGGGACAAGGGCAGGGAGGGATGGGATGAGGGGGTAAGAGTTTTAAGGGAGATTGAAATGAGATATGAGAAAGAAATTCTTTGCTGTGAGGGTGGTGAGACCCTGGCCAAGCCTTCCCAGAGAAGCTGTGGAAGCCCCATCCGTGGAAGTGTTCAAGGCCAGGCTGGATGGAGCTTGGAGAAACTGGGTCTAGTGGGAGGACTGGATGAATTTTAAGGTCCCTTCCAACCACTCTGTGATTCTATGATTCTATGAAGTCCAGGTAGATGATATTTGTAGCTCTTCCCTTGTCCACTGAGGTAGTCACTGCAGTGTGGAGTGGCTAGATTAGTCATAGAGTCATAGAATGTGTGGGGTTGGAAGGGACCTTTAAATGTCATCTAGTCCAGCCCCCCTGCAGTGCACAGGGAATTTTTTGACTACATCAGGTTGCTCAGAGCCTTGTCAAGCCTAACCTTGAATGTTTCCAGGGATGGGGCCTCCACCACTTCTCTGGGCAACCTGTTCCAGTGCTTCACCACCCTCATTGTAAACAACTTCTCCCTGGTATCCAATCTAAATCTACCTTGCTCTAGTTTAAGGACATTTCCCCTTGTCCTGTTGCTACAAACCCTTGTAGACAGCCCCTCCCCAGCTTTCCTGGAGCCCCTTCAGGCACTGGAAGGTGCTCTCAGGTCTCCCTGGAGCCTTCTCTTCTCCAGGCTGAACACCCCAACTCTCCCAGCCTGTCTCCATAGGAGAGCTGCTCCAGCCCTTGGATCATTCGTGTGGCCCTTCTCTGGACTCGTTCCAGCAGGTCCACGTCCCTCTTGTGCTGGGGGCTTCAGAACTGGACACAGTGGTCCAGGTGGGGTCTTAGGAGAGCAGAGTAGAGGGGCAGAATCACCCCCCTTGACCTGCTGGTCACACTTCTTTGGATGTAGCCCAGGATGTGATTGGCCCTCTGGGCTGCAAGTGCACATTGTTTGCTCATGTCCAGCTTTTTGTCCACCAGATCCCTCTCTGCAGGGCTGCTCTCTACCACATCATCCCCCAGCCTGTACTGATAGTGAGGATTGCCCACCCAGGTGCAGGACCTTGCACTTGGCTTTGTTTCTCTTAGTCATGCCTTAGTCAAGCCTGGGTTTGCCCTTGGGTGGCCGTGTTGGGTCCAGTTCCTGGGAGCTGGCAGCACAGTGGTTGGGCATAGTGTGTCACTTCTCAGGACACGACTGTCCCAGTTCCATTTAAGCACTGTCCTGAAGCTCTTGGCTTTGCACAGTCTGGGTGCACTGAAGAGCAGCCCTGAGCAGGGCTCTGCACAGGCAGAGCTGCTGCAGCATCTCTGGAAGGATGAGATTCTTCCAGGGATGGAGATTAGGTAGAGATTCTTCACCCAGAAGGTGGTGGAGCACTGGAATGGGCTCCCCAGGGTAGCAGGAATGGCACTGAGCCTGGCAATATTCAAGAAGCATTTGGACAGTGCCCTCAGGGACATGGTGTGAACTTTGGGGTTGTCCTGTTCTTCGGTGGGAGTTGGACTTGGTGATCCAGGCTGTCCCAGGAGGTGGTTGAGCCACCATCCCTGGAGACATCTAAACAGACAGATGTGGTGCCAGGGGACAGGTTTCAGTGGTGGACATGGCAGAGTTGGGGTAGTGGTTGGACTCGATGATCTTGAAGGTCTTTTCCAACCAGAGTGATGCTGTGATCCTTGGTGTTAACCTCAAAGGTGCCAAGTGCTGCGTTGGGGTGGGAGTGTGGGTGCAGAGCCCCTGGGTGCCTGCCCTCCCACACCTCCACGGCAGCCGCAGGGAAGGGTGTGCTTTTTAATGTCAGTTATAATAAAATATTTTTACAGAGCCCAAAAAAGTCAAAATAGTGCAAACATCTCACTGTCATGCATCCATGGCAGCCGCCGCCGGCGGTGCCCACGGGGTGGTACAGACACACAGGCATCAGTGACACGTGTGCTACAGGAGCAGAGTTGGTTGGTTCAATCACATGCCAAACAGGACAGTTTAGGGAGGGACACGGGGCCAGGGGCACCACGCTCAGGGGGGGCGGGGGGGCTGAGCCCCAGCCTGGCCGTGCGGGAGCAGCGGTTAGAAAAGGGGTGTAAACACTGAACAGAAATGAGAGAGGAAAGCTAAACCCTTTGGTCCCAGGCAAACCCTAGAGGAAAAGGACCGTGGGGGCCAGTGGGGGTACCCTGTTTTGGGGATGGGGAGAGGGCTGAGAGAGGTATATTGACTGGCGGGGTCATCAGGCCTTTGTCTTCCCTGGTACTCAGGGCAAGCTGGCCAGCTGGGGTGGCCACCCCCGACACCCCCTGGCCTCCTGGGCATTCACACGAGACACACACACACCAATGATCACACAGAAATGGCAGTTAATGGGAAACTGGGGGGGAGGAGGTGGGGAAGGCTTCTGGATTTGGGATGGGAAGGGTCTTGTTTGCGCCAAGGAGGTCCCCTGGGCGCTGCTGCACTGCACAGGGGTGGCTGGTCCCCAGTGGCCAGAGCAAGGGGAGATGAGTCCCTCAGCTCCAGTGCCCCCAGCCCTCGCCCCAAGCCCTGTCACCCTGGGGTGGCAGTGGGACAGCCCACAGTGGTGGCACGGCAGGGAAGACAGGATATGGGCCGGGGGCTGTTCCCTGCCGCTCCCGGACCCAGTGATACCACTGCCAGCCAGGGAGGGGACCCTGTGTGGGGCACGTGGGGGCTGTGCCCACCAACCCAACAGCCCCCAATAGCCCTTCCGGGTGCAGGACACAGCCCATGTCCAGCTGCCCCATGTATCTACAGCTATTTACATATGTACAGGGTGCTGAGCGGGTGGGAGCCTCCCTGTCCCACAGGGCACCCAGTGATGCTCAAGGGATGAGGACAAGGGGCCATCGTGCTCAGCCAGACACTTGCCAACACCTCTATGTGGGATGAGACACACCCCCTGACACCCCCCCCCTAGCCCTTTCCTTGTGTCACTCAATGAGATTTGGGGCTGGGTAGGACAGGGTAGGGTCAGGGATGGGCTATTGAGGTTCCTCCATCTCAGACAGGTTGGGAAGGGGCAGGTCTGTCACACCGCCCAGTCTGGGGTTCAGCCCTTCCCTGCAGCCCCACCAGCCCCAGCAGCTTCCCCTCGGGGTGGGACGGGGGTATGGCCACGGTCTGCACCCCTGTCACCCTGCCAGTCTGGCCAAGGGAGGGACGGGGGCATTTTGTCACTGCATCCACGTCACCCCCCTCACCTGCACCAGGGCCGGGAAGGAGACTCCTCTTGTGGCCACTCTTATGGCTTATACATGGCTGGAGGATGCGGTAGAAAAGGGGTTGGGAACGGAGAGGGAGGGCTGGGGGGGTGGGAGGTGTTTAACTGCTGCCCTCCTCGGCCGAGCGCGTGTCCGACTTGAGCTTGACGAACTCCTTGGCCACCTCGTCGTTGTTGCGCTGGGACAGGATGCGCAGGACGGTGAGGCCGGTGTCGTCCATGTGGATGCGGCGGCCCAAGGGCAGCCAGCAGGCACAGCCCGGGCGCTGCAGGATGTCCCGCAGCTGCAGGACAGCGATGCCCACTGTTCGGTCCTCGCGCGCAAAGCAGTAATCCTTCACACACACCTGGAGCTCGTAGCACTCAGGGCCTGTCTCTGTCCCCAGGGAGCTGTGGGGGGACAAAGGACGGGCAGCGTTGGCACAGGGGGTCACACTCCCAGGCCCCCTGCCTCCCCACTGCCCCTCAAAAAGCCTTTTCTTTTTCTCGCTTTACCCCAATCTCTGCTTTTCCCCATGAAAAAACATCTGAAACGTCCCCTGGGGGATCAGCAAACTCACTGGCAGACCCAGGGACACATCCCCCAGCCCCACATCCCCAGCCCTGCCATGCCACTCACAACTGGAAGGTCTCATTGTACTTGGGGGCCCAACTGTTGTTCTTGGATTTGGTGGCAAATTTCCTCTTCTTGTCACTGAGGTGGGGCCCAATGATGTTGACCTCAATGAAGGGCCGGAAGATGCCCGACGTCTGCCACTTGAGGTCGTTTGCAGCAACCACTGCAAAGAGGGAACACGTGAGGCTCATGGGGTCCTGCCAGCTGCCAGACCCCGGCACCCCAGCCAGCAGAACCCACCTTTGACAGTGACTTTGTGTTCACCAGAGCTGGGGTGGGTGAGGAGCTCCACATGGATGGACACCTCCCCAACAGGGTCATCCACACCAGAGCCTACATGGCAAAGGGAGGAGACATGAGTGCCCGTTCCCCCTGGATCCCTGATGTGCCCTGCCCACCACCAACCCCACTGGAGGAGGCAGGTCACTTGCCACGGGGCAGGAGGGGGTGGGCAGTAGGATTTGGCCTGATGTGGCCTCAGCCAAAGAGTTCTGGGGACAGCAGCATGGGGCAAGGACAGCTGGGGCTGGCACCAGGCTGGGCTGGGGCATGGCAGGACATCCTCAGCACCAAGCTGGCTGTCATGCCATATCAGTAGGGCCCAGTGAAGCCCACTTGCCCTGGCATGGGCTGAAGTGCCTGGGTGGGATGGACCAGGTGGCAGTGGCACCCCTACTATGGGCACAAGGTGGGTGTCTGTGCTATGTGCAAGGTTCTGGGAGTGGGGACAACTATGGGCAGGAGGGATCCAACCTGGCCCTTGTCCCACAGGGCAGCCGTGGTCCTGTCAGGGCCTCGGGGCTGACCTGCCCTCTCTTCTGTCCCCTTCATCTCAAGGACCTTGTGGTGGTTCCCAAATCTGGGGAACTCGGGTGACCTGCGACCAACAGCCCAGCCCACCCTCTCCCCCAAAGAGCCACGCATGCGCCCATGGGTGAATGGGGGGTGCAAGGCAGGGGAACAGGCCCCGTGGGTCAGACAGGGCCAAGAAGATCAGTGGGAAGTTCCCAGGGTGGAAATAACAGTGCGAAGGACACATCCCCATGTGTCACTGCATGGCCCCCAGCAGGAGGGTGCCAGGCTGGGGAGAGGGCTGGTGGTGGCACACTCTCCTCTCCATCCACCTTCATCCTCTGGCCCACCCCGGCCCCTGGTCCCCCAGGCACCCTCCACCTGGGCAGCGCCGCATGCTGAGCCGAGATGGAGGCAATGGTGGGCGAGGAGGGGGTGTCTGGGTGCGGGAGGCCAAGCATGGGGGGCAGCCCTGGCCCCTTGGCAGGGTGGGATGGAGGCCAAGCGGGGCCCATGGAGCTGGGCTCATGCCTCAGGCCGGGTGCAGGTGGACGGAGCTCGCCGGAGCAAGGCTAGTAATGGTCCTTCTCGCAGCAGGGTGGAGGGAAGGGGGACATGGACACCCAGGGGGCCAGCTGCCCAGCCTGCAGGGAGGTCGTGGCAGGTGCCCACCCCAGGCAGCAGCACTGGGAACAATGTGGGTACCCAGAGCTTGCAAGCGAAGGTGAGCACCCCTATCCCCGTGGGTATATCCCCTCCCCGGGGCGGGGGGTGTCAGTACAGCTGAGCACGGTTCCAGATTCAGCCCAAAGCGGCCCTGGGGGCATGAGCGTGGGGGGCGGGGGCTCCAGCTCTGCCCACTCTGGGGGTCCCCAGGGCCGGTACTGGTGGGACGGGGTTTGTGGCCAACCCAGTCCACAGTGCTGGGACTGTTACTAGCCCAGGCTGGCGACGGCAGGCGGTGCAGGGCGGGTGAGCAGCACACATACCCTTCTCTGGATAAATTTCTTCACTAAGGGTAAACCTAATGCCTTTCCCACCATGAACTAGTGGGAAGGAGAGAGAAAGAGACAGAGACATGGCACAGAGCAGAGGAAGAGAGGAGGGACACAACGTGCGTGGGGGATGGGAACAGTGAAAGGGGGAGGAGAAAACAAAGAGAGAGAAAGAGAGATCAGATCTGGCAGACAGACAGCCGGCCGAGCATCCGGACAACACTGCAGTGAGACGGGAGCACTGGGCACCCCCAGCTCTGAGCCCAGGGGGTCCCGGGGCTGGATTGCACCCAGGGGTGCTGGCACCCACCAGACCCAACCCCACGCCCCCAACATGGCTGGCACAGGAGGCACAGACAGGACAGACGCCCCTTGCAGGAGATGCACAGACAATAAACGCACGTCCCCCTCCCCGAGGATGCAGACAAGGCTGGGGCACTTCGCGATGGCCCGTGGCTGCCACCAAGCATCTCTGTCCCCTCCTTGAGCAGCCAAGGGACAAAACAAAGGGCAGTGTTTAGAGCCAAGGAGCAGTCCTGGCTCAGGGGGTGCCCGGCACCCTGCCCTGCGTGGCTCTGGGACGCAGCCCCCTGGACAGACCACAAACCATGGGGCATATGGGGCACCCAGAGTGCCCAGGACAGGCACCTGGATCCATCTGGTCCGGTGAGAGGGCTGAGCCCTGGCCAGGCTGGCACCTGTCAGCTGAGACCAGGAGCTTCAGGACAGTGCTGGACCAGAGGTATCAGTGCTGGGTGACAGGGGCCATCCAGAGGGGACAAACACTGCGACACCACGCTGACAGAGGGTGACCTTCCCCACCTATGGACCCTATTTCTGCACCAGCCCAGCCACGCCCTGGCACTGGGGACACACTGTTCCTGCTGGTGGGGGACACAGAGATGCCAGTCTGCCTCTGGGCATGCATAGCCCCTCTTCACCTGGGAGGAAAAAGCCCTTCCCTCCCCACCCCTCCATCCCACCTGTCCACCATTCTGGCTGGAACCCCCAACCCCACTGGGACAGAGGCAGGATGGGGCCCTGGCTGTTGGGCAGCCAAGCCCATGTGTGGGGAGTGGGGTCCTGGGTGGGAGCCCAGGACAGCGTGTCCTACCCTGTGAAGCCTGGGTCTGCACAAAGGTTTTGATGAGGAGGTCGGTGGCCTGGGTGTAGAGGGACAGGGCGTAGCGCAGCGACTGCAGGTCAGGGCTCTTCTCCAGGAATGTCTTCTTCAGCCCCACCCCGCCAGCATGGAAGTATTGCTGGAGGGACGAGACAACAGCAGGGTCCTCAGCAGCTCTGCTGGAGCCCCCCTCACCCCCCAGATCTGTGCCTTGGGGGAGACCTCAGGGGCACCCCTGCATACCCCAGAGTGCCCTCACCTTGATGGTATCCAGCGCCAGCTCCACCACAGCACACTGTTTTGGGGTCAGGCTCTTGGCTTCCTCCCTCACCATGTGGTCCTGCAGGGCACAAATCCTGCCCTCAGCCTGGGACCAGGGCACTGCTCCCCCCACCCCAGCCAGGCTAGTGAACAAGCACTT
Source organism: Apus apus (assembly GCF_020740795.1). Classification (NCBI taxonomy): domain Eukaryota; kingdom Metazoa; phylum Chordata; class Aves; order Apodiformes; family Apodidae; genus Apus; species Apus apus. The sequence goes on from NC_067305.1 coordinate 1,066,743, forward strand.
GTGGGGTCCTTGCACCAGTGCCAGCCTACAAAGAGCCACCCGCCCTGGCAGAGAGGAGCTCAGGGGGTCTGCTGTCCCCACCCATCCCCAAGGCCTCACCTTCAGCTTGGAGAGCTGCCCCAGCTCCTTGGCTGCATTGAAAATCATCTGTGTGCCCTGCAGAGAGCAAAGAGACAGGAACAGCCCTGGTGAGTGGCCAGGCTGGGCATGGGGTGCCAGGAGCTTGCTGCAGCTCCAGGGGCTCTGCAGGCCCCCCAGGCTCCAGGGGGGGGCCACAGGTGCTCCTTGGAGAGCCCCAGGGGCCACCAGCCATGTCAGGTATGGTGATGGGACTGGTACAGCCCCCATCCCAGCCCCGGAGTTTTCAGCGCAATGTGTGGTTGGGGTCTTGGGGACCCCGGGGCAGGATATCACCCCAGTGTCAGGGACCTCACACCATGCTCAGCACAAACAGCTTGGCCCAAGGGTCCCATCCTGCTCCCTGTGGTGTCCAAGAACCTGATTCTGCATCCACAGAGCCCTGCACGACACATCCCTGGCACCTCATGGACAACTTGTAGGGCATCAGGAGGGAGCAGAGAGCGTTGCAGGGAGACAGCAGGGACAGGGAGGATGCAGCATGGTCCCCCTGAGCCCCCTGGTGCTGGCGGCCAAGCCAAACACCCCCTGCCACCCAGACCCCTGCCCAGTCCCAGAGAAGTTCCCAGACCCTCTGCATCCCAGGAAACACGAGGGATGGGAGCCCCTGGCCAGCTTCAGCTGCCCTGTGCCATGCCACCCCCCTGGGCAGGGCCACAGCCCCATGGCACGGGCAGATCCTGCTCACCTCCCTGTGCTGGCACTCGCTCCCTGGGCTGAGCACAAGTTCCCCTCCTCAAGCCCTCCAGTGTGCAACCTGCAACTGGGTAAACTGGGGCCCAGTGGGGCAGAGCCAGCAATTCCCACTTCCTTCCCTCTCCTGGTACCAGTAGCTCCAGTCCTGCCCAACAATGAGAAATCCCAGTATCTGTCCCACTAACCATTACACTCTGCAGGGGTCTGGCCCCCCATGCCCTCATTTTGCCCCCCCTCCCCCTTAACCCTTTGTGTCCCTCCTTCCCCCAGGTTCTGTCCCATTCATCCTTCCCTTCCCCATCTCCCCCAGCTGGTGAACAGCCTGGGAGCTGGGGACACTGGTGTCAAGCAAACAGAGCGTGAAGGGACACTGTCCTGGGCTGGGCCCCCCACACCCTGCAGCACATGGGACAAGGGACGGGGAGGAAGCAAGAGGAGGGACCAGAGCCAAGTGGGGAGCAGAAGAGCCATGTCCTTACTTCAGTGTGACTGGGCAGCTTCACCCTGCTCTGGAAGAGAACAGCAAGGGACAGTTACTGGTGGCCCCAGCCACGGGTCCGGGCCCCCCACATCCCCCCAGCCGTGCAGGCTCTGGCCCTGTGCTCTCCTCTGGCTGTGCCCAGTTCTCTGCTGGTGCCACTGGTCTGGCACCAGTTCACACCTGCAAAGGCTCAGCCCTGCACACTTACTGGTGCCCCAGTGCTGGGTGTGCCAGGTCTCCCCCGTGCTCAGGAGCAGCTCTGCTCCCTCCCTGTGTGGGGCTGGGGAAGCCACAGTGGGCAGGGGACAGCAGCTCACCCAGCAAAGTGGGGCAGCCCCCAGGGGGCCCCTGCAAGAGGGGGCAGGAGCCGGGGGGGCTCCAGGCATTACCCTGATGGATGTCAGCACAGCTCTTCCCAAGAGCCAGGTTTTGGGAGGCAGCAGCCTGGAGGGCTGTGCCAGGCCCTGGCCCAGCAGTGGGGAGCACCCGGACAAAGGGACAGCCCCTGTGCCTGGAGAAAGACCTCTGGTGTGTTTTGAGGTTCAGTGAGCCTTGATGAGCCCCCCTGAGCATCAGGGAGAAGCAGGCTCAGAGGTCCAGGGGATCTCAGTAGCCCCATGGCCTCCAGTGTGCCCCACACACCTCCAGCATGGCCCAGCATCCTGGGGGTCCCCTGTTCCTGAGCCCCCAGCAGTGGGACAGGTTTGTGCCTGATGTGTCCCATGCTTGGGCACCTCATCCACACGTGGTCCCAGGGGGATGGAGGGGTGCTGAGTGCCATGGGGCAGCATCCCCCCCGCCTGCCCAGAGATGAGCAACACAAATCCACCCACAGGGGCTAAACACGACACGACACCCACTCCTACCCTGGGTGACACAGAACAGGTCAGCGCCTCCATCCTGCCCTGGACAACACGGCACACACACCTCAACAGCACAACACACACACCTCAACAGCACAACACACACACCTCAACAGCACAACACACCACGTCCAGACAGCATGACAGAGGAAGCATGGACAAGCCTGGACCTCCAGAGCAGGCGGGTGTGGGGCCACGAGTGTGGCCACGGGGTGATGACAGACATGGAGCCCACAGCTATTTACCTTCTCTGTCCCCTTGCCATGTTTTCTCAAGAGCGTGCCCTGTAGAAGCAACGTCAGAGGTTGAGTGGGGGGTGGGGGGACAGTGTGGGACAGGACACGGGGGGTTGCAGGGCAAGGCTGGGCAGGTGGGGGCCGCAAGCTGGCGGCAAAGACACCCCTGAGCTCCTGAAGGACAGCCAGGGCCCATAGGGGACTGGTCCCTGCTGGGGTGCTGGGCCAGTGAGGGACTGGTGTCTGGGGTGCTGGGCCAACTGGTCCCCACTAGAATGCAGGACATTGTGCTTGATGGGCATTGGTCCCTACACTTGGGTGTTGAGTTTACAGGTAGCTGGTTCCTGCTGGGATATAGGGATGTGGAACCCATGGGGGACTGGTTCTTGCTGGGATATAGGGATGCAGAGCTCATGAGGGACTGGCTCCTGCTGGGATATAGGGTGGTAAGAACCAGATGCAGCCTCTGGTGCCCCCACGTTTCCCCCCAGCTCTGGCAGATGCTCACAGTGCTGAAGAGGGAGGAGCTGGTCCTGGGTTTTGCACGCAGAGTCCTGGTCTGTGTGGACCCCACATGAACCCAGGCCCAGCAGGAGCAAGAGAAACAGTGTCCAATGGGGCAGCAGTGCCACGGGGGGGGGGTCCCAGCCAGGCTCCGGGGGGGGCTGGGGCATGGCTGAATGAGGAAGGGGTAGCAGGGGGGTCAGTGGCAGGGAAGCCAGTGTGAGGGACAAGCAGCACAGTTAGGGGCAAGCAGGACTGCCAGGAGGGCTTCTTGCTCTGGAGGGAAATGGAGGCAGGGGGGGACAGGTGAACAAGAGCACCTTGTACCCCACCGAGCTGACCCCAGTGCCCCAGCAGCCCCAGCAAGGGGGGACCCCAGGAGGTCTGAGGGGAGGCTCAGCCCCAGGCTGCCCCCAGGGTCTCTCCAAATGTTGCTGTTGGAAACAAAAGCTGTCAGGGGACACGGGACAGGGCGTTGGTCCCTGCAGGGTTTGGCATCCAGCACCCGACCCACCAGCACCACGGCTCCTCCCTGGGGAAGTGCCTGCAGAGCAGGCAGGGGCCTGGGCAGGGTGGGGGTGGATGTGGCCCTTCCCTTGCCCCACGGGGCATAAGCCCATGGCCACAGAACTGAGCAGATGTGACAAAGGGAACTGCTCAGTCAAAGCAGCCCTGCCCAGGGGAACCCCTGGGCCGGATCCCCACCAGGGAAGAAGCCTCACAACTCGTGCCAGGAACCAGTGCCCTCCTGAGCAACCAGCCCAGGGACTGGTGTGTCCCAGCAAGATGCTCCTCTCCACAGGCAGGGAAAGCCTCTGCCCCCCCCCTCCCCAGCCACCCGCCAGCCAGGGCCTCAAGGGGAAACTGAGGCAGAAGGGGTCAGGAAGAGCAGCCCTGGCTGCCAGGCACACACCACTGTCCCTGCTCCTGTCCCCAGCAGCCTCTCACCCTCAGCACGGAGCAAAGAGGTGGGATCAGCCACGGTTTGGCTGTCCCTGATGAAGTGGCACTGCCCCATCACGTCCCCTCCCACCCCATCACTGACCCCTGCACCTCCCCACATCCAGGCACCACGGATCTGCCCAGGACCTCTGCACCCCTGAAGCCAGGTAGGACCGCGGGCAAGTGCCCGCCAGGAGCCAGTGCCAAGCGGGCAGCACGAGGATGGGGCCACAGAGGTGGACTGAGTCGGGAGGCAGAGGAGGGCGTGGGCAGGGCAGGGGCAGCCACACAAGACAGAAACCGGCGAGGCCAGGACCGACACACAGCGGACAGACAGACAGACAGACAGGGAGCTGCCGTACTTACAATCATCTGCCATTGAGAGGCAAGCGGAGCAATTGGAGAGAACAACCGTGACGTGAGTGTCGGCCCCTCATCCGGCCTCCCCAGCCCCAGCTGCCCCACAGCTGGCTGCCCCCACCCCCAGCCAGGGGGGACAGCAGAGCCAGAGGTGTCCCCCACACAGCACTCAAGAGTTGATGCCCTGCCACCAGCACCACAGCCCCAGGTGGCCCTATCCCAACCTGTCCAGTCCATCCTCACCATGGCTCTGCCCCAGGGGGACCCAACTCCAGGGAGCTGGAGGACCCCACTTGACATTTGGCTCTGCCACATAGTCCCATGCCACCAACCTGGCCAACCATCCCCAGAGCCACCCTGAGCAGGCTGTCCCCTGCCATAGGGACCAGCTCCAGCATGGCCCCCTCCAAGGACCACCTCCCTGCAGAAAATTGCCCAGCAGACCCACAAGGCCATGGCCATTCACATGTCCATGCAACCTCCGCTGCCCTCAGCACAGGGTTCATTACCTGCAGAGACAGAGGGATTGGGATGGCAACTGGGACCCAGTGGCACCAGTGCTCCTGCTAGATCTGGCCAAGGGTGTACAAGCCTGGCTGGGATCAATGCAGGACTGACCTAAGCTGAACTCTGGGCTGTGACAAGGTGCCAGTGAGGTGGATGACATGTCACCAATGTGCTGTCCCCTACAGACACAGCACAAGGAGCCCCACAGCCCCAGAAAGGTGACACCTAGAGCTGGTGGCTCTAGGGTCTCCAAGTAAGAGCCAGAGCCCAGCTTTGTGACATTGACAAAAGCCACAGAGAGTGAAGGGGACAGATGTGTGGCTGGCTCTTGTTGTCAACCTTCCCAAACACATCTGCCCCAGGAAGGTCCGGGGTGTGTGGCAATGTGCAGGGAGGACACAGCAATACCATATGGAGCCTCAAAGCCTGCAGGCAACATCCTCTGAGGAGGGACCATTTCCTGGGCTTTGCTCTCCTTCCCAAGAGCCTCTTCAGCCTCTGAACAAGGAAGGGTCCAGCCCTGCTGCAGGGACATGCCCCCCAACCCGTGTGACCCCCAGCCCTGTGAAGCCAGTCCCTGCTCCCCAACAATCCCAGCTGCCCAGTATGGGTAAGGTGTGATGGGTTCTTGTGCTCCAAAAGCCTCCTGATCCATCTCCTGGCACAGGGACCATGCCCAGAACCAGTGCTGCTGAGCAGGGCGTGGGCTGCTGCCCCGGCTCAGAGGGGAGGACAGAGAGGAAAGAAACGGTGTCCTCACCTCCAGGAGGTGGCAAGAATGTCCTTTGGCAAAACCAGCCAAGGTCAAGGATGACCTTTCTCTCCTCCATCTCTTCCTTGAGCTGGGGGTAGGTCTGGGGAGGCTGTCAAAGTGCCCCCCACCCAGCAGCCAGTGAGGCCACCTGGCCAGCAATGTCCCACTGGCCCCAACCACCACCTCCACCTCAGCTCCAGGGTCGCCCATCCCTGGTCCCCCTCCCTGCCACTCACCGTCTGGTCAGTGAGTGGGGGCAGGACAATGGTTTTCTCCATTGTGTTCATCACCAGCTTCCAGAGCTCCTTCAGCACCCGCTTCAGCACCGTCTTCTCGCAGATCTTGGCGAAGAGCGTCAGGCTGCAGGGAGGGGACAGGGCTGAAGGTCCTGACATGGCACCCCTTGGCCAGTCACCCCGACCCTGTATGTCCCCCCCGACTTCCTGGGTGGGTCAAGGCCATTGAGGAGGGTGGGGGTCCCTGTTGTCTCCCACACTCACTTGCTGTCTAAGAGGTCCATGATGGGCTGCAGGACGTTGTCAGCATCCTGTGCAACGCTGCTGCAGGTGCTGGCGGGGACGTTGCCGGTGCCCTTCACCTGGCCCAGGATGTCACCCATCTGCTTCACACACTCCTCGATGTGTGGCTGGAAACTGAGGGTCACAACACCCAGATCAGCACCCCCACAGCCAAACCCAGGACCTGCTTGGCCAAGAAGAGCCCCCAAACACAGATATTGGACCCTCAACCCCTCCTTGTCCCACCACCATTGTCCTCTTGCCCGGGTGTACCTGGTGGCAAAGACTCGGCTCAGCTCATCCAGGACATTGTTGAGTTTCACCTGCAGTTCCTTAAGGATATCACTGGCTTCTGTGTCCAGCTGGAGGAGGGACAAGTTGGAGAAGCCATTAAGATCTCTGGCCCAGCCCTGAGGGAGGGTCTCTGCACCCCCAATAAATCCCTGTCCAACATCATGGAAGAGCAGGATGCCATGAGGTGGGACAGTGTGCTCCCTGATCAACTGGGGACTGCTCCCAGCACTGCAGGTCCAGGGAGGGGGCTGCTGTGGGGAGAAGGGACTGATCCAACCCCTCCATAGGGCTCCCTCCTGGAGTCCCCCAGTACACACCTCCTTCCCACCCATGGCTTCAAACATCTTCTCAAGCTGGACGCGAAGTTGCTGGATGTTGTTCATCAGGATGCAGGGCTAGAGAGGTGGGATGGAGAAGGGGGTCAGCACCAACAAATGTGGCTGGAAGAGCTACCCACCACCCCAGGTCTCTCCCACCTTGCACTGGGGGGGCAGGAGAACAGTGATGGCACAGGGGCTGCTATGGGACAGAGACCAAGGGCAGAACCTGTGCCCTGGGGACCAGCTCTGGAGCTGAGGTGATGGCTGGGGTGTGTGTGGGGACAGTCCTGCCTGGCAGGACCAGGCAGGTGACAAGCAGAAGGGAGATACTTCACCACTTTCTCCTTCTCCTTGGAGCAGTATGAGGCAAAATCCTTGGAGATGATCTCAGCATACTGGAGCAGCACGTTGCTGATGGTCTAGAGCCAAGCAAGGGATGGGACCCACCCAGACATTAGCAAAGAAGAGAAAGGAGGGAGAGAAGGTGACCATGAGTCCTACAGCAGTGAAACAACCCACGCCTGAATACACCCTGGCACCCCAAACCCCCCAGCCCCACGGATGTGCCAGGAGCCATGTAGGCACAGCCATGGGGAGCCAGACCCAGCACGTCTAGTCTCACAGACTCCACCACCACCAGCAGAGCTGTGACAGCACCACTCATGAAGCCTGCCTACAACTCCCTCCCACACTGCAGTGAGCCAGTGGCATTTAATTAATCTAGAATAATTAACCAGTTAAGTCATTAATTAGCTAATCTATGCTAGCAAAGCTCTGAGAGCCACAGGGTCTGTTGGCAGCACATTCACTTGAGCACGGCTGTTAGAGGCTGTGCAGTCTGTCCTGTGCCACCCACAGCAGATGGGAGGTGGCAGAGAAAGCCCAGGACCCCCAAACCAGAGTCCCAGGGGTTTTGCTGGCCCAGCAGCCCCCACTTCAGCAGCTGCCCACCTTGGCAAACCTTCGCATGTAGTGTCCAACAATCTGGGGGTCAGGGCACTCAAGCTTCTTGATGATCTCAAAGCTCTGGTTGAGCTGGGAGAAGACATCCACCACGGAGCAAGAGAAGAGAGCGTGCTCTGATGTCTGCTGGAACTGCAGGAGTGAGAGGCAGGGTCAGCAGGAGGTGGGGAGGGGAGATTTTGCTTATGTTGCTTCCCCAGCACAGGAAGGACATGGAGCTGTTGGAGCGAGTCCAGAGGAGGCCACAAAGATGGTCAGAGGGCTGGAGCAGCTCTGCTCTGGAGACAGGCTGGGAGAGTTGGGGTGTTCAGCCTGGAGAAGAGAAGGCTCCAGGGAGACCTGAGAGCACCTTCCGGTGCCTGAAGGGGCTCCAGGAAAGCTGGGGAGGGGCTTGGGACAAGGGCAGGGAGGGATGGGATGAGGGGGAAGGGTTACAAAATGAAAGAGGGGAGATTGAGATTGGATACGAGGAAGAAATTCTTTGCTGTGAGGGTGGTGAGACCCTGGCCCAGGTTGCCCAGGGAAGCTGTGGCTGCCCCATCCCTGACAGTGTTGAAGGGCAGGTTGGATGGGCCTTGGAGCAACCTGTTCTAGTGGGAGGTGTCCCTGGCCACGGCAGGGGATTTGGACTAGATGATCTTTAAGGTCCATTCCAACCCAAACCAGTCTGGGATTTGATGATTTTTGCCCTGATGGGGACACACTGGGCAGTGAGGGACAAGTTCCTTGCCCACCCCCAGCTGCAGCCCCTGTGCCCACACACAGCCCTGTTCATACCCCATCCTTCTTATCCCTCTCCAGCGCTCCGTGCAGGAAGTCCCGCGACACCTCTTCATTCTCATCCAGCCACTGGATGACAAAAGGCTCGAACCAACTGGGAGAGAGACCAGTCCCAGTGAGGCCAGTCACCTCCCGGGGTGCCAGCCCCCGTTCCCCAGCCCCTGGGGGCTGCACTCACGCTGGGTACTCGGGCACACGGCTCTTGAAGGAGGGCAGCTCGGTGACGTACTCGTTGTAGAGCCACTTCACCTTGAAGTGCAGGTTCATGTAGTCTGCGCTCTTGCACAGTCGGTGCTTGTCGTGCTCTGCTCGGGGAGGAGGGCACAGGGTGTTGCTGCCAGCCCCAAACCTGGGTGGTGGCTGCTCCAAGGGCAGCCCCGGGGTGCAGGGAACAGGGGGAAGATGGAAGGGCTTCTTGGGTGGGATTTGAGCTAGGCTTGATGAACGGGTGTGATGGGATTGCCCAGGGAAGGGATGAGGGGGGAGCAGAGTGCTCCCCCCCAGCTCGGGGTGGCGTGTGGGGACTCACCCTCCATTGCGTACTTCATGTCCTGAGCAAAGAGGTTCCACATCACCTCTGCACTGATCTTCCCCACATTCAGTTCCTGGGGGAACCTGGGACAGGGGGATGCACAAACACAGGGTGGACCAGCCCTCCAATTGCAGACACATGCCCCCCACACCTCCCGCCTGCCTCAGTTTCCTCCTCTGTAGACTGGATGAATGTAGAATGGAACCCACTTCCAAAGGACTAAAGGTGTCCTTGACCATCCCCTAGGTGCAAAGCAGGGTCCCCTTTCCCAGCACCTACTCACTGGTTCAGGCAGGGCGTGTAGGAGTTCTTGTCCTCCTCAATAATGGAGACTATCAGGGTGATGAGCTTGGACCAGAAGTCCAGGTTTTTGATGCTGGGGCCCTGCTCCTCGGGGGGCACCTCACCTTTCTTAGTCTGGAATGATGGGGACACAGCAGAGGCTCCAGTCACCTCACCTGCTAATGAGGAGGTAGGAGGGCTCTGGGTACACCCAACCCAGCCCCCTGTTGTCTGAGCCTGGTTTCAACCCCACAGTGGTGGGGCTCAAATCCTGCCCAAGATTTGGGGCTGAGCACTCTGGAGAGGGAGCACCAGGAAGGAGAAAGGCAGGGAATGGGGAAGGTCAGGAGGGGACAACAAGGTCTCTTAGCATCTCACTGCATCCCAGTGCATCCCTGTGCACCCCAGCTCCCCCCACTCCACGCACCGGGTCTGTCTGGTACTCGCGACTGTACAGCTCATGACAGTTGTTGAAGATGTACTCGTAGGTGGAGTTGAGACAGGCTTTCACACAGTCCTTCACCACCTGGCTGGCTCGTGGGGGGCTCTGCAGCTCCTGGACCTGGGTGTGAGGGGAGGGAGTGGTGCTGGAGACCACCTGGGAACTACCACAGGGCCAGCGTGACCCCAACCCTGCAAAGAACAGGGGCCAGCGAGGGTCTGGCTCCCCAGCAGGGGACAGGGTGGGTGAGCCCCAGAAATACCTTCATGCGAAAGAAGGTGATGCTGGTCAGCAAATCCACAGTGGACTTGAGATCCTGCAGCCGTTCGGGACTGCTGGCAGGGAAGTTGTTCTGTTGTGGGGGAAGGAAAGAGCAGAGTTGCACTCAAAACTCTCACAGGGGAGAGGGAGGAAACAGCCGCCTGTGATTCAGACGTTATGAGACAGGTGGGAAACTGAGGCACAGAGAGCACCTTACCCGGTACATGGAGAGGTCGATCCGCAGCGAGTTGTGCAGCTGGTCGAGGAGTTTGACGAACCGCTCCTTCTGCGGAGAAACGCCCCAGGGCAGGTAAACGGGGGAAGGGCAGCAGGGACCGCCCCCCTCCCCGCTGCCCTTGTCTCTCTCTGTCCCCAGCCCGGCCCACACTGCCCCAGCTGGTCCCTCTGCGTCCCACTGTCCTGCTGTCCTTCCTTCCCTCCTTCCTGCAGCAAAGCCCTGCGGGCAGGCACGGGATGCCTGCAGAGAACAGCGTGTCAGAGTCACAGACTGGTTTGGGTTGGAAGGGACCTTGAAACATTGCTGCCCTGGGCAGGGACACCTTCCACTAGAAGGTCCTCGCTGGTGGCTGGGGCTCCGTGGCAGCTGTTGATGGCTCCGGGGGCACACCTGGCTGTGCTGGGCATGGTACAGGACGGAGAGGCAGCAGCACGTGTTCCCTTTGCTCTCACTGGCAGGGAAGGGCTGCTCCAGCTGCCGTGACCACTTGAACATCTCTAAGTCTGGGCTCAGGGCAGGGGGAGGGTGTGTGGGAGTGTGTCCCTGGATTGAAGCTTTCCAAGAGCTCAGGAAAAAAGGGAAGGGAAAGAGCAGCTGGGTTCTTGCAGTGGTTGCCCCATCTTTGGGGCCAACCTGCTTCCAGACAAGGCCAGGGTGGCCCTGGGAGCTGGAATCCTCCAGGGGCTCCTCGCTCAAGCAGGCTGGGGGGGGGATGTGGGCAGTCGGTCACTGCTGGGGGTCCGTGGTTTTAATTCAGCTCAGCCCAGTGCCCACCTGGGGAGCGTGGGCAGGAAGATGCAAATCCCACCTTGGACTGCGGGCTGGGCAAAGCAACCAGCCTGCCCCAAAACACTGCCAGGAAGCATTTCACTTTGTATTTCTACTGGGAAAGAGGCTTTGGAGAACCCCACGGGCCTCCAACAAGAGCCCTGGGCTCCCCCTACGGCACCAGCTGTGCCAGGTCAGGGCTGCCCCGGAGCAGCTTCCCCAGGGACAGGGGCAGGACGGGGCAGGACGGGGCAGCGAGTCCCACGCCCGCTCGGCCAAGCCCGCACTCTGCGCTGGAGGCCGCAAACCTTCGGGCGCTGGAGACGGCAGAGCCGGCCCCGGGCCGAGACCGCGCGGCCCCGGCACCCAGCGCCGTGAAACCGGACACGACGGAACCCGGGCTTATAGCGACACGGCCGGGCACTTTAGGACCCAACCTTAGGCTCTCTAAAAAAAGAGAAAGAAACAAGTTTTTAAAAGCCTCTACATTAGAGTTAAGGTGCTTTTTTTTTTTTTTTTCTTTTTTTCCGTAGTTTCCTCCTCCTGCGTGACCCGGAGGCAACCGGGAGGTGAGCTCAGCCCTGGCTGTGGCCCTGGCTACCCAGCACTTCACCTGACCCAGGGCTGTGCACTGACCCTGGCTGGCCCCATGAGCATCCAGAGCAAGCACCCTCTGCCTCCAGGATGCCATGGGGCAGCCGGGGTAAGAGCTCAGCCCCTCCTCACCCACGTCCCCAAGGGCCCACCCGGCCCCGGCACAAACCCGCCCTGCTGACACCCACGGGTGCTGGCACAGCCGGGCGAGTTTGCAGCGGTCCCAGGGTGTGCCCGAAGTGCACAGGACCATGCAAACTCCCCGTGAGCTGCAGGGATGGCTCCTTGCCACCTTCCTAGTGATTTTGCCACCTAGGTTTCCCCCTCCTGCTCAGTATCCCAGCCTGCCCCAACCCCAGTCATGGTTCTCCCATAATAATTTGGGGAACAATTTAGACCTTCTCCCAGGAAGGTGGTGACTCTTTTCCTTCCTGAAAAAGCAGGAGTAGGGTGAATTTTGGGACAAGCAGGGGCTAACCCCCCTGCTCTCCAGCTGCAGCTTGGAGCGGGGTGTTTTGCACAGCCCTTTTTGCACCTTGAGCCCCCCACCCCCTCCCAAGAGAAGAGAGAGAAGAAGGAAGGAGTGTTTACGCACCATCGGACTTACCCCGAAATTGGAAGCGGCAAAGCGGTCAGAGGCCGAGACGTTGGTGGAGGCCGTGGTGTGGGCATAGTAGGCATTGATGTTGGCCAACAGGGTGCTCATCACAGCTGGCACCCCCGGGCACATGTATTTGGAGGAAAGGCAGGCAAAATGTCTGCAGAGGGGAGCAGAGAGTGAGGGTGCGGGGCCACGGGAGGGGCTGCCTGGAGGGAAGGGTGTGGGAGTTGGGGTGCAGGCATGGAGAGGGGAGGGAGGGCAGTGGGGCGTGCTAGGGGAGCATGTCCACACCCCTGGCTGGGTGGTGGGTGCAAACAAGATGCCAACAGTGAGCCACCCCCCCCCCCCGGCCTGGTGCAGCCTCTTTGAGCAGGACAGAAGGTGAGGGACTCACGTCATGGCCTGGTAGATGGACTCCACCCCATAGCGCATGGCAAACTCATCCACGATCTCCTGTGCTGTCTCATCAAAGTACACCTTCCACGCGTCGTCCCCCTTGGCGTCGGGGATCTTCACCACCCCGTTGTTTTGCAAATCCGTCACAAAGTGGAACAGGTTCTGGAGGTACAAACAAGTCCTGTCAGGCCCCCGGGGCCAGTGGTGGCATCACCTGGGTTGGGGCCATGCCCCTTGCCTGGGCTGCTCACCTCGTGCAGGCAGGTGTACTGCACATGGTAGGGAGCCACCTTCTCCTCGCCCTTGATCTCCACACTGATGTGCAGCCGGATGGCTCCTGACACAGCCGACTTGTCTGTCCGCTTGTCTGTGGGGATACAGGGAGGGGGTCAAGACGTGAGGCTTCCCCAGAGCAACCCTGCTCACTCTTGGTCCAGAAGACTCCATTGGCCAGGGGACAATGCCACCAAGGCAGTGCAGAGAGGGACTTGGCCAGATCTCCAGGCACTACAGAGATGTGGTCTCTCCATGCCCCAGTTTCACCTCTGAGGATGCTCAAAGGATTTTGAGAATGACCCTGTCAATGACCCCAGTGGCTCTTGAGAGCACGTGTTTGTAGCAGCAGACTGAGATCTGGAGGTTCAAGGTGCTTGGTTGTCCCAGTGTTCACAGCCCACCTGTGCTGCTGGTCACTCCAACCACCACTTGTTTCACTGTCTCACAGCTCTGGGGAGAGGCCACGAGTCTTTCACTATATGAGTTACCCCCTTTGCTTCTCTTCCAGCTTTCTGAGAATACCACAAAACCACCTCTAACTCTGTTTACAAAATACAAATGTGTACAACTAGAGAGTCTGTGTAGTGGGAAAGGTTCTCTTAAATATTTACTGTAACACAGAAACAAGAAGGAATAACTGATATTTGAAGTACAGCAGCATATATAGGGCATGGAGTGAGAGGACAAGGGGTGATGGATGAAAACTTGAAGAGGGGAGATTTAGATTAGACATGAGGAGGAAATTCTTTGCTGTGAGGGTGGTGAGAGCCTGGCCCAGGTTGCCCAGGGAAGCTGTGGCTGCCCCATCCCTGGCAGTGTTGAAGGGCAGGTTGGATGGGCCTTGGAGCAGCCTGGGCTGGTGGGAGGAGTCCCTGCCCATGTAGGGGGGTTGGATCTAGATGATCTTTAAGGTCCCTTCCAACCCAAACCATTCCATGGTTCTGTGATTCTATGATACACTGACAGCCTTCATGACCAGGCTGGCAGCAGGTCCCCCCTGGGGGGGCAAGGCAGGGGTCCCAGCCCACACGGGCTGTGCCAGGGCAGCCAGTTACCGAGGTTGTACCAGACGTCCATCTCCCCGCTCAGGGTCCGGACCTCGATGATGGTCTGGCCCAGGAAGTCATCGGACTCCCTCTTGAAGCGCTGCTTGACGCGGGACTTGATGTCGTCGTCTTCATCCCAGACACGGACCTTGATGCGGTCGGAGGAGTTATGGCACTCGCTGGGGAGGCAAGAAGGGGCAAGCCCTGGGATGAGCAGGGAAACCTTTCCAGCCTCTCCTCATCCTCTGTTTCCCAAAATAAGAGGGACCATTCCAGAATCAGGCAAGAACTGGGGAAGAGAGGGAATGTGGGGACCCCAACCCTCCCCGTGGGCTCGGCCAGGCTCTGTGCCCTCAACACAGCCTGGATCAGCCCCCACCACCAGGAGCCGAACCCTCCACAGCACAAAACCAGCACTCCCAATGACCCCAGCAGCCCCCCTCCACCCTCAGCTGGGGCAGGATGAGGAGGATGAGGCCCCAGGTGACTCCCCACCACCTCACAGGGATGTGCTGCTACTACTACTGCGACCCAGCACAACCACGAGTGGCCAGGGAGAGGGATGGAGGGACCAGGGGTGAACTTACAAATGGAAATTCTCCTCCCAGACCGGGTTGAGGTTGCCATAGATGGTTTTAGTCCTTTTTTTGGTCTTTCCAACTTGGACAGTGACATAGGGGTCACTGGAACCCGTCTTATCCTTTGCTTGCAGGCCCTGGGCACAAACGACTGCAGCCCAGCGTAGCACAGCCCCTCAGCACACGCGTGGCACACGCAGAGGAGGGAACAGAGAGAGGAGTCAGGGCCACAGCCCAGCCACGGCTCCACAGGCACCTTGGGTGCCCCACAGGAGCCCCTGGGGCTGAGGCCACTTTGCAGGAGAGGGGTTGGAGCATGCAGCATCCTCGTGCAAGGGCACAACCACACAGTCCCCCACAGCACATCCTCGTGCAAAGGCACAACCATGTGGTCCCCCGTGGCACACAGCGCCGGGCACAACCAGTGCCTACCCGTGATGCTGATCTTGGCCGACCATTTGGAGGTGCCATCCAGGACACTCTGCTTCACTGCCTTCATCTGCTGCGTGTGCGTGGTCTTGGTGACCCCAAACACCTCCTGGATCAGCTCAAATATCTCCGGCTTGTTGCGCTCCCGGATCTTCATGCGATCCTTGAGCACCATGATGATATTCTGGGTCCTGTCCTCTGCTCCGTGCTTGGAGCTCTTCTCTGCAGCCCCTGGAGAGGACAGCCATGGGTGAGACCAGGGGGGCAGGTGGCAGCCAGGAGAGCCAAGAAGCCCACCAAGGTTGAATGAATTGAAGCCCAGAGGGGTCACCCTGCCCAGGACAGACTTGCCTGGCTCACAGGATCACCAAGGCTGGAAAAGACCTTTAAGATCATCAAGTCCATCTATGACCTGACACCACCACACCAGCCAGACCATGGCACCAAGTGCCACATCCAGCCTTTCCTTGAACACCTCCAGGGACGGTGCCTCCACCACTTCCCTGGGCAGCCCATCCCAATGTCTGATCAGCCTCTCCCCCCTCTAACCACCACTCCCCCCATGCACAAGGCCGGAGATCCAGGTCTCCCTGGGCTGCTCCCTCCTCCCCCTCCAGAGTGAGAAGGGATGAAGGCTGCAGGCAGCAGCTCCTTACGCTGCAGGCAGTCGGCGTTGAGCAGGTCCTGGCACTTCTCGTGGCACTTCACGCCGCACTCGGCGCAGCGCATGCCCTGCCGGGCGATGCCCCAGAGCAGCCCCTCGCACTCGTAGCAGTAGGTGGGGGTGGTGGCTGTCCACACCTCGAAGTTGTGAGGCGTTGTGCAGGAGATGGGGTACACTAAGGCTTGCAGGGTCTTCTTGTAAACATGGTTTTTCTGTGCAAGGACCAAAGAGAGAGGGGGAGAAGAGCTCAGGCAGGGTGCAGAGACCCTGGGCAGCATCACCACTGGGTGTGGACAAGCCAGGCAGAGGACAAACACCACCAGCCCCACATGAGCATCCCAGCATGGCTGGAGGAGGGTGCTGGTGTGGCACAGAACCCACATCTCCACTGCTGGCCCAGCCAGTGGGACTCAGCCCTCCCACCAGGACCACCCCACACCCCAGCACCTACCAGCTCCTCATTGTTCAAGGTGCTTGAGGCCAATGCGGATGTGATTCCTGCTTTCCTGGACTGGACCAGTGACTGTGGGAAAGAAACACAGTTCCCAGATCTGGCAGAGCAGGATCTGCCCCTCCCACACTCCTCTAGGGTTCCAGTGGCCATAAAATACCTGGGACAGCCCCCCAGCCCAGAGAGGGGTGGGTGCTGGCTGCAGGGGTTGGCAGAGGGGACAGACCAGCTCCCTGGGATGCTGGTGGGGACAGCCCAGCTCCTCAAGATGCTGGTGGGGACAGCCCAGCTCCCCAGGATGCCAGCAGGGACAGCCCAGCTCCCTGGGATGCCAGGGCTGCAAAGCACTGCCCCGCTGTGCAGTGGGATGGGAAGGAGTTCAGCAGCCTACAGCATTCCCAGTTCAGCCCCAGTGGGGCCTCTTGACAGAGACTGGGGTGGGGGGCACTTACCATTGCCTGCAGGCAGCCAGGGCCAGCAAGGGAGGAATGAAAGATCATTAGTGGGAGCCACTTCCCAGCAGAGCAAGTCCTGGCCCCCTCCCTGCCAGAACAAGTGGAGACTGGGGCAACACCAACCCCTCCCCCAGCTGGGCCAGTCCCTGGGGTGTTTCCCACCCCAAGCCACAGCCAAATCCTGGCAGGAAAAGGCAACGGGACCCCCACCCTCTGCCCACCCCATCACCACCCACAACCCAACCCCCAGCACCCTGACACCAATACAGCACAGTGCGGAAGCATCAGCGGCTGCCTGAGCGGGTCGGGGGCACTGGGGGGGGCAGCAAGGGGGGGCAGCGTGATGGGAGAGGGGCAGGCAGGTTGGGGACTGGATGGAGACACCCTGGAGAGGTCACAAAGTGGAGCAACGACATGTAAAGAGAGGTGGGAGGAGGCAAAGGGCACCGAATTCTGGGTGCAAAGGGTGTCTGGATTCTAACATTGCTGCCTCTTGTCACCAGGGGAGTGACAGCAGAGTGACCCTGTGCAGTACAGCCCAGGGGCTGGATGGGACCCCAGCATGGGGATGGGGTGGTAGCAGTACAGGGTGACAGTGGTGGGGACAGGAGCGGGGGGGCTGTGCAGCTCAGCAAAGCCAGTGCTCCCCTCCTCTGGGACACGGTTCCACCTGCCTGGCACCAGCACGGCCGGAGCTGGGTGGGCAGGAGGGACAGGGAGGGACTGGGGATGCAGAACTGGTAACAAAAATGGGAAACTGGACGCAGTTCTGGGAAGCCTTGGGCTGATGCTTGGTGTGGGGGACAGGGCCCTGGAGCTCCGTTAAAGAGAAGCACCCTTGGGTGGGGAGAGCCCAGCTGTGCTGTCCTCACAGCTCCCTACTGCGAGGGCCAGGAGACCCCCAAAACATCTCGGGCCACCCCGGCCCCCCACAGCAGGGCTGGAGGAGGCTGGGCAGGGCTGGCTGGCAGCACCTAAGGGTGCTCTCTCTTTAACCCCTCGGACCACGCTCACCAGATCGCTGACTAGAGGGAGAGATTTGCGTCCACGCTTAATGTCGGGCATGCTGTTAATGCAGCGCAGAAACCTGACTGCCGCCCCGCTGCCGCCACGGCCGGGCCGGGCCAGAGGAGAGAAAACAGAAAACACAAGCCATGTTAGAGGCGGGGGGGGGGACACAGGGCATGGGGGCCCAGCGGGGCACAGCAGGAGCGAAGCTGGCAGCTGTGGGGTGCAAGGCGTTAGGAGGAACCTCACCAAATCGCTAACTAAGGGGATGGGTTTTCGCTTGCGTATGTCCGGCATGCTGTCTATAATGATCAGCCCGCCACCAGGCCTGCAAGAGAGACGAGAGTCAGCAGGGAGGGGGCACTGAGGCAGGGTTCCCTGCCATGGCCCCACCTTCGCTGGGGACTTGGCGGACAGGCCTGGCACCCACCCGTGGGACCCCCATCCCCACCACCACCCCAGCCACAGATCACCAGACTGAACACTTAGGGAGAGAAGGGGATTCTAGCAGGAAACTCCAGTTTTGCCCACGTGAAGATGTTTTGCTTTCAGTGGCACAACTGGAGAAGCCCCAGCCCCTGTGGCCGAGGCAGCCTTGGCTGTGCAGCGCGGAGCGGGAGCCGCGGGGTTTCTTTCCCTCTGGGATGGCAAAGGTGAACACGGAGCTGCTGCCAGAGGAATGAGGCAGCCTGGCCTGGGAGGGGGGAATTGCTGCTTTGCAGCCTCTGGCTGCAAGAAAACCTCAGGGTGATCTGGTGGGTGTTCAGGGCAATCCGCCCAGTTCTGGGCCACCAGCAAGGGTGAGACGGGGCGAGAGGCACAGCCTGGCTGGGTGCCAGTTCAGGGGTTCCCACAGCACCCCTCGAGTCCCAGATGGCAGGAGAGAAGGGGCAGCTTCTCCTGTGCCAGCCCACTCACCTGCTCACTCTCCCCCTTGGCAGGGGCTCTCATGGACATAGAGCGGTGGCATCTCTGCTGGCTCCTCCAAAAGCACCAAGCTACCAGCATCCAGCCCAAGAACCACCCCCACACCTTGGCAATGCTTCCCCATGCCAGGCCCCCCGATGAGCTTGTTAATCACATCGTAACAAGGAGGGGAGAGACAACTGCAAGACCCCAGAGGGGCTGAAAGTATCCCCACATACTCACCCGCCTTTGAACCACAGGGATTTGGCTTCTCCATCACCTTCCCCACGGGCCTGCAAGACACGGGGGGGCCATCATGGGGGGCCTGCCCTCCCCAGGGCTGGGTGCTGTTGGCACCCAAGCACTCAGCACTGGGGAAGCATGTTTAGGGTTTACAGGGTGGGAGAAGAAAGGCATGTTCCTACAACATGGGGGCTCTTCCCAGCGAAGAGTTTGCATGGGGAATAAAGTATATTCAAGAGGTTGAGTTGGGTGGGCTTCAGGAGAGGGGTTCAGGGTGGCAAAGCCAGAGGAGGGGGCTGCAAAAAACTCAGGGTTTAGGGGCCTGGAGAAGCAGTGCTGGAAGGCTCAGCAAGTCCCCAGGGACCCACAGCCCCTTGGAGAGAAGTGTGGGGGACAAGGCAGAGCAGAGCAGGGTGTGTGCAGGGACCCCCCACTGTGCCACCTCCCTTTGTGGGGGGGCCTATCTGTGGGGAGAAGGGAGGAAAGAGCCAATTCTACCTCCTTGGTGGGGCAATCCCTGCACACACAGACACACAGACACACACACACAGGCTGGGAAGGCACACACGTTGCTGGGGTGTTCCCTTGGACATGCTTACCTGCAGGCAGGTTACAGCCCTTCCCTGCGGGAAGGGGGGACGCGGGCGCAAGGGCCATGGTGGTGGACAACTGAAAAGAGAAGCAGTGGGGAGGGGGATCCAAGCCCCAGGGGGGCAAATCCAGAGCCAAAACAAAAAGAAAAGATGGAGGATGGAGTCTAAAAACAGAACAAAAAATGGTCAACTCAATACAAGGGGAGAGGGTGGAGGGGCTCACACCAGCACATCACATGCAGCACACACCAGGGGAAGGTCCTCAGCGCTCCCTGCCCCTTGGGGGGGGTCCCACTTGGCATGAATGGAGTTGTGAGACCACCACTGTTAAGGGCCCCCAGGTCCCCACTGCCCTCAGGGTGTGGGATGTCCATGGGATCAGGGAGCAGAGGTGTCTAGAAGGTTCTTGGGCCCAGGAGGGGCTGTGGCCCCAGCCCAGTGCGTGGGACCGGGGGCAGGGGGGGCGGGGGGTTGCTCACCTCCTGCAGCTGCATGCAGACCTTGTTGAAGGCTCTCAGCCAGTTGGCTTTGGCTCGTGCTTTAGGGTCCTGCACCTCCACCTCCGCCTGCTCCCTGCAAGCACACACACCTCAGTCACCTCCCAGCACAGCACCAGGGGGAGGGGGATGCAGCCCCTGGGCAGGACTAGAAGAGGTTGCCCAGGGAAGCTGTGGCTGCCCCATCCCTGGCAGTGTTGAAGGGCAGGTTGGATGGGGCTTGGAGCAGCCTGGGCTGCTGGGAGGTGTCCCTGCCTATGGCAGGGGCTTGGGACTGGATGATCTTTAAGGTCCCTTCCAGCCCAAACCAGTCTGTGGTCCTGTGGCTGAAGCTGCAGTTCAGGGATCCTGATGGGCCTTGAGCCAGTGTGGCCTTGGCAAAAACCCCCTCTTGCTACCAGCAAGGACCTTATAAAAGGCAGCAAGACCCACTGCAAAGACAAAGGCAGAGCAATGGGGAGAAGCCAGGAGTTCCCCCCATTGGGAAACTCTGCCCTTGGCACCCAAGTGACATGAAGGGATCCCTTCAGAATCAAGGGCCTGCTAGTGACAAAAGCAGGGGCATTAAACATCCTTCACCCCTCATCATCCCAGCAGGATGTCCTCTGGCTGCTCCCTGCCATGCTAGCACCTCCTGGGGTCAAGAGCTCTCAACACCCAGCACCTGCCAGCCTGGACATGCTGCTTGTTGTAGGCTTTTGTTTTTCTCCTCTCTTGCAAAAAAAAAAAAAAAACACAACAAAAACGAAACCCAAAAACCAAATCCTCCAAACATCCCACCCTCCTGGAGGGCCTGGTGTGGTGTGACACTGGAGATGGGTTCTCAGAACCAGACTGGGACAAAGCTGTGGGGAGCTCAGGAGACAAACCTGCTCAAACCAGCCCTCTGGGGCCTTGCCTGTGCTAGTATGTGGTCCCCAGTGCTAACATGGGGTCCTCAGTGCTAATTTGGGGTCCTCAGCACTAACCCATGGTCCCCAGTGACTAGTGCAGGACCCTTGAGTCCCCTGCCTGGAGAAAAGACACTGCAGGCAGATGTGAACTACAGAAACCTTCCCCAGGGCTCTAGCCAGCCCTTGGGCCTAAATACGTATTCTAAAAGAAAACACATAAACAAAAAAACCCACCTTATTACACATTCTTTTAAATTACAGATTCCTCAGCTCTGGTTTATAATTTAAACTAAATAAAAGACCAAACAAACCCATCACACTTGCCCTCTGCACAGAGCAGAGGTGCTCACCAAACCATGGGGAAGCAGACAAGTCCAGTAATTAAGGGCAGAAACCAACATATGAATTATTCACATGCTGTAGTGGGGACCTGGCCACCAAATAATTCATCTGTACAGCACAGGAAGCCACAGAGGAGCTTTTGCCAGTGGCCATGGGAGAGGATTCACTCCTGTGAAGAGAATTTCCTCCACTGACCAGGCTGAGCTCCAGGTATCCCCTATATCCAGGAAGCCAATAGCTTGAAGCAGAGAAACCACAGCCCCAAGCTCCCACCTCCCCCACACCCAGGGTATAAACCTGCCACCCCCTCCAGGAGCCATGGAAGGATCTCAAAGTCCCTGAGCTCTGCCCCTGCTTAGCATGGACCTGGTGGCTGTGCCAGGACAGTGTGCCCAAGGGGGTGACCAGGGTGGGCTTCCCCCACCACCACACCTCAGGCAACTGGAACCAAGCTGACTGGTGTGGTCAACATGCCAGAGGGATAGGATGTTATCCACAGGGACCTGGACATGCTGGAGGAGTGGGTCCAGGTGAACCTCAAGAGGTTGAACAAGGCCAGGTGCAAGGTCCTGCACCTGGGTGGGCAATCCTCACTATCAGTACAGGCTGGGGGATGATGTGGTAGAGAGCAGCCCTGCAGAGAGGGATCTGGTGGACAAAAAGCTGGACATGAGCAAACAATGTGCACTTGCAGCCCAGAGGGCCAATCACATCCTGGGCTACATCCAAAGAAGTGTGACCAGCAGGTCAAGGGGGGTGATTCTGCCCCTCTACTCTGCTCTCCTAAGACCCCACCTGGACCACTGTGTCCAGTTCTGAAGCCCCCAGCACAAGAGGGACGTGGACCTGCTGGAACGAGTCCAGAGAAGGGCCACACGAATGATCCAAGGGCTGGAGCAGCTCTCCTATGGAGACAGGCTGGGAGAGTTGGGGTGTTCAGCCTGGAGAAGAGAAGGCTCCAGGGAGACCTTAGAGCACCTTCCAGTGCCTGAAGGGGCTCCAGGAAAGCTGGGGAGGGGCTGTCTACAAGGGTTTGTAGCAACAGGACAAGGGGAAATGTCCTTTAATTAGAGCAAGGTAGATTTAGATTGGATACCAGGGAGAAGTTGTTTACAATGAGGGTGGTGAAGCACTGGAACAGGTTGCCCAGAGAACTGGTGGAGGCCCCATCCCTGGAAACATTCAAGGTCAGGCTTGACCAGGCTCTGAGCAACCTGATGTAGTCAAAAAATTCCCTGTGCACTGCAGGGGGGCTGGACTAGATGACATTTAAAGGTCCCTTCCAACCCCACACATTCTATGACTATGAAAAACTCCAGACATCACAGCAGGTCTCTGGCACTGCCCCTTGGCACCAGCAGCACCAGATCCAGCCACCTCCTGAACATCCTGGGTGTCCCCAGGCACAGGGCCACCCCGATGACAACATCCCTCCTACCTCTCAGCTGCTTCTGGGGGCTTGGGCTCAAGGGCCACCTCTGGCTGGGGGGCTTCATCTGCTCCCCGCTGGGCCGGGATGGCCTCCAGGGTTTCCTGGGGGATAGAGGTGTCCTTCTCCTCCTTCCTCTCCTCCTTCTTCTCCTCTTTCCCCTCCTCCTTCTTCTCCTGCTGCTGCAGCTTCAGTGGTGGGACCAGCTGGGGTTGCTGTGGTTGCTGTGGTGGGACCTGCTGCTGCTCGGGGGGTTTCTGCAGCGGGGGGTAGGCATCATGCTCGGGGGCTTCATATGTGCCCTGCTCCTGCAGGTCCTCCTCCTGCTCCTCCTCCTTGGGGTAGCCTTCCTCGTTCTCACTGTAGTCCTCATTGAAGTCTTCCTCCTCCTCTTCCTCCTCCTCCAGATAGAGGTCATCGTCCTCCTCCTCCCAGCGGGGTGAGTCCTTGCGGTAGCTGACGGAGCTGTGGCAGGAGTGGTAGGAGTCCCCGTCCCGCTCATCCAGCTCCGAGTCCCTCAGGCTTTCGTTCTCAAAGTCCTCGCTCAGCTGGGAGCTGCCCTGGCTCAGCTCGGCCGACGAGGCGTAGCGGCTGCTCCCTGTGGGGCTGCGGGGACAAGGGAGACAAGGACAAGGCTCCCATGGGACCACGGCCAGACCAGCCAGAGCCCCGGGGTCCCTGCACCACCCGCAGGCAGGGCCCTTGGTCAGCACCAGCCTCCTTGGCCTGGGACTCACAGAATAGAATCGTTTTGGTTGGAAAAGTCCTTTAAGATCATCAGGTCCAACCACTAACCCAGCCCTGCCAAGGCCACCACTAACCCATGTCCCTCAGCACCACATCTACACGGCTTTGAAACGGGAACTCCACCACTGTCCTGGGCAGCCTGTGCCAGGGCTGGCAAATGGGGCACAAGGCAAAGGCTGGGACTGCCCCCCAGGCTGGGGCACTCTCAGGGCTCTGATCTTTTGCCTGCACTGGGTTGATGTGGAGATGTTGGGGGACAATGTCTGACCTCTCAGCTCACCCCTGCCAGGGGTAGGGGGTGGGGGGAGCAGAGTGCAGCCAGGCAGAACCCTCAGGCTGATCCTGCTCACCACTTCTGCCAGACACCCCATCCTGCTCCAGACCTGCACATCTGCCACCCAACCTCTACCCTGACGTCCTAGAGCTCCTCATAGACCTCCTGGGCACCACTGTCCAAGGACAACTCCATCACCCCCCTTAACCACATCATCCCTGCCCAGGGGTGCCCTCTCCTCTCTTCCTGCCAGGACAGACACCTTCCCACCACCCTACCTGCCCCCCTGGCCCTTCCTGTGTCTCCCTCTTGCAGCAGCACAGAGGGGTTCCTGAATGCCAGGAGGGGATGGGGACAGAGATGGGGTGGCCACAGGGCTCTGTGGGGACAGGTTGACATAAGCAGACATGCAGACAGGACAGGGACATGCCTAGGAAGAGGCCGACACCATGTCTCCAGCACCCGCAGCCAGGACTCAGGGATGGGCAAGGGGGAAGGGAACAACAGGACTGGATGGGCCCAGGCTGGTGGGGATGCAGGGGACACCACAGGGAGGAGGGTGCTGGGGATGTCCAGGCTGGTCCCAGCAGGGAGGGGCACTGGCATCATCCAGGTGCCTCGGGAAGGTGACTTGGGGTACAGGGATGCAGGAGTCATGGCTCATGCCTGGAAACACCTCACCTCCCCAGCCTGATCCTGGCCAGAGCCAGGAGAGGGCCCTTGGCACATTGCGAGGGTCCCAAATCACTGTGCCAGGCTCTTGCCCAGCCAGGTGCTCCCCAGAAGGTGACCAGAAACGGAGGGTGGCATGTGAGTCCCCAAGGCCCCAGCTCCCACACCTCCTGGGATACAGGCAGCAGAGCTGCCAGCCTGGCAGTGCCAGTGAGCAGGACCAGGGTGCCAGGGCATGGTCCCCAGGGACTGGGCACGCAGCAGCCAGAGGGGACACGGAGGGGCCAAGGGACACCTGGAGCATCCCAAGGCTGCTCCTCGGCCTGGCAGGGAGAGGGACCCGGCGGCAGCCCGAGGCCAGCCGTGCGGGGGGACTGGTGTTGGCCTCACCATGGCTTGCAAGGACCGACCACAGCACTCTGCGAGGGCACACGGCACGCGACGAGGGAGGACCCACCTATCCGATAGGTCTAGGGACCGCCTGCTCCCGAGGGAAGCCTGGCGGCTGGTCCGCCTGCTCGACTCGGAAGCGGACTCAGCGTCGCCGCGGCCGCTCGCGGCAGAGTCTACGCTACCAGAGCGTCTGCCGGGAGGAGAGGAAGATGATGAGCGAGGTCCCGGGCGTCGCGTCCCTGCTGCCACCCGCCGTCCCGTCCCCGGCAGCCCCTCTGCTGTGGGGACACCGGCAGGGAGGCTCTGGCACCTTGGGCTGGTTGCTGGTGAGGAACCGGGCCGTGCGGCCACCGTGGGGGCAAAGCACTGGGCAGGGGGCCCTGCCTGCAGCTCTGCCTACATCTCCGCCCCACCAGCTCTGAACTGCCGGGGGGCTCGGGGGTCCCAAGCCCAGCAATGACAGAGGAGGGCAGTGACTCAAAGGAGCTAGAAAACCTTCCAGTAAGAAGGAAAGGGCTGGAGCTGGCACCATCCCCCACTTCCTTGCCTCAGCATCCGTCCCTCTGTCACCCACCGCCCTGGGAATGCCATCCCTGGCATCACCCCAGGGACCCGCTGGCCTCTGCCACCTGTGGGGGGGAGATTGAGAGAGAAGGTCCCAGGGGCTGAGGGGGGTCTGGCAGTACCTGATGGGACGCTGGTCCGAGTAGTCCATCTCATAGCTCTGCATGGAGTCAGTGTAGGAGTCACGGGAGCTCTGCTGCTGGTGTCTCATGGGGTACTGGTGGACGGAGGCGTTGGGCTGGGAGGTGGTGTAGTAGGGGGGGGGGGATGCTGTTGCTGGTCTCGCTGCGGTAATCACTGTCCCTGTCATCCACTGTGCTGTCCGGGTCATCATCTGCAAGGGGTCACAGTGAGTGGGACAGGGGATGGCCGCACCCCTACTGTCACCAGGGATGCCCCAAATCTGCCCCATGCCCAGCACAGCTACTGCCACTGCCATGTCCCCACCACTGGGGCTGTGCTGGGGACACAGACCCAGGAAGGCATGAAGGACAAGCTGCACATGTTCCCCTCTGAAGAGAGGAGTTTTGGGGGGCAAGTGGAGGAAAGGGGGGGGAATTGGCTATTCAGAAGGGGAAAGAGGAGGAGAGCATGTGGGGAACCTCCCTCTGCCCCACTGATGTCCTCTCACAGAGGCAAAGCACAAGCTGCTCATTGCCACCAGGGCACCCCGAGGGCACAGAGCCTCAGAGTGTCCCCACCAGCCTGTGGGGACAGGCCAGGCCAGGACTCTTGGTGCCTCTGTCCTCACCCAGCACAGAGCCACAGCCCTGGGCCATGGCACAGGAAAGGGAGACATGCTGGGGATGCCAGGCTGGGAGGAGGGGAGGGGACAGGATACTTACTCTGCTGGTCTCCCCAGCCAAAATAATTCCAGTTGCCTACAAAAAAAAGGGGCAAAGACAATAAGGATGGAGGCAGCTCTGGGGCAGCAGCAGGAGCTGGCTGGGAGGAACCAGCATCTCCCAGGCAGGGTAGCACCAAGCTGGGCTGAGGACAGTACCCCAGGATGGGGCACGTTGGCACTGAGCCATGCTGGGGACAGGGACATCACTCATGCTGGGCAATGCAGGACCAAGACAGGGCAGGGCTGGAAACTCGGGATGGGCATGGAGGCACTGAACTGCCTGGGGTTGGGCACAGAGGCACCAGTTTTGCTTGGGACAGTGCTGGGCTGTGCATGGCCCTGGAGCGATTACAGGAGGGGAAACTGAGGCACAGGCTGGGACAAACTGAGCTGCCATGATGTCGCAAGCCGGTACTGGGTTTCCCACACACCCCAAGGCCCCCAGGCCCCTCTAACAGAGCCCTCACTGAGCAGCCCCCTCACCGGCCTCACTGCCCCTCATCCAGGCTTCCCAGGGGATGAGCTCCATTGCCATGCCCCCCTAAACACCTCCCCCCCCCACCATGGCTCAGCCCCACAGGAGAACTCCCACACGGTGGGGCAGGGGCAAAGGAACAGCAGCCGACATGGGAGGGGCTATGAGAACGGGGACAGGGTGAGGGGTAAGACTGGGGTCCAGCTGCCCCAAGGCAGGCACTGACCCTGCTCCTGAGGGGAGCTGGGGGGGCCGGGGCAGTGCGGGGGTCCCACGGCAGGGAAGGGACAGGGCAGCACTTACAGCACTGGGAGCTGGGCACAGGCAGAGGCTTTTCCTGCTCCTCCTGGAAGGCGAACTGGGAAGAGACAGACCGGTAAGGGCTGCCTGTTGCTGCCCAGCCCAGCCCTGGCCACGGCCCTGCCCTGACTTACATCGTCCTGGTCCCTCATGGCATTGAGCTGCTCCAGCTTCTTGGCCCAGTACCTGGCCTCCTCCTCGGGGATATCTGCAAGGGCACAGACCTCGGTTTGTGCACAGACATGCCCCCACCCCCCCGTCCCCCAACCACCTCCAAAAACCAGCCCCCCAGCTTTTGGGGCCACAGGTTCAGATCAGCACCCCCTAGCCTCATGAGCATCCCTGGGGCCAGGAGCAGGGAAGGACGGTGCTGGGGGCCCTGGGGATGGGACCCACCCAGCGGCAGCTCGAAGCGAGTGTCCAGGAGGATACGGTGGAAAGTGGGGTCCTTGGTGCCTGAAATCTCGTTGTCAGTCATGATGACCTGGGAGTCGAGCGTGAGCCATTCCCCAGGACCCTCCTGCAGGGCAGAAAGGGAGGTGAGGACAGCTGCTGAGGACCCCCTACCCAGTCCCACCACCCCTCGTGCGCAGCATCTGGCCAGGTCTTCTCCAGGTGGAGATGGGGAAGGTTCTGTCCCCACCAAAGGAAAACTGGGGGGTGGCTGCACAACCCTAAGGGTCCAGGGGTGGGGGGTGTGCCCAGCTCCCTACCTCGTTGGACTGCCGGATAGTGCGGAGGGGGATCCACACCGTCCCCACCATGGTGTCCCAGATGAGCCCCTTGTTCCACACCTCCACTGTCAGCCCCAGGTCGAGCCTGTTGATCTCACTGGGGAAGGGAAAGAGGTAACAGGTCACCCCCCCACACACCCCAACAGCTCTCTGGGGGCATCCCAGGACTCAGCTGAGCCTCCAGGGCTGGGGTGGGGAGATGAGAATCCCTGAGGTGGCCCCTGGACACTCACAACATGAAGTCCTGCTCCCAGGCGGGCAGGTTGCCCCGCACCGCGATGGTTGTGCTCTTGACATTTTGCACCTTCAGTGTCACGTAGGTGTTAAACTTCTCTGTGGGAGCAAGGGGAGGGTGAAGTGGCTTCCCAGAGCCTCCCCCCCCCCCCCCATCTCAGACACACCCCCCACCCCCACCCCCCTGTGGGGTCAAACCCACAACTGTCCTCAGCATCCCAGCCCCACTCGCCTGGGCAGGCTGGACCCTGCTGCTGCCAGGGGTGGCCTGGCTGTGAGCCCCCACCATCCAGGGGGCTCCCCCACCCCATCCAGGGCACCCCCATCTCAGTGTGTGCTCCCCCCCTCACTTGCCAAATGATGCTGAGCCTGGGGTCCCCTCTCCACCCCTCAGCCTTTCCTCTGATCCTGCCACATCCAAGCAGCCCAAGAGCCAAGCCCCCCGCCCCAGCCCCACCCCGGCGAGGCAGGTAGGTGGGGGGGGCGCTTACCTTGGGGCCCGTCGAACTTGGCCTTTTTAACTGTAGGGACAGAGCAGGAGGGAAGAGGTTCAGCCTGGGAATTCCCACCAGGGTCCCAAGGGGGTGGGAGGATCCCAGGCCTGGCCACCCCCACCTCAGTCCCCACCCCCCGCCTCGGCTGCACGGTGGGGCAAGGCGGTGGGATCCCTCCTGGTGGTGTAAATCAGGAGTCCTCAGTGCCAGGCACGAAGAAAGGGGATCAGGCATGAGTTGGGGGGACGGGCATCGGAGGGGAGCAAAGCCTCCCCCCCCAAAAAAAAACCCTGCCACTTCAGGACAACTTGAAACATCTCAGTGCAGCCCAAAGGAGCAGCCTTCCTCTGCTGAGAGGGGGCTTAAAGCCCCCCAGTCCCCGCTTCCGAATTCAGGTCCATGTGGGACAGCAGGTGATGTTGCCACACACACGGTAACATCACAGGGGGGCAAGGGGAGGGTTTGGGGAAACCGCCTCCTGGCTCCAACCCGTCCCCACCCCCTCGCCCCTCCCCATCCAGACGGCATCGTTAAGGCTCATCGATTTCATACCCGGCGAGCGGGAGGGGGGGCAGGTTGTAGCCCTCCCGCGCCCCACGGCAGCCCCAGGGGGGTGGAGATGCTCCCCTCCCCCCGCTTCCCTGCAGCAGGGAACCCCCGAATGCCCCCCACGGCTCCCTAGCCCTGCCCGCCGCCCGAGGGGCACCAAGGGGCTGCTTCCCACCCTGCCCATCCAGGGGGGCTGCAGCTGGTCCGGATCCTGCTCGGCACCCCGCGGAGAACCCCCCCTTTAACAATGGTGGGGTCGGGGCTGTCCTGGGGGCTGCCAGGAGGGGACCAGGCGCGGGGGGCGGGGAATGACACAGCACCCAGAGATGCGTTCCCTGAGGCAGGTGCCAGCCGGGGGTGGGGTGGGCGGCAACGTGACCCAGGAGGGATTAAAATAGCCCCAGTGATATCAAAGGCAATTTTGATTGCAGCGACGTGTCACCGGCAGCCACACACGGCCCGGCGCCGGGGGGGCCCGGGGAGGCTGCTGCCGGCTCCGTGCGCCTGGCAGTGGTGACACGGCCCCCATCTAACCCGGGGACCCCTCTGGGGAAACTGAGGCAGGTGGGGAACCGTTGGCTCAGCCCCGGCAAAGGGTTCAAAAAATAAGTGGGGATCCTTTGGGTCTGCCCCACGCACCCTGTGCCAAGAGGGGGACGCGTTGGGTGGCTCTTGGCAGTGACTTTGCCCCAGGGAAGGTCACCAGCTGCATCACTGGCTGCCGTGTTCCTGGGGAATCACGGGACTCCGGGAGCTGCTGCTTCACGCAGGGATGCAGGGATTCACAGGGCGGGGGAGGGGGGTTTGGCTGAGACTCTGGAATCCCAGAGATCCACTGGTGTCACCTGGTTGGGAGCCCTGGGGACCACGTGGGGACACAAGCATCACTCTGTATTGTGATGCTATATCGCCTATACACATGGAATGTTACATTCTAGATAGTGCATTATTTTCTGTATTATATTATTAT
Organism: Apus apus; assembly: GCF_020740795.1. Lineage (NCBI taxonomy): Eukaryota > Metazoa > Chordata > Aves > Apodiformes > Apodidae > Apus > Apus apus. The sequence goes on from NC_067305.1 coordinate 1,096,276, forward strand.
ATGATAATACAGTATTTGGTGCCAGGACCTGCCCATACTCAGAGCTGCCCAGGGACCCCCGGTGTGGGAGCCTCCCCTTGACCCCACCCAGATGCACCAGCTGGGGCCAAGGGCTCCTCCTGAGCTGCTGCCTTCAAACCGGGAGAGCAGAGGAGAGAAAAGCTCCAAAAATACCCAAGCTGACAGGAACAAACAATTTCCCAAGGAACACGTGTCTCTCCTTGCTGTCATCTACTGCTGGGGAGATGTCCTGCTGCCACCATCTGCAGCTGAGCCTTGAGCGGGCTGTGCCACCCATAGGTCCCCAAGGCTGGTGCAGGGGTGGTGGGTCCCAGGATGCCACCCTTGGGCTAAATTCAGCCTGAGCCTTTCCCCCCAGACAAGGAGCTGGAGACAGCAGGACCTCCACAGGAGCTGGGTACACAAGGGGTTTCCCAGGCTGGGGCAATCAGCCTCCTCTTTGGGGGGGTGTTGGCCACCTGGGGAAACTGAGGCAGGGGTTGGACTGGCAGTGGTGTGAAAACCAGGCTGGTCTGCAGGCATCCCACAACAGGCCTGTCTGTCTGTCTATCCCTTTGTCCATCCCTCTGTCCGTCCATCCATCCATCCATCCATCCATCCATCCATCCATCCCTCTGTCTGTCCATGCCTGTGTCCATCCATCCATTCACCTGTCTGTCCATCCAGCCATCTCTCTGTCCATCCTTTGACCATCCAGCTACTCATCTGTCTCTCCATCCACTCCCTCTCTCCATCTCATCCATCCATCCTCTCCCTCTGTCCATCCTTTGACCATCCAGCCACTCATCTGTCCTTCCCTCCCTCCATCCATCCCTCCATCCATCCTCCCACCCCCCAACCCTCTGTCTACCTCCTCAAACCTCCCACCCACCCCCTCCATCTGCCCATTTGTCTCTCCGTCTGTCTCTCCGGATGCCCATCACCCACCCATCCGTCTGTCTGTCTGTCTGCCTCACATTCCTCCAGCCCTGCCAGACCCCCCTGTCCCCGCTCACCCCGCCCCCCCCCGGCTACCTCTGTGCCTGTCACCCAGGTGAATCCCCCCGGCACGAAGCCCCTGGGGGCTGTGGGTTCGCCGCCCCCGTGGGAGGGCTCTGGGGTGGTACCTCCACCCCTGGGATCCCAAAAATAGGGTGACAAAAATAGCCCGCCCCCCCCCCCGCGCACGGTGCCAGGGCGGCGGGGGAAGCCTGAGCCCCCCCGGCAGCTCTGTCACCACCCGCCCCCGACCTCACCGAGTGTCACTGCATGTGACAGTCCCTTAAACGGGAGCAAAGAGGCAGCCCCCCCCCGCCCCGCCAGAGGGAGGGCACCCCAAATTTGGGGCTGGCGAGTCTCCCCCGTCCTCAGTGAGGGAGCCCCCATTTTTCCTCCTGATTTCACCCCGGGAGGGGACACTGCTGAGGGAGCCCGGACCTCCTGTGCCCCACCTTGTCCCCAGCTGACACTCTGCCAGCCCTGTCCCACCACGCCCACGGCCCCCCCCCACAGGTGCCTCCCCCTCCCCACAGCGTTGCCCCAGGGCCTGGGGACGGGGGAAGGAGAGTACCCCAGATTTCTCCCTCCTGGCCCAGACTGAGAACTCAGTCCAGGGAGGCCGAGCAGAGATTCATCTGTGCACTGACTTGTGCAGGTCTCAGCACACTGGTCTGCCGGGACCCCCTAGGTGTGCATTTCCCCCCAGTTCCTCCCAGTATGGGGTGGCCAGCACCTCACCCTGCCACCACCAGACCACCACGCTCCTGCCCTGACCCCCCCAGCTGCCTACGACCCCAGCATCCCCATATCTAAGGTGGGGAAATAAGACTCTGCAGGAGGGGGGGGGGTGAAAATTGGGGGGGGAGGGTTTGAAGGAGGGGTAGGGATTGACAGGGATACTTAGGGGTGTACGGGGTTTGTTTTGGGGGGGCAACGTGGAGGGGCCTGGGATAGATGATGCTTGGGAGTGGGGGGGCGGTGAGGGAATCGTGAGTTTGGGGAGGGGCGGGGGGGGGCGTATTGAGGGTGGGGGGTACTTGGGTATGCGGGGGGCTGTGCCCCGGGGGGGGCGCTGGGGGGGTGGGGGGATATTTCGAGTGATATGGGAGGGTGAAGGGGGGGGGGAGACGGGGGGAGGAGGGATGATGCGGGGGGGGGGCGAGAAGGCGCAGAGGGACAGACGGGAGCTCCCCAGAGAGGGGTGGGGGGGGGTTGGGACCGGCGCTGTGCCCCCCCCCCCCACCCCCCAGCCCTCCCCCCCTTCCCCGCTTCCCCTCCCCCACTCGCACGGTCCGGCGCCGCGCGCGCCCCCGCCGGTTCATTCATAAATCCACGCGCCGGTTTTTGTGAATGGAGCCGTTCTCACCCCCCCCCACCCCCCTACCCCCCCCACACCCCCCCCCCCAAAACCCCAGGTGCCCCCGTTGCTTGACAGCACGGGGCGGGGGGGTGGGGAGGCTGCCGGTACCGGCACCATGAACCCGCCCCCCGCCCGCCCTGCCCAGCAACGGGGACCCCCCGCTCTGACCCGCCCGCCCCCCCCCCCCCGCCTGCCCCTCGCCCCCCGCTACCTCCCACGCAGAGCAGCGACATGTTCCCGGTGGCGGTGCCGGGCGCGGGGGGGCTCGCCGCCACCGCCCCCCCTGGCTAGCGGGCGGCCATCTTGTTCAGCACCGCGGACAGAGCCTGACGTCACTCCCGCCCCCCGCCCCGCCCCGCCCCCCCCCCCGGCCCCGCCCCCCCCCCCCCCCCTGGCCCGGGGGTTTCAGGGGGGCTCAGCTCGGTTCCGGGCTCCCCCAGGGGCAGGTTGGACCCCCCGAGGGTGTCCTGCCCGTGCTGCCCCGGGGGGGTCTGTCACATCCGCATTGCCGGGGGGAGGATGGGGGGGGGGGGGGGGGCTGTGCCGATGTGGGGGGGCCGGGGGGTTGTGGCTCCAGCGGGGGCGGAATCTGTCCGGTCCGCATTGTGCCGGGGGGCTGGCTGGCTCCTCAGCCCTGGGGGGCTCTGTCCGGCCTGCACAGCCCCAGAATTGGGGGGGGTTCATAGAATCCCAGACTGGTTTGGGCTGGAAGGGACCTCAAAGCTCATCCAGTCCCAACCCCCCTGCACGGGCAGGGACACCTCCCACCAGCCCAGGCTGCTCCAAGCCCCATCCAACCTGCCCTTCAACACTGCCAGGGATGGGGCAGCCACAGCTTCCCTGGGCAACCTGGGCCAGGCTCTCACCACCCTCACAGCAAAGAATTTCTTCCTCATATCCAACCTAAATCTCCCCTCTTTCATCTTGAAACCATTACACCCTCATCCATTCCCATCCCTCCCTGCCCTTGTCCCAAGTCCCTCCCCAGCTTTCCTGGAGCCCCTTCAGGCACTGGAAGCTGCTCTCAGGTCTCCCTGGAACCTTCTCCAGGCTGAACACCCCAACTCTCCCAGCCTGGCTCCAGAGCAGAGCTGCTCCAGCCCTCCCATCATCTCCGTGGTCTCCTCTGGACTCGCTCTAACAGCTTCAAGGTGCAATGTTACCCCACCCCAGGGGAAGGCACAGAGAGGGGTCTCACAGCCCCCTGGAGTGGGCAGCCATGGGCCACACTGTGCCTGTGCAGAGATGGGTCTAAGCAGAGGGTGGGGGGTAAATTTTCATCCCTCCCAAGAGGATCCCATCTCTCCACTTCCAAATGTCACATCTCAAAGAAATGCTGAGATCTGGGCACAGTGATCATGGCTCAGGGGCTGGAGAAGCTGCCAGCCACGCGGGACAGAGGGACTGGCAGCTCTGCTGCTCCCAGCCTGTCTCTCTGGGCTCCCTGGCTGGCCCTGCCTGTGTTCCCACATTCACGTGTCCATGTGCACGTGTGTCTGTGTCCATATGTAGGACTGAGGGCACGGGTGTGCACACACGTGTTACTGGTGTTGTTAGGCTCTGCAGAGGGACCTGGACAGGCTGGATCCTTGGGCTGAGGCCATGTGAGGTTCAACAAGGCCAAGTGCCAGGTCCTGCCCTTGGGTCACCACAACCCCAGACACTGCTCCAGCCTTGGGGAAGAGGGGCTGGAAAGTGCCTGTGGAAAAGGACCCGGGGGTGTTGGTCACAGCAGCTGAATATGAACCCGAGTGTGCCCAGGTGGCCAAGGAGGCCACCAGCAGCCTGGCTTGTACCAGCACTGGTGTGGCCAGCAGGAGTAGGGCAGGGATTGCTCCCCTGTGCTCAGCACTGGTGGGGGCCAGACCTGGAATCCTGGGGTCAGGTCTGGGCCCCTCAGCACAAGAAGGACATGGAGGGGCTGGAGCGTGTCCAGGGAAGGGCAGTGGAGCTGGGGAAGGGGCTGGAGCACAAGTGTGAGCAGGAGCAGCTGAGGGAGCTGGGGGTTCAGCCTGGAGACAAGGAGGTGAGGGGAGACCTGCTGGCTCTGCAGCTGCCTGAGAGGAGGCTGGAGCCAGGGGGGTCGGGCTCTGCTCCAAGGAACAAGTGATGGGACAAGAGGAAATGGCCTCAGGTTGCTCCCGGGGAGGTTGAGATTGGATCTTGGGAACAGTTCCTTCCTGGAAAGCGTTGTCAGGCCCTGGCCCAGGCTGCCCAGGGCAGGGGGGAGTCCCCATTCCTGGAGGGGTTTCCAAGCCCTGTAGATGTGGTGCTGGGGAACATGGGTTAGTGGTGGCTTTGGCAGGGCTGGGTTAGTGGTTGGACTTGATGACCTGAAAGGTCTTTTCCAACCAAAAGAATTCCATGATTCGATGTGTGTGCACATGCAGGTGTGACCAGACCAGCCTGTGTGTGCCCAGGCTCCATCCACACCCTGGGTGGGTGTGACGTGTGTCCACTGTCCATCCTTCCCACCTCCTGCTGCCACCAGTGGCCCCCACCTGCTGCTGGCAGGGGTAAGCAGAGCCCTGCCTGCCAGGGAAACTGAGGCATGAAGGGCTGGGCTTTGCACTTTGGGCCCATGCTGAGGCAGAGGAGGTGGGGTGGTCCCAGGTGGAGCAGGGGTGCTGAGGCCACCCTGCCCCAGGTCTCCCCTCTATAAGCTGCCTCAGCTCCAGCCCTCCCCTGTCCCCTGGCTCTCCTGGGGTCTAAGAGAACTGTCCCACTCCAGCTTTCTGCTGGGACAACCCTTGGCAGATTGGTAGGTGACACAGGGCTGTGCCAGTGTCCCAGCACAGAGATGTCCTGCTGCTGAGATGTCCCAGTGGAGAGCTGGCAGTGGAGAGTTGTCCCTTCCTGCTCCCCTGCACTGCTTCTGCCAATGCCAATGCCTGGCAGCCAGCACTGCAGCCACCTGCCCCTCCGGGTGGGCTTCCCCTCCTGTGCCTCCTGTTGTCACACAAAACCAATTCCAATCTCCCAGCAGGTGACACCCAGACGATGGACCCAGTCTGCTAAACTGGGCTGGCTGCCTGGGACCCCCTGGCAGTGCCCCACTGTGCCCACTCCCACCACCACCATCCTGGCAGGGCTGCAGGTGGTGCAGGGTCCCCCCAGCTCCTGCCAGGACCATAGTTTCAGGGTCTTCCCAACCCCACCAAGGTCTCACCAGCCCCTGAGGTATTTTTTTGGGTGCTGTCTTGTGCCATCTCCCCCCTGCTGCTGCCACAGAGGCAGCCACAGAGCACTGCTTCAGCAGGACACGTGTCTTCTGCTCACAGTCAGCTCATGGCCTGCATGTCCCAACATGCATGTGCCATGCCACAAACACCAAATACCCATCAGCAAACCCCCCAGTAACCACACACATGTTGCTGATGACACCAAGCTGTGTGGGGAGGTCACCACGCTGGAGGGCAGGGAGAACATCCCAGGGAACCTTGACAGGCTGGAGAGGTGAGCTTGTGCAAACTGCATGAAGTTCAACAAGGCCAAGTGCAAGGTTCTGCAGATGGGTCAGGGCAATCCCAAGCACAAATACAGGTTGGATGAAGAATGGATCAAAAATAGTCCAGAGGAGAAGGACTTGGGGGTGTTGGCTGATGAGAAGCTCAGCATGAGCTGGCACTGTGCACTTGCAGCCCAGAAACCACCCGTGTCCTGCACTGCACCAAAAGCACCGTGGCCAGCAGGGCCAGGGAGGGGATTCTCCCCTTCTGCTCTCATGAGACCCCCTGCAGGGCTGGGTCCAGTTCTGAAGCCCCCAACACAAGAAGGACATGGAGCTCTTGGAGATGGCTCTTGGCCATGGAGATGATGAGGGGCTGGAGCAGCTCTGCTCTGGAGCCAGGCTGGGAGAGTTGGGGTGTTCAGCCTGGAGAAGAGAAGGCTCCAGGGAGACCTTAGAGCACCTGCCAGTGCCTGAAGGGGCTCCAGGAAAGCTGGGGAGGGGCTTGGGACAAGGGCAGGGAGGGATGGGACAAGGGGGAGGGATGAAAACTGGGAGAGGGAGATTGAGGTGAGAGATGAGGAGGAAATTCTTTGCTGTGAGGGTGGTGAGAGCCTGGCCCAGGTTGCCCAGGGAAGCTGTGGCTGCCCCATCCCTGGCAGTGTTGAAGGGCAGGTTGGATGGGGCTTGGAGCAGCCTGGGCTGGTGGGAGGTGTCCCTACCCATGCAGGGGGTTGGGACTGGATGATCTTTAAGGTCCCTTCCAACCCAAACCATTCCATGGTTCTGTGATTCTATGATTATCCTACCCATGCAGGCACGTGCTGCTTTAAAACCTTTTCCAGCTGAGCAGTAATTGTTAAGCAGGAAGATTTTCCTCCATCTGCACTTCCCTCCACAGAGGGACCTGCAACTGCTGCTGCCCGATGCCACCTTCCAGCATCCCTGTCCCACTGCATCTCCCTTCCAGCCCTGGCACCCAATGCTGAGCTGCTCCCATGGCTCACCCTCAGGTTTATTTTCTGCCTCAGTCCATTTTTTGGATGAAAAGAAGTCTCATTGGAAGGGAAAATGTTCATTATAAGCCCCTGGGTTCTTTCCCATTGCAAGCCTGGCTTTTGATCAAAAATAACCATAAAAAAATGTTCTCAGAAAGAAAAAAGAAAACAAACCTCAGAAAGCCATCTCCAGGCCTTGAAATTAATTATTTCCAGGAGTGGAATTTCTGCAACCTGCCTCTCAAGCTGTTTCCCTCCCTGCAAAGCCATTTCCTGCATCCCACATCATTCTGTCCTGAGTCTGCTGCTGTGCCCAAGCCCCCAGGCGTGGGCAGTGCCCAGTGCTGGCAGACCCCAGACCCCAGCAGGACCCTCCCACCCTCAAAATCTTCTTATCTAAGTATCTCCATATGTCATTGGAGCCCCAGCTCAGCATCGAAGCAGCTTCTTCTGTGACTCCTGGACCTTCAAAGCAAAGCAAACCACAACAAACCTCCTTCATCCTCCTAGCAAACCCCTAGGTCTCTGCTGCCTGCTGCCTGTATCATGGATGGGTCACCAGGCTCCAGGGATGTCCTAGGAGGTGCTGCAGAGCCCTGGAGAGGAGCCTGGAGGAGCTGTGCTCTGCCAGCACCCTGGCTGGGCAGCGAGGCAGGGCTGGAGGGTGGGAGGGGGACAAGGGGGGTGGCAGAGCACGCAGCAAGGCCTGGGGTTTGTCCCAGTGGGCAGTGCCAGGAAGGACCCAGCAGCAGCTGAGGGTGACAAAGCCAGAGCCAGCAGTTCAGCCACGCCCAGAGGAGGTGATCAGCCCGCGAGCCCCAACCCTGAGTCAGACTGTAATTACTGGGAGGGCGGACGCTGAATCCTTCTAAGTTGATGGTGACAGGGACAACCGACAGCCCTGCTGGAGGTTGGGGCTCCCCATGGCAGTGCCCAAAGCCCAGGGAAGCTCATCTCTTGGGGGGGGGAGGGGGCTGAGCAGGGTACAGGCTCAGGGGGAAGCAGTTAGGCATGATCAGTGGGGCCTCAAGAGCCTGGGACATCCTTGGGGCCAGGTTGTGCTGGGACCAAACCAGGGCCCCTGGGCTGGGATGTGCAATTGCTTTTCCCCAGGGGCCAGATCCCAGCACCACTCTGTGAGCAGAGATCAGCCCCCATAGCCCTGCTGGTCTCCAGGCCCTCAGGTGACACTGCCACACACCACTCACTCCGTCCCCGAGTTTCTGCAGGCGTGAGAGGCAGAGGGACCCCTGGTCTTGAGCCAAAGCAATCCCCAAAGCCTTGGAGACCCCACGCATCCCTTTGACCTCCCACCCCCCAGGGTCCCTCCACCCCCCGGCACGGGTGCTGTCCTGCCCAGCTGCTGGCACAGCCCTGCCCTGCAGTGACCACCCACGAGTCCAAGAGCAGCCGACCCGCCTCCCTCGGGGCAGCCGGAAAGCTCCAGGGCTGGGTTTATTCCTCGCCTCCATCCAGCTGTATTTCCCCAAGTGGAGAACACCAACTTGGGGGTTGCTGGTTTTGGGGGGGAAAAAGGTCTGTGATGGCACCAGGGCACCAGGCCAGGTACCTCCTGGTGTAGGCGGGGGCAATGGATGTGCCAAGCTCGGTGGCAGCAGCGGTGGCCGAGGACGCGGTGAAGTGGCAGCTGTGCTACAACGTGAGGGCAAAGACGTGGTGGATGGTGAGTGGGGACAGGTGGGCTGGGGAGCTGGGGTTGGGGCTTGGCCACGTGGGTTGGGAGGAGGGGAGGCCACTTGTGGGGCGAAAGCAGGACTTTAGGCCAAGGATATGAGGGTTATGTCACGGCCCTGGCTGGGAGCGAGGGGGAGGAGGGCTGGGGTGCAATCCACTCACTGATGGTTGGGTGGGTGGTTTCCCTGCATCAGGGGTTTGGTTTTCTGCTTGTTCCTGCTGATATTGACCTTGCCCAGGTCCTGGCTGGGCCCTGGGCCTTGCTGGGATGTCCTCACCCTGGCTCATGCCAGATGTTTTGCTCCCGTGAATGCTTTTTGTAGAAAACCTGCAGGGCAGGGAAGAGCATCTCCCTGCTTGGCAGTGAAGGTCTGTGCTGATGTGTGAGCCTCACCCAACCTCTGCCAGATTCTCCTCTGGGGACAGTGTCCACCAGAGGATCTGGGTGTCTGTCTGTCCATCCCCAAGCACCTGCCCAGGCGCAAGGCAAGTTCTGGGGAATGCCTTACACTGGCTTTAGGGCTGGTTTTGGAAAGGAGACGAAGCCCCACAGCAAGAGGTGGAGCCAGGGGCTGTGGGTGCTCAGGGAGAAGCCCAGTTTTCTGCCCGGTGTTTGCAGCAGCTCCCAAGCACCCATCTCCTTTTGGAAGGGACCCGGTGGCTCTCCAGGACTAGTATGAGGGATTTCTGGGAAGCAGATGGGCTGAGCAGATCCCTGCTGGGAAGCAGCAGCCGTTGCTGCTGCAGCAGCTCAGGATTCTGAGGGAAGCCCGAAAGCCCCGGCGGTGAGCAGCTCCTGCAGGGCCACAGCCCGGGGACACAAAGCTGTCCCCATCCCCGTGCAGAGATGGTAGCCCGGAGCTGGGGCACAGAGGGCAGGGGCAGAGCAGGACCTTGTCCTGCCGTGGGCGGCCGCAGTTTCCAGGGCAAGAGGCTGGGCCGCCATCAAAGGGCTGCAGGGGGAGGGCACTGGCTCCTCGCCCCCCCCGGCAGCCCCCGGTGGGGCGGCAGGAACGCCGTGCCCCTTGGCTCGGGAGCGCCCACGCGGCCCCGCCGGCTGCCGCGAACAGAGCCGGGGCTTCAGAGCCAGAAAATCGGGCCTTTGAGGCGGCCCCCGCAGCCCCTGCGCGGCCACCGGGGGGTCGGGTCGCGCCGGGACGCGGGGGCGGCCGGTGACGCTGAGCGGGACGGGAAGGGGCTGGCGGGGACCCAGGGGCTGAGGGGTGTCGGAGTGACCCCCCTGCTGAGTACCCCGCGGTGCACTCGTGGGTGCCGGTGCTGGCAGGGCTTAGGGGGGCTAGTGGGTGATGGGCAGGCAGGGAGGTGAGTGAAGGCAAATGTGACCCTCAATCCAGGGCTGATCTTTTCAGCTCCCTCAGCCCCAGTTTCCCACCGAGGCGACAAGCACATCAGCTGCCTGCTTTTAGCCCCTAAAATATTTTGGGAATCCATCTTGTGTGCCCGGAGGCCTGGGAGATGCTGGTAGCCCCTGGGAGGTGCCAGTAGCCCCTGGGTCTGTCCTTGTTCTGGGAGCAGCAGCACTTGGAAAAAAAACCCACACTATTTTGCTGAATCAAGGCTGAGTGAAGATGCTCTCATTGGAGATGAAAACTGTGGGATGCCACAGCTTCCCCCTGGTTCCCATTTGGGGATCTCTGGCTGGAAAAGTGCCCTGGCAAAGCCTGAAGCATCCCAGGGGCCAGTCCAGGGTCAACACGCTCCCAGCCCCCATTCTGCCCCACAGCCCCTCACTGCTGTGCCCGTCCTGTCTGCCTGGGTGGTACCAGACAGTTGCAAGCCCCCTGAGACAGGCAGGTTATCTCCCTGCCTCATTGTCCCCTGGCTTGTTGCATCTCGTGAAACCCCACATAAACCAGCAGCAAAGGCTGGAGCTGAGGTGGGGGGATGCACCCAGTGTCCAGCCTTCACATCAGCCCCCCCCAGCCTGCCCAGCTCCCATCCCACAGCTGGCGAAGGGCGTGTGATGGATTGACCAACCGAGGGAAGAAAAGCATCAGGCTGGAGGCAGCCATGAATTATATGGCTAAAAATACCTTGGTGGCGTCTCCTGCCGAGATTTCCCACCACCACCACTTTGGGGTGCAGAGCAAGAAGGTCGCAGCACCCCCTCCAAAGCCAGGACCAGGGTGCCCACGGTTACCAGAGTTTGCTGCCCGGTGGCCCCCGGAGTCAGGAACTGCTCGCCCCAGGGGGGCCGGAAGCCACGGGCAACCGTGTTATGCCCACGGGCTGGGCCGGGACTCGCCCGTGGGCGAGCACTAGATGGCAGCAGAAGAGCGCGCTCGGCCACGGCCACGCTGAGCGCGGCAGCGGGAGGCAGCGCAGCCGCGTCCCGGGAACCGGGGCACCCGGGGCCGCCGGCGAGGACAGCCCGGGCAGAGCCGGGGACACCCCGTGGCTGTGCCCCCCGCACCGGTGGGGCCGTGGGGATGATCTGCGAGGCCTCCCACGGGCGGGTTGCGGAGGCTGGGGGGGGCATCCGGAGGTGGGGGGAGTTAAGGTTTTGGAGCGGCTGTGGGGGTGCAGGGGTACTGGGGACAGTCAGGGGGTGAGGGGGACGTGTCAGGTTGCAGAAGGACATGGGGACCCTCGTCTTGTAGCACCCGGGGTGTCCCGACACACTGTCACCCCCTCACCCGGTGCCACGGCCTGGGGAGTCCCCTCCCACCTCAACACACACGTATTTGTGCAGAGAGGCACACGCGCATGTGCACAAGTACGTGTGCACCACACAGAGGCACACGCTGCTGTGCTCCCACCCACACAAACACAAGTGCAAATGCACGTGCATGCACACACGTGTGCACGCGCTCATGGAGCTACACATGGAGGCACATACACGTGTAAACATGCACATGCATGTGCATGTATGCACACTGATCACGGGCACACACACACGTGCTCACACATCCCCCCCGTCGATGCCCACGTGCAGTGACATGCTCAGGCCCACGCAGGCACAGGCAGGTGCTGACAGCCCCCCCCACACCCCGCAGACAGACCCCTGCACCCCTGCAGGGCAGCACAGGCATGCGCAGACCCACGCACACATCCCTGCAGGCCCTTCCCCACCCGTGCACACACCAGTCAGCCCTGCCCAAGGTTGCTTGTTAAAAAGTACCGGGGTAGGTAAATAGGGGGCAAGGCTGGGGGCCGCTGGCCGGGGGGCCGGGGCAGCCTCGCTGGGGGGGCTCAGCCCAGCTGCTAATGACCCACGGCCTGTGCCAGCTCTTTAATCCGTGCAGAGGTTCAGGACAAACTGTACCAGCGATTATATAAACTGACTCGCCTCTATTTATTTAATTCCCTTTTATTTATTTACTGCTCAGCCAATTGCAGGCAGGGGAGTGGTACATCCCCCAGCCCGCTCCCTGCCTGCCGCAGGCCGGGCTGCCCGCCAGACGGTGCCCAGGGCTGCCCTGGGCCCCATGTGTCCCATGTGTCCCCCACCACTCACCTGCCTGTGCACCCATGGTCCTCAAGGTGCTCGTGGCACGTGCTGGGGGGGACACAGCAAAGCGTGTGTGCTCACACGAGTGCAAATGTGGGTACGTGCTGATGCGCGTGCACGTGTGTGAGTGAACACACATTTGTGTGCACGTGCCCCTGTGAGCACACGTGCACTCACATCCACGTGTGCAAGTGCATCCATGCACAAACACACATATGTTTGCACACCAGCACCACGTGGGGCCCATGGGCTCTGCCAGCTCCAGACACAGGAGGTGACATGAGGACAGGAGGGCCTGGTCATGTCCTCAAGGGGATGCCAGCCCACCAGGGCTCAGGCTGGGAATGGGGGCTGGGGGAAAGTTCCCATGGGGAAGGCACAGAATGTGCTCAAGGTGCCCCAAGTCCCCCTGGCCCACTGCTGGCTCCTGCTCTGACATCCTTCTCCCTCGGGGTTGACATGGGGGACTTGATGATCAGCTGAAAGGGTGTGGGGGTGGGGGGGTTGGAGTCCAGCAACCCCTCCTGCCTGCTGCCCCTTCCTCACAGCATCCCCCCTCTCCCCTGCCACACAAAGGTGAGATTACAGGAAATCAAGGAGCAAAACGTCTCACTCGAATTAATAACTGACTTCCTGTGGTTGCAGATTCACCTTCTGTGCTTGTTCATCCCCCACCCCCTGCCCGCTTCGGTTAATGCTCCCTGGCACCGTTTGCCATTAACCGGCTCCGGCACCATGGGGAGGGCAAGGCTGGGGCCCAGTTACACCACTATAGCCTGGGTAGGGATGTGGTGGGAGCCCTCTCCCCACCTGGCCTGGTCCCACTGGGGCAGGAGTGGGGGACATGGGGTCCATTCTGCTTTGCCACTGCCTGCCTGCTGCCCTTGGCCGTGGCACCCCAACCAGCCGTGTGTGCGGGACAGGGCTGGGGACATGGGGAAGGTTTGAAGGTGGAATATGGCTGAGGCTCCCTCCTGTCCTCACACCCAGGACATGGACCCTCCACATCCTCTCCACCTCCCTGCACCATGCCTGGATGAGGCCAGCCCAGCCCAGCCCGGCACAGCCCAGTGACATCCTCATTGCCAACATCCACCATCCCCAGATCTGGATCCCCCTCCCAGCAGCCTCCCAGTGCTCCTCGTGCTCCCGTTTTGTAACTGGGATCAGGGCTGGCTCGCCGGGAGCTGGGGCCAGGCGCCGGGAGCCGGGGCCAAGCCATTGTGCTGCGCCAACGACTCGCGCGGGAGAGCTGGTGCTCCCGGATGAACCCGGCTGGCGCAGCCATTTCCTGGTGCGTTTCTTCTATATTCAAAAAAAAAAAAACACAACAAAACCCCAACAAACCCAAATTCTTCTTAAACCAGTTAAGGTTGCTAAGAGACAACAATGTGCTTTACATGGTGCCTTATTGACAAAGCCCAGCTCTTAATAAGCTCAGAAATGAACGATGAGCGGCTTGGAAAGCCTACACGGCAGGGCCAGCAGCCGAGCCTCGTGTCCTCCTTTCTCCCCTAAAACACGCTGAGTTGCCCCTGGGAACAGCTCTGCCCCAGGGCCGGGGGTGGTGCTGGGGCTGGTACCCCACTATCACGCCATCATCTCCCCCGGGAGCTGCAGGCCCCCACGGGGTCCCACCATGTGCCGCTGGCACCAACAGCATTTCGGAGCCGCCTGCTTGGCACCAGCACAGCGCCGAAAGCCGCCTCCGCGCCCGTCTGCCAAACACCCACCGGCCCCCGCGCAGCCGGAGATGCCGCAGGCTTGACTCCGGCGGGGAAGAGCAGCCGGTAGTGGTGCCAGTTGGCTCCGTGCTGGGGTTGGGCACCATGAGCCCCAGCCATGAGCCACGGGTGGAAGAGCGAAGCATTTCCGCATCGGGCCCGACTTGGCGTCTGCGCCCGTTGCCGACAGAGTTGGGGCAGGGAGAAGGGTCAGGCTGGGCTCCTTGGCGCAGGGCGCGAGGCGGGTGCTGAGCAGGCCAGGGCTTGGGCAAGGGCCCCGTCGGCGGCATGTGCAGGCAGGAGCAGGCAGGGAGCGGGTGCCAGGCAGGGCCGGCAGCCAGCTGGCATGGTGGGGTGGCCGTAGGGCCTTCGTGAGCGGCAGGCAACACCCTGCAGCCAGCGGGGAAACCGGGGTACAGGGCGAGGGTGTCAGCTCTGCCACTCATACCCCTGTCTGATATGTTACCCCCAGCCTGCCATGGCACCGGGTGTCCCCAGGGACACTGCTCCTTCCCAACCAGCAGCCCAGCACTGGGGACGGCACAGGGCAGAGAGGATGGCCAAGAAGGGAGTACAAGGCATGGGAAGAAGGTGAGGAAGACAGCAGGGCTGGGATGGAGGCAGGAGGAGGTGGCTGGGGGGCACAGCACTGAGGTCTGGGGCATCCTAGGTGAGGCCAGGCACTTTCAGCACTTCAGTGTCTGGCTCCTGGAGGAGCTCAACACCCTCATTTCTCCCTCCACCCATGACATGGGTGCACCAGCCCTCACAGTGGGTGAACCGTGCCCCCAGCGTCCCCATGTCCCCCAGCTCCCAGTGCCAAACCCAGCCTGAGCCCAGCCACAGCTCCAGCCCCAGGGGATGGAGCTCCTGGTTGCTCCCAAACAGTCCAGGAGGAAAAACTGGTGCAGGAGCACACGTGTGAGGAAGAGGAGGCTCGAGGGGCGTGGGTGGCACCCCACTTGCCCAGGCCCCAGGCACTGGGGCACCCGTCAGCACATGGAGCCTGGGAACGGCAGTGCCTGAGTTGACTTTGGCTGGGGCCCGCGGCTCCAGCTCCCGCCTTGCCCTGCCGACGGCGGCTTCTCCCTGCACCCGCCCCAGCACCTGGAGGGGGACCAGCACCCCCATTTGCCCCCCTGCCCGCACAGCCCCTCGGCACCCCTGGGCACAGAGGGGTGAGGGACAGGGGCAGCCCGAGGGATGCAGTACAACAGCCTATCCTGGTCACCTAGGACCCGCCCCCTCGGTCCCAGTTCTCCCAGTGCCGGTGGCGGGTGCGGGGCTGCCTTGGCCACGGCTTTTCAGCTTAACGCTCAAATCAGCTTGCAAGGTGCTGGCTGCTTAGCACCCAAATCCCCAGCCAGGGCTAAAAATAACCCCCCTAGCTCGGTGGGTGGCAGCTGGCACAGCTCAGCACCGCCTTGGCACCACCGCCAAGGGGCCCTGGCAGTGCCACCACTGGGGGGGAACAAGGACTGGGAAGCAAGAGCTCGTCCCACACTCAGCCAGGTGCCCTTGCCCTCCATGGGGCACCTCGGGGCTCTTGTCCCTGGGGTGAAGGGAGATGGTGGAGTGGGGGAAGTGGCTCAGCTGTGCCACCAGTTCCTCCCACTGGCACGACTGGGAGTGGGCCCAGGCACCACCAGCCTCGCAAGCAGGGCCAGAGATTCTCACCTGCTGGCAGGATCCCTGCGGTACAGCGGGAGGGTGTTCCGGAGGGAACGTGTGATGTCCTCGTCCTCCCGCTGTGACACTGGTGCTGCTCTCACACCGCCCATACCCAGCCCACGGACCATGCGCCCAGCCAGCCGCCCCTGCCTGTGATGAATTTGTGCAGTCTCAGCCCCCGGGGGAGGTGTTAGGGAGGGATGATGGCACCAGGACCCCTTGGCTGTGGGGTGGAGTTGGGGGGGGTGGTGGTGTCACCGCTGCCACATTGAAGGTGGAAAGCGGAGCTGCGGAAGCCTCAGCCCACATCCCTGCAGCAACCAGGGCAAGAGTAGTCACCTGCTGGTGGCAGGGGCAGTGCCTTCACACCTGTGGAGACAGGGAAGACGTGTCCCCGAGCCCCGGTCTGGTAGCTCCTGTGCCTGGCAGCCCCGGCTGCCTGGGCCGCGCCTGCCTGCAGCGCGCTCGGAACATCGCCGGAGCCGTCACCGGTTTAAAAATAGAGTCTCAGCAGAGTGCAACCACGTTCCCTAAAAGCCATGTGGTTCCAGTTAGAGGATTAATTGGAAATGCTTATTTTGATTTGCAAAGTGATTGGATTTTTCCAGGGCATTTTGAAAGGAAAAAAGTCTGAATTTAATTATCACTATTCCAAAAAGCACCATGGGACCGAGCGTTTGAGGCCGTCTCATGTTTGCTTCACACCCCGCTCCAAAATGCAGGCAGGCAGCGGGGGACGTGGCGGGGAGGCCTCGTTGTGCCCCAAACCCGCTGGCAGGCCAGGCCCTGGCTCCTGGGGAGGGTGAGGGGCCAGGGCCCTGCATCCCCCTGCCCCAAGGGGACAAGAACCACTGGTGTTCATGGGCCAGCACACAGCACCATGCACCCTGGCACAGCTTGGCAGGATGGGACCACAGGGGGAACCATGACAGCGCAGGTCAGGCCCAGTTTTGGAGGGATTTTCTTTCACTGAATTGCTTTGTTTTTACCAAAATGGATTTTCAGCAATAATTGCCTTTTTTTTTTTTTTTCTCAGGGAAAACATCATTTACAATTACATTTCTCTGGGTTTCCACTGAAAAATGAAAAGCAAATGCTCTTGCACGCTGGCAAAACGTGGAAAAATGTCTAGGAATACTTTTGTCCAAATGAAAACAGTTTCAGTTCTTTTTCGAGATCTCTTTTTTTTCCTGAAAAGAAACCACAGTTGCCTTCCCAGTTATTCTAGTCGGACTGGTTTCGAGACAGACTTCCCAGTTCAGAGGCTGGAGCTGGATTTATGGTGCTACAGGGCAGGCAGCAGCTCCCCAGCAGCCCAAAGCCAGCCTTGCCAGGAGAAGGATCGGGCAGGAGAGCAATGAGACCTGCCAGCAGCCAGCACAGCCCCACACCAGGGGTTTGGCAGCTTGGAGGGACCCAGCCGCAGTGCCAGGGATGCTCTGTGCAGGAGGCTTCAGGGATGTGATCTGAAACCTGTGTTTCTGGGATGATTTAGTGCCCAGGCTTTGCGCCGCACTCCCCGAAGCTCTGTTCTCACCTTGGGGTTGGACATGGGTGCAGGGCAGGGGTGAATGGGGACTCCTCCCTCACCTTCCCTTCATGCCAACAGGATGGGGGATTGCCACCTCGGCCCCACTAGCTGCAATGGGTTTGATTTCCATGTGGGTTTGTGCCCTTTGTGCAGGAAGGAGCAGCTGGTGGCCAAGGGGAGGTAATGGGTCTGGTGTGTCCGGGGCTATTATGCATCCACAAGGGAAATGAGCACGAGTGAGGGGCTGGGATGTGGGATGCAGCTTCATGCAGTGTCTGGCTGCAGCAAAGCACCCACAGGGGTCTGCTGTCAGCCAAAGAAACCCTGAATTCAGGAGGCTCCATCCCTCTAAAACACCCTTTATTTGGAGGTTCTATCTCCTTCCAAGCTCCCCAGGAAGGTCTGGGCCTCAGGGACGGGTGGGGTTTTGGGGGGACATGCGGATGTAGGATGGCCCCGCAGCAAGCAGCTGGTGGCTGCAGGAGCTGTTGGCTCTGCCCACACCAAAGTCCTGCCAGGCTGGAGGAAGGAGAATACAAAAATCAACGTTAAACATGATCACCAGGCTGAGATTTGGCTTAGCTTCCAGGCCCATGACGCTGCCTTTCCCCTCCTCCCTGCTCAGGCGCGCAGCCAGGGTGCCCAGGCAGTGGGGAGTGCCAGAGCTGGCATTTCAGTGAGCAGCTGTGGGTCTCATCTTGGTGCTGTGCTGCAGATTCCCTGCCTGTACACCAGGGCTGGGCACCTTCCACATGGTCCTGCTGATGCTCAGCCTCAGGGATGCTCCTGTAATGGTGCTTGCCCAGGCAATACCCACGTTCCTTGGCAAGCCCCAAGCTGGGGGCAAGTTGCAAGACCCCACCACAGCCCTCACCCAAAAAGCCACAAAAATGTTGGTTTAAAAAGATTAAGGATCCAGCAGGAAAATTCTCCCCTGTGGGTTCCATCTGCTCCCACTGCCATCCGTGGCTAAAAGCCAACATGGAGCCGTGCCTCAGTTTCCCCTCTCATAACATGGCGGGGGGAGGCAATTCTCCTGCAGCTCCAATGGAATGGGACCACAGGGATGGGATTCTACCTTTGACCCCAGCATGCAGCCTGGGATGGGCAGCACAGAGCCCAGTCCTCACCCCAAAACAGCTGTAGGTTTGGGTTCAACCCCAGGGGAGCAGCAGCTGGGAGGCTTCAGCGCTGCTCCCGTGGGAGTGAACTGGGAGCTGCTGGGTATGGAGAGGAAATGGCCCCAGAGATGGTGGCAGCAGGAGGGTGTTTGCTGGCATAACCACGTGGCTCCCACCACATGTTGACACACCAGAGCAAGCCAGTCTTGGTGACAAACATGGTGCCACTTGGGTAAACACAGCCCCTCTGAGGAGAAGCATCCATGACCACTGTAATAAGAGATTCAAGAAACAAAAGAAAGGGGGGAAAAAGAGGGGGAAAGGGAAAAAAAGGGAGAAAAGAGGAAAAAGGGGGAAAAGAGGAAAACAAGGAAAGAAAGCACGGAAAAAGCAAAGCAAACCAAAAAAGCAGAAAAGGTCAAAAAGAGGGCAAAAAAGAGCCAAAAATTGCCTTTAAAAAATATTTTTTCGTCTCACTTGCTGCAGAGTGGGCTGGGAGAAAGGCCGGGAGCCAGACACCCTGTTTTCCATGCTTCCTATTAAAAAAAAAAACCCCAACCAACCCCAAGCAGGAGCAGCAGCCCGGAGCGGGGATACAAAGTCCACTTGTCGCCCGCCGGTTGCACCCGCCCGGCCCGCGGCGGCAGCTGGGAACTGCCCGAGCACAATAGCGGCTGTTGTTGCCGGAGCGGGAGCTGGCTGGGATTCAGGGCCCGGCAGAGCATGTGCTGGCAGACGAGGGCTGGCGTGGCTGGTGTTAACTCTCCAGATCCCCCCGTGTGTGGAACAGGGGGGAACAGGATGGAGAATCCCCCCCCCGCGCCCTGGCTTGGTGCAGGTTGGGGAAACTGAGGCACGGCTCAGTGAAAGGGATGAGCTGGTTGACACGTCAGCCCCAGCCCTGCTCCTGCAATCGTTCCAGGTTGACCAGGGCCATGAAACGTTGTCCCCGAGCCCCTCCCCGCCCCCCCCCCCGCTGCCTGCTCCCCCACCTCCTGGCACCGCTCGCTGACAAACGCGGCCAAAGGGCACCCACCGAAGCACAGTGCGACGGCGGCTCTGCCACCACGATGCCCACGCCTCCCGCAGCTGTCACTGCAGCCCACCCACCTGTCCCCTGGGTGCCATCCCACCCCCGCAGAGCCCCTGGCAGGGAGCACAGAATCCCTCAGCCCTCTTCCATGTGCCTGGGCTGGTTGGTGCCGATGCCGGCACCGGGTGCCCCCCGCCACCATCTCGGGGTGACCCCAGCAAAACACCACGGCCAGGTCAGTGCTCTGCCATGGGTGCAGCTCCATGGCCTGTGCCCAAGGCTTCGGGCAACCAGCCACAGGGCTGGTGAGATCCAGCGTGTCCCCAGCGCCAGCAGCTCACACAACTGCTGCAACCACAAAAGCCGTTTTTCCCTCCCCGCTCTGCCGAGCCGCCCAGGCCCGCTAATAAAAAAAAATAATAAGGACATGGAAAATTCTATAATATCCCTTTCCAGCTTCTTGGATTTGGCTTTCGCTAATTCGAAGCAGACCCCAGAGGGGGTGGGGGGACTCAAATCGAACCAGAATCACGGCACGGAAAGCCAGTTTTCACAAAAAAAACTCCCTCAAGCCAGCAACCCCAACATTTGAATGCAGCAGGGAAGGGGGGGGAAAAAAAAAAGAAAGAAAAAGTTTAATGTGTGCTTAAAAACAAATGAGCAGTGGTATCATTTTTAATTAGGAGCCTATTTTCAAAGCCCTTATTACTTACAGTGCGCTCAGCATCCGAGTAATTTTCCTCTCTCGTAAAATCGTGGCAGGGGAAGGGGGAAGCGCCCTTTGTGCGGCCCAGAGCTTTGCGAGGGAACATTCACGCCAATTTGTCTGCAGTAATTGGTGCAGCTACAGAGGGAGGTTGGCAATTGATTATGTGAGTGGCTCAAGTTTTCCCGGGGAAGGGACCCTTCCCCCGATGTCACTTTTACATGTGCCTCTGGTTCGTGGCGCTTCAGGCCTCGTCTCCGTGCACCAGCACAACTGGAAGCTCATTCTGGAAAACTAATATGAATTCTTTGATTTTCCCTTCAAACTTGCTTCTTGCAAATTCCAGCTCGGTTTTTTCCTCTGGCAAACAAAAATCCCTCAGAGAAACCATTTCCTAGTGCGGCAAAATGCCGGGTCCAAAAGGCCCAGGGCTGGTGCTGGGCTGTCTCAGGAGAGTGAACCCCAACACCCGGCCCTGGTGTCAAACTGGAGCAACTGGGCCATGGCAGATCCCTGCTGCTGAGCCCCAGTATCACTCCAGAGCCCCTGGTCCCTGACATGACATGAAGGGAGAGCTGGGGGCTGGGCAGGGCCTGGCAGAGGTGCTGGAGCTGGTGGCAGAAGCAGGTAGCTCGTTACCTCCCCTCGGCTTGTTTGTTTTGGCAACTGATTAAAAATTCCCCCACGGTTCCTCCCCCTCCCGCTCTGGCTCCCAAATGTCACCACCAGCCGCTTTCGCCCTCCCTGGGCCAAGGCAGCTCCCAGGGATTGACCCCAGGGGACAGGGGTGCCAGCTGGGTGCTGGGGCGCAGAGCCCTGACGCGCTCACTGCACCCACCGCCAGCCACTTGCACTTTATGCTCCCCAAACTGATGCAAGGCTTCCCTGCCCCTCCACCCTCTCCTCCAGCAAAACCCTATTTTGGGAGGGATTTTTGTCCTCCCCCCAGCCATGGGTGTTGCATATGGGTGTTTCAGGGACCCTCAGTGCTGGTGTGCTTCTGAGTTCTGTGCTGTGCCAGTGCTGAGCCCCCCAACACACACCACGGATGCTACGGGACTCACAGCACGGAGAAGCTGAGCTGTCCCCCCATTGCCAGGACCAAGGGGTGTCCACTGCGGGTCTGGTGGCTCTGTGGGGGCAATGGCAGGAGCCCCCATGTGCCAGGTCCAGCTGCAGGGAGGGGGAAAAAAGCAAATCTGGAAGTACCCACGTCACACAGAGACAGGGTCGTATTTATCCCCATTCCTCCTGCTCCAGAAATTTCCCCCAGTCCCTCAATCCCGACACGACAAACCAGCCCTGAGTGGGGGGGGGGGTTAAAAAAAAAAAATCAAGTGAGGAAACATCTCCTGGTCATATCTGGGGTTTGGTTGTAGGTTGTTTTTTATTTAACAAGTGAAATTTCAGCATTTCCAAGAGCTCCCGACACCTCCATCCACACAAAACCCCAACAGGGCTTTGCCACCACCGGTGGATTTTAAGGCTTTTGGCAGGAGTGAGGCCAGAACACACAGGGAAAAGGCAAAACCCCCTCCTTTTTGATGTAAATAAACAAATTTTAGGATCAGTTTGGGAGGGACATTTGCCCTGGTGAGGTCGGGCTTCCCAGTGCAGAGCTGCACAAGAGCTGGGAAAAGGGCTGGAAAAGGGGGTTTCTCACTGATCATGGCTCTTCAAGAGCTTTTTTCCAACAAATCCAGGGGGAAGAGGTAATGTTTGAGCTTATGGAAAAAAAATAGGGGGGGGGGGAAATTGGGGAATTTATTTTTTTTTTTACATTTAACCTGCATGAAATTAAAAAAAAAAATTAAAAAAAATAAGAAAGAAAAAAAGAACAAAAAAACCCGAAAAACACCACACTAAAAATCCTAAAAAACCTACAAATTCCTGCAGAATAATTCACTGAAATCTGGTAGCAATTTTTAAACTGAACCCCCCCAGCCCTCCTTGTCAGCAATGATTTCATGAGTTTAAAACCTGCTTTATAAAGAAAGAGAAAAGAAGAAGAAGAAAAAAAATAATCTTTGTTCATTGCACATTTTGGCTTTGAATTGAGCCAGGCCAGACCTCTGCCTGTTTGGGACCCAGGCCAAGAGCCATATGCAGAAATAAAGTAAATAAATTCTGGTCAAAACCAGAATATTCTCCTTAAAAGTTACTTTAAAAGCAAAGAAAAGCAGCAACAAAATTGTCCCAATGTGGGTTATTTCCCTTTCTTTCCCTCTTTCCGGCAAGGGACGTGGCTCAGCGGTCTCAGCAATCCCAGGAGCTGCACCCAGCAGAATGGGACCTTTGAAAAAACCCAGAAAAAAAAATAAAATGCTATAAATGAGCCCAAGAAAAAGGCAAAAGAGGCTGGGGAATATTTTCTTGTGGTGATGGGGGGGGTATTACGCAGCCCTGTGCTGCTCCAGGGGTATCTGCACCCCCTTGCTGAGCCCAAAACTTGGCATCGAGGCGTCTTAGCAGCACAAATCAACCATGAAATGCCCTTTAGAAATAAAATCCAGGTTTGAGGAGGGGGCAAGAAAGGCTGTCAGGGCCAGGGGGCTCAGGTGGGGGCTGGCTGATACCAGGGGCTCCTGGCCATGGGCATCTGGCCGGGTGGGTGGCACAGGGGAACAGCCAGAGCTGCCCGTGTGGGATGGCATCAGTTTCTCACAGCAGCAGATTTCACTGAGGGAAATGGGGGGTACACAAATTTCCACTTGTTCCCAGCACAGATTTTCTAGACGGGTGGTCGGGAGCCTGCACATGGCCTGGGGTAGAAACCCGAGGGATGGAACAAAGGGCCAGATCCAGCCTCTGCGTCTCCACAGCAGAAACTTCAACCCTCACAAAAAACCCAGGAGGAGAAACAAAACTGGACCCCAAACCCCCCCACTTTGGTTTTATTTGAGGCATCAGGGATGACCTGCACAGGAAAATTAAATTGGGTTGGGATTTCCCCCCCCACACCTTGGAATGCTGTTTACAGGCAGTCTGGAAACAAAAAACAATCAAACAAAAAATTATTCTTGCATGTTCAGTGTTTTTCTGCCTGGGGTTAACACAAGGAATCGGGGCTGGGGTGGCTGCACCCCCCAGCCTGCCTGCACCCCCCAGCCTGCCTGCACCCCCCAGCCTGCCCACCCCCGGGGCTGAGCAGACCCCCCATCAGGGCTGGCAGGAGCCGGGCTGCAGCCACCCCCTCTAGCCCTGCCTCGGGTCCTGATGGTGACAGGGACCTACAGGTGCCACTGGCCGCTCCGTGGTCATTCCAACCTCGGGCCATCCCTGCTCCGGTTCCTGCAGGATCAGTCCCCGGGGCCCTCACTGGGAGAGAAGCAATGGGGTGAATTCTCAAGGGACGTAAGGTGTGCCAGGGCTGGAGAGCCCCGGGGCTGTCCCCAAGACAAGGCCAGTGGCCCTTCAGCCCCGTGAGGTTCTCGAACAGCATCGCAAAACCCAAACCAGGCAGAGCCCCTTCCCGGCCGCCCCGCGTCCCAGGGCCTCGCCGAAGCGAAAATAAAATCCCAGCCCTGCCTTTTCTCCTCCACCCACCCCCCTTTCGCCCCCCTTTCTCCCTCCCCGCGGGTGCCGGGCTCAGCAGCTCGGCAGGGCCAGCCTGGCAGCGCCCGGGAGCGGGGCCGAGCCCCGAGCCCCGCGGCCCGAGGAGCCGCGGCCAAACCGGCCCCGCCGGCCGGCGGGGAGAGCGCGGCCCGGGCCCCGCGGCTGCCTCGGGACGGGTGAAAACGGGGGAATCCTTCCCCGGGGCTTCTGCGTTTTGCGCCGTGTGTCACCCGATGTCGAGCAGAAAATTAAAACTGGATGTTAGGAGGAGAGCCGGGGGCCGAGTTTGCGTTCCTGCCGGCTGCTGGAGCTGGGACGGGGCGAGGGAGCTGCCAGGAGCCTGGTTTTTCGGCTTGAAAACAGGGAAGTGGCTTTTTTTAGGGGGGCTCGGATGGCGACGGAAAAGAAAAATAAAATGTAAAAAGTTCCAGAGTTTGTAAATATAAATAATTTGTATTTTATTTTATTTTATTTAAATAGAAAGCTGGAACAAAATCAGATCCCATCCCCGTCAGGCCGCTGCCGTTACTTCGGTGTTTGACAAACAACTTGGAACAGCAGTAAAATATACCCTGGGAATGCACAAATTATGCCGTGTAACATCCAGTATCTCAGTATGCACACGGGGGGTTTAGCAGGCAAAAGGGATGTGGGGATGGATAAAATAAACCTCTAGTGTATACAAAATCCCTGTTAAAATCGAGCTGATCCCTTGTAAAAATGATCAGGGCTTGCAGAGTTCCCTCTAAAAAAAAAAAAAAATAGAAAAGAGGGAGCAAATGTTGAAATAAAAACTAGGGGAGTATCAGTGTATCTTGCTTTAATTTTATTTTTAAAATAGATAATAAATTATTTAGCGTATTATTTATCACACTGAAATAATTTGAGCACAAGACAGACGGAGATTATGTTCCTGTTTGTTCAAGACTACAGAACGTGCCTGAAAATTCAGGCATTAAGCACAAGCTTCGTCCCTTCACAAACTGAAAAAAAAAAAAAAAAAATTATAATTTTTCTTGCTTTCGTATAGAAAAATATGGTTATTTGAAAGGATTAAAAGATTAAAGGATTACTCGATAACAAGGGTTAAAAATACAGGTCCAGACACAAAAGGGGTCGATAGAAATGCACAGAGAGGTTCCCCCCAAAGCGCCCTTCTCCTCTCCGGGCGCAAACCCGGCTCCTCGCTGCCAACTTTGGGAGTGGGACCGGGGAGGAGGAAAAAGGAGGAAAACCCCCACCTCAACCGCTCCCCCACCCCACCCTGGAGCCGCTGCACCGGCTGCAAAGCGGCCTGTGGCTTTAAGAGAGAACGGGGGGTGCAGAGAGGAGGGATGCGGGGGGGGGGGCAGAAGGTGGTGTTGGGTGGATGAACGAGGAGTAGGGGGGGATGAGGGGGCAAAAGGGGAATGGGGGGAGAGAGGAGGGGCACCCTGGATGGGATGGAGGCGGGGATAGAGGGGGCCCAGAATCCAGGGGGAAGGGTGTGGGGGGACAGGGTGAGCAGGGTACTGGGGTGGGGGTGACTGTCCGTTGGCCGGAGATGGGGGTGTCCGCGGGGATGGGGGTGTCCGCGGGCCAGGATGAGGGCGCGCAGCGGGTCTCCGCAGCGCGGGACCGGAATGACCGGGAGATGCCCGCGGGTGGGGGTCGCGGTGCCCGGTGCAGGGGCGGGCGGCCGGGCCCAGCGCTGCCCGCGGCTCCTCCCCGCTCTGCGGTAGCTCCGCGCCGGGGCCGCCCCCCCCATCCCTCCCCACCCCCCCAACCAGGGCCGGGGGGGGGGGCAGCCCCGCGCCTCCCGCCGCAGCAGCCGGGCCCGGGGGGGCCGCGCCGCAGCCCCCGCCACCTACCAGCACCATCCGGGGGCCGCCGCGCTGCCGGGGGAGCGGGGTCGAAGCCTTCCTCCTCCTCCTCCTCCTCCTCCTGCGCTGCCGCTCCCCGCCCCCGCACCGGAGCGTCCCCGCCGCAGCCGCCGGTGCCCCGGGCGAGGGGAGGAGGCAGCGGAGGAGGCGGCGATGGGGCCGGGGCGCTGCGGGCTGCCAGGAGGAGCCGTGCCCGGCCGGAGTGGGGCTTCACTGGGGGGGGGCGGGGGGGATGCCAGCGCTGCTTTTCCATAGGCGCCGCCCGGCCCTCTCCCCGCTTTTTATTTTTCTTTTAAATTAAAAATAATAATAGATTTTTTTTTTTAATTCTTCTTATTATTTTTTTTCTTACCTTCCGAAAATAACCATCGCCCCCCCCCCCCCCCCCGCCCGTGTCCGTCCCCGTCCCGCCGCCCCCGCGGCGCATGAGGCCGGGCTGGGCCGGGCCCCGCGCTCCCGCCGCCCCCCGCCGCCCCCCCCGGAGCTCGGCCCATGCCCCGCGGCGCCCGGCCCGGCCCAGCCCGGCCCCCCCCGAGGCGCTGAGGCCGGAGCATGGACCCCGGGAGCCAGGCGGAGCCGGGCAGAGGGTGACCGCCCGCCGAGGACACTTTGCCGGTGGCCTTACGGGGGAAGAAGGGGGGGCGGGGGGACTTTGATTACTATTATTATTATTGGGATTTTTAATGATTTTTTGGGGGCAACGTTTTTTTTTCCTCCTCCTTCGGCTCGGTGGAAAACACACGGTTTAGAACAAAATACCAAAAAAAGCCCATCCTCTTTGCTTTCCGCAGCAACTTGGAAGCCCGTTAATTGCACTTGGCTATGGTAGGTCCCATGACACTTTCATTTTCTCTTCTACTTTCCTTCTCCCCCCCCCCCCTTGCACCCCCCCTCGTGTGCGTGTGTTCGCGTGTGCATCCACGAGCAAAAGTTCGCTGCCGGGGAGGGGGCGGCGGGGCCGGAGTTTAATACGGTGGCAAGTGGGGGGGGGGGCCGGGGGTGCCGGGGTGGCGGAGGGAAGTTGCCGCCGTCTCTCCTCCCCCTGCCCACCCCTCCCCGCGGTATAAGGGGGGGGCTGGGGGGCGGGAGCAGGAGCCGCCCGGCGCGGGGAGGTCGTGGCGCTGGGGGAGGCTCCGCAGCCCGCGGATGGAGCTGAAAATGGCCGCTCGGCAAAGGGGCGGGGAGGGAGGGGAGGCCGGGGAGGCCGCCGGCCCCACCGACTTGAACTTGGAAGTGACGCCCCGACGGGGTCGCGCTCAAGTCCGCGCTGCGCTGCGCTGCGCGGGGCCGCCCTGCCCGCACCTCGGGGCTGGAGGGGTGGGTGGGGTGGGGTTGTCCCCCATCCTCGGTATAAGAAGAAAACCACCCCACCCACCCGGCCCCGTCGTCCTGGGTTTTTCCTGCTTCGCCTCTTGCCAGGCCGGGGGGACGCGCAGCGCCGCGGGCCCCCCCGAACCCCCTTTGAGCGCCGCGGGGCCTCGGAGGGAAGATGGATCCCGGGGAGGGGGGGGCGGCCGGCGAAGTTTGCGCGGAGCCTCCGCATCCCGCAGGAGCGGGGATACCCCCGGGGTTGTTTTTAATGCGGGGGAAAGCAAGGGGGTGGGGGGTGTAAACCCAAACCTCCATGGATTGGGGGGGGGGGTCCGCCAGAGACCGGCAAAAGTTGAGTGAAAAATCAGTTGTGCGGGGAGAGGGGCTGGCAGGGACCTTCCCCGGCTGAACGGGGGATTTTTTTTGAAAAGCGTTTCTCTTTGGGGAGCTGGAGGCAGGGCTGGAAAGGCGCACCGGGAGCGGTCCCTCAGCCCGGGCCACTGCAGGCAGCAATTAAACAAAACAACAACAAAAAAAAGCCCCAACCAAAATAAGCCCCATATATGCGTGTCTGAAGGGAGGTGAGAGCGGCGCTAAATAAATCGCCAACCTCGGGAGGCTGCGCCCGCCATCCTGCAGGGCTGAAACTCACTTTCACAATTAGGAGCTGGGGATTCCCTTTGTTTTTCCGTACGTGGCTCTCGCCCTCGCTTGCTCTCTAATTAGGTTTTATTAAAGCCTGCAGAATTGGTTGGTGGCGGTGGTGTTTCTGGAGTGAGAACTTGCGGTTTGGAGTTTGCCGGGCGCAGGGCTCCGCGCTTTTTTTTTTTGCCTTTTTTTTTTTCTTTTTTTCTTTCTTTTTTTTTTTTTTCCCCTTTCTCTTTCTCTCTTTGTGCGCTCGGGGCGGGAGGGACGCGGGGCTGCCCGTGGGGGTACCGGGGAACAGCGTCGAGATGATGCCGGTCATAAAATAAGTCCCTCACCCCCCGTCTCCTATTTCCCCCCCCCCTCCCCGAGAGGAGCGGAAGAAAAAAAAAGCGTCTGTCCGCGGGATGCGGAGGGAGGGAGCGCAGGGCGGCCCCCCCAGGGCCGGGGGGCGGGGGCATCCCCCTGCCCCGGTGCTAGACACCCCCCCCCCAAGCCTGGGTAGCGTCCCCTGGGGCCGCTGCCCAGAAGTTGCCCGTGAATCTGCAGGTTTTTTCTCTTCCCCCATCGCCGTATTGGCTCCGGTTGTTAAATAAATATATAAATAAGAAAACCCAAACCAATTTAAAAAAAAAAGGGCGAGCTGGCCCGGCCCGGCCCGGGGCCATCGGGGCACGGGGGGACTCGCCGACCGACGGGGGGGGCGTGGGGGGGGGAAGGGGACGGGCCGTCCCTTCCTCGCTCTCCCCAGCCCCGCAGCGCTTCGGCCCTGCGAGCCAAAGGGGGTTCCTACATCTTTAAATGGGATGTAATATTTTGGGATGGGCTTTTTTCATAACGTCACTTCATTCCTCGCTCCTTTTTTTTTTTTTTTCCCCTTTTTTTTTTTTTTTTTTTTTTTCATTTTCTCATTCTTTCTTTCCTCCCTCTCCCCGCTGCCCGTGTCTCGGATGGAGCCGCTTCCCCTCTAACTTCCCCGCTGCCCCTGCCTGCAGGCTGGGCGCGGACCCCCCCGGCCCCCCCCACTCCCTGGACGAAGATGAGCCTTTTGCCTCTTTGAAACGCCCCCCCCCATCCCCTAAACAAACAACAACAACAACAACAAAAGCGCTTTATTTTCCGGGGGGGGGGTAAATTTGCTTTTTATTTTTAAATTTTTTTTATTATTATTTTATTTTTTCGGGAGGGGGGGGTGGAAGTTGGACCTTTTTTTATTTCCTCCTCGGCCCCCCCTTCCGCGGGGCCGCCCCCCCTTGCCCTGCTGCCCCTCCACCCCCCCCCCACCCCCCCCACCCCCCCCCCGGGCCCCGCAGATCCGCTCTGGAGGAGAGAGAGAGAAAAAACGCCCGGACTGCTCCAGCCTCCGAAATGACTCAGTAACTTTTACGCCTCGAGTCTCAGCCCTGCAATTAGCCACTTTCCCAGCACGGCTCGGGATGTATTCGTCTCCTCTCTGCCTGACCCAGGTAACTGGCCCCCTCCGCGTCTCCCCCCCCCCCCCCCCACCTCCAGCTTCCTCCCCCCCCCTTCGCCGCAACAGTATTTTACAGTTGCAGTGAAAAAAAAAAAAAAAAAAAAAGAAAAAAGAAAAAGAAAAAGCAAAACCCCCCCCCTCGATAAAAATAATCATAACAGGGAAAGGGCGGGTTGGGGCCGGTGCAGGGCTGCTCGGAGGAGCTGCGTTTCCCTCTTGATTCCCCCCTCCCCCCCGCCGCCTTTTTTTAAGGTTTTTTTTTTGGTGTTTCTGGTGCTTTTTGGGGTTTTTCAGCCTCCGCTTTCACTTGGGGCGCGGGGGGGGCGGGGAAGGTTGCGTTGTGGTTTGGGTTCGATATTTTTTGTGCTGTGCCCAGAGGTGGGAGGTGTGGGGACGCCGCTGGTTTTGGGGGAACGGAGTGGGGTGCAGGGGGTCCCCGGCTGGGTTCGGGGAGAGTGGGGGGCTCTGGAGCTGCGGGTTTAGCCTTGGCTGCACCACCTCTTGCGTAGCATGAAACTTTTTCCTTTCCCCCCCCCCACTAGCACGGCTGCACATGGTGGGGTGCAAGGAGGTGGGGGGGCAAGTCTCTCCAAGTTCGGGACGATTTGCAACCAGCAGCACCGTGCCGGGCGGGTGGGCAGGAGGGTGGGAGGGAGTCGTGCATGGCAGGATGTGGGGGGCAGCCCTTCGGTCTCCGGGGTGAGGGGCGATGGTAGCCCCCGTCTGCACGTAGGGGTGTCAAGGGTGCAGCCCTGAGCCATGTGCATGGGGACACTGGTGTCACTCCAGGCCACGCCGACGTGGCCTGGTGGTGCGCGGCCACGCCAGGGCCCACGGCGCGGGCAAGGGGGGCATCCCCAAAGTCTTCCCCAACAGCTGGTACGACTGCAGGGGTGAGACTTCGGGGACCCCCCTTGCCCACACCACGGCTGCTGCAGCTCTGCCTTTGCTCTGTCCTTATTGATCGCTGATATTTATTTAATTATTGAGCTGGCAGCTTCCCCCCCCCCGCGGCTGGTAACCTCTTCCCTGCTGGCAGCTCCAAATCCGGCCTCGTGCCGCACCCCACGAGGGCTCTGTGCTGCTGGGGAGGGGGCTGCTGCCCGTCCCCCAGGCCTGTGCTGGGGGTTCTCCTACCAGACCACTATCCCTTTGGCCAGAGCTGCTGGTAGGATCTGGCCCCAGCTCAGAGCCTTGGACTCAGCTGCCCTGGGGTGGTCCTGGGGGTCCCCTCGGCAGCACCGCGGCACCTGCAGCGCGGGCTCCGGCCTCGGCCCCGGCTCCTGGGTGCGGTGCAGCCCGTGAGGCTGGTGCCAGCGCGGGCAGGGCCCGGGTGGGCAGCGCTGGGGCTGCTCAGATCACCCTGGGGACGGTGCTCCCCATCGTGTGGTTTACTTGGCAAGGGTCACACCTCTGTCTTTTTTTCTGTTCTATTCTCCATTCTTTTTTTCTCCTTTTCTTTTATTTTCTTTCTTTTCTTTTCTTTTCTTTTCTTTTCTTTTCTTTTCTTTTCTTTTCTTTCTTTTCTTTTCTTTTCTTTTCTTTTCTTTTCTTTTCTTTTCTTTTCTTTTCTTTTCTTTTCTTTTCTTTTCTTTCTTTTCTTTTCTTTAATTTCTTTTCTTCTTTCCCTTTTATTTTTTTTATGTTTTCTATTTTCTTTTTAATTTTTTTCAGTTTTCTTTTCTCTGTTTTCGTTTTTTCTGTTTTCTCTTTCTTTCTTCTTTTTTTATTTTCTTTCTTTTTTGTTTCTTTTTTTCTTTTTATTTTTTCCATTTTTTCATTTTTTTCCCTTTTCCCGTTTTTTTTTTCTTTTTTCTTTTCTTTTTTTTTGTTGTTGTTTGTTTGTTTGTTTGTTTTTACTTTCCCTTTCCTTTCCATCCCTTCTCTCCCACCCCAACTCCATCCTTCCGGGGGTCCCACCACCTCCCTGCCACTCCGGTCCCCGGCCAGTGCTGCGCTGGCAGTGCCCGTTGTTGCCAGCAATCAGGGCTGCTCTGATGTGGGAGCCACGCGGTCGCGGGTCAGGGCCGGCAGGAGCCGTTCTGCTCACAAACCCGTGCTGTTCCCAGCACTTCGCCCAGCCGACAGGGGGGACCTGCTTTTTCCTTGGCGGATCCCAGCCTTCGGAAGGCTCCAGTTTCCCCCCCCCCCCCCCCCACGCCCTGGTATAGCCTCAGCTCCGATCCAGCCTGGCTCGGATGGGATCAGACGTCGTCTGCACCTTCCGGATCTGGCCCCCCCGTCACCGCCAGCCGAGCTGCTCCCATCCCACCCGCGCGGCCGGGAGGCTCGCCCGGGATCGGGAGCTGCAGATGGTGATGTGGATACATTGGAACGTGCGCGGGAGCCGCCCTGCCCGCTGCCTTCGCGCATCTCCCTGCCGTTGCCACCGGCCCCTCGAGCCCGGCACGGCCGCTCGGACCCCGGCTACCGCTGGGCAGCCGCCCTTCCCGGCCGGAGCTGGTCCAAGCTGGGGCTTGGCAGCCCCGCGGTACCAAAATAACCCTGGCAAAGGCATCGCCCGCGACACACTCCCAGCCAGGGCCTCGGCCGAGTCTCCCATCAGGCGAGGAGGGTGACTGTGCCATCCTCAGCTCTCTGTCCCTGCCAAGGGTCTTCCTCGTGCTCCCTCAGCTCAGGGACAGACTGGGAAGTCAAGAGGGAGCTGCCTGGATTACCAGGGAAGCAGCACTCGCACTGCTGCCATGCATAAGGCCTCCCCCTGCCCAGGGGGAAGAGAGGGGAGAGTCTGGCTGCCAGGACTCCAAAATTACCCCAGCACTAAACACCCGCCGCTGCCCCCCCCCCCCACCCCTGCTCGCCTGCACATGTGTCCCTTGGGAGCCACAGCTGAGGAGCCTGTGGTGTTTCCGGAGCTGTAACTGTTACCCTTGGATCCTGCATCTGCAACAAAGTTGTGAGGCAGTGGGAGTTGGGATGCTCCAAAGGGGGCAGATGTACAAATATTATGATGCTCTGGTAAACCTATGGCTTGTCTCTGGCATCTAACAGTTTCCCTGACATGCCCTGAGCTCCCTGCCCTGACACCCACAGGCCAAGGTGAGATGCCTCAACAGCAGCCAGAGCTGGGGGAGCTGGGCATCCCACCAGGGTCTGTCCTGGGTCTCTGGCTGGACCCCGGTGGGATGCCCAGAGCCCACTGCTTGGTTCAGATCCATCCTTGGAGACAGGTTTGGGAGCAGACGTGATGTGCCCACGCTTTCTTACAGAGCCAGCAGCTGGGCACAAACCCCAACGCGTGCCGTAGCCAGTGGCACCCCATTCCGCTGCACCAGGGAGCGTGCGGCCAAGCTGGCCTGGCACAAACCTCTGAAGCGGCCAACGCTGTCAGCACCCAGGGAAACAGGCAGGCTGCAGAGCCCAGGGGATGGAGCCGGGCATCGCAGCCACTTGAGCTGGTTGCAGCCATGTCTGCCGAGTGCCGAGGGGCATCTCGCCCCTCCCCAGCCACTGCCCGTTGGCTCTGCACGTCACCCAGCTGCCACCACCAGCTCGGGCACATGGCCGTAGCCAGGAGCTGCCTACTGGGCATGTTTCACCAGGGCATCCTTTGGCAAAAAGCACCACGGCTTTTCAGTGAGGGAGGGGAGTGCCGGTGCTCACCCCCTCCACCAGTAGCTCCAGTGAACTGGTTTCCAGGCAGGAACTCAGAGCGCCTGCCAAAGGATGGGAGCAGCAAACCGGGCATGGCGGGGGGAGAGAGGGAAGGTTGCAACACACTTTCAGTTCTCCCATCTGCTGAGTATTGTTTGGGAAAAACAATGAGGCCGTTCTTTAAATGCAACCTTGGGGAGATCTTTGCTTTTCCCGCGCCGGCAGCACTGCCGAGGACCCCGCCACTTCTGCCCCATCTGCTCTTAAATCCTTGCCCAGGAAAAATAGATCCTGCTTGGAGTGTGGTTCCTGCAGCCAGCTGGGCAGGCTGGGCGGGCAGGATGAGGCCTGCTGCGCCAGAGATGCCGGCAGGGGAGAGCTGAGCGGCCGGCGCTCGCGCTGCGCCACTCTCCACCGCATCACCTTGAACTTGGCTGGGGCCTTGCACAATAAATCAGCCGCCCTCCTCCAGCGCGCCCGGGCGCCCGCCAATAATTCACCTTCCCGGGCAGCTCTGCCCCTGCCTGCGCGTCTTCTCTCCTGCCCGCATTTTGCTTCCCTCCACAGCAGGGCAGGGAAGGAGCCTGCGGGGTGCCCAGCGCTGCCAACCTGCGCACGCGGGTGCAGCCAACTGAACAAAGCCCCGTGGCCGGGGCCCAGCTCGCTGCACGCCGGCCTTGAGGCTCGCAGGGAATCGCCCCCTCCAGTACTTTTGGATTCCGTCCATTCTGGGTGGGCTGGGGATAGATGCCAGGAGCCATCACCTGAGCCTGCTTTGACCCGGTGGTTTATTGGTGGTTTATTTCCCCTCTTGCAGTGGTGGCTGCAACACGGCGGGGACGGGGATGTGCCGGCGTGGTGAGGCTCGGTGGGCAGAGGGGCTGTGTTGAGGGGTGGCTGTGCCGGTCTTGCAGCTTCTCTGAGAGCACTGGGCAGCCCTGGCACTCAGGGCTTGAGATTCCTTTGGGAAAACTGCTGTGGTGGCAGCTGGAGAATCTTCCTGGCCCAGGGCTGCCTGTGCCAGGGAGGGCCTGCGGGGATTTGGAACCCAGAGTGAAAGGGGGGGCAGTGTCCCTTGGCTTTGGGGCGATGGAGCCAGGTCTCTGCAAGGCAGGGCTCGCCAAGGATGGCCACTGGCACAGGGACAGCTTGCCTGCCAGGTTTCCAGCTTTCCTTGCCCAGTTCTGCCTGCACCAGCCTTCTCCATGCCCAGCCCCTGGACAGCCGTGGGGTACCCATTGTCCCACTCCAGTCATTCCCAGAGTGGCTACACCTGTCCTAGGGCCAAGCCAAGCTCTGGAGGGCAGGGATGGGGATGGTGGCAGAGATGGAGAGTGTCCCTTGCTGGAGGGGAAGAAGGAGGGCTGGGGGGCGATGTGATGGAAAAATATTGCCATGTGAGTCTGGCTCTGGCTGTGCTTGTGGCTCTTCTGGCACAAGGATGGCAGTTCCAGCTCTGCCAAGTGGTCATGAGACAGGGGCCAGGGGGCTCCTGTGACCCCCAGTCCCTGCAGCCAAGCTGGGGGGTGGGGGAGGCAAGTCCTGGGGATGTCAGGGACACAATCTTTCTGGGGGACCCACGAGGTGGGAATTTCTCCTGCGGCACCTCAGGGTGTGCCGGGCAGGTCAGGGCAGGGCAGTGAAGGTGATGGGGAGTGGCCAGGACGCTGGTGGGTGCTCAGACATGCCAGCTCGGGCTGGCACCATGTGGCATCACCAGTGATGACCCCACAGCACAGCCAGGGGCTCCTGGTGGTCTGAGAGGGGGCACAGAGGTGCCCAGTGCCAAACTCTTATGGGTTTTGGGTGCTAAAACACCTTTGGATGCATCAAATCGGCACAGGTGAAAGCATAATCTCACCCTCCCTCCCAGCACTGGCCAGATGAGCACCCTGAGCACCCATCTTGGGGGTGGGACACAGCCTCCTGGGATGTACCAGCTGCAGGGTGGAGACACACAGGATCCCCAGGAGCATCCCGAGGCCTGGCTGACACCCGGGCAGGCGGCTGGGCTGGCCATCCGTCACGTTGTCCCCGGGCAGGCATCTCCTGCTGCCGCGCCGCTCGGTGCCAGCTTGGCCGGGACCCAGCACCCTGTGCCCGCAGCCAAGGCCCGGCGATTCCCGGGGCCTGGAGAGGAGCTGGGAAAGGATCCCATGGCCCAGGTGCGGCAGCACTCACGCGCCGGGGGACCCACGGGCCAGCTCCTGCCAAGGATTGATTTCCCAGTTAACTTGACGCTGTTTTAAAAGTGCATTAATCCTCCTTTTCCCGGCCAGCAGCCAGCTCTAATCAGCATTTTGGGCAAAATCCCCAGGTCTGGGCTTTGGGCTGCCCGCCACGGGCATCGCCCTCCCAGCCACCACCGCCGCGCCAGGAGAGGCCGCGGCACCCTTAGGCAGCACTGCCTGGCACAGGAATGCCAGGATCTGGCCCTCCTGCCAACCCCTCTTCCCCAGGAGTTTGTTCAAGTCTGTAGCCAGGTGGATTTTATTTTTTTTTTTTAATGGGGTTTTATCTTGTTTTTTTTAAGAAGGCTTTTGCTCTCCTTGCAAAGGGCCCCTGCATTCCCTTTTGCGGGGAAACGGTATTTCACCGGCTGTTGTCCAAAAAAAAACCCCCAACATGTTTCTGATCACGAAAAACCAAGAAATATTTTTGCTTTCAAAGGAAAAAAAAAAAAAAAAAAAAAGCCCAGAGAGAGAAATGTTGATTTTCCACCCAGACATTTCCACTTTCCCGAACCAGACCCAAAAAACGAGAGGCACCACCCGGGATGCCATCCCGGGGGCACAATCCTGCTGGGGACACGATGGATGCTACGCAGGAGTCTCCCGGGCACCGGCAGCAAGGGCGATGGCAGTGCCAAGCTCGTGCCCCACTCTCTGCTCAGCCCCCCTTTGCTGGCTGCTCTGGTGGGCACGGGGGGGCTGCCAGGGCAGATGGAGAGCTCTGGTGACCTGCCAGCTCTCCCTGGGGACCCACCCGTCACCCGCTGCCCTCCTCACCCTGGTACAACCAGCAACGAGGCTGCTTCACCCCACGGCTGCTTGGGGGGGGCTGCGATGTGCCCAATCCTGCCCGTCCCCCCTCCCGCTGTCCCCTGGCTCCCGCCCGGCGATTCAGGAAGGCGAGACGGCGCGGGCTGAAATGTGACCCCCGCCACGCTGCGCCGCAGAACTCCCGTAGTAACCTGTGCGCCAGGACAGGCGAGCGCCGCGCCGTGAATACCAATGAAGTGGCGCTGGCGAAAAAGTGCAGAGTAAAGGGGTTTTTTTGATGGAAATGGCATCGCAGGAGAAAAGAGAGCGCGAGCGCGCAGGGGCGCGCGCCCGAAGCCTTGAGCCTCGCCCGCCGGCCGCGCGCGTGGGCAAGCGAGGGCACGAGCGTGTGCGCACACGTGGGACCCGGGAGTTTCGGGGGGCTGTGCTGGGGGGCCCGGGCTGTGCTGGGGGGCCCTGGCTGTGCTGGGGGGCCCGGGCTGTGCTGGGGGGCCAGGGCTGTGCTGGGGGGCCCGGGCTGTGCTGGCTTGGTGAGGGGGTTGGGATGGGGTGAGCGGGCAGAGGGGGCTGCGTGGGCAGGGCGGAGGGCTGCCACGGGCGGCATGTCCACAGGGGCCTTGGCGCTTGGTGCCGTGGCACAGCGTGGCTGCAGCCGCCGTGTCTGGCCGCGGGAACCGCTCGTCTCCCCCGGCAAAGCGCCGGTGATCAAAGGCGCGGGCGGGGAGCAAGTGGGCCTGTGCGAGCAGCACCCCTGGCCATGCGCCACCCCACCTTCCCGCTCTGCTCCCCCGGGAGTTTGTTAAACAAATTTCTCTAATTGCACAAGCCGAGGAGTTTGTTGAAGAAAAAAGCTGGGGAAATTCCCCTCCTCTGGGCCACCCCTTCCCCGCTCCCCCCAGGGCAGCTGGCAGAGAGCAAGTCACTCCCCAGGCCCCCCTCGGCTCTGCAGGAAGCTGCGACCCCGGCGCCTGCGGGGTGCAGCTGTGGGGTGTCCTCAGGTCACCCCAGCCTGCGCTGGGACGTCCCCCGCTCACCCTCCACCGAGCTGGGTCTCCCGGTCCCCTCTCATCTGCTCCTCGGGGTCACACCCTGTCACCTCAGGTGGTGACACCCTGTCACCTCAGGCACTGACACCCAGCACCCCACCTGCCCTTGCCACCGGTGTTCCCAGCGCTTGGCTGAGCCCCTCCTGGATGTGGCCTTTGCAAGCTGCCCGTGGGCAGCCCCCGGCGCAGGATCCCGTCGGATTAGCAAACGTACGAGATAAAAGCCTGGGCTTGGCGGCAGCTCTTCCCGGGGGGGCCGTGGTAGCAGCCCTGCCAAGAAGGGAGGATGCGCAGCCGGGCGCCTGCCCCAGCCCCTGCTGAGGTCATGGCTATAGATAGCCCGGGAGGGCACGGGGTCCCTGCACACCCGTGCCAGCTCCACCAGGAGCCTTGTGGGCACCTGCTGCCTCGGTGGGGAGACACTGTAGGGGTCTGAGAGTTTTTGATGGGGGCGTTGGCTGAGCCAGCCACTAGCCATCACTAGTTGGCCAACTGGTGCTGCAGGGTGTGTCCAGCACCACCAAGCATCACCTGGTGCCACCCTCCCCTCACCAGCAATGCCAAGTGAAGTCCCACAGCCAGTGACTGGGGGGGGGGGGCATTGGCTGTTGGTTCCCACCAGGTTTCCTCCCACAGCAAAAGGAGCTGCCAGTACTGGGGTGCACCCATGGGTGCCAAGCTGCTGGGTTGGGGTTTGCCCCCTCCAGCTGCCCAGTCTCAGTGCAGTTGGGCTCCCCCCAAAAAGTGGGCGCATGCCCGGGGTGCCCCCACGGGGCCCTGGAGCGCCGGGGTGGCTGGGGAAGGCGTCGGCGATGGGGGCACTAAAAATAGAGCGGAACGGGGATCTTAATGGGACTTTGTGGGAAACCTGGAAACATTTTCTCATCCCTGTAAATGAGTCCAGATGCATTAGTGATGACTGCATCGCATCCTGAGGTACCGCCGGAGGGAACCAGGGCGCGCACACCCGCCTTGCGGTGGGGAATTGGTTGGAGAAGGGAGCTGCCAGCAGCAGTGCCAGAGCTGAGCCACGGCCTCGTCGTGTCCCATGTGGGGATGGGGAAGGGGACAGGAACTCGCTGGAGCTTGCCCAGCGTCGCTGTGGCGCAGAGCCTGCGTGCACGGGCTGGTCATGGCACTGTGACCCCCAAACCTTGGAGCTTTCCAAAGCTTCCCAGGGCCTGGGGCAGGTGGTGGGGGCTGCTGAGGTGACATGGACACCCCCCAGTGCCAGGGTCAGCACCACACCCCCTGGCACTCAGATGCACCCTGTCGTGGTGTGGAGCTGGCAGGATTCATCCCGACTGGGGGTTTCTGACTGCTTTGCTGTGGGGCGGGTGGCCAGGGCATTGGCTCCACTCAGGGACCTTGGACTCCCCCAAGGGATGGCTCAAGGCCAGCCCAGGCAAGTAGCCCAGGGTGGGTGGCTGGTGGACTCCACATCACGAGGCAGTTTGGCATGGCAGTCTCTGTGGAATGGCAGTGTCACTAAGCAGTTACAGTGGGGGCCTGGGAGGCAAGGACAGTCTCACTTTGTGCCTCAGTTTACCTCCAGGTGGGAAACAGCACCCAGCATGGGAGAGGGGCACCCGTCCCCTGCCCCAACCCTGGGTGCTGATTTGTCACATGGGGGACAAGGGGACCAGCCACAGGCATCAGCCTCCACGCTGGGCACCACCAGAGCCCAACGTCCCGAACAGAGTCCCTTTGTCCCTGCCAACCCCCACTCCTGCCACTTGGGAGGCATCCAAAACCCTCCCGAAATAGGACCCGGTCGGGCTTAGCCTTTGAGTCTCCCCAGGAAGGCTCTGCTGAGCTGCCCAAAGTGGATGAACCCCCCTCCCGTTAAAGCGGCCCCGTCCTTCAGCACTGGGGGTGCAGGGACCGGCCACACTCGGGGCAGTGCTTGTCTCCCTCATCTCCCTTTGCTCTCCAGCAGAGCCTGTTGCCACCCTGTGCCTCAGTGTCCCCATCCCAAGCTGAAGGGTCCTACTAGGGTGTTCCCACCCGCCCGGGAGCTGCTGGAGCTGAACCGCTGGCACATCCGTGGTGCAGCGAAGGCGATGGGGCTGCAGGGGGGGCCGTGAACTCTTCACCGCCGGAGCTCCGGGGGCGGCCGATCCTCCCGCAAGGTCGTCAGCTCCTTGGCCAAAGGCCGGGGCTATTTTTACCTGGTGACTTGCTCCAAGCCGCCAGGGCTTGGATTTGCAGAGGGGTGAGCACCTCCAGCCCATCGTGGGGTGCAGAGGCACCCCTGGTGCCAGTGAGCACCTCTGGGAGAGAGCTGGGGACCTCTCTCTGCACCCCCACACCTTTCATGGTACACAATGTGTGTGGGGGGAGTTAATCCCCTTTGGAAATGCCAGGATGGGGCAGACAGGGCTAAAAATATGTTGGGAGGGAAATAAAACCTACTGCGTCAGGGGCTAAAGCTGGGCTCAGAGCCCTGTGCTCAGGGCTCAGGCCAGGGGACCTGGGGGGGCCCTGCCTGTGCCCCAGGGCTGGAGGGGGCTTCTGAGCCCTTCCTGTGGTGGACGTGGTGTCTCTGGTCCTCTGGTGTCTCCTGCCTCAGTTTCCCTCTGCACTCCTGGGGATGCAAGTGCCACCATCCCTGCTTCACATCCCAGCAGCTCCCAGGCTGGGACCCCCCAGTCCAGGGTGGGCAAAGTGCTGGGGCTCAGGCACCAGTTTGGGCCCCACCATGTGCTGGGAGCAGGGCTGGGGGCCACGGGCTCTGCACAGACCCAGGCAGGGCTGGGTGGAGGAGCTGGCAGAGCTGGAGCCTCCTGGCAAAGCCCCTTTTTTTTTTTTTTCCAGTTCTAGAAAACATTTACGTTCCTTGGAGCCGCAAGGGAGTTTTGGCTGGGAAGCCATGTGGCCCTGGCACTGCCAACCATGGGATGTTTCCTGGGGTGGGGGGACATCTTGGCTGTGGGCTGGGTCCCCTCCAAGCTCCCCCTGTGCTCCCCAGAACCCATCAGCCACCATTACATCCTGCCTCTCTGTCTGGCCTGGCAGGTGCTGTGCCTCAGTTTCCCCATCTCTGGAAAGGCAGCTCCACATCCTGGGAGCAGGTGGTGTCACCCTGGGGAAGCAGCTGAGCCGTTGGTTCCCATGCCCTGAGGGGGACAGGCAGAGACAGCACCGGGGGGTACTGAGGCACCAGGGGGAAACTGAGGCATGAGGGGAAACTGAGGCACGGGAGTGATTGAGTTTGCAGGAAGGCAGCGAGTAGCCCCTGGCACTCCCACCACTGAGTCTCCCTCCCCAGCAGCCTGCTGGCTCTTCTGCCCACTGGTGCTGGCAGTGCCCTGGGGCACCCTTACCCTTTCACACCCCGGGCTTGCTGCTGCCCAAGTCGGGATGTCTTTAACAAAGCTGGGGACTAGCAGTGTCAGTTCTTGCTGGAGGTGAGGGTGTGAGAGGGCAGACCAGAGGCAGGGTGATGGGTGCAGGGTTGGGGCACTGGAGGTGAGGTTGCCTGCAGGCAGACCAGAGGCGGGGTGACGGGCACAGGGTTGGGGCACGTACCGTGCTGCTGGAGAAGCTCCCCCAGGCTTCATCCCACCTGGGCACCCCCCGGCCTCCCTGGGGAGGGCTGTGCCGGCTGGCACAGGCCCTGGCAGCACTGGCACCTGAGCCTGGGGCTGCCCAGGGAAGCTGCTTTTCCTCCTGCCTGTTTTCCAAAGCTCCTGGCAGGTTCGGCGCCTGCCCTGACCTCCCCTGACCCCCGTCGGCAGCCTCGCCGCGCTTCCCGCACCCCTGGGGGCAGCTGCACCACCCGCCATCACCGCCAGCCCCGGCACGTAGGCACAGGCCAGTGGCCACCAGCCCACCACCCGTGGGCCACCAGCCCACCGCCCGTGGGCCCTGCCCGCTCTGGCGCGGCTCAGAGAGCCCAGCAGGGTGGGTTGGGGACAGATTGGCAAGGGGTCTGTGATGAGCACCAGGTGCTCTGGTCTGATCCTGAGTGGGGCTGAGCACCAGGGCAGTAAATGAAGCAGAGGTGCCCCTTCCTGGCCCAGCAGCCATACTGGACGACCCTCCCAGCAGGGTGGTCACACCCGGAGCACTGCGGGCACTTGTGATGGGCGCGGGTATGGGCTGCAGGATGCTCTCAGCTCTGGTGGGGGAAAAGGCCCCGGGTGTGGGGACAGGAGTGGGGGAAGGTTGCACCGTGTCCCGTTGTCCCCTCTGCCCGTGCCAGAAGTGCCAGCCGGGCCTCCCCAGGCACTGGGGCTCTGTGCCCTGGCATGGGCTGCCAGGAGGGGGTTGGTAAATGCAGGGCTGGGTCATCCCCACCCGGCTTAGCTGCCACTGCCGGGAGCTGTGGGGGGAGCGTGGCCGCCGCGGCCTGTTCTGCCCCGTGGGCAGCTCTGGGGTGTGCACAAGGGTGCCCAGCACAGCTCGTCCTGTCCTGGCTGCTCCCTCCTGCTGCCCCACGTGCCTCAGTTTCCCTCCACCAGCGGGGCAGTGCCACCCTCCAGGGCTGGGGAAGCCTTGTTAGGACTTGCTGAACAGGCCGGGAAGCTCGGCCACGCCAGCAAGCAACAAAAATTATGAATAAGCTCTTGTTAATAAATATTTTATAATGAATCTGAATAGATTTCCTCCTCTGGAGCAATTATTGTAAAATGGGCTCTAAGACAGTGCAGGGCTGGTCCTGGGAAGGGCTGGGTGCATTTCAGGGCCTAAGTGCTTTCTTCCATCCCCTCTAATGAGCACTTCCCAATCATTCGCATCTATCTCGGCAACAGGTCTCATTACCAGGTTAACTTATTACCCAGAGCTGCTTTAGAGAACAGTTAAGAAGCGGCTGCCGGAGGCTTTGCTGGGGCATTTTGTCCATGCCAACAGCACCTGCGGGCTCCAGCAAGGGGGAAACCAAGGCTGAGGTGGGGAGTCAGTCCCTGCCATGCCCCTCTTGAGTACTGAGATTTTGGGCTTTTCAGGATTACTGGAATATCTCCAGCTGCATCCCCCCTCATGCTGTGCCAAGGCTTCCCATGGGGGCATGGCCCCCAGCACCAAACTTGCCAGCCCCTGCCTGGGCTGGCATGGCCCGGCAGGAGCAGCAGTGGGAGCCAGGAGCACTGCAGGGGTGTGGGGCTGCCTGACAGGGGAGGGAGCTGAGCATCCTTTCAGAAAAGAAACTCTGTGTGGTCCCTGGTGGGCTAGGATGTGGCAAGGGGATGTGCCACCCGCACCCTCACTGCGGGTGGCATCCTGCCCCTCCCTGGGGCCAGGGCCATGATAATGGTTGAGCAAAACCTGCTGCTGAGGTGACTGTCCGCTCTCGTCCTCCTCCTCCACACCCCCCCCCAGTGAAAACTGCTCAGGAATTTCCTGAGGAAACGTTTTTTCCTTGGAAAATTCAGGCTGTTTTGCTGAGCCTGACCTGTTTGGACAAGGCACTCGAGCAGAGGATGCTTGGAGGCCTGGGCAGCCCGTGCTGTGGTGCCCACCCGCAGTGTCCACACCTGGTGCTGTGTCCCTGCATGGCTCAGAGCATCCCCCATTGTCCCCAGGGTGGGTGGCACCCACCACGGCCGAGCACCCAGAGTGCAGAGCCCCAGCACCGGCCAAGCTGGTGAGGATGAGCAGGAGCATGAGGAGAGGCTGTGAAAACCCAGGCTGCTGGTGCAGTTAATCCTGGCACGACGTGCCCAGCTCCAGGCAGAGCATCACTCCTTCCC
The DNA here is from genome assembly GCF_020740795.1 of Apus apus. Lineage (NCBI taxonomy): Eukaryota > Metazoa > Chordata > Aves > Apodiformes > Apodidae > Apus > Apus apus. Next base: position 1,138,240 of record NC_067305.1, read on the forward strand.
TCCCTGCTCCACATCAGGACTGATGCCAAGACCCAGCCAGGCTTGACCCATGCCTTAGTTTCCCCTCGCAGCATCTGGCAGGGAAAGCCAGTGCTCCCCCAGTCCCTGGAAGCAGGAGGTGAGGGGGGCCCTGTGCTGGGGCCAGCAGCACCCCGACGCAGGCGTGCTCCTCCCTGGGTCACGGGGCTTTACAAGCCCGGGCTGGATGGGGCCCAAGCACAGGCTCTGCTGCCAGATTCCCATCCGGAAATGCCCCGGGAGCAGCCTCGTCTGGGGTATTGCAGCACGTCTCTGCTTCCCAGCCCTGCAAAGGAAAAACAGCAGCAGAAACACTTTAACCAGCCCTTTGCCAGCACACTGTGCTGCTGGCTGGGATGGAGGGACAGTGGGGATCAGGGACAGGGTTGGGGACAGATGGGAAGCACATCCCTGCCTTTGCTTCCTGAAGCAGAGCTGGGCATGAGGTGAAGCTGGGCAGTGTCAGCCGAGGCGGTGTGCCCAGCCCAGAGGCTCACCGGCCACACTGTGCCAGGATGCAGGGCTTGAGGATGGTCCCCAAGTCCTCTGATCTGTCCCCTCAGCACCCAGCTGCAGCCATCCCACCCTTCCAACCAGCTGTCCCGGTGCCCCCCGGCCGCCCTCGCCTGGCCCCGCTAAAGCAGCTTAACTCCACACGGCATCTCGGCGCGGGATAAACCGGGCGGGAGGGAAAGTTGGCGAAGGGCTGATCGGCTTTCGGTGCTGCACGTAATCCTGGGGAGGGTGGGGGAGCCCACGATTGTTTCGGGGGCACCAGGGGCTGTAGGGGTTTCTGAACACAGTTTTTGGGGGGTCTTGCAATGGGTCTAAGAGGGATCTGAACATCCTTGGCACTGTCGTGATGGTGGGGCAAAGTTGTGTCTGCCCAGAGCCCCCCAGGAACCAGAGCTTGTACTTGCTTCCCTGTGCCAGGGCACTGAGCAGCCCCTGACCCTGACAGTGAGGACGAGCAGCACCCAAGGGTGCTGCCTCCCCCAGGAGGGATAACCTGGTTCTTGCCTGACATCCCTGCAGCAGTGCCCGGGATGGCACTGCCCAGCAGGGATGGGGACAATAGTGCAGTGCCCCCCACCCCAGCCCTGAGGCCAGCCCTGCTGCCCACTGCCTGGGGAGGGATGGGATGGCAGCAATTTGTAGGGCTCGTCTGGATAACTGGCCACCAAGGAAGATCAGCCGCCCACCGCCCCGGCCAAGTATTGTTTTTGGAACTCGCTGCTGCTTTTTTCGGCTCCTGTCTTACTTCTCTTTGACCTTCTTCCCTGATTTAAGACATATGCCCAGCCCCTGCCCAGCTGCACTGAATTAGCAGCTGCTGCTGGGGAGGGAACCAGAACCTGCCGTGTGGGGCTGCAGCCTCTCCTGAGCCAGGGACCAGTCCCCCAGGCAGGATGTGTCCACCAGACAGAGCTGGGTCCCCTGTCCCTTGGGTATGGGGGGACACTCGCAGGGTCACAGCTCTGGTGAAGCTGGGTCTGGAGCAGGGGCTGTTGGCTCTCCAGGGTGGTGAGGTCTGAACCAGGGTGGTGCTGGCAAATAATGGGGTCTCTTCTTGGGGGTAACTTTGAGGGGTTAGTGGGGCTGTGCTGGTGGTTATTGGCATCTGTGCTGGGTTTGGAGGATGGGAGGGTCTGCGCTGGGGAGTCTGTGCCCAGTCACAGAGGGGTCTGTGCTGGGGACACTGGTCAGGGGACAGCAGGAGCTGCACAGAGGGCTCTGCGCTGGCTCTTAGCAGACTTTGTGCCAAGGGAGGGGGTCTGAGGCTGTGCAGGGGCTGGTTTGGGCTTCACAGGGTCTGTGCTGGACTTGGGGGTGAATGGGAGTTAGCAGGGTCTGTATGGAGCCAGTCCCTGCCAGGGAACACTGTTCCCTCCCAGAAGGGTCAGTTTGGGACAGGGCCAGGGAATGTCTCCCTGCCCTGGGTGAGCAGGGCCAGCTGCTGTCTCTGCTGTCTGCTTCTGTCCTCCCCCAGCTCCTGTCTGCGGCCACCTCCTGGATCCCCACCCTGGAGCAGCACCTGCTGGGGGGTGACTCGACCCCAAGCATGACCCTGTGAACCAGGGCCATGGCACGGTGGTGGTGGCTACCACTGGCCCCCCACACCTGGCACTGCCAACATGCAGCAGGACTTGAGCACCAAGCTGGGCTTCTTCCTCCTCCATTCCTCATCTGTAGCGACCCTGAGGGCCAAATCCTGCCCTGGGGAACCAGCTTGCTGCTGCCCCAACCATGCATGGGGATGCTTCGCCCTCTCCCTGCTGTTTTCCAAGCAGTGCAGATTCCCCTGGGCGGGCTCCCGACACCTCTCCATCCCCCCCAGCCAGAGAGCACCAATTTGCCAAACTGGGGGAGAAAAAAAAAGAGAATGGGATGTGGAAAGGAGGGGCCAGGGAGAGGGATGAGTTTTCCTTGTTTTCTTTAAAGGCTGGACTGGTCCAACAGATCTTGCCAAGTGGAAAAAGGCAGTCAGAGCACGCCTTGTACACTGGGCCAGGTGCCAGTCTCCAGACTGGCCGCAACTGGGGCAAACTGGGGGAATTTCCTGCTGATCTGGAGGGATCAAAGAGGTCCAAGGCACTCGTGGCCCTTGGGTGCTGTGGTCCAGCAGCACAGCGGCTCCAGCGGGCACCGTGTTGGGTGGGATTTCTGCACCTGTTGGGAGTGGATCCCAGCTTGTGCAGTTGGGAAGGGGAGGGGGTCCAGGCGCTGCCGAGGTGGGTGATTTGCACAAGCCTGTGCCTCTCAGTGGTACCACCAGCTCCAGCAGGGTATTGGCCTGGGGGCGTTGCAGCCGGTGGGATTTTTGGGGGACTGCCTGGACAAGATGGATCCTGCTCCTTGGGGAGGGGTTCACCATTGCTGTGCCTGTGCTACAGCTCTTCCTCCAGGTCACACTGGGATGCAGCCTGGCAGGGTGTCCCAGGTGGGTCCCTGCAGGGTTCCCAGCCATCCTGGGGTGGGTTTGGGGAGGTCTCAGCTGGGTTGTGACCCCCTGTCCCTCTGCTCCCACAGGATGAATTCCACCCCTTCATCGAGGCGCTGCTCCCCCACGTCCGGGCTTTTGCCTACACCTGGTTCAACCTGCAGGCCCGCAAGCGCAAGTACTTCAAGAAGCACGAGAAGAGGATGACAAAGGATGAGGAGAGGGCCGTGAAGGACGAGCTGCTGAGCGAGAAGCCAGAGGTGAAGCAGAAATGGGCCTCGCGCCTCCTGGCCAAGCTGCGCAAGGACATCCGGCCCGAGTGCCGCGAGGACTTCGTGCTCTCCATCACGGGCAAGAAGCCCTCGTGCTGTGTCCTCTCCAACCCCGACCAGAAGGGGAAGATGCGTCGCATCGACTGCCTGCGGCAGGCGGACAAGGTGTGGCGGCTGGACCTGGTGATGGTCATCCTCTTCAAAGGGATCCCTCTGGAGAGCACCGACGGCGAGCGCCTGGTCAAGGCCGGCCAGTGCACCAACCCCATCCTCTGTGTCCAGCCCCACCACATCAGCGTCTCTGTCAAGGAGCTCGACCTCTACCTGGCTTACTTCGTCCGTGAGAGAGGTGGGTGCTCGAGGGGCAGAGCCAGGACATGTCACCACCGCAGCTGCATCCCTGGGGGGGACATGTGTTCCATCTTTCCCATCCTTCATTGTTTCTCCATCCCCGTTTTGGGCTCAGGAACACGCTTCCCGTTGCAGATGGTGCGGAAAGGAGCCCAGTGCTCCCCACCCTCCAAACTGCTGGCCCCATGGGTGCTCCCACCCTGCCCTCAGGGCTCCTCTTCCCAAGCCGGGACAGATCCAAACTGCCCAGGGGGTGCAAGACAGAAAGGGGAGGAGCAAAGTGGTCCCTGAGGGTGATCCTGGCTCTGGGCATCCCAAGAGGGGGGCCTGGGGGGGTTAAGCCCACATCCTGCAGGTGAGCAATGTGGACAGGGAGGGGACAGTCTGTTCCCAACACAGTTCCAGAGGCTGGAGCTGGGAGCAGTTTGGCAGGGCCAGTTTGCCATGGGCTGTGGTCCCAGCCCCTTGCCAGTGGGTGGCTGAGGCCAGCTGGGGAGGGGGCAAACCCCAGCAGCTTCACTGTGTGCCAAGAGGGTGCTGCTTCCCTGCCCTTCACTCACCCAGGCGTCCCACTGACCTGCTGGGAGCACTGAGCTGGTTTCGCTACAGCAAGGAGGGAGGGTCAGAGCTGCTCTCAGAGCTTTGACAGTCGAAAGGGGGAAACTAAGGCACAGCACTCAGGGCTGGTGGCATTTCCCAGGCTCAGAGGATTGGGTCCTGACTGTTGACTCACACCACTGCCTGCCTGTCCAGACAGGGAAGCTCACAGTAGCTCGGGTCAGATTCTATTTCATCCAGGCAGGTTGGGTGTCCCCGGCTGTTGACATGCTGGCACAGACACGCTGCTGGCAGCAGGGGTCCCCCACAGACCCCTACATCCCCCGACACTCCCAGGTAGGTGGGGAGAACAGGGAGATGCAGCATGATCCCGTGGGCGAGGGCAGGTCTTGATTTCACTGAGCCAGAGGGGCTGTGACGTGTAGCCCTGAGGGGTGGCCAAGGGGCTTGCAGCTGCCTCATGGCCAGGACTTGGGTGCCCCCCATGCACACCCACAGCATGGGGTGACACCACATCCCGTGGCCCCGTGAGTGTCCCCATCAACATGGGATGGGGGCAGTGTGGGGCTGGTGGCTCCTTGTCTGGCACTGGCCAGGGCCCAGGAACAGATGGTGACACCCGAGAGGACACGGTGGTGCCAGCAGTCCCAACAAAGGAAGTGGGGGGCACTATCAGTCATGATGGGCACAGGCAGCCAGAGATGGCTCTGCCCCTGCTCACTCAGTGACACTGGGTGTCACTGGGGAAACTGAGGCATGGCAGGCATGCCACCCACCCTCCAGGGAGCTGTGTGTCCCGGGCAGGGTGCCAGGGGGGACGGTCAGGCCCTGGTGGCTTTTGGGAAAAGGACACAGCCTGTGCCAGTGGATAACCAGGACCAGATCCTGCCCCAGGGCACAGGGGGCTGGGTCATGGGCCGTCATGGGGTGCCCGTGTGCTGTTGCACACACGTGTGCAGGCAGGACCTGTCTGCCCAGCCACGTCCCCTGACGTGTGCGCATGTGTGGTGCTGGTGCCCATGCACGTGGCTCAGCTGCACAGGGGCAGGCCAGGGACTCACAGGGCCTGGCACCACCATCTCCCAGATTCCAACTGGGAACAGCGGGAGCTGTGCTAGGATGGGGCACCCCAGGGCTGGCTGGGGTGGGGGCAGGAGTGCCCTGTGCAGGATGGGGCAGGGGCTGGTGGGCAGGGGTGTCAGGCACTGGGCTGAGACATGACCATGCTGGGCTGAACTGGGATGGGGTTACTGGGCTGAACTGGGCTGCTGTTCTAGCAGCACCCCATGCTGGCTGGGGTGGGAGTGATGCAGACTGGGCATACCAGGCTGGACTGGGGGCACCATGCGCTGGTGTGACTGGAGGGGTAGTGTCACACGGGGGGGTGCGGGCTGGGGGTACCCAGTGCTCAGCCGGGCTGGGAGAACCCCCACACTGACTGGACTGGGAGCCCTACGGTGGCCATGCTGGTAGCAGGGACCAGGACACCCACGACAGCTGTGATGGGGTCCCCTCTGCCCATTGGGGTGCCTGTGCCAGTGGGCTCCCTGGTCACACTATAGCCAGTGGGAGTCCTTTGGGAGGTGGGTGTCTATGGGGACGTGGGAGTCCCTGGGGACGTGGCTGCCCCCCTGCCACCCTCCCCCCCTTCCCCAGCGACCTTGACCCCGCCGTCTGGGTCCCCAGCAGCCGCAGTCACCTGACTGTCTAATTGGGAACACGGGGCTGTAAATACTCCCTGATAAGGCCTGGCAGCCTCTCGCTTTCCCTGTTAAGGTCGCTCTGGGCTGTGGTTAAGGGGGACTGGGATAGGCCAGTGACACCAGCTGCGCCGGGGATGGGACCCCCGGGGCGCCGCAGGGTGGTGGGCATCGCCCTAGTGCCCCTCCCCGCTCCGCAGCCAGTGCTTTCTGTGGAGCCGCGCTGAGCGAGGGCTTCTCTGGCGGGGAAACTGAGGCACGGAGGGAACTGGGGGTGGCCACCACACCAGTGTTACTCGGTGCTGTGCGGCCGGGCAAGGCGATGGCACCGCTCGGGGTGTGCTGGGGGGTCCGCACAGACTTGCTGCCTGCGCCGGCCGAGCTCGCTGCCTGCTCACTCCTGCTCGCTGCTGCCGCACACTTCCCTCTCGGCACATCTCCCCCTGCAGCCAGCGCCCCCCCCCCGCCCCGCAGCACCCCCAGGCCCAGAGCAGGAGGCTGGGGTGGGGGGAATCTTGCGCACGGGGATCCCCTGGCTGGGCAGCTCCAGCCTCCGCAGCCTCCGCAGCCCCCTGTTATCAGGCCAGAGCACGTGGGCTTGCGGCCCCCCCGCCTCCACCCGCCCGTTTTGCTGGTGTCAGCACAATTTCCCAGCCGCTGCTCTGGCAGCGCCGGGGAGGGGAGGCGGCCGTGGGAGCCCCCAGCCCTGCTCCCCTCCATTCGGGGTCCGGGGCAGCCTGCAGGGGACTGAGCTCCCAGTGCCCCTTCCCCAGGACCGGTTCCAAGGGCCAGCTCTGCCCCTCAGCTCTGTCTTGTCCCCCATCCCTCTACCTGGAAGACCCACCCGGCCTTCTGCACCCCGGGGTTTATGTGGGGAAACTGAGGCATGAGCGATGTCAGGCTGGGGGGGAGGCTCCATCCCAGCCCCGCTGGGCATGGGGGGGAGCTGTTGTGGGGTGCAGGGGAGCACTGGATGCCTGGATCCAGGATGCGTGGGTGCAGGGTGGGTGCAGGGTGGGTGCAGGGCTGGGAGCAGGATGGATGGGTGCAGGGGGTGCAGGGTGGGTGCAGGGCTGGGCTGTGCACACCGCAGTGGGGGAGGGGCTGGCGCTGCAGCCCAGCGCTGGGTGTGCGGCGGGGGGGGCTGAGGGAGGGGGGAGCTCCGAGGTCGCTGGTGAAAGTCAAAAGCATTGCAGTAAAATGGAAATCAATCTCCCAGCCGATGTGCCAGGACCTCCGGAGCGTTACGGAGAGATTCCTCCCGGCAGCTCCTGACGGCAGCGACCAGTCTAGGGGGGCCGGTGCTCCCCTCGCTGTGCCCTCCCCCTTGTGCCTCCATCCCCGTATCCCTATCCCTGTACCCCCATCCCTGCATCCTGCAGCCCCCCCATCCCTGCACACCCAATCCCTGGACCCCCATCCCTGCCTCCCCCTCTATCCCTGCATCCCCATCCTGGTACCCCCATCCTGGGACCCCACCCCACAGCCGAGGGGAGGCAGGGCAGGGTGGGTGCTGTCCTATAGCACCCGTTGGGGTGCTCTGGGGCTGGCAGGGTCCCCGCAGCCAATGTACCCTGCGGGGTGGAGGGGAGGACACGGCTCTACCCTGCTTGCTTCCCCTGGCAGTGCCTGGGGGCTGGGTCCGGCTGTGACCGCCCCCCCAGTGGGAGCAGACGGGTGCACAGGGCAGGCATCAAGTCTCAGGGTGGTATCCAGCTCCCGGTACTCTGCGGGCAGCCAGCCATGGCACCGGCAGCGGCCAGCACCCGGGGAGGAGGGCACAGGGAGCTCCAGGCCGTGCCAGCATCTGCGTCTCCCACCGCCTGGCAGCCCCGTATCTCCCCCCACCAGCCTCGCCGCTGGCTGCGGCGCGCGGCAGATGGCACCAATCTGCCAGGGAACCTGTGCCAGGGCGCTCATCCCCAGCGTGCCAGGCCGAAGTGCCAAACGTCTGCGCCGTCCCTCCGGATGGAGGAGCAGGCGGTTCCCGGGCAGCGCCGCTCCCCCAGCCCCCGCACAAATATTTGTCAGTGGGGTGACAGGAGATTCGTGGAGGGCACAATATTTGGGCTGTGCCGTTGGCAGAGCTGGGCACCAGCGGTGCGGGCAGGCGGGTCGGAGAACACCCCCCTGCACACAGCTAAACACTTGCAAGCTCTTCTCCCGCTCTGGGTATCCCTCTGTTCCCAGGCAAACAGCCAGGGAGGCCGGGATTGGGGGGAGCGAGGCGGGAAGAGCCCAATGGGTGTGGGAGGAGAGACCGGGGAAAGGGCACAGGGGACATCAGAGAATCCGTGGGGCTGAGTTCCTGCCCCCAGGAGCCTCATGCTGCAGAGGTGGGGTGGAAAGGGGCTCACCAAGGTACGGTGACACCCTCCCTCCCCCCGCCGTCCCTGTGCCCGGCACGGCCGGGGCCATCTGGGCGTGCTGGAGCTCTGGATCGATGCGCTGATGACCTTGGGGAGGTCAGGGCTTCCCCGGCGCTCCCGCAGTGCGCCGAGCCAGCGGCGCCGGAGCCAGCGACTTCCCCGCAGTGCCCAGCTGGCAGGGCATCACCAGTGAAGTGAGTTGCCCCTTGCTCAGCCCCGCAGCCTTGGCTGGGGGGAGCAGTGCCTGCTGGGGACCTGGCAGGGGGTGTCATGGCCTGTGGGGCTGGGGCTGGGGGGACGAGGGACCAGAGTGGTTCCCCACCCCATTCAACACCCGATGAATACAAAATGAGTGAGCTCTGTCTTGCAAGCACCTGCCGTCCCCCGCCTTTGCCACCCGACATCCTCTCCGAGCTGGCAAGCACTGTGCCCTCCCCGGGGCCACAGTTGCCATCCTGGCCAGGCGCCCAGCTCCACGCTGTGCTGGCAGGGGACAGCTGGGGTGGCAGATGCCCACGGTGCTTCCCCCCCTGCTGGTAGCTGCGGGCATGGAGGGGGGGAACAGACACTGCCAAGCCCCACAATGTGCCACTGTGCCCTCGAGCCAGTCTGGCACCGACACCTGTGGCCTGAGGTCCCCAACCACGCTGGCCCCTCGCTGGGGTCTCAGCCAGCCCCAGGAAGGGTTTGGACCTGCTCCTGCTCATCCCTGGTTTGCCTCAGGCCTCGGCCCGGGGAGGGAGATTCCCACAATGCACTGGGAGCGATGTCTGCGGTGGTGGGGGGAGTGAAAGATACAGGGGCTGGGGGGAGTCAAGGGGGGTTATGGAGGGGACCCGTGGGACTCTGAGGGGAGGCTGACTGTGGCAATGCTGTGGGGCTGTGCCGTGGGGCTGTGCTGTGCCATGGGGCTGTGGTTTGCGGACGTGCTGTGGGGCTGTGCCATGGGGCTGTACCATGGGGCTGTGCCGTGGGGCTGTGCTTTGGGGCCGTGCCATGGGGCTGTGCTGTGGGGCTGGGGTTGGTGGGGCACTGAGATGCTGGCAGCCCCCAGCAGCTGCGCAGGGCAGGTCTGTCCAGAGCAGACAGAGGCCAAGCCTGGGACCCTCTGGCTGCCCCTACAGAGCTGGGGTGTCCCCCTACCTCATCTCCCTTCTCCTGCCCTGCTGCCCTCCTGTCTTCTGCTTTCCCTTCCTTCCCCCCTTTCTCACTGTCAGCTCTTTCTTTATTTTTAATTTCTTTTTCTTTCTTTTTTTTCTTCTTTTTCTTTTTCTTTTTCTCTTTCTTTTTCTTTTTCACTTTTTCTTTTTTCTCTTTTTCACTTTTTCTTTTTCACTTTTTCTTTCTTTTCCCTTTTTCTTTTTCTTTTTCACTTTTTCTTTTTCTTTTTCTTTTACTTTTTCTTTTTCTTTTTCACTTTTTCTTTTTATTTTTCTTTTACTTTTTCTTTTTCTTTTTCACTTTTTCTTTTTCTCATTCTTTTTCTTTTTCACTTTTTCTTTTTTCTCTTTTTCACTTTTTCGTTTTCTCTTTCTCTTTTTTATTTTTCTTTTTTACTTTTTCTTTCTTTTTCTTTTTCTCTTTCTTTTTCTCTTTCTTTTTATTTTTATTTTTCTCTTTCTTTTTCTCTTTCTTTTTCTCTTTCTTTTTATTTTTATTTTTCTCTTTCTTTTTCTCTTTCTTTTTCTTTTTCTTTTTATTTTTATTTTTCTCTTTCTTATTTTTACTTTTTCTTTTTCTCATTCTTTTTCTTTTTCACTTTTTCTTTTTTCTCTTTTTCACTTTTTCTTTTTCACTTTTTCATTTTCTCTTTCTCTTTTTTATTTTTCTTTTTCACTTTTTCTTTCTTTTTCTTTTTCTTTTTCTTTTTCACTTTTTCTTTTTCACTTTTTCTTTTTCTTTTTCTTTTTCTTTTTCTTTTTCTTTTTCTTTTTCTTTTTCTTTTTCTTTTTTCTTTTTCTTTTTCTTTTTCTTTTTCTTTTTCTTTCTTTTTCACTTTTTCTTTTTCTTTTCCTTTTTCTTCTCCTTTTCCTCTTCCTTTTCCTTTCCCTTTTTCTTCTCTTTTTTCTTTTTCTTCTCCTTTTCTCTTTTCTCCCCTTTCCCTTTCTCTCCACTTTCACTTCCCCCTTTTTCTCCCTCTTTCCCTTTCTCTCCTTTCCCTCTCTCCTCTCCCATCCCCTGCCAGCAGCAGCTCCCCTTCCCCAGGGTGCAGGGGCTGGGTGCCAGCGCTCCGCGGAGCGGGGGTCCCGGGGAGGGAGACTCAGCCGTCCCTTTGTCGGTCCCACTCCCCCGTCCCTTTGTCCGCTGCCATCTGTCCCTTCTCGCCTCCGCAAGCGCTTGGATTTGGCCCAGGCCTGGCAGAGCCGAGTGAGGGGGCGGCCGCGCCGCCGGCCTGGGGGGGTCCCCCCGGCGTCCCCCCGGCGTCCTCCAGGCGTCCCCCGCCCCTCGCCAGCCGGGGTCGGCCGAGGACAAACCCGCTCCCAGCGCCGGCCCAACCTCCTCCCGCCCGGGCCAGCTGGCTGCGGCCGGGCGACGTGGCAGCGGGGCCCATCACCCCCCCCCCGCCCCGGGAGGTGCCTCCGGCCGGGACCCCCCCCGGGGCTGCGCTGGGCTGGGGGAGGAGAATCTGCTCCCCCCCCTCCCCCGCAGCATCCGCCGGCTGGCAGAGGGCGGGCTGAGACCCAGCAAACTCGTCTCACCCCCGCAGAGCCCCGCAGCCCTCCGGGCAGGGCGGGGGGACTGGGGGAGGGGGGGGGGTTATGGAGGGCAGGGCGGGGGGGGCTGGTGGGGGAGCGGGCATTACGGAGGGCAGGGTGGAGGGGTCCGGCGCCCCCAGCACACCAGTGGCCCAGCTGAGCTGGGATTTATCCGGCGCACACGGTGCTTCTCGGGGCATTATATAAAGGAGGTTATACAAGGGGTTTATGTAAGGGCAGCCCTGGGGGGACAGGCAGAGAGATGGGGAGAGGGATGGGGAGAGGGACAGGCAGCGGGATGGGCAGTGGGATGGACAGTGGGATGGACAGTGGGATGGACAGTGCTGCTCAGACCAGTCGAGGGCACTGTGGGTGGGGAGTCCTGGGGGTCTGCCATGGAAGGTGCCCTAGATTATGGCCCCACACCAGCCTCCCCCACCTCTATCCCTTCCCGCAGGGCCACTGCCCCACAGTACCCAGGCTCCCTCAGGTCTCCAGATGTCCCCTGCCCCGACCAGGATGTTCACTCTGGGCCCTAGTGATGCTCCTGTGGGGATGGGCTGGTCATAGGTACAGGGAGAGTTACGGGGGCAGCTCCTGGGTAGGTGCCAGGGCTGCGCTGCCGCTGAGGGAGAGGCAGGGGGGCAATTCCCTGGAGGACTTAGCCCCAAGCCGGCCCCAGGGGAAACTGAGGCAGGGGACAGGAGCCTGCAGGCAGTGGTGCTGAGCCCTCTCCCATCTCCAGAGCTGGGGGGGGTGGTGTGGAGGAAGGCTGCTGCCCTCGCCGGCGGGGGCTGGGGCCCTCACATCGGCGCCAGCAGCTCCGCCAGCCCCGAGTATCCTCCCGGCTCTGCGCCTGCGCCCGCGCTGCTGCCGGTAACACCGTGCCCTGTTCCTGTCAGTGCTCAGGCACTGAGCCAGGGCTCTCCCGCACCCGGCCTGCAGAGACCCCTCTCCCAGGGCTGGCCCTGCTGCCCAGTGGTCGTTCCCATGGACCAGGCCGAGGTGCTGGGAATCCATAATTCAATGGGTGGCATCAGTCCAGGCTGCACGCGTGGCCGGGAGCCTGGGAACCCCCATCGTCCCCCCAGGCACCCTCATCCCCCTCCTGGGCACATGCTTTGCTATTTTTAAAAGTGATTGGATCGACCTGTTTGGACACCAAGTGCTCTACCCCTCCTCACCAGGGGGGACCCCAGCACTGTACCCCCTCCCCCTGGGCTCCCCGCAGTGTGGCAGCAGCCCCACCCCCCCAACTCCATCCCCCAGCCCAGCCCCAGGGGCTGCAGAGGGTTTGCAGGATGACCCAAGGGGCACTGGGAGCTCTTTTGCCTTTCCGCTGCAGCTGAGCCACATGTTGGGTGCTGGGTTTGGATCTCACCTCCCAGCCCCCCAAACACCCCTTGCGGGGAGCAGGGGAAGCCCAGTGATCCCTTCGCCATTTTATGGCGCGCGGGCCGGCAGCCGTCACATGGCGGAGGGAGCAGAGTTTGGCCCAGCTGCTCCACGCCACAGGAGCCAGCCAGAGAGCTGCTGGCAAGCCTGCCCAGCCCGGCGGCAAGGACCGCTGGCAGCTGGGGGGGCACCGAGCCCACTGCCCCCTCCTCATGTGCTTCTGCCAGCAGGGACACAAGAGTGCCATGAGGGGACAGTCCTGCTGCTTGGGAAAGTCCCCAGAGCTCCTTAAGGGGCTGCAGCTGGGACTGAGATGCTGGGGTTGGGGAGGAAGGACCCTAGGGTGCCCCCCAGGAACAGGGGTGGGTGAGCTGGTGTGGGCTGTGCTGGGTCAGGGTGAGGCTGGTGGAAGAGTATGGAGGACACAGGGACATAGGGGGCAGCTGGGAGAGCCCTGGGGGAGCAGAGACCAGACCGGGGCAGCTCTGGGGGAAGCAAAGGGCTGTGTCAGGTGTCCTGGGGATGCAAAGGTCCACTTGCAGCATCTGGGAATGAGGAAGGGTCTGTGTGGGGCATCCTGGGCTGAGATACCATCCATGTGGGGCATCTGGGGGTGAGGAAAATGTCCATGTGGGGTATTTCAGGACGAGCAGGGTCCACGCAGCCTATCTGAGGTCCAGCAGCAGTGGGAGGTGCTGTGGGCTGTGGAGGCACCTCAGAGGCTGCCGGGTGAGGGCATGGCCCAGGGGGCTTCTGAGCAGCCAAGCACCCCTAGGTGCTGCCTGGGGAGCAAGCAGGGGGCCCGGGAGCCGCAAGGCAACATCGGGGGAGGCCCAGGGATCTGGGGTGGCTGTGGGGCTGTCACCGCCGGCCGCCGCCCTGCGCCTTGGCCGGGCTCCACCACTAACCACTTCCAGAGCTGCGGAGGTTTGGTGTTTGAAGGGGCGAGGAGAGGCCACGTCCGGGTGCTCAGGGGGTCTGCGCCGCTGCTTGGCCCCTTCCCCAGCTCGTTCCCCCTGCCCACTCCCACGCGCTTGGGCAGGCGGGGGCTTTTGAAACAGGAATAAAAAAGCGGGGGGTGGGGATGGGGGGAAATTGAGAGAAGAGGGGAGAAAAAAAAACCGTGCGCCCATCACTGGGGGAGTTTCTGCTCCCTAAAATGGCTGCCTGGAGGGAGCCAAGCATGCGGGCAAGGGGGCCAGCACCGAGCTGGCCGGTGCTGGGCTGCGGCGTTGGGGCGAGATGCCACGGGGCCACCAGCATGACTGGGCTGCCAGGCTGGCGTGGGGACAGGGTGGGGAGGGACGCTGGCAACTGGGGAGGGAGACAAAATGGCTGCATTCAGCGTCAAGCAGCACTGGGGGGTGTTGGGGTGGGGGGCAGCACAGTCCTGCTGCCCACCCGGCTCAGTCTGGCCTGCTAAAAATCACTGCTCCGTGTGTGAAGGGAGCACCAGGCTGGGACCGGGGGGGGGAATGGGGGAAAAAATGAAAGAAAGGGAAAAAACCCCAAGCCACGGCAGGCGGGCAAGCAGCAGCGGGCGCTGCTTTGATGGCCGTGGTTGGGTTGTCACGGCCCTTTCCCAGCATCAGCGAAAGCTGGGAAAGTGAAGTGCCGAAGGCCAAGGGGTGGGAGGAGGAGGAGGGCGGGGGAGCAGGAGGAAGGACAAGGAGTGTGTGGGGGGAATACACGGCAAAAGTTTTGCAAGGGTTTTGGGAGCTCCCAAGCTTGGCTCACGGCCTGGCGCAGCACGGGGAGCCGGAGGGTGATTCAGCCATGCGGTGCCGCGTACAGTGCCGGAATGTGATGGTGCCAGAATGTGCCAGTGCCGGAATGTGCCGGTGCCGCTGAGCACAGCGTCTGAGACGGGTTATTTTTAGCTGATACGGAGCAGGGTCAGCGGGGGCTTCAGGGATGGGAACGAGTGGGTGCTGCCTCAGGGCCCTGCTGCCCTCTGGGGGGCTGGGGGAGGCAGGATGAGCTGCCATGGGGCAATCACCAGCGTGGTGACACTGCCCGGTGTGGCAGGAATGGGTAACAGGAGTGGCTGGAGGGAGGAGAGAAGGCAGGAGGAGAGCCAGGCGGCTGTCACCCTGCCTCAGGGCACGTTGGGTGCCATGGGTTTCCCTCCTCCACCTGTGTCCCACATGCCAGTGCTGGAGTGTCCCCATTCCTGTCCCAGGAAGGGATGCTTGGTGACTCTTTCCCAGTGGCTGAGAATGTGCTGGCTCAGTCATGATCCCCCTGTGGGGTGGGAGCTGCTGGCCGCAGCGTGCCTCAGTTTCCCCCCCCAGCAGAGCGGCGAGGGAGGCACTGGACCGGCAGGGATCCCAGGTGGTACCAGTGCACAGGGCACTCACAGGACGGTGTTTTTTTTCCTCTTGCAGATGCAGAGCAGAGCAGCAGCCCCCGGACAGGCATCGGCTCAGATCAGGAGGACAGCAAACCCATCACGCTGGGTGAGCAGGGTGGGCAGGGGACAAGGGACACCTGAGCCCATCCCCAGGGTCCCTGTGGTGGGGACAGCCCCTCATGGCCTTCATGCCAGCTCCTCCTGCAGCTGCCTCAGTGCTCCACAGCCCCTGATAGCCACTGCCCAGCAGCCTCACTGAGCTGGGCACAGCCTCAGCCTTGTCCCACAGCTGGCAGAGACCTGCCAGGGCCATGTCCCCTCGGGACAGCAACTACCATGGGGGTCCCATGCTGGGGGTACAGATCCCAACCCTGTCAGCATTCTCAGCCACAGGGAAACTGAGACACCAAGGAGCCCTGGAGTGCCCTTGGCAGGGAGGGCCTGTTGGGGTCCTTCCAGAGGATTCAGGGATGTTGGGTGCCCTTGAGCATCCCCACAGGACCAGGGGGAGCAGGGGGGCTGGTCCTGTCCCTCCCCTCAATGCTCCCTCCTCTCTCCTGCACAGATTCAACAGACTTCCAGGAAAGCTTCGTCACCTCAGGGGTGTTCAGTGTCACCGAGCTCATCCAGGTGTCCCGAAGTAAGTGTCACCGTGATGCCGCACTCCCTGCCAGCTGCCTGGGATCATGGCAGCATCCCGTGGGGGTCCCCTCCCTGGCAGGCGGGGGCAGTGCCAGGCCCTCCCTGACCCCGATCTCTCCCTGCAGCGCCGGTGGTGACGGGCACAGGGCCCAACTTCTCCCTGGGGGAGCTGCAGGGCCACCTGGCCTATGACCTGAACCCCTCCAGCACCGGCATGAGGAGGACACTGCCCAGCACCTCCTCCAGCGGGTAGGTGCTCTGCCGGGGGGGGCTATCCCTGGGGGCAGGGTGGTGCCAGGGCTGAAGCAATGTCGGGATGAAGCCATGGCTGGGGCAGTGCCAGGGCCAGGGGGATGCCAGGGAGATACCAGGGGGATTCCAGGGGGATGCCAGTGCAACACTGGGGTGATGCTGGGGCGATGCTGGGGCCACTGGCCATCTTCCCACGGTGGCTGGATCCTGTCCCAGCTGGTGCTGATCCCCTCCCTGCCCCCAGGAGCAAACGGCACAAGTCGGGGTCCATGGAGGATGACATCGACACCAGCCCGGGGGGCGAGTACTACACCTCCTCCAACTCCCCCACCAGCAGCAGCCGCAACTGGACAGAAGACATGGAAGGGGGTAGGTGTCTCCTTCCCTAGAGGAGCCTCTCTGTAGGGGCCCTCCTGCTGCCACAGGGAGCCCAGCCAGCTCACCAGGTCTCTTCTGCTGCCATCATCACACCTCCCCTGGGAAAGCCCGGGTACTCTGGGCAGGCCAGGGTGGTGCTATAGGACCCTCAAGCCGAAGCACAGGCTGGCTGTGGGTGCTGTCGGGTTGCTGTAGGGCCCCCCCTTTGAACACAAGCTCTCTGTAGGTGCTGAGGTGTTGCTATAGGTCCACCCCTGCTTGGGCACAGGCTCCCTGTAAGTGCCATGGACCTTCTATAGCCCCACCCTCATTTAGGCACAGGCTCTCTCTATAGGTGTTCTCTATATGGCCAGCCCAGCACCCCAGCCCCACTCTGGCCTCTCCCAGCCCCACAGCTGCAGCCCAGCTCAGCCCAGCTCAGCCCAGCTCTCTTTCTTGCTCGCCGTTTCTTTTTTTTTTTTTTCCTTTCCTGTCTAGACAGCCCCAATTAGCTTTTCATTAAGAAAAAGGGGGGGCTGGGCTAATTAAAGCAGAGCTGCAGAGCAAACAGTGGCTCCCACGCCCCAGGGTGCCTCTGCGGGTCTTCCTACCCCCTTGGCTGGTGTTCTGCCCCCTGATGCCCCCAGCAGTGGGACAGGATCTGGCCCCCCAGCCCTGCCAAAGACCTGGGGTGCCCAGTCAGGGGGGGCTGGAGGCTGGGAGAAAGCAAGTCCTGGCCCAGGACAGTGCCCCATACATGCTGGGGATGGTGCCCCATTCTGCCCCACTTCAGTGGGGCAGGGGGAGGGCAGTGGAGCCCCGGGAGATGTGACCCCCTCCCCAAAGTGTTGCACACGGGGGTGCGTGGCTGGAGGGGGTTGTGCAGGGTGTTCCTGTCCCCTGCTGGTGGCCTGACCCGCAGCGGGGGGGGTTCGTGGCAGTCCTGTACGGGATGTTCTGGGAAATCCTCCTAACCCCCGGCTGAGAAGGGGCTAAACCCATTACCGGACCTGGGCCAATGGTCGGAGCTAAAGGCACGCTGGGGGGAGGGGAGCGGATTAGGGTGCCCACCACCCCCTCCTGCTCGGCCCCGCGCCCTGGGGTGGCCCTTGGGCTCCTGGGTGTCGGGGGAGTGGGTCCCTGGAGGGGTCACCCCCTGCCAGCACCTTCCTGCCCCCCTGAGAGCCGTTCCTGCTGCATGGCAGGACGTGTCCCCCAGCCACAGGGTGCCCAGGGGGCACTGCAGGGTCAGGGGGCACCCGTGGGGACATCCCCTTCTGCACTTGGGCACCCGTGGAGCTGGGGCCACCAGCATACACACACGTGTGCACACAAACACACACATGTGCACACACAGGCACAGATGCGCACTCTGGCTGATGCCCGTGCATGAACACATGCCTGCACACACGTGTGCATGTGCACACCCTCCCACAGCTGCACACAATTGTGCCGGTGCACATACATGCACATGTACACATGTATGCACGTATATGCATGCAAGTGTGTGCACATCTGTCTGCTGGTGCACACACACTTGTGCACGTGCACACCTGCGGTACGCCCCTGGAGATGCTTACATGTGTGCACACCCTCCCGCACACGCATAGATCACACGTGTGCACACTCTCCTGCACACACAAACACTACACATGCACACACGTGCTCACAGCCATGCCCAGCTGGTGCCCCTCGCCCCAGGAAGGAGCCCCCTGACCCCAGACCAGGCTGGCAGCAGCCCTGGGCTGTCATGGGGCTGCAGCAGGTGCGGGGGTGTGACACTGTGCCCCGCTGTCCCCAGGCATCTCCCCCACAGTGAAGAAGACAGAGATGGACAAGTCCCCGTTCAACAGCCCATCGCCCCAGGACTCCTCACCCCGGCTGAGCAGCTTCACGCAGCACCACCGTCCCGTCATCGCGGTGCACAGCGGTGAGTGTCCTGGCGGGGAAACTGAGGCACAGACCAGCTGGGAAGGAGACTTGGGGGGTGCGTGTCGAGGCAGTGGCAGCTTGTAGTGACGCTGGTGGGTCCCCCCCCTTTCTACTCTCACCTCCAGGTATTGCTCGGAGCCCACACCCATCGTCTGCGCTGCATTTCCCCACCACCTCCATCCTCCCCCAGACGGCCTCCACCTACTTTCCGCACACAGCGATCCGGTACCCGCCTCATCTCAACCCGCAGGACCCGCTCAAAGATCTCGTCTCCTTGGCCTGTGACCCGTCCAACCAGCAGCCCGGACCGGTAAGGACCCAGTGGCATCCATGCATCCCATCACCAACCTCGCCACGGGGCCTCGCTGCCAGAGGGGTGTCCCCGCATCGTCTGCTGCCACCGCCGTCACCGCCGCTGCCGCCGCCGCTCGCGGGTGCTGGGGGGCTCCAGGGGCACCCCAGTGCTGGCGCCCAGCCTGGCTGGGTGTTCCCGCCGCCGCGGTGGTGCCCGCAGCTCCGAGGGGTGCCATGCGTTGGCTCGGGAGCGCCGCTCTCCCGGGCACTGTTGGCACCGTGTTTCTCCACCCGTGGAGGTGCCATTCCCTGTCCCCTGGATCACACCAGGTGCCGCCTTCTAGGGGAGCCAAGGCAGTGAGTGCCAGGGCTGAGCCCCAGGGCTGGGGGCTCTCGAGTGTGACACTCACCGAGGAGCCACCATCCACCAGTGGGACTGGGGGAGCAACAGGCCCCATGTGCCCCATCGGCCTGGGAGGCCAGCGGGTGACCCGTCAGCCCCGCCACGGTGCCGTGTCCCTCAGCATCCCCACCGGGGTGGCACGGCCACACCGTGCTGCTGTGTGCCTTCCCTCACCCCAGCACCAGCATCCCACACGTCCAGCACCCCAGTACCTATCACCGCACACACGCAGCACCCCAGCACTCAGCACCCCACACACAGCACCTCACCCCACATACACAGCACCCCAACACCCAGCACCCTGCAGACCAGCATCCTAACATCCAGCACCCCCTATACTCAGCACCCCAACACCCAGCACCCCTGGGCTCCCTCCATGTCCTAGCCAGGGGCTGAGGGTGGCTACTGCAGTGCACCAGAGTTGCAGAGAGTCTCGGGAGCCTCTCTGAGTTCTGCCCAGCACCTCCTGCTGCCCTTCACCAGCCAGGCCCGACACCAGGGTGAGGGGCCCGGCTGCTTCCCCAGCGCAGTGCTGGGCAGTGCCGGGCTGGCACCAGCCACATCCAGAGCAGCTCCCACCAGCCTGGGCACAGGGAGCTGGTACCGGAGCCTTTGGAGGCCGGTGCCATTCCAGCACCATGGGGTGCCCCTTAGTGGAGAGGAGGGCACAGTGCCCTGGCTCCAGCTCGCGCCGCCGTGGGGCACGACCCCCCCAGCCCCTCCGAATCTCCCCTGCACCGCCGTCATTTCCCTGTCGCCAGCGCCGACTGTTCAGGGCTGCTCTGAGACCCAACAAACTCGTGTCAGCAGTGAGGGACGCTCCATACTAGTGCCAGGTGGCACCGGGGGCTCACCGGGCCGGCATTGCCAGGGCTGCTCCTGCTTCCTAATGGCTTGTGCTGTTTGTTTTTCTGTCTGTGTTGTGTCCCCAGTTAAATGGAAGTGGTCAAGTGAAGGTGCCCAGCCACTACCTGCCCACACAGATGCTGGCGCCGCCACCTCCCCCTGGCATGCCCCGCTTGGCCGTCTCTCCTGACACCAAATCCACCACGACAACCACGGAGGGAGGGACGACCTCACCGACATCACCCAGTAAGCACCCCGCGGCGCCCACCCCTCTCCCCGGCCGGCCCCCTCCTCTCACAGCCCCCCCCAAGGTTCCCCTCCCCACCTCGGTGCTGCTGGAGGGATGTTGGTGGAGGTGGCTTCCCTGCAGCCGGGGAGAGGGCGGCAGCCGGCACACAGTGAGTTTGCTGGGTCTCAGGCAGGTCGGAGCAGGTAGGGTCTGAGCAGGTGGCTGTTGTGTCCACCAATCAAAGGGTCCCGCACTGGTCCCAGGGACCGGTCTGAGCCCCACAACCCTCAGAGGCGGCCAGAGGAGTGGGAGCAGAGCCGTGGTGGGGCTCCCACAAGCTGATGTCCTGCCCAACCCCTCGTGCTGTGGTCAGGGCTTCTGGGGGAGGCTGTTGCCTCTCCGTGCCTCAGTTTCCCCAGTGGCCAGTGGCAGTGCCGCTGGTGGTGCAGGGAGAAGCTGGCCTGGGTGCGGCGCCGGGGCTGGGGGAGACGTCGCACGGGGCTGCCATCCTCTCACTGCGTGGGGGTCCCCAGCGCTGGGGACTCCAATCTGCTCGGTGGCTGTGAAGCAACATGGGTGCAAGGCTGATGTGTGGGACCCCCAGAGCCCTTGGCTGGAGGTGTCTGGGGGGGGCCGTCATTAGCAGTGGGGGCTGATAAGCGAAGACCCCCCTTTGCTCCACCTCGTGGGGCTTTGGCCCGTGGTAGCAGAGGGGGGACACTGGTGTCACCTGCAGGCTGGCATCAGGGCACGTGCTGCAGTGGTGGGACATGGTGCCATTGCTGCACTCCATGATGGGGGTGTCACTGTCCCCCTACCCACTGGACTCCTCCTGGCACCCCAAGAGGGTTAAGCCCTGCCCGGGGGCACTGTCCCCGGGGACAGGCCACTGCTGTGTGCCATCAGCTGCTGGCTGGTGGGTGTTGAGGGTTTGTGGCGTGAAGAATTCAAAGCCTGGCTGATCTGGAGGGCAGAGCTCGGGGTGGCGTGACCCAGCAAGTGACAGGGCCACGGCCACAGGGAGGGACTGGGCAGTGCCAGTCCCCCCCGGGCTCTGGGTAGAATGTGTGCCGAGGATGCTGGCTGTCCCCACGGGGCGCAGTGGCTCCCCTGAAAGCACCCTGCCTCTAGCAGGGCTGAGCCCAGGAGCTCAGCAGGGCCAGGGCTCCCATCGCTGGACCCCCAGCTGGGGCAGGAGGTGGCAAAGGGGGGACATAGCTGAGTGGAGCTGGTGGCTGCCATCTCAGGTCTGCTGGGGAAGCTGCGGCACTGAGAGCACCGCTCTGCGCTTGCCCCCCAGCCCAGGTGGCACCGTGGGCACAGCCCCCTCAGCCTTCGCTCACCCGCAGGCAGAGACATCACCCAGCCACCAGCTCTGGGTGCCCGGGGTGCCTGTCCCAGCAGGCCAGGCCTGGCCCGGGGGGCCGATGGCAATGCCACCCACAGCCCCGTTAATGAGCTCTCGTTTGTTCCCCAGCCTACTCTGCACCAGGCACGCCCCCTGCGAACCGTTCCTTCGTGGGATTAGGACCAAGGGACCCTGGGAGTATCTATCAGGCACAGGTGAGAGCGGGGACACTTCTGGGGGGACCCTCCTGCCCCAGGCACCGCCACCGTGGCATCGCCGTGGGCATCGCCACCACAGGCACAGCCCTCGGGAGCGCCGCCATCATGGGAGTCACTGCCATGGCCTTGGTGACATGGGCACCCCTACCGTGGCATCGCTGCTGTAGCTGTCGCCACGATGGGCGTGGCCATTGCAGGCATCGCCGTTGTGGGCACCTCTGCCGTGGCTTTGCTGCAGTGGCATCAGTGCCATGAGTAGTGCTGCCACGGGCAGTGCCACCGTGGGCATTGCCACTGTGGATGTAACTGCCCCGGGCATCGCTGCCCTGGCATTGCCACGTTGCTGTAGGTATCACTGCCTTGACATTGCCACCATGGGCATTGCTACCATGGGCATCACCACCTGGCGCCCTGTGCCGAGGCCTCAGGCACTGCTGGTGGCTCAGAGCCTCCGAGGGTCCCCCAGGGCAAAGGGGGGTCCCTGCTGTGCCTCTGCCTGGCACCTTGCCTGGCAGCATGGCACAACCGGGCTGCCCCAGTGCCCACAGCATCCCCAGACATGGGGCATTTGGGCCACATGTCCTCTCACCAGGGGGTGTGGGTACCCCACTCTCACCTGCTGGTGCCCGCCGGCAGCTCCAGCTGCTGTGGGATGTAGCGTGCGCCTTCCCAGGGGCTTTTCCTTTCTCCTGGATATTTTATAACTGGTAGATCGTGAGCCGGTGCCAGCGCCGTGGGCAGCACCGCAGGGCCAGGGCAGGAGTGCCAGCACCTTGCCTCACTTGTGAGATGAGTTGGCCAGCCTCAGCCATGCCAGCAGGGGCAGGAGGTTGCAGCCCTGCCCGGCCAGTGAGGCCAATGCCGGGGCCGTGGGATAGGTGTGTGGATGGAGCTGTGCCAGGGGCACCCTGGGGTGCTGCATCTGTTGGGGCTGAGTGCTTGGGGTGCTGAGCTGTGCCAGGGGTACCCAGAGGTGCTCTGTGCTCTGCCATGGACCACAAGCTGGGATACCCAAGGGTGCTGTGGCATAGCAGGAGGCAGATGCTGGGGGTCGAGCTCTGACTGCAGCCCCCTACCTGCTGCAGTAGGTGGGCACCCCGAGGCCTTTGGGACCCTAAAGAGGAGACATGGGGCAGCGCTGGGAGAGCCTCAGGGGAGCAGGTTGCTGGGGTCTTTGCACCCCCCAGACCCCGGGGGTCACAGTCACTTGCAGCCCCACGTCCCCAGGGTGTCTGTCCCTGTGCGCATGTGTCTGGTTACACTCCGGGAGCCACCTCAGGGCTCGAGGATGCTCCGTGTGGGGAAACTGAGGCACAAGGTAGACAAAACGGTGTCTCGCGTCCCTGCAGGGGTAGCTGAGACCTGCTGCTCTCAGGTCATGTGTGGTGGGACTGGGAAGGGTTAAGGGAAGCAGCGGCCCCGAGCTGTCTCGTTGCCAACGGAAACCAGACATGAGGTAATCGGGGACGAACTTGAACTTGGGGCTGGGGAGAAGGAGACAATGGGAGGGTGGCAGGGGGCCACCCCTCCCCCGACCCATCCCTCCGCGGACCTTTCCCGGGGGAGCATCGTCTTCGCCCTGTAGGCACAGAGAGACCGGTCACCAAGGGGGACGCGGGTGGCCCCGGCGCAGAGGCCTGACCAGCTCAGTGCAGGTCGGGGGCTGGCAGCCTCAGGCAGGACAGGGAGACGAGCTGAGCCCGGGGACAGGGGGGACAGGCCGGGGGGACAAGCGGCTTCACGGCCGTGAGCACTAACCCAGCCTCTCTCCTCTCTCCCGGCAGTCCTGGTACCTGGGATAACCGCCGCCGTGCCGCCCCTTCGCCTCCCTCCTCCTCTGCTTTAGGCACCCCCAGAGGAACATCCCCGTCCCCGAGCACCAGGCCCAGCCTTGCGGTGACGACGGAGAGCGCGGACTCACCACGACGACGACGACAAGCGAAACCCACACCAGAAGGAAAGAGTGAGGGAAAGGAAGAAGGAAAAGGATCAAACTTTTTTAAAAAGGAAAAAAAAAAAACAACAAAACCCACACAAACAAAACAACAACCCATCCCAGGAGGACCTTCCCCCCCACGCCCCGGACACCCCCGCTGATGCGCCGGAAAACAAAGAAACAGAAAAAAACAAAGAAAAAGAAAAAAACCACACTATTATTTGCCCCGTTGGCTGGCGCCGTGCCGAGACCTGACACAACTCGTGCCAGCGATGCCTCCCGGAGCGGCAGCGGAGCTGCGGCGCCAGAGCCTGCCGGCCGGAGGGTCGGATATGCAAACGACTCCTGACTCTCGTTCTTGCCTCTATGTGAGTAGAAAAGATCAAACCCCTCTGCCACCCCCCCAGCCCCACGCAGACACTCGGGGGGCCCCGGGGCTGGGGTGGGGATTTGGGGGGGCAGGAGGGGCTGCCTCCTGCTGCTGGTCCCCAGTGGATGTGTCCGCGCTCGCCATCAGGGCGATGTGATGCTCTGTGCCTCGGGGCCGAGCGACACCACGCTGCGGGGACACGTGCTGCGGTGACACCGTGACGTGGTGACACCGTGACGTGGTGACACCGTGACGTGGCGCTGCAGTGGAAAAGTGCTGCGGTGATGCGGGTGTCACAGTGGCTGGCTGTGTCACAAGCAGATGTCACAGGGCGCTTGGGGTCATGGAGGGTGCATGGGCCGAGCTGGGGGCAGTCATAAAAGGGGTGGCACCCCCCGATTCCCGTGGGGACATGTCATGAGGTGCTGCCACCACTGCCCCAGCAGGACCCAGGCTGCCACCGTGGGGCCGGGGCACCGCTCGTCGTCTCTCTGCAATGCCTTCCTCGCCGTGCACTGTCCCCACCTGTCCCCACGCGTGTCCCAGCGCCTCCCTGCGTGTCCCTGCGCCGGGGGGGGGGGAGGGGCCGGGGGGTGGGGGGGGGCGTGTGTCCGTGTGTCTGAGCTATGCATTCCTGTGGACAGGGACCGGGGGGGGGGGGAGGAGGGGGGGGCGAGGAGGGGGTGCGCGCGTGTTGCACATTTTTGTAGGAAATGCACTTTTAAGAGGGAATCGTCAAAAAAAAAAAAAAGATAAAAACAAGAAAAAGAAGAAAAGAAGAAAAGGAAAGGAAAAAAAATCACAAAAAAGGAAGAGGAGGAGGAAGAGGAGGAGATGGAGCCCCCGGCACTGGCCTGCCGGGACGGCCGGATTGGGGGGGTTTTGGGGTGTTGTTTTTGTTTTTAAATACAAAAGGATGGAGAAAAGGAGCCTGAGCGAGGGCAGAGCCAGACCCCCCCGGGGCAGAGCCAGACCCCCCCGGGTCCCCAGCCCCGCGTCAAGTGCCTGAACTGCTGCGGGGAGGGGTCCCGGCGCCCCCGGCTGTCCCTGTCCCCCCGCACTGGCGGGCGGGCCGGGCAGGGGACGCGGGGACGTGGCAGTGCCTTAGAGCAGAGGGACCCGCGCGGCAGCCGAGGAGGAGGAAGAGGAGGACGAAGGCACCCGGCGTCTCCAGCGAGACTGCGGCAGCCACGGAGGAGACTGACCCCGCGTGTGTCCCCAGACGGACCCCAGGGGACACCCCACGGGTGATGAGGGAGAGGAGCCACCGTGGGATGGCTTGAAGGGACATCGCCGAGGCCACCGCTGCCACCCGCCGGGCCCCCACCCCTGGCACCCACAGCTGCCCCGTGGACCACCCGGCATCGCATCCAACTGCTCCCCACCCCCCCCGCGCTGTGCCCGCTTCCCACCCCCACCCCCCCGGGACGGATCCTGCCCACCCGCGGCGCGGCACCGGGGAAAGGGCTGATGCAAGAAATCCCAGGAGACAAAAAAAAAAACCCAACCAACCATCATCCAAGAGGACGAGAAAAGGAGAAAACCCACCCAAAAAAAAATTTTAAAAAAGAAAAAAAGAAAAAAGGAAAAAGGAAAAAAAAAAACCACCCAACACAACAACAACAAAAACACACAACAACAAAAAAAGTGCTCGACGGAGAGGGAAACCTGTTTTGTTTTTTGGTTGCTTGTTTTTTTTTGTTTTTTTTTAAAGATCTGAGGAAAGAAACACGTGGAGAAAAAAAAAAAAAAAAGACATTGAAAAAAAAAAAAAAAAGACAAATAAACTGCATGGTGCTTTAACAGGATCTGGTGACCTGGCTCAACCCAGCCGCGGCTGGCTGATGCTGTGCATGGCAGACTGTATTAACCGGCTCGACCTTCCCCCCCTTCAGCAACAGAGAAACAAACAAAAAAAAATGACCGACAAAAAAAAAAAATCAAACAAAAAAAAAAAGGAAAAAAAAAAAGGAAAAAATCTGTAGAAAAGGAAAAAAAAAAGCCGTAAAAAAAAAAAGAAAAGAAAAAAATAATTCATGTTTTCCTAATTTGCACGAAATTTTCTACCACATGATGTGCCTTTGCCTTCGGAGACTAAGTATTACCGGACCCGATATCAGTGCGAGGGAGTCGCTGCATGCCCGGGGCTCCCGGGGGGCCGGGGGGGCCGGGGGCGGCCGCCCCCCCCTCGCCTCCTGCATGGCTTCTTCTCGGCCGGAAAAGTCCCTTTTCTCTCAATGATGATTATTATTATTTTTATTATTGCTATTTTTTAAGAGATTTTCCCCCCCCCTTTCGGAAACGTCTTCCAGTTGGTAATAGCGACGCATCCTCTGCGCCAACACATCGGAATATGCAATAGCCGCTCGGGGGGGCCGGGGGG
Source organism: Apus apus (assembly GCF_020740795.1). NCBI lineage: Eukaryota > Metazoa > Chordata > Aves > Apodiformes > Apodidae > Apus > Apus apus. The sequence goes on from NC_067305.1 coordinate 1,164,103, forward strand.
GTCGCGCCCCCCCCTTTGCTTTGCCTCTCTCTCTTCTTTTTCTTTTCTATTCTTTTTATTTGTTTTCCTTTTTTTTTTTTTTTTCCCCTTCCCTTTCGGGGGGTTTTCATTTCGGTTTTCTGCTCACAGCAACCAAAGGCAGTGAGGCGGGAGGCGGCAGGGACCCCCCCCCACCCCGGGACAGGAACACCTGCCCCCCACCCGCTCCCCCCCCGGGTCAGAGCTCCATCCCCCGCGTAGTGGTCGGGGGAACCCAGGCATCCGGGCACAGCTGGATGGACGAGGATGCGATCGGGGTCACCATGGGGGGGGACCAGGGATGGAGACACCCATGGCTGAGCCCTTGGAGGGGGGGGGGGGTCACAGCATCCCTTTCCCCCCCCCTAGGGGGACCCTCGCCTTTTCAATTGGTTTCCAGTGGGGCACAGGGCCGGGAGGGCTGAGCCCAGCTGCTCTCGTGACAGGAATGGAACCGTGTGAATGTAGCTGGGCCCCCCCCCACCCAGGGCTGGTGTCATGGGGGTCGCAGCCCCCTCCCCACCTCCATCCCCATCGGCTTCATCTTCGGGGGTCCGGCCGGTGCCGCAGGGAACGGGCCGAGTCCCGCAGGACAATGTCCCCTCCCGCTGTCCCTTTGCCTGTTCCCTGCTGCACCAACTGCTGAGCGGGGTCCCGACACAGCCAAAAAATCCAGATTTTGCCTTAAAACCCAAGCGTCCCGCAGGCCGGAGAGAGAAAGAGACAACCCCCGCCCCCCCCAGCTCCCCCTCCCCTGAGGCTGAGGACTGATGCGGGTCGTGACACCCATGGGCGGGTGGCACCGCGTGTCACTGCTGCTTTGTAATGAAGAAACGTCGTCGTCAGCATTTTTTTTTAATTTTATTTTTTTGTGTGTGTATCCAAAAGTATTAGTAGGGGATGGGGGGGGAGGAGGGGGGTTGTGTCCCCGATATCCCGCCGGGGTGTCGCCCACCGGTTTCTCGGGGGGTCCCACAGGGCGGGGGAACATCCTTGGGTGACTCTTCTTGATGCAAGGTGCAGTATTGATTTCTGCAAGGACAATGCAAGGCGGGGAGCGGGGGGGGGGGGGGGGGGGGGAGACAGCACAAAAATGGAATTGAAACAAAACCAAAACAAACAAAAAGAAAACGAAGGAAGAGAGAAAATCGGGGAGGGGAAGGAAATTTTTAAAGGAAATAATTTTTAAAAGGGGTTTTAAGGCTAGAAAAGTCTCAGCTCAAAGCAAAAAAAAAAGCATTTCTCAGTGGTGACAGTGACAGCCAGCGGGGGGGGGGGGGGCGGGGGGCACCGGGGCGGCCCCCCCGCCCCAGCCCCCTGCGACCGTGGGGCCGGGGGCAGGCGAGAGGCGCTGGCGTCCCTCGGGCCTGGACCCCCCGCCCCCAGGAAGCCCCCGGCCCCCCAGGGGCACCGGCTGGGGTCCCCCTCCACCCCCCTTTTGCTGCCTTCCCCCCCGCCATCAACCCGGGGCCCACAGCGCGCCTGGCCGGGCTGCACCCGCGGCCCCCCCAAAACCCGCCCTCGGCAAGAAAAGCACCTTAAAACATGTTTAAAAAAGGCAAAAAAAAATCAACTCGACGCGCCCTCCCCTAACCTGGAGGGAGGCAGCGGGGGGGGGGGGGGGGGGGGGGTGTCGGGCCGGGGCCTTTCCCTTGGGGGTCCGGGGAGTCCCCAGCACCCCCGGGGTTTTTGCACTGCTCCCCCCGACACCCACCACTCCGGGGCCGCATCTCCCCCCCCCCCGGCTCTGCCCAAAGGGAATATGCAAACTCCCCCCCACGGGACCCCTCCATGGGGGACACCGCTCACGCGGGGACAGGGGGGGACCACCACTAATTTTTTACTATGTTTATTTTTTTAATTGTTCTCCCTAATTTTATTTTTTTTTTCCTCCCCCCGCGGCCTCTGGGCTCGGTGATCGGGGTGAGAGCAAAGCCGGGGCGAGGGGGGTGTCCCGTTATCCCTGGGGATGCTCCAGGGGGGGGATCCCGGCAGGATGCGGGGGTTCGTGGGGGGGACATGGAGGGGGGGTCCGCTCGACAATCACCGCGCCCGGGGCTCCCGCGGGGGTTTCATGCACTACAGTCTCTCCTAGAGGGTTTTTAGTCGGGCTCGTCGGCTTAAAAAGAATTAGTTTAAAATAGTCCTTGTGACCTATAAATAAAATATTAAAAGAAAAAAAAAAATAACCTGTACATATATATATATATCTCTCTCCACATATATATATATGGGGCTGCAGGGACCGGAGGTGGGCGCGGGTCCCTGCGGGCTGACAACACAGTTAAGGTACTTTAAAGCGCAAAGGAATATATATATATATATATATATATAAAATTCCCTATATATATATATATGTCTTGTTTGTTGTTGTTTTGTTTCTGGGGTTTTTTTTGTTGTTGTTGTTTGGGGGTTTTTTTTGTGTTTTGTTTGTTTGTTTGTTTTGGTTTTTGTACTATGAGTTTGGAATTGCTGCTTTTGTGTCCCCCGGGCTCCCGCCGCCGGCTGGGGTGGGCAGCACCTCTGGGTGCCCCCCCGCCCGCCCCCCCCCCCCCCTTCCCCAAATCCCTGCAGCCCCCCCGGGCAAAGAGCGGCAAAAGGAGAGAAACCGCCCCAAAAAGGCGTCGAGGCGGCAGCCGGTGGGACCACGACTCAGACCCATACCAAAAATCCCGCCGCAGGTGCCTCCGCGCCGCCGGCTGCCCTCGCCCGCCTTTTCGGGGGGTATCTCCCACCCCCCCACACACACACCCCCCCCCAAACACGGGGCGCGGGGGGTGCCCCCTCCCTCGCAGTTATATTTTACTAGTTAGCCGGATTCTCGCTTCTCGCTTGCCGCAGCCGTTACACCCGCCGAGCGCACCAGGGCTGCGAGCCGGGGCTGGGACCACCCCCCCCGGCCGTGCCCCCCCCGGGCCCTGCATGACGACCCCCCCGCCCCTCCCCGAGCCCCCCGCTCGCCTCCCTGGTGCTTCACGATATTTGATTATTACCATTTACGCAGCCATTACCGATAGTCGCCGCTCCTGCCTACATACCAGTTACTGACCGTGACTATGGATTTGGGTTTTATTTCTTTTTGTTCGTTTTGGGCTTTTTCTTGTTGTTTTTTTTTTGTTTGTTTGTTTTGTTTTTAATTTTTGTCGGCTTTTTCGTTTTTTTTGTTTTGTTTTGTTTTTCTCTCCCCCTCCCTTATGCAAAAAAGAGAAAAAGAGACAAAAAAAAGAAGAAAAAAAAAACAAAAAAGGAAAAAAAACCTGACATACACACAAAAAAAAGATTAAAAAAGAAAAGGAAAAAAAAAAAGACAAAAAATAAAAAAATGTATAAAAATTAAACAAGCTATGCTTCAACTCCAGCCCGCCTCCGCCCTTCCTTCGCTGCCCCCCGGGGAAACTGAGGCACAACACCCGGCCTGGGAAGGAGCCGGGTGTCCCAGCTGGGAGGGACTGGGTGGACTGGAGCAGAGCTGTGCCAGGCAGTGGGTGCCCATCACCCCAGGAAGAGTGTGCCCACCAAGGGTGCTCTTGGCCCGGATGGGGAGGGTGGCTGAGCCGGCAGCAGCGCCCCTGGGGGGACCCGCACCCCACTCGGGGGGCGGTGGGAGGTGGGGCTGGGGTGACGGGGGAGGGAGGGAACACGCGGGAGTGAGGACACGGGTGCAGTCGTGGGCTCACTTGGGCACACAGCGCTGCTGCCTCCTCTGCATCATCACCTCGTGCATGTGACATCATCGGCTGCATGACGTCATTGCCCTCACCCGCGTGGCCTCGTGTGCCGACGCTCTGCAGCACCCTTTGTTGCCGTCCTGAAGTGCTGCTCAGGACACCCCCCCGGGCAGGCCCCAGAGCCTGGTGACACCCGCGGGTGCCCAGTGCGCGGTCCCCGCTGCGGGGCAGGACGCCTGGGTCAGGGCACAGCGACGGGGCTGCGCAGCCGCTCTCCGCCGTGCTGGTGTCACTGAGGCCCGGTAGTTTGTCGCATCCCAGGAGCCCCACAGTGTCCCTGTCTCTGTGGCCCCTGGGGGCGCCCCCGCACCCCACCCTCGGGCCCCATCCTGGGGGTGCAGAGCCCGGGGAACAGCCCCACGCTCCCAGCACGGTGACACCAGACACGTGACACCAGGGCAGGTTGGGGACCTTTACTAGGGTACAGCCGGGGACATCCGCTCCCACGGACGCGATGCCCCGCGGCGGGAGCGGGGGGGTCCCTGCTTCTGGCCCCGCCTCCCACCCTCCCCGTCCCACTCCGGCGGGCAGCTGATCCGTGCCGGGTCTTGGTGGCAGCCACGGCCCGGCCCGCCCGGTGGCGGTTCCGCAAAACCCGGCTCGGATCCGCGCCCCGCGGAGCGGACTGAGGGTGCGGCGGCGACGGGGCGTCCCCAGAGCCGGGTCTCGGGGGGCGGGGGACGGGTACCCCCTCAGAGCGGCGTTGCTTTGCTCCGCTCCGCGCCGTCGCTCTCCTCGTCGCTCTCCTTCTCAGCCGCCGGGTTGACACGGCCAGTGCGCTCCAGCCTGGGGAGGCAGTGGGGCAGCGGTGGGGTGAGGGGACACCCCCGGCACAAGGGCACCCCGGGTCACGTATGGCACCGCCAGAACCACACATGGCACCGCCGGCAGGTGACCATCCCTAGGGGACAATCGAGGCCCAGCCTAGGGGTGCGGTTCCAGCCCCGCACTGCCCGGCCGTGGTACCTGCTGATCCCCGGGGTCTCCTGGAGGCCGTTCTGCTTCCTGCGGGGGGACAGGGGGTGAGCAGTGCCCGGGGACAGCCCCACCCCCCGCAGCGCCCTGCTCCCAGCTGGGGGCACAGCCGGCCCCTGCAGCCCCCGGGCGGGTGCAGGATGTGTCCCCTCCCGCTGACCCACCTGCGCATCCTGACCCGCCAGAGCCGGTTGGCCAGGAGGAGCACGAAGACGATGAAGAGGAAGACAACGACAGCCGTGAGGCCAATGAGCCAGGGCTGCAGCTCCTTGGGGCCGGTGCCTGCGTGGCAGGGGGATGGGGACAGGGATAGAGATGGGGACGGGGACAGGGACAGGGATGGGGACAGAGATAGGAACGAGGATGGCTTCAGGGCAACCCCATCCTGCAGGGGACGGGACCTCCCCCCCATTCCATGGCACAGGGAATTGTGTGGGTTGTGGACACAGGCTGTGCTGAGCCTGGCACCAGGGGACACTGGGGGACATTGGCAGGTGGTCATGGCCACACCCTCCCCACTGTCGCTTGGGTGCTGAGAAAGCCACACAGCCCAGCACATCCCCAGTAGAGCACAGGGGTGTCTGGCACAGTGGGGGACATGGGGGACAGCAGGAAGGTGCCCCTTTCTGCTCTGCCCCAAAATGATGCCTGCTGTGGCTCTGGGACGGACTGGTCCTACTGGGAAGGTCTGCCAGGAGCTGCTCCAACACCCTGGATGGGTCACATGGGTATGGGGGGGGGTGGGGATACAGGGGATTGGGGGGCACTGGGAGCACCTACCAGCCTGTCCCTGGACGGTGGTGACAAGGATGAGCAGAAGCAGGAGCGAGAGGGGCTGTGAGCCCCTCACCATTTTGGGGCAGAGGCTGGCAGCAGGCTGGGGCATGGTCAGGTCCTGCACCCCCAGGTGGGCTCCTCTCCTCCCCACTGCCAGGCTGAGGGCAGGGACTGCTCTCTGCACCTGGGGCCAAGGGGCAGCTTTTATTGGGCTCAAGAGGACAATTGCCACCAAGTGCCATGGCAACGCGACTCCCATAACCCCGGAGAGGCAGCACCTCTCCCTGGGCTCAGCCACCAGCAGGCTGTGACACCCAGAGGCCACCACCCTGGGGACCATGGCCATACCCTGTGCCCAGGCCTGGGGTCCACCTCTGGGGTGGGCAGGGCAAGTGGGGGGAGGCAGGGATGGTTGGAGGGACAGATGGATATGTGGGTGGGTGGATGGGTGGGTGGATGGATGGAAGGAGGGAGAGACAGATGGACAGAAAGATGGGTGGATGGGTGGGTGTTTGGAGAGACAGAGAGATGGGTGGTTGAGTGGATGGAAGGATGGTAGGAGGGAGAGGAGGAGGGTGGAAAAACAGATGGGTGAGTGGGTAGCTAGATGGATGGACACACAGAGGGGTGGACAGATGGGTGGAGAGAAGGACAGACAGATGGGCAGCCGTACAGAGGAGCACCCACCCTGCCTGCTGCCCTGTCCCCTCTGCCCATGAGACACCACACCCTGTCCCTGCTGAGGCAGACCCAGGCTGGGGTCCCAGTCCCATGCACATGGCCCCCCACCCTGCCACCTTGGGATGGGGCAGGGGACAGTTCCAGCCACCCCGGACCCTCACCCAGGCCCAGGCCAGCTGGGCCACAGCTGCAACTGCTGGTGCCAGTGGGACCCCACCACATGCCCAGGGAGCGCCCAGGCACCACGAAGACAGAAATGTGACAGGAGCTGGCTTCTCTGCTCCACCTCACAGCCTCTGTTCACAGGGGACAGGAGAAAGTGAGGCATGGTATGGCCAGTGGCACCCCAGGGATGGACCACTCTGCCCATGGCGATTCCCCAGGGGGTAAAGAAGGAGCCTGGGGACATGGCCTCCACTGGATGGATGGGGATGGGGGTCCAGCCCCAGCCAGGGTTTAAGCCAGGGGATGGAGGTCCATACTACACAGCCCTCAACCCCAGTGCCTCCACTCAGAGCCCAAGTGGGGCTTTGCCCCCAAGTCTGCCTTTGGGGGCACCAGTGGATGGGGTGGGGGCAACAGCCTGGCAGCATCTGGGCACTGAGGGGGCCAGCAGGGGTGAATTCCACCAGCATGCAGCATCTATCTGTCTGTCCCTCCCCAGATGGCTGCACAGGGGCCTCCCCATGAGCATGTGTGTCCGTGCTTCCCTGGACACATGTGTGCACCCATGTCCCCTGCACCCACACCTGGAGTTTGCCCCCACACCAGGGGTTTGCACCCCTGAGCACCCACCTGTACATACCCACAGGTGTGCCCCTGCATGCATGTCCCTCCCCACGCACATGCACCTGTCCCCAGGCAAAAATCGGGGTGTCGCAGCCCACACCTGGCTCCTTTATTGGGGAGTGCAACCACAGCCCTGAGACCAGTGCAGGGGACTGTACCCAGGGGGGTGAATCCACTTGCCAGCACCAGGCAGCAGCCACACACACACCTGGGGCCGGGGGCTGTGCTGCAACCCAAGGGCCAGACGTGGCTGGGGGGAGGCAGGGAGATCCCCCCAGGCTTAGAAGAACCTCTTCTTGGGTGGGTCGGCGAAGGAGATGGAGGTGCCGGGGGCAGCAGTGAGCAGCCCCGGCGGGACGTCCATGCCGGGCAGGGCTCCGCTGGCCGTGCTCTCCAGTTTCGTCTCTACCAGCACGTCGTCCTCATCCAGCCACTCCACCTCCGCCATGATCCCCTTGGCCATCACCTCCTCCTCCTCCTCTGGCTTGGGCCCAAACGCCCAGTCTGTGGGGGCAGAGGTGGAGCCATCAGCTGCACATCCCCACCACAGCAAAGGCTCTGGCTTGGGAGCCCCCCCCCGCCCCCAGGGCGCACTCACCCGCAAAGTCATGCATCAGGTCCTTGATGAGGTGGCCCACGATGGCATATGCCACCGTCAGCACCAGGCTGGCCGCCATCAGCAGGTAAAGGACAGAGCGGGGCAGGCGGATGGTGTCCAGGGCAGGGGGCTTGTAGTCCACATACAGCACCCCCTCCTCCTCCTCCTCTTCGGGGGGATACTGCAGCAAGTGCCGTGACCCCCATGCCTCCCTGGTGCCAGGAAGTGGGGTGCCCCCCAACAGGGCCATTGCCAGCTGTCCCCACACCCCAGCCCCAAGCCACCAACGCCTCTGCTGCCTGTGGGGCTGCAGGGGAGAATGGGCATCAGGGTCTCCCAGGCCCCTCGGTGACAGCAGCCGGCAGGGACAGCAGGGTCCCCGCGCCCCGTGGCAGTGCCGCTTGCCCGCTGCAGGACAGAGCACCCGTGGGAAGGAGCTTAGTGGCTGCTAATCTGGGCACAGCCCCGGCAGGTCAGCCCCGGGGTCACCAGCGAGCCCTGACAGGGATCAGGGTCCCCACATCTGCCCTTCTGGCAGCAGAACAGGGATCTCCATCACCCTGGGAACAGGGAATCATCCACAGCTGGAGAACTCCCAAAGGCAGGGATGGGAAGAGATGCCCCGAGGTCCCCTCCTCTCCTCCCCCCAGCCTGGTTAAATCCCTCGGCGAGGCCCTGGATCCCCCAGCAGATGGTGTGAAATCCCGGCAGCAGAGCCCTGTGCCCTGCCCTGTCCCGGGGAACACGCTGCCCTCTGAGTCAGGAGGGGACGGGCAGGGGGAACCTAGGGGCTCCAAAGGGGTCCCCTTTGCTGCGCCGAATCCCACGGTGAGAGGCTGTTACGGCCCCGGAGCCTGGCGTCAGTCACTGCGGGCAGCACCCCCCTGCCCAGCACCCCAAAGCCCAGCACCCCGCTGCCCAGCACCCCACAGCCCGGCACTCCACGGCCCAGCCCCCAAAGCCCAGCCCCCCAAAGCCCAGCCCCCACAGCCCAGCACCCCACAGCCCAGCCCCCAAAGCCCAGCCCCCCACAGCCCAGCACCCCGCAGCCCAGCACCCCGCAGCCCAGCCCCCAAAGCCCAGCCCCCAAAGCCCAGCCCCCACAGCCCAGCACCCCAAAGCCCAGCACCCCAAAGCCCAGCACCCCAAAGCCCAGCCCCCACAGCCCAGCACCCCGCTGCCCAGCGTCACTCCGAGGAGGAGCAGCCCAGAGGGGCACAGGCAGCTCCCCAGTGCAGTGCCCTCTGCACCAGGAGGGAACAGGATTTGGCCTAGACCAGCAGCAGCCTTGGGACAAAAAACCAAACCCTGAACTCCCCCTCAGGGTGGACTGGCCAGGGAGGGATGAAGGTGCCAAGTCCAGGCTCAGCACCCTGGCTCTACCCCACCCCCGGCAGACATCCCAGCTCTGCTGCACCCAGGTCTGCCCTGACCAGATCCTGGCCACAAAAATGCCAATTTCATTCCAATTTGGGCTCAAAAGGTATTTGGGGGAGCAGAGGCAAACGCTGGCACAGACTGACTTGGAAACAAGCCTGCACAGTCCGAGTGGATCATCTGTGGAAAAGCTGGAAGAGCAGAGAACAAGAGCTGGAGCAGCCAGGGCAAGGACAGATGCAGTGACAAACACGAGGGACACGCTGGCAGTGCCAAAGGCTGCGCCCCATTATAGTCCTGGTAGACACCAGTAAAGACACCAGTAACATGGCAAGGGAAAAATGGCACGGCCCACCACCCTGCCCCATTGCCTGCAGGGACCAAGGGGGTACAGAGACACCCCAGAGCTTCTGGAGCCAGCTGGGTCCTGCCTGTCACCCAGCGGCCACAGAGGGTGAAGGACAGGGGGCAAGGAGCTGCTGACTCCAAAACGGTGTGAAAACATCAGGTCTTTGTCTCCCGTGCTGAGGGATAGAGGGTGGGTGACCCAGGGTGGCTCCAGCCACAGCACCCAGGTCTGACTTCCAGTAAGTGTGCACAGGTGACCAGAATTGACCATGACTCCAACAAAACCCTTCATGGGGTTCTGAACTGGGTCAGACTGGGCTGGGGCCGGAGCTCCCTGGCTGAGCTGCATCCCCAGGCACTGGAAACACCAAACCAGCCCCAGCAGAGGCTTTAGGGACTAAGAGAACTGAGCCCAGGAGTGACTCGCAGGGAGACTCTGGCCAAGGCAAAGAGCCCTATGAGCAGGTGCAGCCCCCATGGTGCAGTGGGACCCCCCCCAGGCCCCTCTACTGGGCAGCACCATGAGGCACCCCATGGGCAATGCTTGCCCTCCTGCCCGGGCCTCCTGTGGGGAGGGGGGTTTTACCCTGTGCCATCAGGGACCCTATCCTGAGCTCCCTCCTCCCATTATAGTTGGACTCGATGATCATAAAAGTCTTTTCCAACTAGAATTATTCTGCTCTATGATTCTCTTACGGCAGCCCCAGGCAGTGCTGGGTGCACCCCCCCTACCCAGGCAAGGGCTAAACCACAACTCGACTCAGGCAGGAGCTCCCTCCACCAGTGCTTTATTCCCTGCCAGCCCCCCTGTGCCCACGCCAGGCTGCCCGGGGGGGGTTGGGTGCTTGGCAAGGGCAGCAGACAGCAGCCTCAGCCCTCCCAGGTCTGGTTAAAAGGAGGGGAAAGTCCAGACAGGTTCTGCCTCACCCTGTAAGCCCTAATGGCAGCACCATTCCCTGCAGAAAGACAAAACACAGCCAAATCTTCTAAGCTTTGCCACAAAACAACCCCCATCCCAGGGCAAAGGCTGCTGCAAGCAGAACCCCTGCCTGCCCTGACAGGAGAGGCCAAACCCACCACAGAGGTGAGGAGGGACCCGGCTCAGCACCAGCACCAAGGGCTATTTCAAGGCATCACACCTATCAGAGCCAGTGCCCAAAACCAGCCCTGGCCCCCAGCAAAGCTCAGGTGAGGCAAATGGAGCCGTTTCACCCTGAGCTACCACAGCAGCACCAGCCCAGAGCAGCCCCAGGCCCCACGTAGCTGCAACAGGCCCCGGCGTGCGGAGCGGTGCCCACCTGCTCCAAGCCCTGAGCCAGGCTGCGGGCAGGCAGTGCTGGTCCTGGCAGGGGAAAAGGGGCAGATCCAGGAAATAAGGGGTGGTGGGGAGGGGGGACAAGTAGCAGCTCAGCCTGGATTTGGAAAGAAGGCAACTATAATTGTGCCAGAGAGCAAATCCACTTCCTTCTCCACCAGGCATGGATCCACGTCGAGGGCGCTGGCCGTGCAAACGCAGCGGGGGGGGGAGCTCAGCAGGGCTCAGGCAGGGGCCTGCAGCTTGCAGAGCCCATCAGCGTACTGGAACTGGGCACCGTTCTCGTACTCGTACATGTCCAGAGCCACCTGGCAGCTCTCCCGCACCACCCGCTCCTCGTCCTGGGCGAAGGCGCGCAGGGTCTCCAGGCAGGAGGGGCGGGCGATGGCGCCCAGGGCCTCGGCGCACTCGTGCCGCACCATGGGGCTCTCGGAGCGGCTGCGCAGCGCGGCCGTCAGCTGCGGGACGCAGGCCTCGTGCTGCAGCTGGCCCAGCACGTACCCGATCTCGTGGCGGAACAGGGCGCTGCCCGCACACAGCCCTGTGGGAGGAGGGTACCCTAAGCTGCTGCTGCCCCAGGCCGGGCTGGCATGCACAGCAGCCCCCCCCACCCAAAAGCCAGGGGAAGGCGTGGGACAGGCTGGTCTGGTGGTCAACCCCTCAGACCCGTGGGGGCTTTTGGGGAAGGGGACAAAACATGCAGGGGAAGGGCCATCCCACCCTGACCCTGCTCCCTGTGCCCGCACAGCCGGGGCAGCCCCAGCCCCGCACGCCCGCAGCCGTGCCCCGGGAACACCCTCCTGGCACGGCCGTGGCGCTCTCACCTGCCTCGGGGAGCCAGCACTGCCCCCCAGTCCTGCCCCACCAGGGCCTGCGGTGGCCTGGAAACAGCCTTCCCATACTGCAGGGCCCCACAGCTGCAGACTGAGCTCACGGATCCCTGTGCACCATGTGTCCCTGGCTCATCCCAGGTGGCTGCAGAGTCTCAGCCACTTCCCTCGGGCTGGGGGTTGGGCCCAAATGGGTCCCGGGCTGTGGCTGCCCCTTCCCCACCCAGGAGACATTCACTCCCCTCCCCAGAGCTCACTCCCCAAATCCCAGGACAAGACTGGCAGCCTCTGAATTTCAGGACAGGACAACAGGACCCCAGCACCCTGGGGACAAGGTCCCTCCAGAAGACACCAGCTCAGACGGGTTGGTCCCAAGCCAACGCTTCCAGGCTGCCCTCCTCCCACCCAGACCCACGGAGAAAGGGATTCCTGCAGGACAGGGAAAGGGGCCGTGAAACCCCTGAGAGCGCTTTGCCCCGTGGCTCTTATGAGCAAGCAGGGGGACAGCAGCTCTAGAAACAAATGCGTGAAGACCCTGAGGGAAGCCTGGCAGCTCCCGCAGCCCTGGCTTTGGGAAGGGCCAATCCCAGATGGACCTGTTCAGGCTTCCAGCCAGGAGCCTGCAGGCAGCCCCAGGCCAGCCCTTACCCTCCGCCAGCGCCAGCACGGCCGCCGGGCCCCCCAGGTTCCGCAGGGCAAACATGGCCCGGTAGCGCTCGAACAGCGGGCGGGACTCGTCCAGGAGGGCTCTGCGGAGCTCGGCCACGTCCGTCTCCTCGGCAGGTGGGGCAGGATCCACAGAGAGGTAGGGGCTGGAGCCTGGATCCTGCTTGTTCTCCTGCAGCCACTCCAGCCTCCTCACTGCCAGCTGACATGTCTCTGCCACCTGAGGGATGGGGAGACAGCCCTGGCTGCAGGGACAGCACTGGGAGGGCACCCAGGGACACCACGAGGACCCTGCTCATGGTGTCCGTGTCCACAGCCAGGGGCTGCCCAGGAGAGACCCCCTGGGCCAGCAGTGATGTGCCTCAGGGGAAACAGCCCCCCCAGAGCCTCACCTCAACCACAGGATCCTCTGAATAGCGCTTCAAGATATCCAGCACATCGGGGTTCCCGATAGCACCCAGGGCTTCACCTGAAAGGAGGATGTGTCAGGACGTGACCAAGGTGCCTACGTGAGGAGAACCTTGCTGTGTCTTCTGGCAAATCCTCACCCTGCAGTGACACAGGGACACCAGCCTGGCTCTGACTGATCCCCAGTGACACAGCCAGGCAAGTAAACATGGCAGGAGCCAGCCTGGCCAGTAGGAAAGGGAGAGCTCGGCCAACCAGTCCAGCCAGGACTGGCCAGGGTCTGTGGCAAGGCAGGTATGTGCCTCAGGCTCTCCAAGCCATGACGCCCAAGCTGCATCAGCTCATCACAAGATGTTCACCATGGGAGGAGCACCCACGAGACCCCCTTGCAGACCAGACCCTTCCCCTGCCCCGCCGGAGCTGCCATGGTACCTGCTTCGTGTCGGACCATGGGCTCCTGGCTGGTGTCCTGCAGCACCTGGATGAGCACGGGAATGGCCGCCTCGTCCCCCATCTGCCCCAGGCAATAGGCCAGCTCGTGCTTCAGCAGCGCGGAGCTGTCCCCGAAGGCCCGGCTGATCCAGCCCACGGCCGCCTGCCCGCCCAGGTTGCGCAAGGTGAACAGGGCCCGGAACCGGGCGGGCAGAGGCTGCGCCGCGTCCAGCAGTGTCCGGCCGATGGCAGCCACCTCCTCCTCTGTCACCATGGCGCTGCAGGGCAGGACCCGGCCGCTCGCACTGGGGCTCCCTCCGGTCACGCTCCTAAGCAAGGGGAAGGGGTTGGGCGGGGGCCTGGGCGCAGCCCCAGGGTCGGGGGCGCCTCAGCCCAGCGGGTTCCTCCCCCGGGGAAGGCAGAGGGGGCCCGGCCCGGCCCGGCCCGGCCCGGCAGCTGCCGCGGGAGCCAAGGGGGGCGAGCAGCGGCCCTGTGCCGGCGGACCGGGCAGAACCGGGCCTGGTCCCTCGGGAAGGGCCCGACCTGACCAGATCCCCGGGGCCGATACGAACCCCGGGGCTCCTGCCTGGCCCCGCTCAGCCCGAGCGGCCGGGACCGGGTGGGACGGAGGGGCCGGGCCGGGCCCCGCACTCACCGCGCGCCGCCATGCTGCTCCGTCACGTGACCGCCCGGCACCGCCCACCGCCGCACTGCCGGGGGGGCGGGGCCGCGCCGGGCGCCCCGAGCTGCGGGGGGAGCCGCCCCCCCCCACCCCCACCCCCCCCCGCCCCGGCCCCGCAGTGGGAGCACCCGGGGAAAACCGGGTCAGCGCTCGCGCATGCGCGCTGGCGGCGGAGCGGGGCTGCCCCGGCCCCCCTCGCTCCCCGCAGCTCCGTCCCGCACACACGGGCTGCCCCGGAGCGGCCCCGCGCCCCGGCCCTGCCCCGACACGGCGGAGGAAGGTGCCCCCGGGCTCCGGGGGGCGGCGGGGGGGTGCCCAGCCGGGCTCCTCCGCGGGGCAGGGTCGGTGCTCCCGGGCCGGGAGTAGCCGTCAGAGCTGCCGCCAGAACGCTTTGGCCGGTGGGATGGAGAGGGACTTTGGGGGTTCAGCCACGGCCCCCCCACGGCAAACCCTTGCGGAGAGGGGCGGGGAGGGTCACCCGGCTCAGCCCGCTCCCCCGAGGGCAGCAGCAGAGCTGGAGCTGGTTGCAGTTTAATTCCAGGCTGGTGCCAGCTCTGCCTCTTCCTTCCCTTCCCCTCCCAAGCGTGTTTACACAGCGGCTTTTGTACCTTCAAAGGGGTTTTGCCTTCTGATTTCAGGCCTCCTGCTGGTTTCAGCCTGAGGAGAGGCCCCAGGACAGAGATGTGACCCCAGGAAAAAGAGACCAGGGCAGCCTCCTCCTTCACCCAGCCCCGTTCCCTGCTCTCCCGCAGCACACAACACACCACTAGACCACTCAAATTCTGGAAGAGAATACATTCCACTGGCCCAAACCACCACGGCAAAACAAGCACGAGCACCACCAGCCACCCCCCTCCCTGCCCTGGGAGCTGCTGGTGCAGGGTGCAGTCCTTTCCTTGGCAGCCTGGAACCACTGGAGTCCACGGGAAGTCTGCGAGCACCGGGATGCACGGGGCTGCTCCTCTCACCCCCGGCCCCATCAGCCCTCCCCGCAGCTCTCAAAGTACTGGCACATCAGCTCACGCACTTGCTCAGCCCGCCCGTCCTCCATGGCCGCGGGCGCGGGCTGGCAGGGCTTGGGCAGCTCGGTGGGCTCGGTGCCCTCCAGCCACTCCTCGTTGAAGGGGTTGTCGTGGGCTTCACAGACGTTGTGCAGGATGCAGCAGGCAAGGACCAGGGTGGGGAGCAGCTCCAGGCTGCAGTCGTCACACTTGAGGAGGATCTGCCAGCGCGCCTTCAGGCGCAGGAAGGCGTTCTCGATCACGCTGTGCGCGCGCTTCAGGCGGTAGTTGAACTGCAGCTGCCGCTGCGTGAGGTTCTCATCCTCCTGGTAGGGCTTGAGGATCCAGTCTTGCAAGGGGTAGGTGGCATCGCCCAGCAGCACGTACTTCTGCGCCTTTCCCATGAAGTGCTTGGGAGGGTTGGGGCACAGCCGGCCCTCCTTGGCCAGCACCCACAGGCTGGAGCTCTCCAGGACCGCGCTGTTCTCCATGCTGCCAGGGAAGGCGGTGGAGACGTCCCAGAACTGGCCCAGCCCATCCACGGTGGCCTGTGTCAGGATGGAGTGCCAGCCCTGGCCGTTGCAGTAGTCGGCGCTGAGGCGCAGGGGTGGGTGGATGGGGATGTGAAGACTGTCCAGGGCCCCGATGCAGTGCGGGAAGCCCCAGCGGGTGCGGAAGATGCGCGCCATGTTCTCCAGCTCCTTCTCGTTGGGCAGCCGGAGGTAGAGGGGCTTCAGCAGCAAGACAACAGCATAGCTCACCTCCCGGACGCACGTCTGCACTGTGGAGGGCCCCACACCAAAGAGTGGGCTGAGAGTCTGGTACTCCACGTTGGTGGCCAAGTGCCACAGGGCCACGGCCACCCTCTTCTCCAGGGGCAGGGTGGGGTGGAAGTGGGCGCTGTGCGGGGCCAGCCCAGGCCGCAGCCGGTTGCAGACATAGAAGAAGGTCTCCTTGGACATCCGAAACTTCTCCAGCCAGTCCTGAGGCCCAAACTCCTTCAGGACCACCCGCTCCCACCAGTCTGCACTCCTGAGGCTGGGCCAGGCGCGGGGGTAGAAGTAGCAGCTGGTTCTTCTCCGGCGAGCAATCAGGAGCTGCAGCACAGTGAGGAGACAGGAGGGGGTGAGACCGCACTTCCCTGGCATCCCACCCCACTGGGACCTCCCCTATCACCCAGTTGTGACCCTGGACAAGATGCCTGGGTGCCACAGACAAGGAGCCTTCTGGAAAAATCCCCTTTTTGATGCGATCACCTACTCTGTGGGTTTGTTTTTTAACAAGTATGACCTGTTTTCCTGCAAGCAAGTGAACTGCGGGCTCAGGCAAGGTTTGGACCAGGGAGTGAGCACCCACCTGCCCAACCCCTCCACAGGAATTGCTTTTCTGTGATTAAATTCTAAAAAGAGGCTTTTTTCACCTTCCTTGGCAACTGCCCAAGGAAGTGGGCTCCCCAACAGCATGTCCTCACTGCCACGTCTCCAGACCATATCCCACATCCTTCGTGTCCCCCACCTTTGATGTCCTGTGTTCTCTGCCTCCTCTGTCTTCTGATTGAGTTCACATGCCATGCCCTTAGAGTCCCCTCCCCTTTGTGTCCCACACATCCCTCTGCTCCCCATCCTTTGCAACCTGTGTTGCACTTGTGTCCTCCATCCTTCCTGTCCTTGTGTTTCACGTTGCAAGCATCCACCACCTTTTGTGTCCCTGCAACCTGGGTTCCCTGTGCGACTTCTGTGTCCCGCTGTGCCCCCCATCCTTTCCATCCCTGCACTTTCTCCTGCACATCCCTCTCATTTCCCACTTTTTGTCCCCAGGACCTGTGCATTCCAGCGTCCCTCGCGTCCCACATCCTTCCCGCCCATTTCATGTCCCCTGCCCCCCCCCCCCCCCCCCCCCCCATCCTTTGTGTCCCCACCACCTCCCCCTCGCCCCCTCCCCGCGTCTCTCGCCACCCCGTCCCCGCGTGCCGGGTCCCCAAACCCCCGCGTCCTCCCCGTCCCCCACCGCGCCCCGGTCACCGTCATGAGCCGTTTCTGCCGCTGGCTGTAGTAGTGCCGGAGCCAGGCGCGGCGCTGCGGCCCGTCCCAGCCGCCCGCCCCGGCCATCGCGCCCCGCCGCCCGCCCGCCCCGCGCCGCGCCAGCGCGCACAGCAGCACCAGCAGCCGCTCCCGCATTTTCAAATCGGGAGCCCAGGCCGCTCGGGAAGTGATCGGCCCGGGGGTCACGGCGGGACCGGGAGGCGGGACGGGACGGGAGGGGACGGGGCGACCGCGATGGGGTTCGCCTGTTCGCTGCCCCCTCCCGTCCGGTCCCGGTCCCGCCCCGCGCTGTGACAGCTGCGGGTCCCCGCCGGCCCCGAGCCCCGCGCCCTTCGTGCCCATCTCCACGCGCGATTAACCCCAGGAAAGGCGGGGAGGGCAGCGGCGGGCGGGGGGCAGTGCCGGGCTGCGCTGCGGGGAGGGACTCGCAGCAGGAAAACAAAACCCGGAGCGCCCCGAAGCCTCTTGGGTTTTCGGGATCTGCCCTGGGAGGCATCCAAAGCAACGGGACCAGCAGGGCGAGGGAAGGGTTCTCCTCCTCTGCCCCACTCTGGTGAGACCCCCCTGCAGGGCTGGGGCCAGTTCTGCAGCCCCCAACACAAGAAGGACATGGAGCTCTTGGAGCGAGTCCAGAGGAGACCACGGAGATGATGGGAGGGCTGGAGCAGCTCTGCTCTGGAGCCAGGCTGGGAGAGTTGGGGTGTTCAGCCTGGAGAAGAGAAGGCTCCAGGGAGACCTTAGAGCAGCTTCCAGTGCCTGAAGGGGCTCCAGGAAAGCTGAGGAGGGACTTGGGACAAGGGCAGGGAGGGATGGGATGAGGGGGAATGGTTTTATGGGGGAGATTGAAATGACATTTGAGGAAGAAATTCTTTGTTGTGAGGGGGGTGAGAGCCTGGCCCAGGTTGCCCAGGGAAGCTGTGGCTGCCCCATCCCTGGCAGTGTTGAAGGGCAGGTTGGATGGGGCTTGGAGCAACCTGGTCTTGTAGGAATTGTCTGTGACCATGACACGGGACTAGATGATCTTTAAGGTCCCTTCCAAACCAAAGCAGTCTGAGATTCTATGACTTTATGATGTGTCATGGTGGGGTATGTTCCTTCCCAAGGTCCCATGTGCCAACGGGGGTGTCCCTCCAGGGTGCCTCGTGTCCCAACTCTAAGTTTTTTTCAAAGGGAGGATTCAGGTCCTTCTCAGGATGCCAGTTATTAGCTTGTTGTTGTAAATAACATACTTTGAATTGATAATTAATGACAAGAGACCGAGCTGTGTTAGTAACAGGGGAGTTGTGTGCCAGCAGCTTGGTGCATCACCACAGTAGAATCACAGAATCATTTTGGTTAGAAAAGACCTTTAATACTATCAAGTCCAAGCCTAAACCTCACACTGCCACGTCCACCTTTAAACCATGTCCGTAAGTGCCACATAACACATCTTTCAAATCCCTCCAGGAATGGGGACTCTACCACCACCCTGGGCAGCCTGGGCCAGGGCCTGACAACCCTTTCCATTAATAAATTGTTCCTAAGATGCAATCTAAACCTCCCCTGGTGCAACCTGAGGCCATTTCTGTTGCTCTATCGCCTATTCCTTGGAGCAGAGCTCAACCCCCCTCCTCTCAGGCAGCTGCAGAGCCAGCAGGTCTCCCCTCACCTCCTTGTCTCCAGGCTGAACCCCCAGCTCCCTCAGCTGCTCCTGCTCACACTTGTGCTCCAGCCCCTTCCCCAGCTCCACTGCCCTTTTCTGGACACGCTCCAACCCTTCAATGTCCTTCTTGTGCTGAGGGGCCCAAAACTGGTCCCAGGATCCAAGGTGTGGCCTCACCAGTGCCAGGTACAGCCGGGAGGGGTGGCTGCTGCCAGGGCTCCCATTGGCTTATGACACAACCCATGGAGTCCTCCGCCTCCTTTAGCCCATCACAAACAGGCCGAGCCCCACCAGAGCCAGGCAGCGGGAGCGAAAGGGGCAGGCGCAGCAGGAAGGGTCTGCAGCTCAGGCTGACCCTCGTGCAGGTGCTGGTGTTGGGAAGGGCTCAGGGGAGCCAGACCCCCCGGCACCAGCCCCGGGCTGGGAGCGGCGCCCCGGGCCGTGCCCGCCGGCCCCGCTCGGGCGGCAGCTCCTGCCGAGCGCGGTTCTGAGGTTTCATCACCGGCCCCGAGCGGGAGCAGCCGCTGCGGGGCCGGGGCCGGGCCGGGCCGGGCGGGGGGGGCCGCTCCTCCCTGCGAGCCGCTCGGCACCTCCCGCCATCCCGGCCGCGCCGGGACCCCCGGAGCCGGGCACCGTGTCCGCGGCCGGAGCCCCCCCCGGGCAGCCCCTCGCCGCCATGACGTCATCCTGCGGGCGGTGACGTCACGCCCGGCCGCGGGGGCGGGGCCGTTGCCATGGCGCCGCTTCCTGTATTGATTCGAACGGGGGGGGCGGGGCGCTCCCGTCGTGCCGCGCGCGGGCCGCCGCCATATTGGGGGAGCGCTGTGCCCGGCGGGACTGACAGGAGGAGGCGGAGCGGGGCCGGGAGCGGGGCCGGGAGCGGGGCCGGGCCGGGCCGGGCCGGGCAGGTACGGCGGGGCCGGGGGCACGGAGCGGCGGGGCTGGGGCGGGCGGCACGGCGGGCTGGGCTGCAGCCGGTCCCTGTCCCCGGGAGCGCCGGCCTGTGGGCCCTGGGCCGGGCGGGCCCGGCTGCGGGGCCGGGGTAGACGCTGCGGGTCGGAGCCCGGCCTGCCAGTACCGACCCTCCGCAGGCGGTGCCGGGAGGTCCTGCCCGAGCTCGGGCAGACTGGGACAGCGGCTTCCCGGCCTTTGGGCCTGCCCCGTGCCCGGGGCTCGCTGCCCGGCAGTGCCCGCGCTCCTCGGGATCGCCTTGGCCCCGCTTTTGTTGTGGTGCTTTGTCAGACCTGACAGGAGGGACCCGATCCCTGCCAGGGAACTCGCAGTCGCTGCGCTGGGGGCCTCGGTCCTGCTGCGGCTGCCTCGGGGGCTCCGTGTGCCTTAACGATCCCCTGGTGGGACGTGTTTGTTAACGGACATCGTGCATCTGCACCCGGGGGGCTGTGCAGCCCGTGGCTGTCCTGGAGAAGGGGAGGGGAGGAGGCTGAGGGGAGAGCCTTTCACTCTCTGCAGGTCCTTGAAAGGGGAGAGTAGGAAAGTGGGGATCGGCCTCTTCTCCCAAGGAACAAGTGATAGAACAAGAGGAAATGGCCTCGGGTTTTGCCAGGGGAGGTTTAGATTGGATGTTAGGAACAAATTCTTCATGGAAAGGGTTGTCAGGGCCTGGCCCAGGCTGCCCAGGGCAGGGGTGGAGTCCCCATCCCTGGAGGGATTTCAAAGCCCTGTAGATGTGGTGCTGGGGGACATGGGGCAGTGGTGGCCTTGGCAGGGCTGGGTTAACAGTTGGACTTGATGATCTGAAAGGTCTTTTCCAACCAAAGCAATTCTATGATACAGCTCTTGCTGTAGATCCTGATCCAGTTAGTGTATTCTGACCTGCTTTGGAAAGGTGTGATGAGAGCCAGGGGCTGGTTCAGCTGCTGTGTCATCACCAGTTCTTGATTTCTTCATCAGGTTGGTAACATGAACAGTAGCTGAGATTTTTATGGCATGGGCTCTAGCACTAAGGGGACCTACCAAGCAATGACAGGAACTTTATCAGAAGTCACTTGTTTACGTGCAACACAAGTTGGTGATGTGCCATTGCCCATCCATTAACGTTTGGGGGTCTGAGTCAGCTAAATACCACCGTGTCTTTTGGTAGGATTGTTTTTTAATGTGTTGTTGCCATTTTGCAAATGCACAGACATTCGGCAGGTTACAGGCTTGAGGTCTTACAAGTCTGCAGTGAGCATCCTCCAGGTGTGGTGAGAGGGGAGACATTCTGCTGGAGGAGTCACTAAAGCACAGCAAGGTCTCCTGGATCGTCTTGGAGTAATTTGTCAGAAGTGTCACAGGCTTTACAGTGTGGGTGATTTTTTTTGCCTGGATTTGTAGCTCTCTCAAAGCTGTTCTTCCCTTTCTCTTGTCAAGTGCTGATTCTTGCTGAGTTAGCATGTTTAATGATGCTTGCCTGGTATTTTGTGCCAAAGGTTCTTCACAGAGCAATTCCTCTGCTGGCAAAACATCTCGTATTAAGACTGATTATTGAATAGTAGAATTTTCTAGGTCTCTTGACTAAACCTGCTGCATTTTCTAAATTCTGTGCCTTTCCTTTCTGGGTTGGCCAGGGCTGCCATTGCACCCTGTAGCTTAAATGTTGTGACGAAGCAGGCTTTTGAATTGCCCAACCTTTTCAGTAGAACTCCATGGACCAGGCTGCTGGTGAATTTTTAATCTTGGCTTTTAGTGCCCTGCCTTCTGATAAGGCTTCTGATAAAGCAGACCTTTTATCTAGAGCTGGTGGTCTTAGCTGTTTGGACTCTGTTTTGAAAGGTAATCAAGCAACCATATTCTGTCAGTTTTTATATTTTTCTCATGTGAAGCTGAATGTTATTAAAGCTAGTAGCTCTAGGAAATACTGTCATACACAGAGCTTATAAACTACTAAAAAAAAGAACCCCAAACCAACAAAAAAAAACAAGTCCTGAAGGTAAAATGTCACAACATTCATACAGTAGCCTTCATCTCTCATGTGCTTCCCTCTACTCTTAAGTCAGTTCTCCTTTAGTTTAGGCTGCCTGATGTGGAAGAACTCCACCCTTTTTAAAGACCCTGTATCCCTGAGGTCCAAGCTCTTTGCTCCATTCATCCCCACTTCCTTATTGAACACTTCCTGGTATGCAGAATGAGTAAATATCTTCTAGGGCATCACTAAAATGGGTGTCATCACGTGCTAGTTGATGAGCAGCTGAAAGCAGACAACTCTTGCCTGCTCAGGGAGTTGTCCAAAATGTGTGTTTATGTGGGGAAAACTGCCCCCAGGTGAGAATGGGAACATAAGAGCTGTTACTGCAACTTGTCCTCTGCTTCCAGGGCCAGCAACTGCCAGCAGCTCTGCTCTCCTGTCCCAGGGGAGGGGTGGTGGCTGGGTGGCATGGAGAGAGCCAGGAAGGGTGGTAGCATCTAGGCATGTCAGTTTGGCACAGGTTGTATCAGGGACTGGGGTGAAACCTCAAAGAAGAATGTGTTGAGAATTGAATCTTTGTGACAGCCAGAAAGGAAGAGGTGTTGAAATGCTGCTTAATCCAGGTACCTCTGCTAATTATTGCATCTCTAAAACCAGAGGAGGATTTTTTTTTTTCTGCTGCCTCTTATTTGCTTTGCTTTCATAATAGATGAACCTCTTATGAGATGTTTTGTTTAGATGTAGAGGTTGCCTTTGACCCACAGGCAGGAGGTGACACTGAGGTGACTCCTCATGGAGCACGTGTTAAGTTTTCATGCTCCATGTATTTCCCAGGCATCCTGCACTGCTGGAGACTTTGTACTTTATTTTGGATTCCCTGGGAGCAGGTGTGTCCCTCTTGTTTATGGAGCAGCCTGGTGAAAAGACAAAATAATCACTACCTGCAGGCAATAAAAACGATTTTAAAGGTGATGATTTTCTGAGAAATCCCCTGCTGGGAATATGAATGTCATGTTTGCCTAGTTGAACTCTGTGCTCCTGTCAGGCTACAGTGCACTGCAGTGAGATGTGTATTGAATGAAAACTTCATCTGTGAAGGTAAAGTGACCAACCTGCAGTTCTCCTTACTTATTAAAAACTGGCTGAAGCAAAGCTGGAAACCCCACAGCTCAGAGCCTGGCTGCTGCCTTGGGGGCAGCACTGGACTGGGCTGCAGACTCAGGCTGTTCTCCATAACTGACCATCACCATTGTATTTGAACCTGGAGTGGAACAGTTGAAAAGGTACTTGTCTTTTGAGCACAGTGTGCCAGGCCTTGACTCTTGGCTTTCCTTCTCTACTTCCAGAGAAGGGGGACTCTGAAAAACCTTTGTGCTGAAAGTGATGGTGATATCTGAGCATCACCCACCTAAAAGAGGCAGCAATAGCAACCAAAGTTCTTGGTAGACTTCCTGGTATCTTCTCCTTAGATGAGGGCTTGCACTGAAGAACAGCTACTTTGTGTATGTAAATCCTGGTGAAAAACTTTTAGGCTTATAATGGTGTCCTGAGAGGTTTTATTAGTGGAAGGAGGTGTTTATATTTTAGAAAGGGCTCTTCCAAAGTAGGATTTTGCTGTTCCCTGAATGTGTTTTGCAATCCTGAGTTCCAACTGGTGTGTAAAAGTCTGTGCCACGTCCTGAGCTCTTTGTCTTGAACACTTCATGCTTGGCTCACACAGGCTTCCTGCTGCACTGGGTGACCTGAGTGTCCCGAGTTAGCATCTTTGCCCTGTGGTTTGCTGGTCAGAGTTCCTCTGTCATCCTGGAAGGACTGCACATTGCTTTGGAGAAGACAGCAAAGCCTTAAATGGTCTTCAGAAGCTGACTGGAAGGGCAGTCTTGTAGCTTGTCTGTGAGCAGAGGTGGAGGCGCAGTATGAGCTGCGGGAAGTCAGACATGTCACCTTAGATCTGAATCACCAGTTGGGCCCTTGCCTGTGGGGAAGGGGTGATATTTCCTGCCACTGGAAGTGACAGGAGCCACAGAGCTGTGTGTGCCACTTGTCTCCTACGCTTAGTGTGGAATTGCAACATTTCCAGCTTCTGTACTGCTGCTACAGACTGGGAGGCTGAGTGCAGGGAGGAGGTGAAAACAATGCCCTGGCTGTGCCTTTGAGCCACTTTGCCTTTCAAATCAGACTTGAATTCAGCTGGTACCCATTGCTGGTCACCCAGAAGTTGGCATTTGGGGAATAGGGGAGTTCTAGAGCTGATGGCAGCAAATATATAAAGGGACTGTGAGCTCCCTGGGCAGGAGGCACTTGTTAGCAGGATGCCTTGGAAAGGCAGAAGTAACATGAATTTTTTACCTTCAGTGAAGAGTGGTCACCTACATATTATGCTCCTAAAGACTCTGATGCAACCTGGTAGTTCTTGCAGAAACAGCCTTGGTTTATTGGTGGAGTATTGAAAGTCTCTGCAGTGAGGCTGAAGTGTGGAGATCTTGTCTGTCACCACAACTGAAGGAATTTTGTGCTTGCTGGTGTCCTGGTCTCTGCAATACCTGAACAATCTTTGACAAGTGCAAGGCAGTGAAGTTTGTATTTTGTTTGGAAATAAAGCTTTACCAGTTTCCATTGTTTAAGGGATACTTCTGTAAATGGTTAATCTTAAAGAGCTTTTCAGACTAATATCTTAGTAAATGGCTGGATAAGAAGTTGCGTATTTGTAACTTTAAAGGGTTAAACATTGGGAAAACTTACACAAGGCTGGAGCTTTTTGTACTGCTGCTGTTTTTGAAGGGAGGCTGGTTAATCCAAAGGAGTGGTTGGTATGGTGTGCAAACTTTTCAGCTGGGTTCAGTGTGGACCAGCTCTGCTTCAGGTTGGCCACACATGGAGTATCTTGCTCCTTGTCCATATCTGCTTTAGTGCTGGGGAGCTGGTTTTAGAGTTCTGGCTGCATTTGGAATAGGCTTGACTGTTCCATGCCACAAATGCCATTGTTTAGCTTTTTTTTTTTTCCCCTTACAACTTGTTCAAAAGTCTGGGAAAGAGAAGAATCTATAGCTGGAAATACTCTTACAGTATTCCAGGCTGAGGTGCAGGTGCTGCTTTCTGAACCAGCAGAAAAGTTCTGCCCTTTAGGGTCAGGGGTGGTTTTTTGTGATCTCAGGGAGCCAAACCAGCTCATGGTATGGTCAGCAAGGGTTGGGCTGGCCAAGGGGGGTGCAGAGAGACGTGGGCTTCTGCTTCTGTTGCCAATTGAGATTTTTAACTTTTGGATTTGCAAGCATTGCCTAGTAATGGGTTTTAGATAAATCACTGGGAGATGAAAACTTTGGCTTTGGGGAGGCAAAACATCTGAGTTTGATTTCTCATCTTGCTACTCATGGCTTAGAGGACTGAGTACTTGTTTACTCCATCCTTTTCCCCTTGGTAAATTATGGGTTTTTTCCTCACAGCTTGTAAGTATTCAGCACCTGAATAATGACATGTTTTTACCTCAAAACCTGAGCCTTTAAACACAGGCCCAAAGAGAAGGTAGCAACTCTGGTTTGGGGTAGGCTCTTGCTAACTAAATTTGTCTGTGGGAAGTGGGTGGGTTTTCAGTTTCCCGTGAAGCAACCAAGAAAGGCTTTGCCATGAGAACTAGGAGTGTGTGGACTGTAACTTTTAGTTGAAGTTAGAAAAGCTCTTGAGCAGCTGTATGTGTGACATACTTTTTTTTGTATATTGTTACTATGTAGTTTATGCTTGGAGAAGAAAAGTGGGTTTTCATTGAAGTTTTTTTTAATTCCTTGGAAGGAATTTATCTTCTGACTGACTTTATTTTCTCCTTGTACCTTGTGTCCTGTCTTTGAATTGGCTGGATTTTATCACAGTTCACATTATTATCAGAACAATACTTCTAGGCAAAGTTACAGTGCTGAACAAGTGCATTTTGTTCTTTTGTTTTTATTGACCCAACCTTAATGTATTCAATTACTTAAATGTTTGTGTTTTTTTCCAGTATGGATCTGTTTTTAATAAGCCAGCATGCAGAATGCCAGGGTTGGCAGTGAAATGAAGGCAGTTGTTTTGCAAAATTGTTTCTCTGTTATTGGAGGGGCAGCTTGTACCTATTTGGATTTTTTAGCAAGTGTTGAAGTTGGGGTAACACACACAGGCTGCGTTGGCTCTGTCTGTTCAAGATGTGAGCAGAGCAAGAGCTGGACAATCTCTGACCCTTTTTTGTTCCAGAAATTCTTCTTAAAAATCCAGAAATTCTTCTTAAAACTGGAAAGTAATTGAGTAGGTAAGTGTTAAACCTGAGAGGTGCTGATGAAAGTGGGAGACTCTAAGAATACTAAAGGCATGAGAACTTCTAAATGTAAAAAACTTAATATATTTCCAAATTTAGACAGGGCCCAAGGGGGTAGAGGATGTCTTGGTAATTCAAATATGATTAATGTTATGGGGATGCTTTAATTTGAAGCATCTAAAGCCTGAAAGGTTGTTTGAGGCTTAAAAGTATTAGTGCCTGCATGGTTTATTCTGTTGCTCACACTTCTGATTAGAAGTTGTAGTTGAAATTTGTACAGATGGGAACTCACATGAAAAGCTCTGAAAATGAATGTGTTTCACATCCAGAGTTAAAAATGTCACATTGCCATGTAACTGGATCTTGAGCTGTCATGAGTCCTGTGCTGCCATTTTGGGAGGATGCTTCAAATGTGTGGTGTTCCCAGCTGATCCTGCTCCTCCTGCAAACTGTTCCTCTGGGTTCAGTGCAGACCAGCTCTGCTTCAGGTTGGCCATGCACGGTGCATCTTGCTCCTTGTCCATATCTGCTGTAGTTCTGCAAGCTGATCCCTATCCATGCTGTTAAAAAAGGAAAGGAAAGGGGCATTTTGTTGAAATGTGTGGTTTGACAGGTCCTGCTAGCATCTGAGGTAGGTTTGGAAGATCGTGGGTAGATAAGGACAATGCAAATAAATCACAGTCAAGGGAGAGTGTCTGACACTGTTTTATATTTTAACCTGCTTCATTAATAACATCACAGACTTTTCCAACTTTCCACTCACAATCATTCCATCTCTGGCTCTTCACTTGGTGGAAGCTGGTTACTGTGAAATTTGGTAGCTTTCTCCAGTTTTGCCTCTAAAAGAACATATGGGAGAAATGTATTAAATTAAAGAAGAGTGCTTGGGGGAGGAGGTGGCAGAGGTAGGCAGGTGTACTCAGGAACAGCTTGGCACTATTTCAGGGATGCTCCTGTGAAAGTGTTGTCGTGCTTAATGGCAAAGAAAAGGCCTCTGCATTTCAGCACTTGTAACAAGTCCAAGTTTCAATACTCACAAACCACTTAGATGAAAGGGAAGCAGCTCTGCTGGCTACTACAGGAGTGAGGTCTGGAGTCTGAGTGCTTTGTCTTGCTCTCCAGCTGATTTCATAGATTATTGTAATACTTAATCACACCTTATAGAATCCCATGCTGGTTTGGGTTGAAAGGGACCTTAAATATCATCCAGTCCCACCCCCCTGCATGGCCAGGGACACCTCCCACCAGCCCAGGTTGCTCCAAGCCCCATCCAACCTGGCTTTGAACACTGCCAGGGATGGGGCAGCCACAGCTTCCCTGGGCAACCTGGGCCAGGGTCTCACAACCCTCCCAGTGAAGAATTTCCTCCTAATGTCTCACCTGAATCTTCCCTTTTCCAGTTCCCCTCTTGCCATGACCACAGTGTGTGCTGCTGTACCCCTCTTGGTGTGGTACCTTGCCTTCAGTTTTTAATGGTAAACCCTGTGTGGATTTGTTGTTCTTGGAGGCAAACCTTTCCCTGTACACCTCCTGGCTGGCTCAGGAGGCTGTGAGCAGTGCATGGCAGTGCATGGCCTGACAGCTTTCTCCCAGCACAGCCCCTTTTGAGCCGTTGCCTCCTGGACTTTGCCACATTTGTTTCTCAAGGCAACACCGTCTGTGTAGCTGGGACTCAGGCCAGTTGCCATAAATATTTAGACAATAAGAGCAAATGAAAATCCCTTTACATCCTGCACAGATTCCAGGTGCCTGGGTGTTACAGGGATTTTTTGGAGATCACGTGTTGGATTCCTTCTTTCCCTCTGGAGATGTTTATCTTGGGTTGAGAGACCAACTTGGTGCGTTTCTTCTGGCGTCGGCGTTTTTGTCTCAACTTGAGCTGTGGACAAAGCACGAGGGAGTGTGAGCTGGGTCCTCTCAGGCACAAAATGCTGGTTACCTGAGCACACAAATCAGCAGCTGAGAGCAATAATACAGAAAACCACTTTCCTTAGCAGCCCTCTGCTGTGCCACACAGGTTTGATACCAATGCTCTGGGTGGGAAAAGTGGTCTCAAGTTTAAAGAACAGGCTTAGGAGATTCTGAAGAGGCTGCTGTGGCAGGAAGGGGTGTAATATTTTGGGGGTTTTCTTCCCCTATCTGTTGCAGCAGACTAATTACTGATTGGACTTCATGACCATAAATTCCTGAGCCTGCTGGCCTTCCCAGCCTCTGTGTTTTCCACCATGGACCAGGATTATGAGAGACGCCTCCTACGCCAAATCAACATCCAGAATGAGAACACAATGCCTTGCGTGAGTACCAAGGGGCTGTGCTTAATGCTCTTGCTCTTACTATTAAGTTGGTGTCTTTCTTGCCTGTGTCTGTTCTCACTTGAGCTTTTGGAAGATGTGGGACCTCTTTGAAGCAAACCTTAAGTCTCTTGTTGGGCTGTGAGCAGGTGTGAGTTCCTGAGCTGTTCTAGGAATAACCAAATGACTTGACTTCAACAAAGCTTTAGATTAAACTCAGTTCAGGTTGCAAAAAGGAGTTAAGGTATTTTTATGTAGCTCAGTAATGCCTTTTTACTAAATAATCTCAGTAAGAACACGTGGAATGTAAAAAGTTGGGAGCTAACAAACAAACCAGCTGTGGGTCTTGACTAGAGCTAGAGCAGGTCCACCAGAGGCCACCAAGATGGTCAGGGGGCTGGAGCAGGATGCTGAGACCTTTGTTGCTCAGCCTGTAGAAGATGAGACTCGGGAGGGGTGAAATTCTTGCTTTCAACTATCTGGTGGGTAGTTATGGAGAAAATGGTGTCTGACTCCCTTCAGAGGCCCATAGTGAAGGATCAAGAGCAATGGATGGAAGCTGCAGCTGGGGGAATTCCAGTTAGATACTAGGAAAAAATGTTCACAGTGAGAGCATCTGCAGATTGTGACAGGGAGCTCAGGGGGTCATTGTCCTTGGAGATGCCGCAAATCAACTGGATGAGGCTGTGACCTTGAATGTAACTTTGAAATTAGCCCAGTTCTGAGCTGGGCTTTCCAACAGAAGCTATTTTATGAAAAAGAATGTGGCTGCAGTTGAGGAGTCTGCTGCTCACTCTGCAGTCTGCTGCACTCCAGCTTTCCATGTGTCTGCCTTGACAATGTCAGTGTTAGAAGGAGCAGTGAGGAGAGGCTGTTTTCCTTCTTTTAATTCC
This sequence comes from Apus apus, assembly GCF_020740795.1. Taxonomy (NCBI): domain Eukaryota; kingdom Metazoa; phylum Chordata; class Aves; order Apodiformes; family Apodidae; genus Apus; species Apus apus. The sequence continues at coordinate 1,192,783 of NC_067305.1, forward strand.
TTCTTTTGACAGAAGTTCTCATGACAGTTGGGCTCTGACATGCTTACTAGTTCTGTTAAGGGAGTAAACTAATGCTTGGCTCTTCTACTTAGGCATGTTCAGCTTTGACAGGACCTCACTGATGTTTTTTAGCCCCCTGCTGTGATCAACACTTGTTCTTGTCTGTGTCTTTTAATCTTCAATTCAGGTAGCAGAGATGAGAAGAACCCTGACGCCTTCCAATTCTCCAATGTCTTCTCCTAGTAAGCATGGTGACAGATTCATTCCTTCAAGAGCTGGGGCCAACTGGAGCATCAACTTCCACAGAATAAATGTGAGTTTTGCTGCTCTCTCCTACATCCCAGCTTTGGAACTGAGGAAATGGGGTGTTTTGTTTTGGCTGACATGGCTCTGCTTGCTTCTGCACCATGATCTTTTGCTGCCCCAAAAGAGCATGTCTTCAGCAGGTTGCTCTGTGGTCTAGGAGACTTCTTTGTTATTTTACCATGTACCATGAGGTCTCTGTCTGGTGACAGCATGTTTTTTCTCTTTCAGGAAAATGAAAAATCACCCAGTCAAAATAGAAAAGCAAAGGATGCTACATCAGACAATGGCAAAGGTGAGACCACCTTCCTACCACTGGGTCACACCTGTAGCTTTTATTTCAAGATATTGGCAAATTGAGAAATCAAGGGAACACTCTCATGCTTATGCAAAAACTCACACTGGTGCTTTAGGAAACCCACACACCAGGAGAGTGAACCTCCCTGGTGTCACCTCTCTAGGTTTCTGATGTCTGGGAAATGAGAGCCTACTTGTGTCCCTTGATTTATTGTGCCTTGGAAGCACTTTCCTGTTGGAGTGGAGGGAGGAGAAGCTTGCTGCTAATTGTGACTTCAGGCTTATTAAGAGGCCCCATGAATGTGTGATCCCACCAGGCCCTGCAGAGCTGTTTGCCACTTCAGAGTTCCCTGCTTAAGTGCTGGTTTGGGTTCACAGATGGCCTTGCTTACTCTGCGTTGCTGAAGAACGAGCTCTTAGGAGCAGGGATTGAGAAAGTGCAAGACCCACAGACAGAAGACAGGAGGCTGCAGCCATCCACCCCAGAGAAGAAGTCTCTCTTCACTGTAAGTTGGTTCCTTTGCACTAAAACCACTGGGTGTTGCGCATCACAAGAACAAAGCACTCAGCTCTGCCAGGCTGCTAGTGCAAGTGAGTTAGTGTTGTGGCTCAACCAAGTTTTGCTGACACAATTTGGTGGCCTGTAAAGAGAACACAAGTATCTGCAGCAAGCAACGTGCTGCTGGTTCCTCTGCTGGCAAGGAAGGCGAGTTGGAACCAGGCTGTTTTGGACAGTGTGGTGAGTGACCCAGTCAAGCTTTTCGACTTCAGTGGAGATGAGGTTTGTTGTTGTTGGTTTTTTTGTATGGTTCCAGAGCATCTGGGAAAGGGAGGAACAGAAAAGTCTAGAAAATCTGGCAGTTGGTGTTGGGGTTAGCTCAATATTGGGTGATGCTGTAGGCACTGGGTCCTCACTGGGGTGTTTCCTTCTCCCAGTATTCACTCAGCACAAAGCGCTCGAGTCCAGATGATGGCAACGAGGTCTCGCCCTATTCCCTGTCTCCTGTCAGCAACAAAAGGTAATGCTGATTTTCACAGGCTGTGGGAAGGGCAGGGTTGGGACAGTGAGGTTCTCTACAGCTTCTTTCTACAGCACCCAAAATTGCACATGACTTGGTTTTGGAAATCTGGGGAGATCATGAGTATCATAGAATGGTTTGGGTTGGAAGGGACCTTCAAGATCATCCAGTCCCACCCCTGCATGGGCAGGGACACCTCCCACCAGCCCAGGCTGCTCCAAGCCCCATCCAACCTGCCCTTCAACACTGCCAGGGATGGGGCAGCCACAGCTTCTCTGGGCAGCCTGGGCCAGGGTCTCACCATCCTCACAGCAAAGAATTTTCTCCCTCATCTCATCTCAGTCTCCCCCCTTTCAGCTTGAAGCTCTTCCCCCTCATCCCATCCCTCCCTGCCCTTGTCCCAAGTCCCTCCCCAGCTTTCCTGGAGCCCCTTCAGGCACTGGAAAGTGCTCTAAGGTCTCCCTGGAGCCTTCTCTTCTCCAGGCTGAACACCCCAACTCTCTCAGCCTGGCTCCAGAGCAGAGCTGCTCCAGCCTTCCCATCATCTTCATGGCCCTAATAAGGAACATTCAAGTTCTAAGACTTCCTGCAGGTGCCCAACCTGCCTGATACTTAGTATGTCTTGGCCAACTTCCAGTACTCAGTTTCCCTGTTTGCTCCCTGACTCCTTTAAAGAAGCAGAACCTAATTCTTCCAGTCTTACCTGCTGGAAAGAATTTTGTGGCCTCATTGTGCATTTCTGTAGCAGTGCAGGTGTGCCTTAAGGAGCAGCTGCCTCAGGGCCTGCCACGTGCTGTAATGTGTAAGATCCTGTAGCTGGTTTTGTACCTTTTTTACAAACAGTCAGAAGCTGCTAAGATCACCTCGAAAACCAACTCGGAAAATCTCAAAGATTCCTTTCAAAGTGCTGGATGCTCCAGAATTGCAAGATGATTTCTACCTGAACCTGGTGGACTGGTCATCTCTTAATGTCCTCAGTGTTGGCCTTGGGACTTGTGTTTACCTCTGGAGTGCCTGTACTAGCCAGGTAAATGGCCCAGTGTCTGGAGAGGGAGGTACCTGTTGCTGGAGGTCCTTTCCAGCTGTAGCATCTTTCGGTGCTGTGTGAGGGATTCAGCACTTGCAGTGCTCTATCCCAAACTGGGTACCAGTTTGGAAGGCAGCTGGTAGTGTCATGTGATATTGGCAAGTGTTTCTTACTCCATTCTGTCCTCCTTCCAAGGTAACCCGGCTGTGTGACCTCTCTGTGGAAGGAGATTCTGTAACATCTGTGGGCTGGTCAGAAAGGGTCAGTATCACATGGACAACAAGGACAGTTGAAATCTGTGTAACTTGGACACTATTGTAGCCTGGTTTTAACTTCTTGGGTTATTTTCTTGTATTTTCCTAAACTCCCTGTATGCACCACAGTTCAAACGTGTGTTCCTGTCTGCACTATTTCTCAGCTAAAGCAGAGGGGGTGAAGAGCAGCCTCATGTATCTTGAGATTTCTTGAGGTGTTTGCTAAGAGGTGTGGGAGGGAGAAAGAGCCAATTCCCTCCTCCAGGTCTTGACAGTAAAATGTTAGAATAAATACATTCCAACCAGGCTGCTTGGCCCACTCAGCAGGCAAAAGGTGTAAGATGGAAGAACTCTGGGTGCTTTCCATCTTGTGGGATTTATCTCAAGCCTTTTCCTCAGCTTCTAGCTTTCGTTTTATGTCTGTCTTCACTTACTGGCTTTGCTGATCGTGGTTTTCTCCTTCTCTAGGGGAACTTGGTAGCTGTTGGCACTCACAAGGGCTTTGTACAGATCTGGGATGCAGCTGCAGGAAAAAAACTCTCCATGCTGGAGGGGCACACAGCCAGAGTTGGTAAGGAGCTGGGAGGCAGAGGTTTCACGTTTTGTTTCTTCATGATTGAACTTTTCCCTGGTAAACAAGGGATCTGCTTTCCCTGGTAAACAAGGGATCTGCTTGAAATAGCAGAACTCTAAAAGCACCAGAATTGATATTTATTCCTTGCTATGTCTTGGGCAGTCTTCAAAATATTATCATCTAGTAATTGTGGTGTTCTGATCTTGGGTGTGGTGGTGGCTGAGTATTGCAGCAGGTGTTTCCTCTATGTCTGAGGCATTTTAGGTTTGGTTACAACATTTTTTTACTGCCACTGGTTCTGCTTTCAGCCCTGCAGACAGGCTGCTCTGCACTGAGATTTCCAGTTCCCTTCTTTTGCAGGGACTGGTTTTCTTGCTCAGAGGCATTTTGAATCTCTGGAGTGAGACTTGGGAAGTCAAGGCACCTTCCAAGTTCAATTTCTCTGCCTTACTGCACTGTGAAATGGGATTATTGATACTTTTGAGTATGTTTTTTGCAGATTAATCTCCCTTTGCATGCTATTCTAGGACTTCAGTGGGCATAAGGGAGGTCCCTGAGCACTGGGGTTTAATTTTCTCTCCTTTTAAACCTCGTGGTGGCTGTGTCCTGCCTACCTGCTCCTGCAGGACTTCCCCAACGTTCTGTGCTTGTGTTGCAGGTGCCCTGGCATGGAATGCTGACCAGTTGTCCTCTGGGAGCAGGGACAGGATGATCCTTCAGAGGGACATCCGCACCCCCCCGCTGCAGTCGGAGCGGCGGCTCCAGGGCCACAGGCAGGAGGTCTGTGGGCTCAAATGGTCAACAGACCACCAGCTCCTGGCCTCTGGTGGGAATGATAATAAGGTATCGTACTTCCAAGGAGTCACGCAAGGTTCAGTGTCTCTAGATCTTCACCAAGAAAGGTCAGGCCACCTTTCTTTAAGGATATTCAGCCTCTCTGAAAAAGGCTTTTGTTTCAGTTGTTGGGCTGTGTCCAAACATAAGTCATACTAAGTTTCCACTCGGTCTCCTCTGCCTAATAAAATTAAAAAGGCAAATTTAATTTTGCTTCTGTATTTGGCTAATTAGAGCTTGACTCCAGGGTTTGAGTTCAACAAAGCTCCTGCTAAGCTGTGCTTCCTGATTTTGTTTAGGTTGCATATAGTCAAGTTTGTTGCAATAATGTTTATGCATGCAGAAGGAACCCGAGTTTGGAGCTGTGTAAGTTATGGGCTGGGAGTTCATGAAGCACCATATGGAAGAAGCATCTGTTGTGGAGAAGCAGTGTTCAGAGCCCTTTGGAGTGGGTTGCTAGGTAGTGAATTTGCCCAGTGTCTGTGTGACAGCCTGGTTGTACTGAGTTCCTCCTGCTCAGAATAACTGCAGATGAACTTCAGCATATTTCTAAATGTATTCTGGAATAACAGAGTCGTGGAGAGCAAAGAAGGGTTTGAGTTCATGTTCTGTGACACTGTCTTAGGCTTAGTAAGCTTAACTGAAGGACTGTTAGCCTCCTCCTGGCCCCGTGGGAGAACAGCTCCTCAGCTGAGTGTGGTGGCAGGGTGGGATGAGCTCCAGGGCTGTAAATGCCAAGTGAAGCTGCATGTGCTTGGGCAGAGCTGTGGGAAATCATCTTGTTGCCCAAGTGCCCACATCAGTCCCAGCGCAACGTTGTGGCTGTTGTGGACACAATTGCAGCACAAGTTTGATCACGTCTCTCCTCTCTGCCAGCTCCTTGTCTGGAATCACTCCAGCCTGAGTCCTGTCCAGCAGTACACGGAGCATCTTGCAGCAGTAAAAGCCATTGCCTGGTCTCCACACCAGCACGGGCTCCTGGCCTCCGGGGGGGGCACGGCCGACCGCTGCATCCGCTTCTGGAACACACTGACGGGGCAGCCCCTGCAGTGCATCGACACGGGCTCCCAGGTCTGCAACCTGGCCTGGTCCAAGCATGCCAACGAGCTGGTGAGTTCCTTCCTGTGCTGTCCTGCTGCTGAGCTCTGTGTTAGGAAGCACGATGCACATTTTCTCCTCTCTCCCCTTCCAGGTGAGCACCCACGGATACTCGCAGAACCAAATCCTCGTCTGGAAATACCCCTCGTTAACTCAAGTAGCGAAGCTAACGGGGCACTCCTACCGAGTCCTCTACCTGGTAAGTGAAGCCCATGGTTACAGCTACCTGAAGGGAGGTGGCAGGGAGATGGGAGTTGGGCTCTTCTCTCAAGTGAGTAATGACAGGACCAGAGGAAATGGCCTGAAGCTGCACCAGGGGAGGTTTAGCCTGGAGATCAGAAAGAGTTTCTTTACCAAAGGAGGGGTTGGGCAGTGGAACAGGCTGCCCAGGGAGGTGGTGGAGCCACCATCCCTGGAAGTGTTGAAAAGAAATAGAGATGTGGTGCTGAGGGACATGATTGAAGCACTGAATGGGTAGGTGAGGTTATGGTTGGTGTATTTAGGTTATGGTTGGACTTGATGATCTTCAAGGTCCCTTCCAACCAGGATGATTCTATGAAAACCTCTGCAGCTGCTTGTCTGGCTGCATGTGCACCAGGATGAGACTCTAAGGCCACAGGCTGGGCAACCTGTGGCACTGAGATGAGTGGAGGTATGAATGCTGCCCTAATGGAGAATGCTCTGTGTCTGGTTTTCTTGCCTGCAAGGGATACTTTGATTTGCTGCTATGGAAATCTGAGGCTTTATTAACAAAGAGCTAAGCCTGCCAAAACTCTTCTGAGGAAGCACAAGCATCTCTGCTTGTTCCTGTAAGACCTGTACACTTTTTCACAGGTGACTTCCAGAAAGGGAAGAATTGGCTGCTTTCAGTCATTAAAATGCAGTTAATCCCCACTGATTTCATACGTCCTTTGTTACATGGGGTTTCAACATCTCACAGCAGAGATGATAAATATGCTTATACAGTTTTGTGAGGTGGATTCCAGCGAAAGTGACTAACAGAGCTGGCAAAGGCCAGTCAAATATCACACTTCCTGCCTCAACACCATTTAGAATCCAGGGAGGAACAGCATCAGCTGCTAGTTTCTTGGATTTCTTAACACAAGAATCCTTTTTATGGTGATTCCCCCCAAGTCTTCCACAGCTGCATGAGTAAAATGCAAGTGCTCGAGTCAGCACCTACTGGGACCGAGGAAGGCACAGGAAAGCAGAGGTAGTTGTTTGGTTTCTCACTGCCAGCCAAGCAGGAAGGAGAGTTGAATAGCTCTCTTCTGTTCCAATGAAGATTTGTTTTCAACCTCAAAAATGTAACAGATGCTGAAGGCTGTTCTCTCTTGGCCTTAGGCAATGTCCCCTGATGGAGAGGCCATAGTCACAGGAGCTGGAGATGAAACCTTGCGCTTCTGGAATGTCTTCAGCAAAACTCGCTCCACAAAGGTGAGGCTGTTGGGTGGGTGGTTGCAGCTGTGTCCTGCAGGAGGCTCAGCTTCAGGGGTGAATTCGGCTCAGGCTGGCTCTGTTCTGCTGCCTTGCCTCTGATCTCTTCACATATCCTGCACGTGGAAGGCTGGATGCAGTTAAACTTTGCTGAGATGAAAAGGGATCTGTAGTCATCAGATGAAATAAGACATTGCCTCTGTGTGCCTGAGGCAGTGTGAGAGAACGTCCTTCTCCTGCCTGTTACTGGGCTGCTGAGCACAGCAGCACTTCAGGGAGCTCCCCCTAAGCCCACCATCTTCCCCTCCCTCCTGCTTCAGCTATGAGCTGACCTGCCCTCAGAGGTGGCCATTCCTTGGCTCTTTATGGAACTGCTCAGAATGGTGGCTTGGGTGGAAATGGGATTGTGGCTGCTGCCACTTGACAGCTCATCACCACCAAAGCAGGCTGTGCCAGGTGCTCTCAGAGCTCTCCTGGGTGTCTGGCAGGGACAGTGGGGAATGTCAGAGGGATCTCTAGGAATGAGCTCAGGGGGAATGGCAGGGAACTGCAGGAATGAACTGCAGGGAGCCAGCCTTACTGCTTCTCATGGCTTCTGAAGGCTCTGGGGTGCAACTTCCCACAAAGCTCTGGGAATGGCACGTGTGCCTGCTGTGCTCCTTATTATCAGTTGGAAAAGAAACACGGGAATATTTATGTGTTGGACTTTGAATTATGAGCTCAGATCCTGCCCTGAGCTGGAGATACCTCAGCAGATTAGCGGGTTTTTTTATTTAAAAAACAACAAACAACCCCAAACAAAACCAAAACAACAAAGCAGAAGCCCAGGGATTAGCACTGCAGCACAAAGCTGTGGAGCACTTAGCACCTGCTTTGTCTTTTCTTCTCAGGAGTCTGTATCTGTTCTCAACCTCTTCACCAGGATACGATAAACCCCATCTACTGCCACCCAGGAGACCACAGCCTGCCATACCAGGATCAAACCACTACCTTGGTGTGCATGGAACCCCAAACGATCAGCCAGATGGGGAGGCAGTACTGGTGGGGCTGGAGGACGGACCCAAGATGCTCATTACATCCCTGGCAGGCAGTATTTGGGATGGGCTTGGGGAGGGAACTGCCAAAGGTTTTACAGCTTCGTCCTTCATAAAGAGAAACGGGTACAAGGGACACGTTAAACCAGTGTCCTCCACCTCTTGTGTTGTGTCCTGGAGCAAGCATGTGTGACATGGACCTTTGAGACTGGACCAAGACCATCCCAGCTGCTGTGTTGTCCCATTCTGGGAGAGATGAGTGTCCTTGCCTCTAGGGAAGCAGGTGTGACACACTGCTCTGGGTCCCCCTGCCCTGGGATGGACATCGTTGGAGGTAGCAGCCAGCCAGACCTGGTCAATACAACTGGTGCAAGAGAACTCCAGGCTGGGTGTTGGCCTCTCTGCTTATCTAAGGGCATTGTTGATAGCCTGGCATCCCCTGTAAGAAGCTGGAGAACTTCTTGTTACCCTTCTTATTTCCCCTCAGATAGGTACTGTGGTACTTGATATGATCATTTCCATAAAGCAGCTTGATTTTTGGCATGCTCAACAGCTGTCTTCAAACAAGTACATGTTTGGGCTCTAAACCTTGGAGGAGACTTGAAGAGACTCCACCTCAGAGGGAGCACATGCAGAAGTTCCCAAATTGCTATTGCATGTTCTGGGCTGATCCTTTTAGTTCACAGAGAGGAAAAACACTGGCTAAAAAATAAAACCAACCACCACGCCTGTGGAGCTTCCCACGGTGCTGTTTGTGGCAGGCTGGTTGCTCTGGAGTCTTCCTGAGGACAAAAGCAGTGGAGACGTGTTTGGGAAACAAAACAACTGGTGTTAAGTCTGGTTTTTGGAGAGAGCATGGCCTCTTCTGGCTGGAAGGGGGGGAAACACCACGGCTGGGTGAGAGGCAGGGTCCTTACCTAAAGCAAGGAAGAAATTTTGTGTTTTGTGTTTTGTTTTTGTTGTTTTGGTTTTTTTTAATCTCCAAGTCAAAGCCAGGGACCTGTTGGGGTTTTTTGTTGTGTGTATTTTGTTGTTTTTTTTTTTTTAAGCTGTATGGGAAGAGAGTGCCTGCTTGTGTTTGGAGCCCGTGTGATGAGTGCTGTGGGATGTGATGCAAAGCACTTGTGTGTATGTGATGCTTTTAATTTAAAGAGAAGCTGTTGGCTGCAGCTGCCCCTTCCTGCCTGTGTCTCTGTGTGTGCCAACACTGTCCCTGCCTCCTGCCCTCTCCAGTGCTCTGGGATACCAGTGCTGTTTCCTGTTCTCATTCAGATTTTCCTGGCTGTGTATATAGACCTTGACCTATTCTCTGGAGTGTGTGTATAAGCAATACTTTTCTGTCTTTTTTTTTTTTTTCCCCCCTTCTTTCCCTGAAACAAGCCTGTAGGGGTGGTGGTAGAAATATGATTGTCTCTCCCCAGTGCCACTGGTATCCTTAGGGTGAGCTGCTGAGCTGTGGGGAAGGGTGGTGAGGGGCTGTTCTGTTCACTGCAGTCTTGACCACAAGTGTGTGACCACGTTTGCTGTCACACCAGTGCCTGGCTCAGGCTCTTGGTGCTACCTCTGTGTGTTGCAGGTTCTGGGAGGCACTGGCTGGGACCTCACTGCTCCTGAGCACCCAGTCTCCAAAGCCCAAAATAGCAGCCACATCTTCACCCTGCAGCTTTGCTGTCTCTGAGATGTAATTTTGATGTAATTTCTGAAACGCAGTTTCAACACAAGGACATCATTGCAGGTCTTGCTGCAGGAGCCTGGGGCTTGGTTTGAAAATCATCCAAGGGCCTCGCAGCCCCTGTCTTGTTGCACGTTGCGTTCACTGGCCCTGTTGAACTTGATGTGGAAGAGTCACTGGAAAGCACTGAGGTGTTGTCAAAGTGGGATCATGAAGCTGGCGAGCAGGTTGAGGTGAAAAGCCATGTGCTTTGAGGCAGGATCTGTCACTGTGTCTGTCTTGTGGGGTGTTGCCCTGTGGGGCAGCAGAGCCCGGGGCTGGGGGGTCTCTGCACCATGGGTGGAGGTGGTTGGTAGCTGCTGCTGTGGATTTCTTGTCTGGTGTGGATTGCCTCCTGCCTAAATCCTGGCAGGCAGGCCTCAGGAGATGTGGCTTCCTTCTCCAGGAAGGAGGAGATGGTTGGGGCACTCAGGAGGTCTCAGTTGTGGGGTGGTTTCACATTGGTTTCTGTCTGTTCTGCAGCAGGAGGAGGGAGTCGAGCAGGGGGCACAGGGTGAGCTACCCTGGGCCTCCTGGGGGTGGGGGATGAAAGGGGGGTTTGCCTCTTGCCCTGTGACACAGGTGTCTCCCCAGAGGGGTCTCAGGAGCTACTAGGGGGTGGGAACATGTGATCTGTGCTGCACCTGGGGGTGCTGTGGGGGGAGATGATACAGCCCCTTGCTGTTCCATCCCCGCATCCTGCTCCTCTCTCACTGGGGACTTTGCACCACTTTTCTCCCTTTGGAGCTGCCTTGGCAGCAGGTTGACTCCTCCTGACTTCTCAGGCTTGGCAGGAAGGGCTAGTGATTGCCAAGCCATGGCCAGTCTGTGTTGGCAACGAGCACAGCAGGAATGTGCTGTTGGATGGACTTTGGTGGGAAAGCTGGCACAGAGTCCTCCCCCCACCCCACCATGGTGGCTGCAGGGCAGGAGCAGAGTCCCCAGCCGTGCTCCCTGCAGGGTTCCACTGCCAGAGGGTGTGTTGGGTGTGTGTGTGTGTCCCAGCTCAAGCAGGGGAGCAGGTGACACTGTCGTGACGCTGTTGTGACGCTGCAGCTGGAGTTTGCTGTGGCCTGTTCACTGGGGAAAAGAGCAAAGCTGATGTGAGCTTGTGGTGTTGGTGTGTGAGCTGTGAGCACTGAAAGGGCCCTCCTCGAGTCTGTGTGATAACGTCTGTGACCTTGTGGCATTGTTATAGAGATGACATCATATGGTGGGAAAACAAAAACCATAAAGAGCGTTGTAACTTTTCCATGCAAAACGATCTAACTGGCATTAAACAAGTTGTGAATTTATGTCTCCTGGGCTTTATGGCTTCATTTTTATGAGTCCCTGGTCACTCCGGAGCTGCCCAGGCTGGGTTCAGAGCCCCCAGGGTCCCTGCAGCAGCTGCCCCTCGCTCTTGGAGTCCCAGCTTTCTCAGCCCAGGTCTTGCCTGTGGTTGATGGATCCCCTCTGCTCGCTCCTGTTTGCTTTCCTGCTGCTGGAAAAGCAAGGAGGGACAGCCCCAGTTCTCCCTGCCCAGCTCTCCTCTGCAGGCCAGGAAAGGATCAAAGGTGTCCCTGTCCTGGCACAGCCCCTGGCAGCCCCCTCCCCACACTCTCTCCGTGGTGTGGGGCAGTTTCTTGGAGACCATTCTAGCATTGTTGGCTCTGGGGCCAGAGCTGGGGGGAGCCCAGACCCTGGGCCCTACAGGGCACCCTTCAGACGGGTGTCCTGCTTTCCCTGAACAGGCTTGAACCTGAGCCTTTGCCAGGGGAAGGAGAAACCCTTTCCCTGGCAGCCAGAGCCTTGTGCCCTGGCCTCGCCAGCCTGGCTGTGCCTCAGTTTCCCTGGGGTGGAGAAGGGAAGGCTGCAAGCAAGGATCTGGTTGTGGAGAGGGATGTGGTGGCTCTTCTGTCTGTGCTGGCTGGGTCCCACTAGCTGTGGGGATCCCCAACTCCCCTTTCAGCCCCATCAGATCCTGCTGCCCTTAAGGACATCCTGAAAGTGGGGTACAGCCCTGTGTCCCCCTCACATGTGTCCTCTGCCCTGCTTGAGCCCACAGGCTGCTGCTGGGACCGTGAGCCTCTTGACAGCTCCCTCCCCCCACCAGCAACGAGTAGGTAAGGCTGGTGGGGCTGTGCCAGGTGCCCCTGCTGAAGCAGGCCCTGTGCTGGAAGACCACCCCCAGGGGTGGGAGGCTGTGGGACACAGCTGGTCCATGGGGCTGAGGGCAGGGAGGACCCCCAGTACAGCCTCAGCTCCAGCATTGCCTACCACCCTGGGCAAGGGGTCCACAGTGTCTGAGGGGAGGAGGACCCCTGTCCCCATGTACAGAGCTGAGCTGGGGGAGGTTTGGGACAGGATGTCACGGATCTGAGAAGAGAAACCAGTGGATCATGGAACTGTTAGTGCCTCAGTGTCCCCACCTTGTGGGTGGGGGGAGCCTCAGGATGCCTCAACCAGATCAGGATGGGGTTGAGCTCAAGGGCTCTGGGGCTAGGAGGACCCTCCCAGGGGGGGTGCATGTCTTGCCCTGCCCCAACCCAGCTCTGCTCTTCCCCCTAGCACCTGCACAAGGTGATCTGGTGGGACCCTGTTGTCCCTGCCATGCACCTGGGACCCTTCCTCTGGCAGGAGAGACCCATCTGGGTGAAAGGAGCACAGTAAGAGCTGGGGGGCTGGCTGCACCCCCTCTCTCTCCCTTCCCCTTTGCTCCCCACTTGTCACCCGCAGCCCAAGCCCCCAGGCACTGGGGAGCAGCTCAGGGCTTTCCTTCTGCCACCCTGTCTTGGTGTCAACATGTGGAGTCTTCTCCATACACCAGGAAAAGCCACCAACTGTTTCTGCTGCCACCCTGGTCCCTTCCTGGGGCACAGGTAGAGGAGAGGGGGTGCTTGTTCTGAGGCATCTGGCCTGGCAGGGTGCTGCTGGGCGCTGACTCCCCTTCCCGCCAGCTCCCCAACTCCTGCCTGGGATCAGGGAACTCACAGCCTCCCTCCACTTGTCCCAGTGAATAAGGCACCATGTGTCTTTGGGGAGGGGGCAACATGCTCCCCTCACCCCATCCCCAAGCACCCCACAGACAGGGGGCACATCTTTATTAATAAAATAAAATTGTTCTATCCCTTTGTCTCTGCCTTGTCCAGCACTGGGGCCCTCTCTGCCTGCCCCCCAGACTTGGCAAGGACAGGTGGGTGGTGGGTGCCTGAGCCCAGCCAGCCCCTGGGTGCTTCTCTGTCCATCCCTGGCAGCTGCTGAAGTTCCTCCTGCTTCTGCTCAGGGGGGGGGAGACACGGCAGGGGCAAGACAGAGGCCACCACCCCCAGCTGGTGTGGGTTCCTCAGGTGTATTATGGAGGCTGGAAGGCACTTGGTGATGGATCCCCGTTCCCTGGGAGGTGGAGGAAGAGCTGGGAGCAGCCTCCAAGCCCATCCCCCTGGCTGGAGCTGAGCTGAGCACGGCTGGGTCCCTGCTGAACTCAGGTCATCTTGTGGCTGGGGGGGGGATATGCAGGGTGAGGGGGTGGCCCCGCTGCGCTGGGACAGAGGGGCCCCACACCCACCACTCACTGCTGTGACAGGGTGAGGTCTGGCCAAGCCCCCATGGACGCCAGCTGCTGCTCCAGCTCCAGGATGCGCAGACCGATGTAGGCTGAGGACAGGAGCAGGGCCACCATCCTGGGGGACAGGCCACGTCAGGCACTGGGGCTGGGGACACCATGGCAGGCCAGCATGGGGGAACCCTGGGCTGCCAGCACCGTGTTGCAGAGCCTGGGCCCTGGTGCAGCAGGGACCCGGGGGTGTCCCAAAGCCCCGAGGTGCTTGAGCAGGTTTTGGGGACTCACAGCATCAGGTAGATGAGGATGATGGTGTTGAGGGGGCTCAGCTGTGCGATGGTCCGGGCCCATAGGGCAGTAGTGGGGGTCCCTGCCAGGACAAGGTGGTGTCAGTGCTGGCTCTGCCCAGTACCAGGGGCCAGCCCCAGGGCCAAGCCCCAGCAGCAACCCCCTCCCCAGGGCCCCCTGACCCACCCCACAAGCTGCATGGCTTTGCCAAGGGCAGCTGCTCATCACTGCTCAGCACCAGCGCCGTCACCTCCTCCTCCTCTGCTGGCCTTGGGGTCGGGCTGGGCCCATCTGTATCCAACCAGGAGATATTCAGTGAGTGCCCCAGGACCAGGGGGGTCCTGGGGACCCAGCAGGGCACACTGGGCCACCAGGATCTGATCCCATGCTCCCTGGCACTGCAGGGCTGGGCGGCCCCTCCTGGACCAAGGGAGCAGAGCCAGGAGCCGTCAGCTCGCCCACCCAGCTGGGGCACAGGGCAGCTGCTCACCTGGCAGCTCTTGGAGGCTGTTGGGCTCTGGGGTGCTCTGCTCCAGGCCCGACTGGCTCGAGGTCTGAAAGAGGGCAAGCCTTGGTCATGGTGCATGTCCCCAAGACAGCTGCTCAATGGTCATGGGGTCATGAGTGGGACCTGACAGGACTTGTGCCAGCCCCAAGGAGGGAGGTCTGAGGGTTCTCGCGTATCCACTGCCTGGGGCTGGGGCTTTTCAACTCCACATTTCCACCCAAAAGCCTTCCCGGGGTGCAAGCACCCACAAAACATGGGCTTTCACTGCTGCACCCACTCCTGTCCCAGCCCAGGGGACCAGGACTGCGCCTCCCTCTGCCAAAATCTTCCCACTGACCATTTCCCAGCCTTACCAGAGACCTCCTACGGATTTCCTTGGTGCTTGGAGAAGCTGGAGGGCTCCAGTCATTGTCCTGGACAAGGAAAGATAAAGAGGGGTGCTGGGGGGTGCAGGCCACCCCCATGGCCCTGCAGTGGGGGGACAGAGCCCCCAAGTGCCCAGCCTCCTGCCCATGCAGCACAGACCTGCAGGTGTTTGCAGACTGACTTCAGGAGCTGGTACGTGGCCTCCCGCCGGTGCAAAGAGACGAAGAGGAACTGTCAGGGAGCAGGAGAAGGGTTTGCAGCAGAGCTGCTCCCTCAGGTCCAGAGCCCACCGACCACAGGGACCAGGACACCCCACGTAGCCCCGGGCTGAGCTGCCCCCCAGCACTGTCCCCACTCTCACCTTCTCCCCCTCGGCTGTGCGGATGCTGAGTGCGTTGGGCACCAGGAGCGCCGTGTTGGTTTTCTTCATGGCTGAGACAGAGGCAACAGGGACCACCACCTGCAGCAGGGGTCCAGGCAGTGTCACCACGGCCCTGGCTGCTGCTTGTGCCCCCCGCCAGAGCTGCTGGTCCCCTGCCCGTCCCCAGCCCACCTTGATGTCCTTGAGCAGGAGGCTGGAGTGGAAGCAGATGTGGCAGGAGGAGATGTAGAGGCGGCCGTGGTAGGGCACCTCCCTCTGCCAGGCGCAGGAGAAGCAGCCCAGCAGCACGTCCTGCTCGGCCAGCTGCCCGAAGGCTCTGCGGTAGCTGCTGACACGCTTGCTCAGCTGCGGGGGAGGCCAGGGCGTGAGGCTGGTGTGGTGCAGTGCTCAGGGGCACCCCGGGCACCCCGCAGCCCCCTGCTTCGTTGCCACCTCTGCCATGAAACCAGGACGGGCCCTTCCTTGGCACCGGTCTTGCAGAGAGAGTCATTCCAGCACTCTGAGGCTGGGATCCCACTCCTGGGCCCCAGTGTCCCAAGACTCACCGATGGGGACAGGTGTCCCACGGCCTGCTCTGGCTCCTTGCAGAAGGAGGGGTCACAGGTTTTGGATCTGGCAGGGAGCAGAGAGTAGGGGCGAGCTGGGGGGGGGGGCTGTGCACAAGTGTGGCCATCCCACCCCCTTGGCCAGGCAAGAGCACCCGGGGGCACAGCCAAGCCCGGCGAGGGGGGGCTGAGGCTGGGCACAGGGATGTGCCCCCAGCAAGGGGCAGCACCCACCTGGTAAGCACGGGCTGCCCCCTCCGGGCGCCGCTGCCCCGCTCCTCCAGGCTCTGCCACCGCTTCTCCTCCAGCCCCGCTCTGCAGCCCCGCCGCTGCTTCCCCGGCATTGCTGGAGCCCGGAGGCAGCTGCGGGAGCCGAGACAGGTGAGCGGGGACAGTCCCCAAGCGGCCCATCCCTGCGGCACAGCAGCTCCCACGGCGCTGCCACCAGCCGGTCCCTCCCTCGGGGCGGGGGGCTTGGGGACAGCACAGGAGAGCCAAGCGGTGGCACAAGCGCCCCTGCCCCGCGGTGACAGGCCACCAGCCGCGGCCCCCGCAGCTCTTGGTGCGCGGGGCTCCCCTCGTGCTGCTCCGCAGCCCCCACGGTGCCC
This sequence comes from Apus apus, assembly GCF_020740795.1. Classification (NCBI taxonomy): domain Eukaryota; kingdom Metazoa; phylum Chordata; class Aves; order Apodiformes; family Apodidae; genus Apus; species Apus apus. The sequence goes on from NC_067305.1 coordinate 1,208,609, forward strand.
CCATCAGCTCCCGGGGCTCACGTGGCGGGCACAAACCCCCCATCACGGCATCTCCACGGGGAGACAGGGGGATCGTGGCTCTACCAGGCCCCTGCCTGCCCCTGTGACTCAGTTTCCCCAGCAGCAGAGCCCTGCCGGGCACAGGGCAGTGATTCGTCCCGCAGGGAGCGGCACAACTGCCGTCGCACCAGCAGCTCCGGGAAAACCGCGCCCGGCCCGGCGGCCTCCCCGGTGCACGGCCCCGGTCCCCGGAGCCTCCCGCACTCTGCCCTGGCAGGAGGGACGGGCTGTGCCGGGGGACGCCTGGTCCCCCGGGAGCCTCCTCCACTCCCACCGGCGGGTGGGGACCGCGGGGGTCACGGCGCTTGGGTCCCCCCAGGGGCTCCGAGCAAGGATGCGTGGCCGGGCTGGCTCCGGAGGGACCCGCAGGTGGGCAGCAGAGCCCCCTGGACAGAGCAGCCCACCCCTGCTGTACCTGGTAGCGGCCACAGCCGAGCCCTCCTGTCCCGTCCTGTCCCGGGCTGCAGCCCCGCTCGTGTCCCGCTCCTGCTCCTTCCCGAGCCCTTCCCGGCCGCAGCCGCCTCCTCCTCCTCCTCCTCCCGCTGAAGAAGGGCGGCAGGCGGGGCCGAGACCGGCGGCAGCAGGTTTGCAGGGAGGTGTCGGGGCAAAAGCCAGCGCGGGGCTGGCCGGAGGGGCCCACACAGCCCGGGGGGTGCAAAGGGTTGAGCGGGCATCGCTGCCATTGCCCCGGCGCGGCCAGGACGGGCCACACGCTCCCGGTGGGATGTGGGAGCCTCCCTGCCACCGTGCCCACCACGGCCATGTCATCGGGGCGGGGGGACACGGGGCAGGGGGCTTCTGCACGGGTGTGCCAAGGGTTGGTGGGGCGATGCTGGCACCAGCCCCCTCGGCAGTGAAAGCCCCATGGACAGCACAAGGGGCAGAGAGGGGCACAAAGCACCCTCACCCAAAGACCTGTCCACGCCAGAAGGTTCCCTGGCCATGGACTTCTGCATCCTCTGGAGCAGTGTGGGGCAGGAGCCTGACCAGGGAGGGGGTTCAGAAACACCCCCAGGTGTGTCTGCGTTGGCCAGAGTTGCCTATCCACCATCTCCTGCCCCGACATGCAGGGGACATGCAGCACCCAAAACAAGCACTGAGTGGGTGAAAACGTGCTCTGCAGGCACCTCTGTGTCCACAGCCCTCAGCCAGGGGCGGGGGAGGGTGGTCAGCTACCCCCAAACCAAGCTGCAGATGTACACACCCCACTTCCAGGCAGAGCTGACAGGTGGAGCAGTACACCCTGTAATCCTCCAGGCACCCCACAGCATCACCTGCCCTGTGCCTACTCCCACTTCTGACCCCATGAGCAAAGTCTCTCTTGCTCCCCATCCTTTCCCCAGGCAGTTCTGTGGGGCAGGTTTGGCTTCTGCCCTCCCCCTGCGGGGGGTCTCTGCTGTGGGGCAGAGGGTGGCTGCCAGAGACCAAGCCCCAGGCATGGGCAGTGCTGAGAAACTTGGGGAGGGGGCAAGACTGGGCTGGGGGCTCTGCCCAGAGCCAAGGGTCCAGGTGGCTGGTGGGGAGAGGCCTTTGCTCCCTGTGGGGAACTGGGGCCACCAGCCCTGACCTTGGCCCCCACCCTGGCACAGCCTTTGCTCTCTGGGCCAGGGCTGATAAAGCCTTTCCTGCAGCTCCAGCTGCTACGGGGAACAGCCATAAACCCTGTGTACAGCCCAGCCCGGGCGACAGCGCAGCAGGGGGGCTGCTTCACCCCCCCGGGACCCAGCCCCATCACCCCCAGGAGGGGTGCTCCAGCCTCCCCGGGAGCTGCCCCCTCGAGCCCCATGCCCCTGTGCCCCGCTGGTGGGCTCACCCCGCGTGTGCAGTCACACCACACGCACACGCAGCCCCTGTCCCCCCACACCTCGCTCACCCGTGCCCAAGGTTCCCGCGGCCGGACCCCAGGAGGGCGCCAGGCGGGCAGGGAGGGGGCTCGGAAGGGGGAAGGGGCTGTAGGGCGGCACCAGGACACCCCAGACGTGCCGCTCCGTGGAGCTGCCTGTGCCCCGGGGCACAGGAACTGCCCGCGGCCTGGGCAGCCCGCGGCACGGCCGGGGTCCCCGCCAGGACCCCCTGCAGCCCCCCGGCTCGGGTGGCCTCGTGTCTCAGCTCGTCTGCCCGGGAGCGGCACGTCCCGGCTGCAGCGCCGCGTCCCCGCGTGACTCACGGTCACGCAGCGTCACCCGCTCCCCACGGCGCCCGGACCCCGGGGCAGGGAGAAGGCTCCTTGTTTTTTCCCCCAGCGAAACGGTTACGGCGGAGGGGCGATGCCCCGCGGCCCCGCAGCCCCGCAGCCCCGCAGCACAGCCCTCCGGCCGCGGGGCCGGGGCCGAGCCCCAGGAGAAGGCGCCGGGAGCCCCGCGAGATCCGAGGCAGGTGATGCGTGGCAGCCGCGGCTGACGGCGAAGGGCGGGGAGAGCCCGGCGGCAGCTCCGGTGCCGAGAGCAGCGGGAACCGGGGGTCCCGGGGGTCCCGGGGCCCGGGCCCAGCGCAGCCCCCCCAGCCCCCCCCCGCCCCGAGCCCCCATTGGCCGCCTCTGCCCCGGGGGGCGGGGCACCAGCACAGGAACCAATCACCGGGCTCCGCTGCTTGCCGCGCGGCAGCCATTTTGTTTGCGGGCGCAGCCGCCATCGTTGTTGAGGGCGGCATCTCGGGGGGTCCCCGTGCCCCCCCCCCCTCCCCCCCGGGGCTCGGACCCCCCGCGTGGGGAATCAAAGGAAAAGGGGGGGCAGCCTTGCGTCAACACCCCCTGTACGCCCCCCAGGAGGGCCCCAGAGAAGACACCAAGGGCTTCTGTCCACGGTTAGAGGTTCTTTGTTGTGTGTGGGGTTTTTTTTGGTTGTGTTTTTCCTTTTTCTCTTCCTTTAAAAAGTGCCATTAGTACATACTGACCTTACAAAAGCAGGTTAAAATGAGGGCCGGGCAGACATCCCCCGTGCTGGGCCCGAGCCCAGGACCTTCTAGTGTTACAGGCGTGCGAGCGCAGGGTCACGGTCCCCGGGCCGAGCGCGGGGGACGGGCCGGAGGGAGGGACGGGGCAGGGGCCAGCAGCACCCCCGGCCCAGCGCCCACATCCAGCACCGTCCCTGCCCGGGGGGCTCTCCCGGCAGAGCTCAGTGCCGTGGACACCCCAGCGGCCGAGGACGTGGGCCCTGCTCAGTTGACAGTGCTGCTCTGGCTCTGCCCCTCGGTGCCATCCGTCCCGCGGCAGGAGGGCTCCGCGCCGCTCAGCCCCTGCAGGCAGACAGCATCTGTGGGGACAAGGGGGAAGGGGCAGCTTAGAAGCCACGGCAGCTGCTGGGGTGACCCACCATGTGCTTGGCCTGGGCCTCCTGGACTCCCTGGCCACTGGAGTGAGGAGCCTGAGCACGTCTCCAGGGAAGCACTAAGGATGAACCCCCCGTTCATCCTCTCCCCTCACCCCAGAGTAAAACACGGGCACTCGGCAGGGCAGAGGCAGCTGCTGGGCGGGCACTGAGCACTGGTGCCCGGGTCCCCGGCCTGGCAAGGGTCACCCCAATGGCTGCCCCCACAGCAGGTGAACAGTCCCTGCCACCCCCAGTGAGCCATGGGGTGCCAGGGTCAGCACAGCCATGGCAGGGCCAGATCCTGCCTCCCTGGAGGGCACAGCAAGCAGGCTCAGCCTCTGGCTCCAGGGCCAGGAGTGGCAGAAGCAGAATGGTGTCCCTGCCCTGGATGGCCACCATGAGGGACCCCCTGCAGCCAGCCCTGCCACGGCACCTCTGGCCAGGCCAGGGCTCCCACCACCTCCCTGCAGCTGGGGTCATCTGGAAAAAACACTTTTGCTTTAGCCCAGGCTGGCCTAGGACATGGTGCTCCCAGTGCTCCCAGCCCCATGCCTGACCCTCACTGGTGCCCCCAGCCCCACTCACGGTAGCGGATACGGATGGGCCAGACCATGATGCAGCACAGAGAGACAATGGCAGCGATGGCAATGCCTCCAGTGACCAACACCATCACCCAGTGGTAGAAGCTGATGCAGGCAGGGCAGCAGAGCTCCGTCCTGCAGGGAGAGGGCAGGGACGTGGCTTGGTGGCCAGGACCAGAGCCCGTCCCAGTGCTGCCCAAGTGCTCTGAGGCTGCTGAGAGCAGTCCCACGGCCTCTGTGTCAGGACTAGTTCACATTTAGATGTGAGGGAAATGTCCAGGACAATGAGAGAGGGCAGCACCCTGGACACAGAGATCCCCAGCCCCTTTGTGGGTCCCACAGGTGTTAATCTAGGGCTGAAGAGAAGTCAGGGAAGCATTTAAGACAAATCAGAGCTTGTTTCCTCCACCCACGTCTTGCTCTGAACCAGGGTTGGGGCATTCCCAAGCACAAACAGCCTGGGTGAGATGGACTGAGAGCAGCCCTGGGGAAAAGGACTTGGGGGTGTTGGTTGATGGAAATATCATGAGCCAGCAACATACACTTGCAGCCCAGAAAGATGTGGGCTGCATCAAAAACAGCATGGCCAGCAGGTTAATGGGGGGATTTAGTCTGGAGAAGAGAAGGCTCCAGGGAGATGTTAGAGCACTTCAGTACCTGAAGGGGTTACAGGAAAGCTGGAGAGGGGCTTCTTACAAGGGCAGGGAGTGATGGGATGAGGGGGAATGGCTTCAAGCTGAAATGGGTGGAGATTTAGATGTGACATTAGGAAGAAATTCTTTGCTGTGAGGGTGGTGAGAGCCTGGCCCAGGTTGCCCAGGGAAGCTGTGGCTGCCCCATCCCTGGCAGTGTTGAAGGGCAGGTTGGATGGGGCTTGGAGCAGCCTGGGCTGGTGGGAGGTGTCCCTGCCCATGCAGGGGGACGGGACTGGATGATTTTGAAGGTCCCTTCCATCCCAAACCAGCTTGGGATTCTTTATTTGCTGTCTGGCCCCGCCGCTGCAGGGTTCCCGCCCCGCGGGGACGCTTACGGGCAGGGGTGCAGGTTCTGGATGGCCATCACCGCCAGCCCGTTGGCCATCTTGTCCGTGAAGCTCATGGCGCCGTAGACGAAGGCTCCGCTGTGCTGCCCGGGGAGAGGAAACCTCCTGAGCCGCTGCGGGAGCCGTGTGCCCTCTGATGGGCTGAGCCCGCACTGCAGCCGGGCCCGCACCGCGGCTGCGTGAGCATCCCGCGCCGCTGGGACACCCTGCTGGGACACCCCGCTGGGACACCCTGCTGGGACACCCTGCTGGGACATCCCTCTGGGGCACCCTGCTGGGACACCCCGCTGGGACACCCTGCTGGGACACCCTGCTGGGACATCCCTCTGGGACACCCCGCTGGGACACCCTGCTGGGACATCCCTCTGGGACATCCCTCTGGGACACCCTGCTGGGACACCCTGCTGGGACATCCCTCTGGGACATCCCTCTGGGACACCCTGCTGGGACACCCCTCTGGGACACCCCCCTCCCTCCTGGCTGGGAGGAGCAGATGTACCGTGTTGGTGCCGATGAGATCTGCTGTCATGGAGAGGGAAGTGACCAGGATGGTGGCAGAGCCAGCTCCCAGCAGCACGGCTGCCCCGTAGATCTCAGCTCCCATCTGCTTGGTCAGGGTCACCCAGGAGGCGAAGGCCAAGATCACCAAGATGCCCGCGAAGTAGGTGAGCTGCTCCAGGCCAGAGTGGGGACAGGCAGAGGGAGAGGGGACAGCTCAGTCTCTGGCTGGCTGGACAGGGCACAGGGGCCAGCCAGGGACCTGCAGGAACAGCCCTGGCTCTCCCCTGGCTGGGTTTAAATGAGGAGCCCCTCACCCTGCCCACCACCCACTCTGTCCCAGTGGGACCTGTGCTGCAGCAGGGGGAGAGCCACAGAGGATGCACAGGGGGTCCCCACTTCCTGGCCAGGCTCCAGTGTGCTCTGCTCACTCATGTGGTCAAAGATCTGGGTCTAACCTTGGGTGTAACTCAAACCTCACCAGGCCCCCAGGACTCACATTTCGACCTATCCACTTATTTACAGGCTTCATGAGGAAGGAGGAGAGGAAGCCACTGATGTACATCACGAGGGGGATGGTGGCGATGTATTTCTGCAAGAGGTAAGGACAGGGAGAAGATGAGCTTGGGACCATCAGCACAGGACCCCTGCCAACACCACCTCATCAGGCAGGCAGGGACCTGCTCCATTCCCACCTTGGGCAGCAGCAGCGAGTTGGTCAGGTACATGGCAATGTAGGTCTGGGAAAGGTTGACGATGAGCCTGGTGGACATGTAGAGCATGGCAACCTGTGGGGGGACAGGACAGAACCTCTCAGCCCGTGCAGACTGGAGGTAGAGAAGGCGGGCACCTTCCATGCCCAACCCTGCCATGGCAGAGTTGCCCACAGAGGAGGGGACAGCACCCTGCTGTGGTCAGTGGGTGCCCAGGACAGCCCATCTGCATTCTGACCCACAGCAGCCCAGGACAGGCACCACAAGCCCTTCCTGCAGGTAGAAGGTACCTGGTAGAAGGCAGGTTCCAGCAGCCAGTCCTTCCAGATCAGCAGTGGGTGCACGGGGCTTGCTGGCTCCTTCTGCAGCAGTGGGGTGCTCTCCTCCAGCTGGGGCAGCAAGCGCGGTGGGTATGGCTTCTCTTTGGTGCCCAGGTGGAAGATGAGGGAGAACAGGGCCCCCAGCCCCAACACAATGAGGGACAGGTTCTGGGTGAGACAGAGGGAGTGAGCATAGTAAGGGGGGGCTTTGCCTGCACCTCATCCACCCCCCAGCAGTCTGGTGGATGAAGAGGGTTTCCCAAAAACCCAGGGAGAGCTCAGAGCAGCCCCTGTGGCAGGTACCACTTCAGAACACTGCTGTGTCACTCCCTCTGGTCCTTCCTCAGTTGAGCCATGTCCCACCTAGAGAAGCGACAACCCCAGGGAACGAGCCTTGCCACTAACCCGAAATATTGGGACATCCTGGATGCCAAGGTGCTCTGTGCGGTCAGGCTGGTCCACCTGGAAGTTCAGCAGGAGCCAGGCCAGGCCGTAGACAGCGATATTGGCCACGACAGTAAAGGCATACCTGGGGAGAGACAGCACCCCAGGGTGATGCAGAGGGACAAGCACAGCTCCAAGCTCAGCAGGGACTCTTTGACCCAAGGCTGCCCTCCAAGCCAGCTCTGCTACAGCCAGCTCTGCATCCCAGTGTCACTGCTCAGATGACACCTCCGAGAGCACAGGGCACCTGGCCAGGCCTTACCAGGGCTCCTCCCAGCAGGCACAATGCAAGCCCCAGGGCATAGAGTCATAGAAGAGAATCCCTGAATTATTTCAGTTGGAAAAGACCGTTAAGATCATCAGGTCCAACTGCTCACCCAGCCCTGCCAAGGCCACCACTGCCCCATGTCCCCCAGCACCACATCTACACAGCTTTGAAACCCCTCCAGGGATGGGGACTCCAGCCCTGCCCTGGACAGCCTGGGCCAGGGCCTGACAACCCTTTCCATGAATAAATTGTTCCTAATATCCAATCTAAACCTCCTCTGGCACAACTTGAGGCCATCTCCTCTTGTCCCATCACTTGTTCCTTGAGAGAAGAGACCAACCACCCCCTGGCTCCAACCTCCTTTCAGAGAGTTGGAGAGAGCAAGGAGGTCTCCTCCCCTCAGCCTCCTTTCCTCCAGGCTGAACACCTCCAGTTCCCTCAACTGCTCCTCCTAAGCTGACCTGTTGAAGAGCAGCATGGGGGAAAGGGACCTGGGAGTCATGGTGGACAGGAGGATGACCATGAGCCAGCAGTGTGCCCTGGTGGCCAAGAAGGCCAATGGCCTCCTGGGGTGTATTAGATGGGGTATGGTTAGTAGGTCAAGAGAGGTTCTCCTCCCCCTCTGTTCTGCCCTGATGAGGCCCCATCTGGAATATTGTGTCCAGTTCTGGGCCCCTCAGTTCAAGAAGGATAAGGAACTACTGGAAAGAGTCCAGGGCAGAGCCATAAAGATGATGAAGGGAGTGGAACATCTCCCTGATAAGGAAAGGCTGAGGGAGCTGGGTCTCTTGAGCTTGGAGGAGACTGAGGGGCAACCTCATCAATGTTTATAAAGAGTGAGTGTCAGGAAGACAGAGCCAGGTTCTTCTCAGTGATCTCCAGTGAGGGGCAGTGGGTGCAAACTGGAGCACAGGAGGTTCCACGTAAACATGAGGAAAAACTTCTTTCCTGTGAGGGTCACAGAGCCCTGGGACAGGCTGCCCAGAGAGGTTGTGGAGTCTCCTTCTCTGAGACATTCCAAACCTGCCTGGACACATTCCTGTGTGACCTGCTCTAGGGGATCCTGCTCTGGCAGGGGTGGGGTGGATTGGACTAGATGACCATTCAAGGTCCCTTCCAACCCTGACCATTCTGTGATTCTGTGATTAAAGATAACTGGCCCCAGTCCTGGGGACCACTGGTGACCAGTCCCCAGCTGGACTGAACTCCTTTCACTGGGAGGAATCCAAGATCCCTCCAGATCAGCCTGTCCCCCCTTCAGTCACAGCTCACCTCTGCCCAAGGATGTCATGAGTTACCTGGCCTGGTGTCCTCAGAGCCAGCCCCCAGCCCCCCCCCCCCCCCTTACCTCAGCACTGCTCCACATCCTCCCTGCCGAGTTCCACAACCAGGGCAGATAACCCAGCCCTGCTTCAGCTGATAAGCGGTTCCCACAGCCTGATCCTACCAGATAAGAGCTCCAAGACAGGCAGAGCCACTGCCCAGCCTGGCCCTGGGGCCACCCCTACCTTTGCCACAGGGCCAGAGCTCCCTGGGAGCACTGGGGGAGGGGGTGTCTATTCCTCCATCACCCTCCAGTCCTGAAGGAGAAGCAGCCCCAGCTCAGGGAAGTGCCCCATGGGCTGTGTCAGCAACAACCCTGGCATCTCTTCTGTTAGCAAAAGGTTTGGGCCACCAACCCAGAAGACTAGACTAGACCTTTGCCCCAGTCCTGGTCCTGCTGTACGGAGGGTTCAAGTGTGCCATGGCACACAGGGGACACCAGACCAGTGGCATCCATGGGACACCAGCGATGGGACCTGGCACAGGCAGAGCTGCCCCTCCAGGTTCAGGGGACACACGGGTCTGGCTGTGCTCACCTGAAAGCTGTGAGCTCCACCTTCTCGTGGTCACTGGTCACCAGCTCAGGGATGAGGGACAGGTGGGAGATCTGTGTGGCTGCCCAGCCGAACTGGAAGATGATGATGAAGGGGAGGTAGTAGATGAAGGCTGCCCACTGTGGAGTGCTCTCCTTGCAAGCCAGACAGGGGTTGAAGATGAAGGGGAAGGACACAAGGACACAGGTGGTGCCTGGGAAGAGAGTGGAGAGGTGAGGGGCTGCAAGCCTGGTATCCCTGGGACCCCAGCAGCCTCGGGCAGCTCAGACACAGATGGACAGACACAGCCAGCCCTCTGCTAGGACAGGTCCTACCCCACAGGGCTGGGGAAGGAGGTGGGGCCCTTTCCCCAGCCAGGTGAGACACATGGAGCCCCAGACCCCCCCTCAGCCCCTCCTGCACAGGGTGATGCCCCTCCCTCTTGCACCCAGCAGTGAGACAGACAGACACTTGTCAGCACACTTCTCCCCAGTCAGGTTCCCCCCACGAAGTGCAGCACCATCCTGCACCTGCTCTGTCCCCTCAAAACGCCCCCACGCCAGGCTCTGAGCCATGGGAAGGTCCCAGCTGAGTCAGGGACAGCAGAGCCAGGGACCTGGGCCCTGTGCAGCAGCCTGACAGCGTGGGGACGCCTGTGTGGAGCAGGCAGGGACAGGCTGGCTTCTCCCTCCCCCTTCACAAGGTTATGGAGCAAATCTGCTGAGGTGCTCAGCTGCTGAGATGCTTGGCCACGGCGATGGCTGCGTGCCCTGTCCCATGTGTCCCCAGCTTCACTGGGTGCTGCAAAGAGCTGTGGGAACCTGTTCTGATAGCTGAGGGGAACCTGCAGCTGCTTTGCCAGGTCAAGGTCCCTTCTCCAGGGACTCTGCAAGATCATCCTCCTCACAAGTGATTTCTCCTCCTCTCGCCCACGAATGGCAATGCCTCCTCCTCTTCATCACTTCCACGTGGCACAGGCACCACAGCTGCCACAGGGTTCAGTCAAAGCAGTTTTCCCTGCACCAAGGGCAGGCAGTGACAATCCCAGCCAGGCTCAGATCCATCCTGAGCCTGGACCCCAGTAGGGTGCTGCCCTGTGTGAGCCAGCTCTGGTACTCCAGGATCTTCCCAGAGGACAGGGGACTCAGACACACCATGGTGTCTCTGCTCCAGACAAGCCACTGGGATGGGAAGAGTCAGAGAAGGTTCAAACCAGACCAAACCCCTTTTTTTCCTTGTAACAGGGCTGCTGGTTTTAAGGCTGGAGGACTGGGGAGGCTCTGTCCCCTCCCCAGTCCCAGGGCTCACAGGGTCAGGCTCTGCAGTCCTCAGGGGCTGCTCCAGGGGCAGGGGCTGCTGCAGCCCCCACATCCACCTGGGCACCCACCCGGGAGCCATGGGCACTGTCACACCCAGGAGACCCTGGCACTCCCTCATCCTCCTGGCGCCCAGGGACAGGCAGCACCCACCACTGGGGCCACCCCACCGGCCCAGAGGGGTCCTGAGGGCTCCTCACTCTCCCAAGCAGGGCCCTGGGAGCCCCCCAAGGAACATCCTGCCCATCCCTGCAACACCCTGCGGTCCCAGACTCTTGTCTCCTGGCCGTGCAGGGCGGGATCACGGGAAGGCCGGCACAGGCACCCGGGGCAGGGAATTTGGGAAAGTGCCGCCCAGGCAGGCAGCAAAGACCTGCTCATCCTTCCCGGCCCGTTGCGGCAGGAAGCCGAGCTCAGAAAAAGCCGCCGAGCCCGCGGGCTGGCGTGCGGGGTGAGGCACCCGGGACCGCCGCGGTGGGGGAGATGCCACCGATAGCAACTCGTGGTATCAACCCCCGCCACCCCCGAGGCTGCGGTTTCACAGCGTTTCCTCTGATCTCAGCACGGGTTGACACCAGAGGAGCCGCTTCGCTCAAGTTTCTCACCACAGCGGGACCCAGCGAGCCCGGCGCGGCCGGTTCCGGCAGGTCTGCTGGCCCCGCTCGCCGCCCCAGCTCAGCCCAGGGAGGCAGCAGGATTGAGGCACTTTCTAGGAGCGAGACACGCTCCGGCAGGGAAGGGCAGCTTCCTCCACCTGCCCCGCAGCACAGGGCAGGGTGCTGAGCTCCCCGCAGCAGCTGCAGTGGCTCCAGCCCCTCTGCAAGGCGTGATTCAGGACTTCCCCTTTGGTGCACCCAGCTGGAACTGACCTGCCAGAAGCCGGAGCCAAAGCACAGCCAGTCACTTCCCCAAATTCAGGGTGCAGATCTAGCTGACACCACAGTGGGGGGTGAAGCTTCCATCCCCCCCTCAGCATCCTCCTTGACTTGTCAAACAAAACTCCAGGGAGATCAGCCACCTTATTAGGCTATCTTTGGTTGCATGAAGCAATTGGCCAAGATAAACTTGCACGCAAGATAAGAGCACCCACACTGCAACTGTCCCCTCTCCACCCAACCGGCCCTCAGCCATTACTGTGTCGTTACCAGGGGGAATCGTCCAGGGTCTTTTATCTCTGGCTGTCAATGGACGTTTCTTCACACCCTCTGCCCCATCACCAGCAGGGATGGGACAGTCCCACACCAGGGGGACCAAGTCACGGCACCAAGGACCCTTCCCCAGGTCACGCTGTCCCCTCAGACAGGGGCCCCAACACAGGAGGCCCCACCAGCCCCTGCACTTCATTGCATTTTTTGACCCCAGGGCACCACACAAGACGAGCTCCTGTTATTAATTCAAGCCAAGCTGGTGCCTCCTTTGCATTCCCATGGGACCCTCCCGAGGTGCTGTCTGCCTTTCCCTACCACAAACACAGCACAAGGGGTGCCCAGCCCTGCCATCAAAGGTCCTGTGCCCCAGGGTCACCCATGGGGACAACCAAGAGCTGCCCAGACACAGACAAATCCCTGGTAAAACCCCGGGCTCCCAGGAGAGCCCAAGTTTTACTGTCAGTCTCATTTTTGCTGCACCATCGACTGGCTCTTGCTGCAACTCGATCCCACTCCCTTGCAGGGGGACACAGGGACACCCTGCAGCCCCCCCTTGTCACACAGGTACGGCCTGAGGGAGCCCCCGGGCTGTGAACACCCAGGCTGCTGCAGCACGGGCCAGAAGGATGGAGACAGTACCCAGGCAGGACAGGGACTCTGCAGTGTCCCTTCCACAGCCACATTCAACTACTCATGCTTTGGGGACACCAGAGCACCCCACTGTTCCCTACACATGGGGCCCTCCAGTGCCCTCCTCACTGCCATGGGGGCTGTTCCCCCCTCTGGGCAGGGGGCTCCAAGAAGGCTTCTCTTGGGCTGACCCCCCCCTGAGAAAGAAAGGCTCCTCCAGGGCCACCCATCTTCAGGGTGGCTTTCCTGCATGCAGGTCACCCTGGTTTCCCCTCCACTCGGGGCATTCCCAGGGCTGAGCCCCCACCCTCGAAAGGGGCCCCCAAGGCTGGCCCCCCTCACTCAGGTCATCCCAGAGCAGCACCCTTGGTCCCATTACCCCCACCAAGGCACCCCAGAAAGATACCCTGAAGCTGATTCTGCACCCCAGAAGAGCATCTCCAGGGCCACCCACCTCCACGCAGGACACCCTGGATAGACACCCTTGCTTTCCTCACACAGGGCACCCCAGAATGGTTCCCCCAGTTCTCCTCCCGTCCTCCAGGCTGAACCCCACCCTGGGAAGGCACACCGAGCACCCCAGGAACCCACCCCCGCCTGCCCCCGCACCCCAGGGAGGTCTGGCACCCCCGGGGCCACCCTGAAGAAGCATCCTCGGTCCCTCCACCGCCGCAATCCCTCGGGGGGGACCCTCCCGCTCCCGCCCCAGGCAGCGCAGCTCGCCCCCCGCACCCACCGGCGAGGTGCCAGGATTTCCGCCGCCCGTAGCGGCCGCAGCCGGCGGAGCGGTCGGTCTCGTAGCCCAGCAGGGGCGTGCACAGCCCGTCCGCCGCCTGCCCCGCCAGCAGCAGCGCCCCGGCCAGCCGGTGCCCGTAGCCCAGCACGGCGTGCAGGTAGAGCAGCAGGTACGTGAACCACAGCGAAGCGCACAGGTCGTTCAGGAAGTGCCCGGCAGCGAAACTCAGCCGGGCCCGCAGCGGCAGCCCCGCCGCTCCCGCCGCGGCCTCCGCCATGGCCGCAGCGCCGGCCCCGAGGGGCGGGGCGGGCCCCGAGCGGCGGGGCTGCCCCCCGAGCCGGCCCTGCCCCCCCGGGCCGGCCCTGCCCCCCGGGCCGCCCCCCGGGCCGGCTCTGCCCCCCGGGCCGGCAGGACCCGCCGAGCGGGGCCGGGGGCGCCGGGAGCCTCGGGGGGCGGGGCGGGGGGCGGGGGCAGTGGAGACAGGTTGGGGTCCTGGGGGAGCGGGAGCCCTGTGTAGGTACCGGGGTGACGGGGAGCAGTGGGAGGGTCCTGGGGTGACTGGGACCTCCCTTGTGTAGGTAATGGCGTGACTGGGACCAGTGGGGGCCGGGTACTGGGGTGACTGGGACCCGTGTGGGGGGCTACTGGGGTAATGTGGATTTCCCTTGGGCAGGTACCGGGGTGACTGGGACCAGTGGGAAAGTACTGGGGTAACCGGGACCCCTGTGTAGGTACCAGGGTGACTGAGACCAGTGGGAGGGTCCTGAGGTGACTGGGATCTCGCCTTTTGTAGGTAAGGGGGTGACTGGGACCAGTATGGGGGGGTACTGGGGTGACTGGGACCTCCCTTGTGTAGGTAATGGCGTGACTGGGACCAGTGGGGGGCGGGTACTGGGGTGACTGGGACCAGTGTGGGGGGCTACTGGGGTAATGGGGATTTCCCTTGGGTAGGTACCGGGGTGACTGGGACCAGTGGGAGGGTCCTGGGGTGACTGGGATCTCGCCTTGTGTAGGTAAGGGGGTGACTGGGACCAGTGTGGGGGTATTGGGGTGACTGGGACCTCCCTTGTGTAGGTAATGGGGTGACTGGGACCAGTGTGTGGAGGTACTGGGGTGACTGGGACCAGCATGGGGCTATTGGGTCAACGGGGACCTCCCTTGTGTAGGTACTGGGGTGACTGGGACCAGTGTGTGGGGGTACTGGGGTAATGGGGATTTCCCTTGGGCAGGTACCGGGGTGACTGGGAGCAGTGGGAAGGTACTGGGGTGACTGGGATCTCGCCTTTTGTAGGTAAGGGGGTGACTGGGACCAGTGTGGGGGTATTGGGGTGACTGTGACCAGGATGGGGCTATTGGGGCAACGGGGACCTCCCTTGTGTAGGTACTGGGGTGACTGGGACCAGTGTGTGGGGGTACTGGGGTTACTGGGACCAGTGTGGGGGTATTGGGGTGACTGGGACCTCCCTTGTGTAGGTAATGGGGTGACTGGGACCAGTGTGGGGGGCTACTGGGGTAATGGGGATTTCCCTTGGGTAGGTAATGGGGTGACTGGGACCAGTGTGGGGGGCTACTGGGGTGACTGGGAGCAGAGTAGGAGTACTGGGGTCACTGAGACTGGGATATCATGGAGGAACCCGCGTGTGTGGGTGCTGGGATGGCTGGGACCTCCTCTGGAGCAGGTACCAGGCTCATTAAGATCAGTGTGGGCAGTACTGGGATGACTGGAATGAGTGTGGGGCCGTAGTAAAGTGACTGGGACTCCCTTTTGTAGGTGTTGGGGTGACTGGGACCAGTGTGTGGGGGTACTGGGGTTACTGGGACCAGTGTGTGGGGAGTACTGGGGTGACTAGGACCTCCTTTTCAGTAGGTACAGGTGACTAGGACCAGTATGAGCGCTCCCATGGTCACTGGGAGCAGTGTGGGGGGTCTTGGGGTGACCTGGACACTGGGGTGACCACCTCTTGGGTGGATACTGGGGTCACTGGGAGCACTGTGGGAGTATTGGGGTGACTGGGACCACTTGAGTAGGTAGTGGTGTCACCGGAGCAGTATGGGCACTGGGATGACTGGGCAGCACTAGGGTCAGAGGGTCCCCCCTTTGTGGGGAGTACTGGGGTCACTGGAAGCAGGGGGGGGTTCAGGGCCGTGGGGACCCCAAGGGTGAATGTTGGGGCCACTGGAAGCGGCCACTGGGGTGACTGGAAGTCGTGAAGGAGGGTAACTGGAGTCCCTGGGACAGCCCTGAGGTGGGTGCTGGGGGGACTGGGAGCAAGGGCAGGAGACTGGGACTGGGACTGGGACTGGGACTGGGACTGGGACTGGGACTGGGACTGGGACTGGGACTGGGACTGGGGGGCGGGTTAGTTGGGATGGTCCCGCCAGCTCGTTCCCGCCGTTGCCCCTTTAAGGCGCTGCCCTCCCCGCCCCGCTTCCGGTCCCCACGCCGATCGCTGATTGGCGGGCAGCCCGCGGCGCGCGCCCAGCCCCACGAGCGCGCACGCGCGGCGCCGGCAGGCCCCGCCCCCCTCTGGCCCCGCCCCTTCCCCGCCGCGCGCTGCCGACGCGCGCGCTGCAGCCAATCGGCGCTGAGCTCGGCGCGCCGCGGCGGCCAATGGGAAGCGGCGAGGCGGGCTGGTCGTTTGCATAATAGTAGAGGGGCGTGGCCAGGTGAGGAAGAGCGGCCGAGGGGCCCGGGAAGGTGGGGGGGGGGGGTCGGGGAGGAGGTGGGGGTCGCGGGTGGGGGGGGGCCCGGGAGTGGAGGGGGCTGGTGCCGGGCGGGGGGGGGCACCGGGGGGCGGGGGGACACGGCGGGGGGTCCTGGGGGGCGGGGCGGGGGGTGCGGGGCGCACAGCGCAGCGGGGACGGGGCTGCGGGGGGCGATCGTGTTGGGGGGGGGGGGCACAACAGCAGGGGGGGGGTCCCGCGGGTTCGGTGGGGGCCATGAACAGGGCTGAGCTTGTTGGGGGGCGGCAGTGGGGTCTCTGGGGGTGAGGGGGTCGGGGGGGGGGGGACTTCGGGGCTCACTCTGGGGTCCGGGGGGGGGGGCTGGTGGGGCGGGGGCTTCCGCGGGGTCTGGGGAGTGTGGAGAGACCGGAGAGGGGACCTGGCTGGGGAGGAGGAGCCATTTGGGGGGGGGGGGGGGTGTCTGTGTTGTCCCCACGGGGGGGACTTCTCCGAGGGGCTTGGCGGGG
Organism: Apus apus; assembly: GCF_020740795.1. Lineage (NCBI taxonomy): Eukaryota > Metazoa > Chordata > Aves > Apodiformes > Apodidae > Apus > Apus apus. Next base: position 1,224,720 of record NC_067305.1, read on the forward strand.
GGGGGCAGTGTGGGGAGCGCGGAGGGGCGGGGGGCTCTGCCCGGCGGGCCCCCCGCGCTGGGCGCGGGTGCCAGCGCTGTCCCTGTCCCGCAGGTCTGACCCCAGCCATGGCCCACAGCGCCAAGCAGCCGCCCGCTGCGATGCTGTAAGTGCCAGCGGGTCCTGCCTGCCACGGCTGCGCCCTGTCCCGGCCCCGCCGGGCCCTGCTCCTTTGTCCCTCGCTCCAGGGTGGCCGCTCTCGCCTCGCAGGCTGCAGAGTCCTTAGGAGACCCCCCTGCCCCCTGCGGGTGCCACCGCCCTCCCCTCACCCTTCGTTCCCTTGTGCTTCCACCCGGCCCGGCTGGGGGGCACAGGGCAGAGCTGGTGCCAGGGAGGTGTCTGGTGAGATGAGGACCTGCCTGAGTCGTAGTTCCCAAGCGCAGGGGGTGGCTGAGGTGCAGGGAGGTGGGAGCTGGGAGAAACGGGCCGGGGGAGGCTCCAATAGGAGAAGGAATCTTGCCCGAAACAACTTTACTTTTTAAAGCATCCTTTGGCATGCCAGGAATCCGGCTCGTGTGGGGGAGGCAGGGAGCTGGTGTCTGGTGCTGGGGGGTGTTAGTGCCTTCCCAGAGCGGGAACCACCAGGAATATTCCTGTTAGAGCTGATAAAGGAAGCCTGACATTGGCCGTGCCCGTGTGGGGCCTTGGGGGAGGTTTTTCCCCTCTAGAAGATGGAAGAGGTGGCCTCATAGCTTCCCCTGGGGTTTTGTCTGAGTGTGGGGGTGCAGGGCTGGTTGAGCTTGGATCCCGATGGGAAGAGGTCATGCTGGGCACCCCCCATCCAGGCAGTGTCCCAGGGCTGACAGAAAGCCAAGTTACCTGCAGGGGTGGCTTGCAAGGCCGGGGGCTTGGAGGGGATTTGGGTTTACACGGGATGTGACAAACGGGCGAGAGAAACTCCGGGGCACATCCCGGGTGGGTCGGGATCCTCCCGGCTCTGGGTACACGGGGGCTTTTTCTTTCTCTGCTGGGGCTTGTGCTTGGCCCTGCTCTACTCTCCAGGTCCTGTGACGGGGATGGGCCCCAGGCCAGCGCTGTTTGCTGCAGCCCTGGAGCCTTTTGTGGACACCCCCGTGCGAGGGGCCCGGCAGGGCGGGCTGGGGCGGCTTGGGGAGCCCCTGGGAGATGCTGGGCTGGGGCAGGGAGGTTCTGCTGGCCCTGGGCTGCACCCACATCAGCTCCTGATCTGTAAGTTGGAGAGCAGGAGCCAGGCTGGCGTCAGAGCCTCTTGGTGGTGGCAGGAACCTGATGGGGCGGTTGTGGCCGGAGCGGCGGTGCCGGTGCCCTCCCCTCATTCTCTGCCTCGGGGGTTCTCCTTATCCCTGGCAGCCTTTGTGCTGGGTGTGGGTGATCCAGTCCCCCACAGTCCTCCCCTGCAGAGGAGGATCAACTGGTTCATGCTGCTTGAGACTCCTTGCTGGGGCAGGGTGTGCCCCAGCCCTGCTGGCACTCGGGGATGTAACCATCTGTTATCTGTCCCCAAGAGCAGCACTGGCAGCTCCCACCCCCCTCTCAAATGTCACTGAAAAGTCCCAGAGTCATCACTGGATCTTGAGGCAGCTTTTGTATGGCCAGGGCTTCCCCGCTCTCCTGGTGCTGGGCTCTGCTCAAGCCCCATCACTGAACTCTGGCCTCTTCTCCCAGGGGAACAGGGACTCTAGGGCTGGCAGCAAGTTTGGGGGCTGCTTGGGTGGGCAAGAGCTGGGGGATCTGGTGAGCACGAGGCCACGCTGCCAGGGGCTGTGTGGCCATCAGTTCTGGTGGTTTCCCAGCTCTTTTTGATGGGTACTCTCTGCCTGCAGACATGCCGTGGGCAAAGCTCAACATGGAAACTTCCTGGTGGCCATCAAGCAGGAGAAGGGAGACTCGGCACGGGCGAGTGGTGAGAAGCCACATGGCGAGGAGGAGGTGAGCTGTGGTGCCCACATCCCTCCCCACATGGTTCCTGGGAGTGGGGCCTGTGTTGCCCAGCTTGGGGCTGCCCCTGTGCTCATCCTTCAGCCATCCAGGCCCAGACAGGAGAGCCTGTGGTTGCAGCTGTGGGCTCAGGTCTGAGCCTCTAGACCCTCCCTCAAGCGCTGGGAGGCCCAGGCAGGTCTGCAGGATGCTCCTGTGTCCTGCTGGTGCCAGGGCATCGTGTTCTCTGATCCGTGATGGGTTGTCCCTTTCCCTATGCTGGCTGCCAGCCGGTGAAGAAGAGGGGCTGGCCCAAGGGCAAGAAGAGGAAGAAGATCCTTCCCAATGGCCCCAAGGCCCCCGTGACAGGCTACGTGCGTTTCCTGAATGAGCGGCGTGAGCAGATCCGCACACAGCATCCTGACCTGCCCTTCCCAGAGATCACCAAGATGCTGGGGGCTGAGTGGAGCAAACTGCAGCTCTCAGAGAAGCAGGTACTGTCCCCCAGAAGAGACCCCCAGTGCTGGGCAGCACATCCTGGAGCCTGCACCCCAAAGCCCTTTGTTTGCTTCCTGGCTGCATCTCCACAAAGGAGCTTGTCCCAGTGCTGATGGGTTGGGGAACAGGAGCTGGGGAGGGGTCAGCAGCTCCCAAGGGAGGCAGGGGCTGGGCCAGGCTGAGGACCCTCTGTGACCGTAGCGGTACCTGGATGAAGCGGAGCGGGAGAAGCAGCAGTACATGAAGGAGCTGCGGGAGTACCAGCAGTCAGAGGCCTACAAGATGTGTACAGAGAAGATCCAAGAGAAAAAGATCAAAAAAGGTTGGTCGGAGGAGCAGAAGCTGCTGGTGTCACCACCAGGATCTGGCCAAGTGCTGCCAGAGCCTCGGGGGATACTGGGCTGACACCAGGGGTAAACTCCTTCCTCCTTTCCAGAGGACGTGGGCTCTGCAGCAGCAAACACCCTGCTGAACGGGCACCCGCACAAGGTAGGATCCTGGCAGGTCTGCCTGAGGCACGTGGGGAAACTGAGGCATGTGGCACCACTGGGTTCAGCCCATGGGAATGGGGCTAAGTGCAGGTTTGGGTAGAGGGAGACTCGTGGTTGGGCTTCAAGGCACCAGCTTCCTCTTGGAGCAGGGCCTGGAGTGGCAGGAGGCAGAGCGTGGACATCCTCCTTGCCTGTGCCTCCTGTCATGTCTAGGACAACTGGCCACCACACCTGCACTGCTGACTCTCCAACAGGACAAGTGCTGATCACTCAGCACCCTGAGCAGACCTGTGGGGAGCAGCAGCTCTTGCTCATGGGCTCAGATTTCTGCAAGAAAAGTGTGGACACAGGGGAGCTGGAGTGTGAGTCACACCACTCGGAACATGAACTGATGATAACAAAAAGGTGACTCAGTCAAGCGTGAGATGTTTTCTAAAACCATTGTTACACAAATGCCATTGAAAAACATCAAAACACGGTTCTTAGAAGTGGTGTTCAGGACTGCAACCTGGAACAAGCTGGAATACATTTGATTGAGTTGCTTTTCTCTCATCATTCATATTTTGTTTCTCGTGTCTGGTTGTGTTGCCGTTACCTCCTTGCTAATTTTTGGTGTTCCAAGTGGTGTGACTCACTCCCAGCTCACGCTTCCCATGTAGAAATCTGATTCTGAGCTGCTGCTCCTCACGGGTCTGCTCCTGGTGCTGAGTGAGCACCAGCTGCTGATCCATGTGGAGTTGTCCCTGTGGGGGGGATGTAGTGTAGATGTGTCCAGTGGCCTGTTGGCAGCAGCCACTTGTCCCTTTCCCCTCCTGTCTCCCAGCCCCAAGGAGATGGGTCCCCTTTGGTGGGCTCAGCCTTGCCTGATCCATTTCCTCCTGTCCCCCAGGCTGGTGAGTGCAGTGACACCTTCTCCACCTTCGATGTGCCCATCTTCACAGAGGAGTTCTTGGACCAAAACAAAGGTGAGGGCTGAGCTGTGGGGCTGGGGGCTCCTGGGGGTGCAGCATCTTGCTTGGGGCGAGGGGACATGGATGTGTCTGGAGCAGCCTGCATCCCGTTGTGCAGGGTGACAGCTGGTGCTGGGTGTGATATCCAAGCTGGGGAAGGTCCCCAGTGAGGTTGGATAGAAGGACCAGAGCATGGGGGACTGTTGTGGGTGGGGAAGCCTTTGGGTGAGGTTTGGGATGAGGGGATGAGCCCCGTGTGGTCCTGGCAGCCCGGGAGGCCGAGCTGCGGCGCCTGCGGAAGATGAACACGGAGTTTGAGGAGCAGAATGCCATCCTGCAGAAGCACACGGAGAGCATGAACTGTGCTAAGGAGAAGCTGGAGCAGGAGCTGGCCCAGGAGGAGAGGCAGACCCTGGCCTTGCAGCAGCAGCTCCAGTCCGTGCGTCAGGCCCTCACCGCCAGCTTCGCCTCCCTCCCCATCCCTGGTGAGTTGGGCACCACTGGGGCTCTGCAGGGAGTACAGGTGGGGACAGTGGAGTGGTGATAAATGCTCCTCTGCTGATGGGGTGGGATTCTGGAGTGTTCATGGGCTCTCTGGGGAGCCCAGGGATGTGACAGCCACTTGGCTCCACTCTAGCAGGGCAGGGCAGGCTGGGACTGTCCTGCTCGTGAGCCATGAGTCACCACTGAGCCCACAAGGCAGATTATCCCAAATCATGGGATTGTTTCAGTTGGAAAGGACCTTTCATCAAGTCCAACCACTAACCCGTATCCCTCAGCACCACATCTACATGGCTTTGAAATCCCTCCAGGAATGGGGACTCCACCACTGCCCTGGGCAGCCTGGGCCAGGGACTGACAACCCTTTTAGGGAAGGAACTGTTCCCAAGATCCAATCTAAACCTCCCTGGCACAACCTGAGGCCATTTCCTCTTGTCTCATCACTTATTCCCTGGGAGCAGAGCCCGACCCCCCTGGCTCCAGCCTCCTCTCAGGCAGCTGCAGAGCCAGCAGGTCTCCCCTCACCACCTTGTCTCCAGGCTGAACCCCCAGCTCCCTCAGCTGCTCCTGCTCACACTTGTGCTCCAGCCCCTTCCCCAGCTCCACTGCCCTTCCCTGGACATGCTCCAGCCCCTCCATGTCCTTCTTGTGCTGAGGGGCCCAGACCTGACCCCAGGATTCAAGGTGCAGCCTCACCAGTGCTGAGCACAGGGGGACAATCCCTGCCCTGCTCCTGCTGGCCACACCAGTGCTGGTACAAGCCAGGCTGCTGGTGGCCTCCTTGGCCACCTGGGCACTCTCTGGTTCATATTCAGCTGCTGTGACCAACACCCCCGGGTCCTTTTCCACAGGCACTTTCCAGCCCCTCTTCCCCAAGGCTGGAGCAGTGTCTGGGGTTGTGGTGACCCAAGGGCAGGACCTGGTGCTTGGCTTTGTTGAACCTCATACAATTGTCCTGGACCCATCCATCCAACCTGTCCAGGTCCCTCTGCAGAGCCTTCCTACCCTCAGGCACCCAGCTTGGTGTCACCTGCAAACTGACTGAGGGTGCCCTCGATCACCTCATCCAGATCATGGATGAAGATATTAAAGAAAACCTACACCAGTACTGAGCCCTGGGGCCCACTGGTGACCAGTCCCCAGCTGGATTGACCTCCATTCACCACAGCTCTGTTCCAGGGTCTTGTGCCAGTGCCCACTCTCTCCTGCTGCAGAAGATGACACCTGCTGTTGAGGGTCTCTTCCCCGGTCCCCAGTATGATGGGCAGGGCTGAGTGGGATCTTGCTGGCCCTGCTAACTGGGTTGCCACCTCGCAGGCACTGGGGAAACCCCCACACTGAGCACCCTGGACTTCTACATGGCCAAACTGCACAGCGCCATCGAGAGCAACCCGCTGCAGCACGAGAAGCTGGTGGTGCGGATCAAGGAGATCCTGTCCCGGATTGCCAGGTGAGCTGGGCAGGGCCTCATCTCCTGCTGAGCACTGGGGACACGGGTCAGCCCGTGGCAGGGGGGTGGGGGCAGAGAGGGGCTTCAGAGCTGCTCCAGGAGTTGTAGGAGAGAGAAGCCTGTAATTCAGCCTTGTTTTCCTCTCTCTTCAGTGAACACTTGTGAAGAGGAGCAGCCCCTCCTGGAGCCCCGGGGTGGCCGGACCGCAGCCCTGTCCCTTGGGGCCCACGCAAGGAACAGTCTCTGCTGCTGGTCCGGCTGCTTCCCCACCCACCCCACACACCTCGCTGGAGAAATGAGCTGGGTCCCTCTCTGAGGGCCTTGAGCTTCTGGGGACCAAGTGGTGACAGGGCTGAGGGACACAGTGGGGTGCTGTGTGAGATGCTCAGCAGTGGGTGTGCTCATCCCTCCTGTCTCCTGCAACCTCCCCAGCTTCTGCCGCTCCCCCTCACCAAAGCAGCATCTCCCCCCAGGCTGGTGGTGGAGAGGAGGTGCTGCTGGGGCTCAGCGCTGCCTTGGGGCCCCAAGACCAGCCCAGGGACCCCCTTGGGCCTGTCCCCGAGCAGGTGAGGTGGACACCTTCCTTCCTTCCCTCCACCTCTTGCTTTATTTAATCACCCCCCTGCCCTGTGGGTGCCTTCAGCCCTCTGCCCATGTCACCTTGCCTGTCACCTCTCCTTTCCCCACGCCCCTGGGTCCAGGCAGGGCATCTCCTCCCCTTTGCAGCAGGGAAGGCAAAAATCTTCATGCTGGGGGGGATTTGGCCTGACTCCCTCCTCCCCAGGGCGAGGGGTGCAGGCTTTTTGCTCCTGCTGCCCTGCCAAAGCCTGTCCTGCATCGTGGGACCACTGTGACAGCAGCCTTGTCCTGGCTGAGGAGCGCTGGGGCTGGCTGTCCCCAGGGCTGCCTGTCACTAATCTCAGACTGTGTAATTAGAGAGTGTCTTATTTTCTTACTAGCACTATGTTACTCTGACCCTGGGTTTACGCTGGGGCTGGTGTGTGACCACCCGCCTTTCTCCCGCGCTCCGCGCTCTCTGGCCGAGTCTCCTGGTTGCCAGCTCCTGGTGGCCACTTCACTTGGGTTGGAGGTGGGAGCAAATAAATGTGGGAGAAAGAACCACCTTGGGCTCTGTGTATTCTTGCTCAGAGGTGGTGTTGGAGCTGCTCTGGGCCCCAAAACCTGCGGGGGTTTGGGGTGTGGAACAAGGGTGAGCTGCAGCCCCTGACCCCGTGTGGAGCCCCCTCGCTGCCGGCAGCTCCCACCTCCTCCAGCTGGGCCGGGGCTGCTCCTACGTGGCAGAGCTCACTCGATCCAGGAGGGTGACCTGCACCCTTGGATCAGGTTCCCAGGCCCAGCGATCACCTTACGGCCCAGCCGGGAGCCGGAGCCCATCTATAATTCAGCAGCAGCAGCAGGGGGATGCGGCGGGCGGGCAGGCGCGGCAGGCAGGCCCCGGAGGGCAGCCCCATGGAGAACGGGGTGGGGCAGGAGCCGGGGACCCCCGAGCCACCTGCAGCCGAGGGCATCCCGACCCCCCGGCCCCCCCGGGCCCGCCCCCGCCTGGTGTTCCACACGCAGCTGGCCCACGGCAGCCCCACGGGGCGCATCGAGGGCTTCACCAACGTCAAGGAGCTCTACGCCAAAATCGCGGAGGTTTTCGGCATCTCGCCCACCGAGGTGAGGGGGCTGCGGCTGCCGGGGGGCAGGGAGGAGGGGGCTTTGCACCCAAAGGTGGGGGGGGATGCTGAGCCAGTGGCACTGGCCATGGCCAGCCCTTCTGCAGGTCTCCAGCTGCTTGCAAATGTAGCCCCCAGAGTGACCTGGAAAAGGGCTGTCTTGGCCCCTCTGGGGAGTGGCTGGGTGGCTCTGTGCCTCAGTTTCCCCCATGGCATGTTGACAGGGAGCTGGTGCTGCCTATTTCCTGGCTGAAGCCAGCTCCCATGTAGCCTGGAGCTGAGGGAAGGGTGCCTAGGGATGGGGCAGCACTGGGTCCCCAAGCAGGCTGGGGGTCCCTGAACCTCCCTGCTCTGGCAGCACCCAGACCTGGCCAGATCTGCCCATGGCTCCTGCCCTGGCAGCACTGATGCCTCCAGCCCTGCTGGGACACCCCCAGTTCCTGATAATGGGGTCCCCTGGGGCAGATCCTCTTTTGCACGCTCAACACGCACAAAGTGGACATGCAGAAGCTGCTGGGGGGGCAGATCGGCCTGGAGGATTTCATCTTTGCCCATGTGCGGGGTGAGACAAAGGAGGTGGAGGTGACCAAGACAGAGGATGCCCTTGGCCTCACCATCACGGACAACGGGGCTGGCTACGCTTTCATCAAGGTGAACCCCCCCTCTGTGGGGGTAACCTGGGCATTGTGGCCCTGCAGGGTGACATCCCCTGCTGGCATCCCATCCCATGCTCCTGCCCTGATTCCCTCCCATCAGTGTTACCCCTCCTGGGTCCACCCTGGCTTTGGGGGTCTCTCAGCCATGGTGCAATTTGGGGGGGGGGGGGCCCTCCCTGCCTGACTCAGTTGCTGAAGGATGTGGGACCACAGAGGTGTTTTTTGCATGGGGGTGGGATGTCTGTCTGTCCTTCCCGTGGTGCCACCTCGTCGCTGTGTCTCCCTGTCCCTCTCCACGGTCCCCAGAGAATCAAGGAGGGCAGCATCATCAACCGGCTCCAGACGGTGTGTGTGGGTGACAGCATTGAGGCCATCAATGACCAGACCATCGTGGGCTGCAGGCACTACGAGGTGGCCCGAATGCTGCGGGAGCTGCCCCGGGCTCAGCCCTTCACCCTCCGCCTGGTGCAGCCCAAAAAGGCCTTTGGTGAGATGGGAGGGTCCCCCTGAGGGGACCCCTGGGAGGAGTGTGGGGAGACAGGTACCCTGTGACCCTCCTGCCCTGCAGCCCCCTCCCCAGGGACTGGGTGCCACCCAGCCTCTACCCCTCCCGTGTGTACCCTGCAGGCCCAGAACACCCCTGCACGGCCCCCTCGGTGACCCCCCCCCCGGGTTGTGCTCCCCATGGGCATTCCCCTGTGCTGGGCACCCATGAGCACCTTGTCACCACGAGTCCCCATCCTGCACCCAGGGGGGCTGCTCATGAGCCCCCCCCCCCCCATCCTCATGCACCGTTCACCCTGGGGTCCCCCTCAGGGTGCAGGGTGGTGGGCAGCAAGGGTCGGGGGACACCAGGCGCTGCCTGTGCCCTCACGCCCCCCCCCACCCCTTTGGGGAGCAGACATGATCGGGCAGAGGACGCGGAACAGCAAGTGTCCGGGCGAGGGCAGAGTGACCAGCGGGAAGGAGACGCTGCGGCTGCGGGCACAGGGCCCCGCCACGCTGGAGGAGGGGGTAAGACCCCCAGAGACCACACCCCCCCCCCCCCCCAGCCCACTGCCGCTCACACCGTGCCCAGGGTTGGGGATGAGCCCTCCAGGGCGGGGAGTGCATTACCCACACATTTAGTGCCCATGGGCAAAGCGTCCCTGAGCTGTGCCCCCACCCCCTGGCACCCACCTGCTGCCCCCACCCCCTGGCACCGACCTGCTGCCCCTCTTGCCCCCAGCCCGGTCTCTTCGAGGAAGAAGCCGCCCGGCAGGTGGATGATCTGCTGGAGAGCTACATGGGCATCCGGGACAGCGAGCTGGGTGAGCGGGCAGGGCACCGGACCCCTGCCCACCCCGGACCCTCCCCCATCCCAGACCCTCCCCCACTGACCCTGCCCCTCCTTCTCCCCAGCCTCGACGATGGTGGAGGCAGCTCGGGGCAGCTCCAGCGTGGCCCAGCTCGCCCGCGGCTTGGACTCGGTGCTGGGCGAGTTTGCCTTCCCCCCGGAGTTTGTGGCCGAGGTGTGGGCAGCTGTCTGCCGCCCCAAGGGGGGGCAGGAGTAGCTGGGCGGGAGGAGGGGGGGTTGGTGATGGTGCCCCTCACCTCACTCCCCTCCTGCATCCCCCCCACACTTGGGGCTGGCGGTGCTGGTGGGGGGTCCTCATCCTGCCCCCCCTCCACACCCTCCTGAGCTGCACCCAAGTGTGTCCCCTGGGTTGGGGGTGGGCAGCAGGGTACCCAGCACCACCTGCCCCCCCTCAAGGACCCTCCCCTTGCGCACCCCTGAAACACGGTGGGAAGCAGCCATGGCTCATTAAAGCAGAGATTGGAGGAAAAGGGCTGTTGTTCTGGTGGGAGACAGGGCTGGGCCCCCCAGGCACCCCCCCGGGTGTGGGCATGGAGAGCTGCACAAGCTGGGCTTTATTGGGGGCGGGGGGGGTCACTCAGATGGGGACAGGGGAGCAGCCCCACATCCTCTGCCACCCCCATGGGTGCTGGGCTTGGGGGGAGGGTGGTGCTGGGGAGACCCCTTGGATGTGGGTGATGGGGACAATTAATTAACATGGGGGGGTGGGATGAGGGATGGGGGGGGATGGGTTGCCCTCCCCCCGTGTTCCCCGGGGGCTGCTACTGCAGGACGGACTCGCTGGTAAACTTGCGGCCCAGGGAGGGGTTGAGGACTGGGTAGAGGGAGAGGATGGAGGCCCGGGGGCGCAGGCTGGGGTAGACGCGCTGCAGCACCGCCCGTCGGCAGAGGATGTAGACCCAGGGATCCAGGATCTGGTTCCAGGTGACCATGCGGATGTAGATGAGCAGCATCTTCTGTGTCTCCGTGGGCAGCATCTGGATCTGGCCGCTGGCTGGCAGCTGCTGCAGGACCGTCTGGACAATGAAGATCTGGGGGGGGGACAGGAGGGGACAAGGCATTGGGGGGGGGGCACGCAGAGGCCATGAGTGGCCCCAGAGTGGGGGGGGGAACGATGAGGGTCCAAGGTGGGCATTGGGTCTGTTAGAGAGGGGTCTCAGGCTGGGCTGGGGTACCTGCTGCTCGGGAGCACCTGTTCTACCTGCCCAGAGCCCAGCACCCAGATGCCAACCTGGGGTGCAGAGTGGGTGGTGAGGAGACACTGAGACCCAGGATCTCCCCAGCAGTGACTGACCCAGGGCCTCACCAGAAGCAACATGCTGGGGTGAACACACCCAGACCCGGGACCTCACCAGGATGGACACCAAGACCCAGGGAGTACATGGAGCATGGGAAACACAAGACCCGAGGCTTCACCAGGACCATGGGAGGGAACACCCCGAGACTGAGGTCCTCACCAGGAGGGGCATCCAGCATATGGTGGCAATGATCATAATGCCTACAAGCTGCACCATCATCTCCACCTCGCTGTCCCGGCGCCGCTGCACTGACTCCCGGTCATGGTAGACACGGCAGAGTGTCACCACACTGACTGTGTTGAAGATGAAGGACAGCAGCACCGAGAAGATGCCGGGTAGGGCGAAGAGGAGGCAGAAGACAACGTTGCCGGTGTCGGGCAGGAGGGTGAGGAAGCACCAGGAGCCAGGGTACTGCAGCGTGTACCGGCCCAGCCCCAGCACCGGCAGCAGCCCCAGCAGGCAGGAGAAGCCCCACACCAGCCCCACAATGGACCAGGCGCGGCGCTTGGAGATGCTGGTGGAGCGGGAGAAAGGATGGTTGATGCCAAAGAACCTCTCACTGGCCATGGTAGCCCCCAGCAGCAGCGGGCACTGCCCAAAGAAGACCATGGAGAAGCCAAGGAAGTTGCAGAGGTGGCAGCCAGGGTCCACCTCGGCCCAGGTGAACTTGATGAAGTGATAGGGGATGATGACCGAGGCCGTCACCAGCAGCCCCATGAAGTCTGTGACCACCAGCCCGCAGAGGAACACGAGGAAGGAGGAGCGAGCCTGGCTGGACAGCTTGCGGGAGGAGCTGAGCACGACACACAGGGCGAAGAGGTTGGAGCAGAGGCCGATGAGGCCGAAGGTGGTGGAGAACCAGGGTGAGGTGATGCTGTCCTGCCTGTTGCTGCTGGCGTTGAACACCCCGAAGCACAGGTCCGACCGGCCGCCCACGCTGCTGTTGGGGGGCTCCATGTCCCCCCACCCCTTCCCGCTCCTTCCAGCAGCTTCAGGCTTCCCCCTGGCTGGGCTCCATGGTGTGTATCCCCTGCTGGGGCCGGCACCAATCCTGCCTCACCCTGTGGGGACAAGGAGGGAGGTTCAGGGCCAGTCCCCCCACAGCCAAGCCCACCCATCAGCTACTCTGAGCCTGTGAACAGGGGACACCCCACACCCTGAGGAAGGAACGCACCCCAGGACCACAGCACGGGCCAGGCGTGGAGGGCCCCATCCCCACAGCTGGCAGGGATTAACTGTCCCTGGCCATGAGCCACGTGGGGCTGTTGCCACAAGGCTGCAGACCGGCGTGGTGGGTGTTTGGAGAAGCACAGCAACAGCAGCTCCCTCCCACCCCTGGTGGGACATGGCCAGACACTCCCGGGGACGTGCCCTCCACCGCAGAGGGGGAACCTGCTCTTAAGGATGTGGCACGAAAGCACAGACCTGACCTTGACATCCCCAGCCCTGTGTCTTCCCCTCTGCATACCTGGCTCTGGGAGGAGATGCCCCATTCCCAGTGTGGTGGGGAAACTGAAGCACAGGGTGGGATGTCCACACCTGGAGCCATGACACCAAGGCCAACCCCCAGCCATGGGACACGCAGCTGGTTTGCATGTGTGACATTCCCATTCTCACCCACCCGCCTCAGCCCACCACAGCTGGAGCCAAGGGATTGTCACCAGGTCGATGGCCGGGGGTGGTGGCAGAGCACACGATGACACTGCAGTCATGGGCAGCATGGTCATTGTCACACTGCCTGGCTGAGCTGTCACCCAGGGCCAGGAAGCATCTGGGAAGCCTCAGGGCTCCTGCCTCCACCACTAATTAGCCCAGGCTGCAACTGGATTGATGGAGATGAGGCAGAGACAACAGTGGGAATCAGCCATTCTTGGGACCAGACTCCCTCCCATAGGGACCAGGCACCCCAGGACCAGACCCCTCTGCTCCTCCTGGGACCCATTTCTCCAGGTCGTGGGTGTCTTTGCCACCCTCTTTGTCCCATCCCCACACTGCTGGCTGACACCACCCCTGGCCCAGTGGCATCCGTGGGATGCTCAGCTGCATCCTGACCTGCCACCTCTGCAAAGGTACCACCCCACTGCAGTGCCCCCCCGGCCTCGCCCTGCGCAGGGTGGCACTGCCACCTGCCTTCCCTCCCTGTCCCCATGTCAAACCTCAAGACAGTCCCAAGGGGCACCAAACCCCATGGCTGGTCCTGCAGCTCTGTGTCCCCACATCCCGACGATCCCCCTGCTATGTCCTGCATCCTGACACCCCCAACCCCTTCCCAGCCCCCGGCACGAGGGCTGGAGCTGCCGAGCACACCTGCGGCGTGTGCTGATCCCACAGCCTGTCCCGGGCCTGGGATGGGGCCAGACATTGCAACACCCTCCTCTGGGCCACATCCAGGCAGGCTGAGGGTGCTGGCATCCCTCTGGCACAGCAAAACCCCTGCCCTCGCCCCCAGCCCCAGAGGTGCCATCAGCCCTGCAGCTGCTGTGGAGCGAGGAAGGGGTAGAGGGTGGCAGTGGGGACATGTCCCCATCTCCGTCCCCGTTCCCATCCCAGTGCAGGCAGCTGGCAGAGTGTGGTGGTGATTCACTGCAGCAGTGTGAGGACAGCCTGGCTTTTTCCATGAGACAAGAGTGAAAACTTCCCGCTGTTTGTTTTCTCTGGTCCCTGAGGGATGGCAGTGGCAGCCCTGAAGGTGTTGGTCCTTTTGGGACATGGGGTCAGGCCTCGGTGTGATGGCTCTGGGTCCCCAAGGAACAACCAGCCTTTCCCATGTCCTGTGGGATTCCCCTCCCTGGAAAGGGGCAAATTCTCCCCACCCCTGCACCTCATGGTGATGACAGGTGGCTGCCATGGTCAAGGATCCCACAGCTCAGGGGTCCAATGGCTCAGAGATTCCATGGCTTTTGGATCATGCTCCAACTGTCCCTTGCCACCTGCCTGCCCTCACTCTCAGGGCACTCTCCCCAAGCGGGTGTCCACCCCCTGCCCCAGCATGGCCAGGGATCAGGAGCCTGTGGGGCCACACTGCCCTGCTGTCCCACTCACCCAGGGACCCACAGCCATGAGACGCTCTTGGCTCAGTGTACAGGATCCAACCCTCTCCCCACACTGTCCAGAAGAGGGATCTCCCCGCGGTGGCACCATGGCCAGGCAGGGATGCACCAGCCCCAGCAGCTCCACACTGTGCACCCCAAACCATCAGCCATGTGCCCTCCTAACCCGGTGCAACTACAACCCAGCCCCTCACCCGGTGCCGGCAGGGCTGGGGCACGGGGGGATCTGCCCCAGGAGCAGCTGCAGTTCCCCGGGTGGGCTCGGGGGACTGAGCAGCCGCCTGCTGCCCTGCACAGAGCTGCGGCGACCAGGGACCCTGCAGCACTTAGAGGGAATCAAATATTAAAGAGGGGCCACTTAGCGCCAGCGCGGCGGGGAGCGAGCGGAGCGCTGAGCAGCGGGAGCAAACCGGAGGCACTTACGGGAAGGGGCTCATGCGGGCGCCAGGGGCTCCTCACTCTTCGTCTGCCCCCATCAGAGGCGGCGGCCGCAGCAGGACGTGCGGGGGGACAGCAGGTCCTGCGGAGGAGAGACCCTGAGCCCACCGCCTGTCCCCCCCCCACCCCGAGTACTCGCGTTTGGGGTTATTGGATCCGTCAAAACCCTCTACCAGGACATCCTGTGGGAGTGAGGGTTTGGCCACCAGTAAAGGAGCAGGATGCTGGAGGAGATGCCTCCAGCCCGGGGCACTAATGGGGATCCTGGAGCCGCCAGAGCCCGGGGGTCGGCGTTTGGCTGCCCCGGCCTCCGCCCGCGCCGCTTCCTGCGCTGCCCACATCCGAGGGGAGCGAGGGGAAGGCGAGAGGCTGACGCGGAGCACGGGAGGCTGCTCCTTATCAGTGCCGCTCCTGCCCCAGCCCGTTGCTTCCCCCGGCTTCCTCGGGCAGGGCTGGCAGGATCGGGCAGCGCGGGGGGGAGGCTGGGCAGGGAGGTTCTCTGGGCGGCAGGGCACCACGTCTGCAAAGGGACCCCAAACCGGGCAGCAGAGACTTCCCCCCACCCCGTGCACCCCCTCGGCTCGGGCTCTGCCACCCGGGACGTGGTGCTTGGCACAGGGTGGCTGTGCAGAAGATGCTGCAGGACATTTGCATTTGTCCCTCATGTGTTCAGTCTCTCCTCTTTGCTTGCTGGACCACGGGGCAGCCACATTCTCGAGGGACAAGGACTTTCTCTGCAGCGTCCCACCTGCCTCTCCAGCCTGATGTCCCTTGTGCAGGTGGTTCCCCAGGACACTGTCGGGCACAGCCATCCTTGCCAGGGACGGACATGGCCCCACCACCAATGACCCCCCCGGGCTGGGGCTCTCCAGGCAGCTCAGCTCAAGGCCACGAGCTGGGATGGGAACAGCCACGGCCACGTCACAGGGAAGGGGCCTGGCAGGATCCTACATCCCTCCCGTAGCCATCAAAGGGACCTGCTGCAAGGGGAGCCGGCCTGGCCTGAAGCAGGGACATCCCCGGGACACCCAGGACAGAGGATATTCATGGGAAGCAGTGACACACCAGCAGGGATGGTCCCTGCCAGGCTCGGTGCCTGTCCTCGCCTGTCCCTGCAGTGCCCCATGGCAGGGATCCCCAACCTGCTCAGCACAGTCCCCGTCCCTCCTCCCCCCAACCTGCCCCGGAGCCCGCGGAGCAGGGCAGGAGGTGGCCGGGGGGGACTCGGCCCCCGCCCCGAGCCGGGCAGCCGGGGCTGTGGAGACGCCCCGGGAGGGGCGGCACAAAGGGATCCCCCCGCGCCTCGGCTGCGGCATTTCGAGGGCTTGGCCGCCCACTCCGGCCGCCCGAAATAGCCCCTTTCCCGGTCCTTTCCCCTCCCGGCCCTTTCCTTTCCCGGCCCTTTTCCAACCCTTCCCAGCAGCGCGGCGGAGCCGGCAGCCCCTTGCTGGCAGGGCAGGGGGGGGGGCGGCCGGGGGCTGCTGCAGGACCCGCCCCGCAGGGGGAGCCCCGAAAGCAAATCCTGGAGCCGGGGGGGAAAACCCGGGACGTGCCATTCCCGGACACCCAGCCCAGGGGACAGCCGGGGGGGGGGAGCGGGGGCACCACGTCCTCGTCCCCGCTCCCCGTGGGGGTCACCGCCTTCCCCCGCCCCGAAACGCACCAGCTCTTCGGCTTTCTGGGCAAACCGGCTCAGTCAGCCCCCCGTCCCGCACAGCCCCTCCTTCCCTCCATCCCCCTCTCTCGGTCTTTCAGTTTCTCCGTCCATCCCAGCCGCTCCATCCGTCCGTCCCAGCCCTGCGGTGTGTCTGCCCATCCCTCTCTGCCCGTCTGACCCATCCTCTCGGGCTCTTTTTCCGTCTCAGCCCCTCTGGCCGCTCTCCCCCCTCCCCTGCCCTGCGCCCACCGGCCCCTCCATCTGCCCCTCCCTCCCCCGCCGACCCTGGCCCTACCTGGACGCCCCCGGAGCTGCCCAGCCCGGCTCGGCTCAGCTCGGTTGAGCTCGGCTCGGCTGAGCCCAGCCCCGGGGCAGGGCGGGGGAAGAGCCGGGCTCGCAGCCCACCCCCCCCGGCTCCGCCCCGCGCCCCCCGGAACAGAGTCCGGATGCGGCCCCGCGCCTGTCGCCCTCTCCTCCCGCTCCGCACGGGCCTCCCCGACCCCCCCCAGCCCGCATCGCCCACCCCCCGCCTCGGCCCGGCTGCCCCCAAAGCCCCCGCAGCGTCCCCAGCGCTGAGCCCCCCGAGCACCCAGAACACGAGGCGGCCTCGACGGCGCCAGCGCCCACGAGTGGGATGAGGGGCCACGTCCCCCGGCCTCACCTGTCCCTGGGTGGCTGTGGGAAGGGGCTGGCGCCAAGACACTCCGACCCGTTGGCCCGACTATATTTAGCGGGGCCGAGCTCTTATCCGGGTTACTCACTTGTTTACCCGAGCAGGATTCCTACGTCCGGAGGGGGGTCAGTCCAGACGTGCAGCCACTGCCGCTGTCCCAGCGGGACCTGCAGGGCACAGCTCAGGGCACAGCTCAGGGCACAGCTCAGGGCACAGCTCTGCAGGGCTGGCACCACTTCTCCTCAAGCCTGGGAGGGGGACGTCTCCACTGTCCCCCGCAGCAAGCTCCAAGACCTGGGAATGGGGAGGCAGGGTGGCACATCCTTGGGCACTGTCCTGCTGAGGCCAGGGAACCACAAGGAGGGACGCAACAGCCTCCATGGCTGCTCTTTGTGCCCTGAAAGGAAGGACAGAGCCCATCCCTGGCATCCGTGTCTTCATCCAGCTCCAAAGCACTGGGAGCACCTGAGCCCACGGGTGAGGTGGGGACATCCCGTGCACCCAGCATCCCACCTGGGGTGTGCAGGCGGCTGGGGGATGCTCAGAGGCCTGAGTGGGAGGTTTTCCTGCCACCACCTTGGCACTGCTGGGCAGCAGAGGAGGAGGGTGACAGTTGGAGCTGGAATGTGGCTGTTCCTGGCGTGTGGAACATGCCAGGAGCAGGAGAGTCCCCACTGAGAGAGGAACCTGGCTCAGCAGTCGTTGCCAGGCCCGGATGCTGCTGGGTTGTGCACACCCTCCTGTGCTGTGGGAGGGGGAGCAGCAGCCCCCGCAGAGGATGTGGGCACGGGGGCACCCAGGGCGGCTCCCCACCGACCTGCCACCACCCCAGCATGAACCTGGGAAGGAGCTGTGCCTCCCAGAGCCTGCCTGGGGCTGCACCACAGCAAACCGTGGGACAGAGCAAAGGAACCAACTCCCCCAAAATACAGGAGAGATCCGGAGGAGGGCACTGAGAGCAGCCAGGACTGGAAAAAAACATCTTGGGCTCCCGCTGGATTCAGCCCCTGGAGCAGCCAGGGTGGGTGTCTGGCTGCAGCAGCACCAGGGTTCAGGCTCTTGTCACTCATCAGAGGCTCCATCCAGGGCTCGAAGTCAATGGCGTGGGGAAAATGCCACTGTCTTTGTCCTGGGGGGAAAAAAGGACACTATCCTGGCTGGGGACACAGTGGGAGGATTCTGGGGACTCCCCCAGTGTGTGCCTATGAGGGAGAGGGGCTGTGGGCAGGGAGGCTCAGCCAGGCCATTAAGCAGAAACCTGACCACTGGTTCTGGGGTTTGTTTGGTTTTCTTTCCTGTTTTTCCCAAAGCCATCCCTGGCCGGGCCTTCATGCTTCCTGTGTGGATCTTGGGCCCCAGACCCTCCTGCATCAAGCAGCTGCTCAAGGGCTTTAAATAATGTACAGGAAGGAGAGGCCAGGGGATGTGTCCGGGCACAGCTGCCAGCCTGGGAAAACCTGCCAGGATGAGAGGACACTCACATGCAGGGCTGAATTAGTTGGGGTCTGTCCCTCTTCTCCACAGGCTGAGCCCCAGCACCCATGGGTGGCTGCAGTAGGTGTGGGAGCTTCATGGAATTTGCAGGGCTGGATCCTGCCAGCAGGGCTGAGAGCAGCAGGAGAGGGTGACCCTTCTGAGCTATGGGGGAAAACAGCAGCTGTGGGGCAGTGCCTGGGGCCAGGGAGCCCCCACACAGCACGGTCAGCTCTGCCCCATGACAGGGGGAACTGGGCAGCCCCTGAGCCCCCCACCATGGAGCTGGGCTGGGGGCAGGATGCAGCAAGGCCAGTGGGGAGGAGAAAACCTCACTGTGATAGTTCATGGCTGACAAAGGTTTCCTGGAGGCTGCTCTACCTGCACTGCTCATGCACCAGCACCCCCTGTGCCTCCTGCAGCACAGCAGGGACCACCTCCCCAGTGGATGCAGGAGCTGGTGGGGATGGGCCCATGAGGGGCAATACCAGGCGAGGGTGGCTGTGCCCCACGGCCATCACCCAGAGGGACCAACACCAGTGAGCCCCAGCTCAGCCCTGAAGTGCTCCCCAAAATGAGCCAAGACTCACTCAGAGCCCTTGGGAACCCCAGTCTCAGCACTGGGGGTCTGTGGAGTGCAGGCCCAGGGCAGCAAGTGCTGCTCAGGCAGGGAGTGGGAGGCACTTTAGGCCATGGAAACCGGATTTTTCCCTGTAAGGAAATATCCCAACTAACACCCCTCCCCTCCCCCTGCCAAAGCAGATGCCTTCACAGCCACTGAACCCTCCCCTCCCTTTCCTCCCGCTGCCCTGGTCGAGGGAGGTGGTGCTGCTCCCAGGCTGAGGAAGCCAGATCCCAAGGAAAATGTGCCAGAAATGGGGATGACTGGGAGGGCAAGGGGCTGTGGCAGCAGGGCCACCGGGGCAGAGGGGGCTGCAGCTGGGGAGTGTCTGGGCTGGCAAGGTCTGGCATCAGGGAGGGCAGCATGTGGGGCTGGGAGGGGGGCAGCCTCAGGGCTGAACGGACAAGGGGAGCACACAGGGCTGACAGTGTGTGAGGATGGGGGGCCAGGCCCCAGAAGTGTGGGGGGGTGAGGACACCCCCTCAGCACTACCCAGCCCCCAGAGGAGCAGGGTTTGCTCCCAGTGCTGGCCCACTGTGGTTCTGGCTGGTCACGATGAGCACCATGGGGTGCCCGTGCACAGGATGCCACGGCTTAAACAGCCTCTATTTATTTGTACCAAAGTCTCAGGGTCCCTTGGGAGAAAAGCAAGGACAGGGAAAAGGCTCAGGAACAGGCCCTGTGCTGGACCAGGCCTTGGGGACGTCCAGAGGACAGTGCCTGTGAGGAGGGGCAAGAGCCCCCTGCCCAGCCCCTGTGCCAGGGTCCGGAGGGGAGCGGAGCAGCCCCTCATCTGCGGTAACGGTAACGCTTGAAGTGGAACCAGAGCTGGAAGATCCCGTTGGCAAACTGGCAGCGGAAGCCGTGGCGGTGGGAATATTCCCACTCGCGGTTGACGATCTTGAAGGCGATGTCCTCGTAGGGCGGCCCGGCGTGGAAGCGCAGGATGGCAAAGTCCTTGTTGTCCTGGCAGGCCTCCAGGAAGTACTCAGGTGTCGAGCGCTTGTCGATGAGGTCAGGGTAGAAGATGTTGAACTTGTAGCCCTGCACGATCTTGGGGGGTGGGTTGTCAAAGTCGTAGTGGGTCTGGTTGTACTTGTTCCACTCGAAGCCCGTGTGGACCCGGTTGAAGAAGCGGGGCTTGCGGGGCCGGTACTTGTCAGCCCACAGGTAGGCCTTGCCCGTCAGGGGCATCTCCACGCTGAACTGCGCCTCGTCTGCGCCCATGCCCTCCTTGGCCTTACGGAAGAAGATGTCATCGGTGCTTTCGGTGGCATCACCTGCAGGGAGGAGGTGACATCAGCTTCTGCAGTGCCAGCCAGGCCTGGGCTGCGGGGACACGGCAGAGGAGCAGCAGACACCGGGCAGGGGAGATGGAGCTGGACACAGGGGAGTGCAGGCTGCCCTGCAGGCTCAGGATGGGCACCAGGCTGGGTTGTGCTGGGAAACTCATCCAAAACATTCTTCCCACTTGTCTGCAGCCAAAACAGCCTGGTGGTGTGGCTGGGAGTGGGGAAGGACCAGACACAGGTACCTGCAGGGAACACCGGCTGCCTCAGGCCCATCCCTCTGCTCTTGTCTGGGCCTTTGCTGCTTGGGGACACCCCTCTGCCAGGACACCTTTGGATGTGCGCTCCAGATCCCTTTCCTGGGGGCAGTGGCCCCTCCAGCCCCACACCCCAAAGCCCAGACGTGTCCTCTATGCCCGGGGGGCTACGAGGCTGGTGGGTGCAGGGCCTGCCTGAGGGGCTCCTACCTGTGACCTGCAGCTGCTGGCGCAGCAGCAGCAGCCGATGCGTGTCCTCCTCGGCCTCCAGCACGTGGGCATCGAAGGGCAGCTCGTTGGTGCCCAGGAGCCGGGGACTGTACTTCCCCGCGTCATAGTCGTCCAGGCTCTGCTGGATCAGGTCCTCCTCCATCAGCACAGCTTCCCCCTCTGCCTCTTCCTTGGCCTCCGTGTCCTGCTCAGCCTCTGTCTCCGAGGATGGCCCTGGCTGTACCACCATGTTCTCCTCTGCATCCAGCCTGCAAGGAAGAGAGAAGAGGGAACTGGGACGGGGATGGTATCCTTGCTCTCTCCTCACCTGGGGTCTATGGAAGAACAGGAGCGCCAGGCTGCATTTTCTGTTCCAGGTGCCCCACAGGAGAGGCCTGGATGGCTGCTCTCCCCAAGAAAAGGGCTGCATACCTGTCGCTGGGGGAGGCTGGTTCCTGCTTGATGATAGGGAAGAGCGGTTCACTCTCCACCCCCTGCTCCTGCTTCAGCTTGTACAGCTTCTGGCGCAGCACGTCCTGGTGCCGCTCCCGCAGCCTGCAGAGAGATGAGCTGTCAGCTCCAGCAGAACCACCTCATGCCCACACTGCCCCAAGCTGTAAGACCCCACACACTGGGTAGAAATCTGCTGGGTTCTGTACAGTTTTGGGCTGAGTAATCCTCCAGTTCAAGTTCCTTCTTGGAGACCTCAATGTAAACAGTAAACACTGATGCTGAAGAAGAGACTAAGTGTCTAGCCTCTTTCCTCTTGGGAGAACCAACCACTTTGGAAAATACACAAAACCCTTCCACTAATGACTTTGGGTTTGTCTCTCCAACTCTGCTCACAGCAGGGTCTGTGCTGCCCCTTCCTACAGCCCTGGCCAGGGGTTGGTCTCTGCTCTCACCTGGCCCGAGCCATGTAAGCCTTCAGCTGCTGCAGCAGACTCTCCCAGTACCCAATGTCAAGGTTGGGTCCTCCTGCCCGGATCTTGCTCTCGATGCCCTGGTACAGCACTTGCAGCTGGTTGTATGTCTTCCCCTTGAACACGGACTGCACGTCCGAGCTGACGGAGGCGTTGACGCCGTCCCGACGCTCCCCTGCACAGACAAGGGGCAGGACAGTCCCCAAGGGGTCAGCCTGTGTCACTCAGGCCCCCCCCGGCCGCAGGAGGCTGGGCCCAGCAGGGGATGGCTACCAGACCCACAGCCTCCACCCAGCAGATCCCAGAGAACCCCTGAGCACACACACAGACCCTACACTGCTTTCTCCACTGCTCACACTTCCCTGGACACCCACACCAGGCTCTGTTCTCCTGCTTACCTGGTCCTCCTTTCCCAGAGGCCTCCAGTTTGCGGAGCTTGGCTATCTCGTCCTCTGTGATGATGGTCATGTCCCTCCAGAAGTCCACATTCTTCCCTTGCTCCAGCTCCATGTAAACCTGCAGGCAGAAGACAAGCAGGACATTGGGCACCTGCTCTGCACCATGGGCAGGGGAGCAGAGCTGAGGAGGGAAGCCTTGAGCTGCTGCCTGGCACGGGGGTTGCAGAGCTGGCACCTGGATGTCCTCCACCAGATCCTCCATGTCAGACACAGTCAGGCCATTCAGGAAGGTGTAGGGTTCGTGCATCTCCACGGCCAGATCATCATCCTCTGCACTGATGTACTTGGCCAGAAGGTCAATGGGTTTTGCCCTTCCATCCCGAATCCGGATCTTAGAGCTGGGTGAGAGGAGAGGGACAGTGAGCAGTGCCTGCCACCCCCTGCCCCCTGCTCCATCCCCACGGAGCCGCACACCCACCGCAGCTTGGCCTGCTGCAGGTGGAAGTTGTCCTCCTGCTCCTCCCAGGTTTTGAAGTGCTCTGCCTCCTTCTCCCGCTGCAGCATCTCCAGCTCCTGCTCCCGCATCGCCTTCTCCCGCTCCCGCTCCAGGCGCAGCTGCTTCACCTGGGTGGGGTGCAGGGAAACATGAGGCCACCACGGCTGGGGCAGCCAGGCAGGACGTGGCTGTGATCCCACTCTGGGGCTGCCCTGGCTCCTGTGATCAGCCCGAGGCTCCAGGGAGCCAGGAGCCATGTGGAAGAAAAGCCAGAGTGGGCCAGTGGGGCTGGGCTGCTTATAGCCAGCCCTTTAGAGGACAGGGCACACGGGCACAACCAAGTGCCTCAGTGCTGTGACGTGGCACTTGTCCTCCTCAGCACCTGCTGAGCTGGACTCTACCCCAAGAGAAGAATCTCCTCGCCTTGGAATAGCAGAGGTCAGTATACTGTGGCCCCCTCATCCTACATCCTATGAGAACACCCAGTGAGAAGAACAAGGGGACTTCCAGGTAAGTGACTGGGAGAAACAGGCTGTCCACAGGTTTTCTGTCAGATGGTGGGAGGGAGGAGACATCTGATCCCACCTTCTGCAGCTCCAGGCGATTGTCCTCCTGGATTCGCTTGTTCCTCTCTTTCAGGTCCTTCTCATCCAGGTGGCTGATCCCTTTCTTTTCCAGTGCCTGGAAACAGTGACCAAGGGAAGCCATGAAAGCCAGCAGCCTCGACAGCCCCTCATCAGGCACCCAATAGCACCACATCCACCCACTTGTGCTGCTCCAGTAAGCTCTGATCCTATTGAAGGCCCCCAAATCTCCCTACTGAAGTGCCTCAGTGGAACCCAGGCTCAGCTCGGGTAGGCCACGTGTCCTGGTGAGTGCTAACACATCACTAAACACTGCCTGGCACTCAGCCTGCAGCTCCCAGCAGGTCTGGGTCCCTCTCCTGCACCCTAACTCATCTCCTCACCCCACACCCCTGTTTACAGATCTTGGTCTTCAGAAGAAATGGGGTCAGAAACACTCAGCTGCTGCCCTAGACAAGCGCTTTGTTTTCATGTCGCTGCCTTTCGTGTCACAGAGGTTTCCCCCTCCAGCAAGGTCCCCTCCTGACACCCCACTGCTCATCTGCCCATTCCATGGTGGCTGCAGGGGCGTGACCCCCTTTGTGCGGCCTCCTACAACATGGTGTGGAGGAGAGCTCACCTTGCTCCAGATGAAGGTGCCCAGCAGGTTATTGTCCCCAAAGGGATTATCAGTGTTGGTGTAACCCATGTACTCCTCTCCCCATCCCATCTTCTCCCTCTTCTTCCTCTCCTTGGCCTCTTTCTTGGCCAGCCGGCGAGCCCGTTTCTCCTCGGGCGTCTCCAAAGCTTTCATCAGTGCAGCCTGCTTCTTCTTCTCCTCCTTCAGCCTCAAGCGCTCCTGGAGGCTCAGCTGCTGCGCAGCCTCCTCCCTGCCCTGGGAGCGCGGCGGGGAGGGGGAGCTGACGGAGGACACAGAAGACTTGGAGCCATCTCTCTTCCTCCGCCGCTCTCTGCTCCGGGCTCTCCTCTTGTCCCGCTCGCGCTCCGAGCTGGAGCTGGAGCAGCGGCCCCGGGACCGCGAGCGATGCTTCTTCTGGCTTTTATGGTGCTGGTCCCTGCTCTTGTTCTTCTTCTTCTTCCACTTCTGCCTCTCATCGCCAGAGCTGGAGCTGCGGTGGGAGGGAGGCTGTTTCAGCGGGGGACGCTGGGCACCGGCCCCGTGTCAGACACGGGCCCCAGCGCGGCTCCTGCTGCAGCCGCGGCCAGAGGGGCCGGCAGAGCCGGGAAAGCTCCAACGCGCTTCCGCGGCCGCTGCTCCCCGGCACCCGGGCGGGCTGGTTCAGTGTCCCGGGCAGCGAGCTCAGGCTGCCGCTCAGGCCGGGCCCTGCTCGGGCCTGCGGCTGCCCCGGCCCGGCCGGGAGAACCGGAGCGGCCCCGGGCCCGGCCCCGCCGCGGCCTCTCCCCGGCGCCTTCCCAGCCGGGCCCCGCGGCCTGGCCCGGCCCTTGTCCCCCCGGCCCCGCACGCCGGGGCCCGCTCCCCCTCGGGCCGCCCCGGGCCCAGCCCCGCTCACCCCGCGCTGGGCTCCCGGCGCCGCTCCCCGCTCCGGCTGCGCCGCCGCCGCCTCTCGCGGCTGCAGGAGCGTCCCCGGCCCCGCTCCCGCCGGGCCGAGCGGGATCTCCGCCGCCGCGCCGGGCTGCGCGACCCCGAGCCCATGGGCCCCGCTGCGGCTCCGCCCGCGGAACCGCCCGAGCCCGGGCCCGAGCCCGGCGGGTTCCGCGGCACCGGGGCAGGCACCGGGGCAGGCACCGGGACAGGCAGCGCCGGGGCAGCAGCGCCGCGAGGCCCCGGCGGGAGGCGGAGCAGCCCCGAGCCCGCCCCTCCCGCGCACCTTTTCCTCCCTTTCCACCCCAAAAAAAGCCGGGTCGGACGCGGCTGCGAAGGCCGGAGAGAGGAGGCAGAGGCGGTGAGCACAGCACAGACTGGGGTTGCTTTATCGGAGCCGAGGACAGATAGCATCGATTTACAGTTCTCCGGAAAAAGGTCTCCCCGAAGAGGGGGGGTGGGGGAAAAGAACCAACTCCAAACAACCAAGAACAAGAGCCATAATGACTTGAACCCCCCCAAAAATGAAGAGAAACGTGACAACACCCACGGGTTGGCATCAGCTCCGGGCCGCCAGCCCCCCGGCCCCCCCACTTCGATACATTCATTACATGTTGCACGCGCGGAGCGGCCACAGAAAACGAGGGGGAATATGAACATCCAGTAGAACATACTCGAGTCTAATGTAGACATCAGCAGAAAGGAAAAATCAGACACAATCCGTACGCCTGAGCCGTGGCTTCTGCCTTGTCCTTTTCAGCAAGAGCTGGAGCACAAGAGTGGCTGGCAATGAGGGGGAACGCCAGGCCGTGCCATGCTTTGGGAAGGAGCCAGGGTGATGGAGCCAACCCTGCTGTGCCTGGGCCAGCACCTACGAGCGCTCTGGTTTTGCTGAGAAACTTCCCAAAGTGGGGTTTCTGTATGTGCAGCCGAGCCACTCACTGCAGGGCAACAGCAGCTAAAAGCTGGATCCCTGGTGTGAATGTTCAGGGCTCTACACCTTGGTTTGTCCCACCTCTGCTCTGCCCTACACAGCCCTTACAAGCACTTGATGGCAAGCAGAGAGATGCCAGTTTTCTCTTGCCAAACCCACATCTGGCAGGCAGCAATTTGGCAAGAGCCCAAGGTGAAAGCTCACCAGCAACCTCAGCACCAGGCGATGGTCAGGACATGTCCCACAGGGCTGAGAGTCCCAGCTGGGATGATGGGGATGAAGAAGAGCAGCAGCAAACAGAGCTACATGGGAACCTGCTGTCTCACAGGACTGCCCTGCTCCAGTCTCGGGGGACGAAACAAGACATGGTCCCTCTGTTTAACAGCAGGGAGAGGGGTAGAGCAGGCACAGCACCCACCAGGGAGCTGCTGGGTCACCAGAAAAAGTCCTGACAAAGTACAGACTACTTAGGTTCCAGATGAGCTGGAGGGACGTTCAGACCAAGGACTGGTGGTGGTTGTCTTCCCCAAAAAAGGGTCAGTGCTCTTTCCTGTGGGTGCAACCTTGTCCTGCCCTCCTCTGACCCTGCAGGTCCTGCAAAGGCAGCACTGACCACAGCTGGAACCCTCCCGAACTCCCCAGGGCTCTCATGTTGCAGCACAGTGCAGGGAGGTGAGCACAGAGCAAGCTTTAAATTCCCAGGTCTTTTTAGCCTCCATGGGAAACGGAGGGTGAGCAGTTCTCCAGCACTGAGTGTGTGCAAGCCTGGAAAGGGGCATTTTCCATTTCAGATCTGCATTTCCCTACAGGAAGGTTTATCCTGTGCCCTTATGCTGACAAAGCTGCTCTGAGCCCTTTGCATGTTCTCTCACAGGCCCAACCCTTTGTGTCCAAACCTGGTAGCTCCAAAAGGCTCAGTGACAGAGGACTACACAGGGATTGTCTCAGAAAAGCCAGAATGCTTGAGGAAAGATGATGCTTGAAATGAACATGCTGAAAAAGGTCTTGGTTTCCCTACATCTCTTGGGACCAAGTGCAGCTCCAGCTTGCAAAGTTCATTCACTGAGACACTCCATGAAGGTGGGGCTCAGATGCTCCCTGCACAGAGGCCAAGCAGCTTTGGAGACCCCCAAAACGAGGGTAAGGAATAAAGTCTCCATCAATGATGCTTAAACCATCTTAAACAAGATGCTTGTTTTTGTGTTAGCTGGAAAGTCCTGACGAGGCTAAAACCACCAGCCCATGAACAGGGTGGTACCAGCGCAGCTGGGCCTCGGGTCCAACAGCCCAAACCCAACCACCCAGGTTCCTCCCCAGAGCTGTGTTCCTCCAGCAGCACCCAAGAGCAACTCAAGATGCAGAAGGCATGTGGCTCCCTCTGCCCTCTCTATGCACAGAGGAAAAAACCCCAAAGGCTGCAGTTTTAGCATTTTGAAGCCTCTCACTTTCAGCCCAGAGGCAGGCAGTGGGTACTGCACTGCTCCTGGCTCCCCCTGCCCAGCTCCTGAGCCCCCTGTAGCACATCCCAGGCAGCTGCAGAGCTGGGTGGGACTGGCACAAGCAATGGGATGGGTTGGGAAACACTTCCCTGCCTCCTGCAGGGGCTGGCACAGAGCAATGTGTGAGCTGGGTGAACAAGCTGGCAAGTAGTGACTCAAAGGGGAGGTTCCTGAAAGACTTTTGATTGATTGATTGATTGATTATTTGGTAAATACATAAATACATCTAATGGCAGCAGCTTGCAAGATCCCCTGCACACCTTACAGCCTTCAGCACCTGCAGGCAAGGGGAGAAGTCTGGGGCCTGTACTTCTAGGCAAGAAAACTTCAATTAATGAAGATCCTCCCTCACCAAGTCCAGCACTTTGCAGAGGGCAAGAGCTTCCCACCACCCCAGTTACATTCTGGCACCTGAATTAACCCATCCTAAGTGTTGCTGTGAAAACAGAGTGGGGGGACTGAGCCCCAGGAGAAAGTTCCTACTTCCCCACTCCTCCACACAGAATTCCAAGGACAGTCTGAAGATTGTAATGACAATAAAGAGATTTTTACCCTCTTCTGAAACGAGGCTCATAAAGCACATGAATCAGACCTGGCTCCCTCTGAGCTAAAGGATTTCCTGTCTTCTCTCAGGGAGCTGAGGATGGAATTGCTGGAGTTCAGGACAACACTGTGGTGTGTGTCCTGCTGGCAGATGGATGAGCCTAGTCTGAACACTTCCCAGTGACAGCAAATCCTCTTGCCTGCAGCCCTTGAAAAGCGAACTCTCTCAAACATCCAAAGCAAGAGATTTCCAACAGCAGATGTTACCACAGGCAACATCCCAGTCACCCAACATTTTGTCCAACAGAGTCCATGAACACACCACCTCCTGGCATGATCAGGTGGCAGAGCCAGTCCTCTCCTTCTGCCTCCAGTGTGTGCAGACATGCACGCGCCTCCCTGACTGCCCTGAGGTACAGAGGATACGTGTGAACCCAATGTTTGTGACCCCCCCGAGTACTTGGGGGTCAGATACACCCATGAACATGCGAGGTGCTAAGTGGCTGCAGTAGGATGCAGTGTCCAGACAAGCCTGATGGGGCTGGGCAGAGCGGGGAGCAGGCGCAGCGGGTCCCGGGTGCACAGTTCTCCTCTGTCCGTGCTGGTCTGGAGGTGAAGCAGCTGGTCAGATGAGGCATGGGCTCCAGAGGGACTGCAGAGGGACAGGATGACACAGCAATGCAGCACACAGTGAAGGCAGAACCCATCGTGACATCCAGGAGGGCCAAGGTGACCAGGTCACTGTCGCCAGGAATCGTTGGCTTCCCCCGCGCGGTGACACAGACCAAGAGAAGTCACTAGTGATTTTTGATTCCAAGTGAATTGGCATGGCTGCTTTGGACAACTAACATGGGAGCAATTCTATTCAATGGCCTTTAATACATTGCATTTACATAGCACCTTTCATCCCAGGGTTTAAGTGCTGTAACGGAAGTGGGTACTGTGCACCCATAGCACGGGGGAAACCGAGGCACAGAGTGGTTAAGTGACTTGCCTTAGGTCACTCGGCAGAACCATGGCTGACCTGGTCAGCCTTAAACCTTGTGACTCCATCAGTTGGTTAGACCACACTGCTGCCTCAAATGAAGCCACTCTGGTCCCTGCCCTCCCCTGCAACGTGCTCCTACCAATTCCCCAGTGAGGTCTCACACTCCTTTCTGGTGCACAAACATATGACAACAAAAAAGAAGAAAGAAAGAAAAAAAAAAGTGCAGTAAACTAAATGTTTAAAAAAAGCACATTTGTGCTGTCTCTGTGCAAAGATAAAAGAAATAAATATATGATTAAAAAATTAAAAAGGTTCACAGTATCACACATGGATAGGTAGCTACAGTAGTGCATGTCTGGAAAACACTGTGTTACTACCCAGGATTCTCTACACCCAGCTGGACGTCTCCGGTGGGAGCTGCGGGTGAGTGGGTGGTTTCTTTGCTGCCCACATCTGGGATAAGTAGAAATACAGGGTTATAGTTTTGCTCCGTCCTGAAATGCAGTGCCCGGGATCCTGCAGTGCAGCAGTACTGGTGTCAGCAAGCTCTTCCCCTTCTCACTGGAACGGCTGCATCAACGAAAAGGGAACACATCGACCTGCAGAGGGAATCGCTGCTCTCTGGGGCTTCTGTGTCTGCATAGAGATTACTGCA
The DNA here is from genome assembly GCF_020740795.1 of Apus apus. NCBI lineage: Eukaryota > Metazoa > Chordata > Aves > Apodiformes > Apodidae > Apus > Apus apus. The sequence continues at coordinate 1,253,767 of NC_067305.1, forward strand.
AGAGGCGGAGAAGAGGGAGTCAACACCCGCCACCCTCCCTGTGCTCCCAGCCCAGCCAGCTCCCAGGAATCAAAACAAGCCAGGAGAGCTCAGGCTGTTTGGTTCTCATCCTCCAGCGATGACAACATGACTGGAGAATGTCAGCTCCCCAAAGCTTTCACTGCACCAAACTCTTCGGAAGGAGCCACGAGCCCTGCCGAGCAGAGCGCGTCTCTGCCCGAGGCAGCCGGGCTGTGCTGCAGCCCTGCCAGGACCCCGAGCTGTGCAGAGGGAACACAAGCTCCCACCTCGACCCACCGGGCACCCAGGACACATTTCTTGTCACTTACTGTATCGCTCTCCTCATCGGAGACAGAGTGGAGCTGAGCACTATAGTGGAGCGGGGAGTAAACCCAACTCCTCTCGTCTGTCGGCTGCCAGAGTGGCCAGAGACGGCGGGGAGAATGCAAGGAGAGCAGCAGCAGAGCAGGGAGCAAAGGAGAGAAGAGGAAAAAAATAAAAGGAGAAAATAAAAAAAAGCAGGAAACAATACAGTAAGAACAGCTGTCCACCTGGAGGGAGAGAACTGAGCTCAGTGCCAGCTCCCAGCAGAGGAGCCTTCCTCATCCTCAGTACATACCTGCTCCCAACCAGCTAGGACATGGGACAGCCAGCAGCTCACACTGGACCCTGCTCCAGCTGTAGTGAGGAATGGCAAAACTTCTCCTCTTGCAGGGACATATTTTTAGAGCTTTTGAAATGGCAGGGGAACCTCAGCTCCCTGCCATAGCATCACCCTGGCTCCAGAGACACTGAGAGATGCGGGAAGTGACGCACTGAAGGGCAGTGAAGGAGCTCTTGGTTCCTGTTGCCCATTCCCAGCTCTCAACCTCCCGTTTCCCCAGCCCTGTGTGTGCTACAAGTTGGCATCTCTGGTGTCCAGGAGGGCTTTTACAGGGAGCCCTGTGCTGGTTTGCTGTGCCTTCTCCCTTCCCTGCAGGCCAAACAGGGCAGCAGATGGGTGGGTTAGACCATGGTGGATGGTGGCCACAGAAAGGAAACAGTTATTGCCGAGAGTCTTGGAGACAGTGGGGTAATGGGAACGAGTACGACAAAGGAGGCAAAACACAACTGGGTCTTGGAAGGAATGAGGGAGAAGGGGACATGTCAAGGCAGCTGGTTATCACAGCACCACTGGGAACTGGTGTTTTGACCAAACATGCTTCTGCTGCCGACACGGCACAGAGAAGCCTGGGCAGGTTCAAGGGCCGGTGTCTACTTCCAGTGTTCCCAGGGGGGACCCACTTCCACTGCAAACAGGCTCTTTGGGCTCCAGAGCTGTTCTCAGAGAGAGGAAACTGCTCCCTTTGACTCAGCCTGGGGTTTGCAAAGGAAGAGAAACAGAACTTGGAAGAAGCCTGGGGGGGTTTCCAGCCTATGAACCAAGCATAACATCTAAGATGTACAAGAAACTACAAGAAGTCAGAGGAGCTTTGAAGCACTGGGCTCCGTGTGCTGAACCCCATCAATAATTGCAGCTCCATTAGCTGAGACCACTGGGAGGAAGGAGGGAAGAGAAACTATTGCCTGTAGCTTCTTACAGGGCTCTGCCAGAGGTGCAGGAAAGCTCATCACTGCATAAAGTCTGCCCCACATCCTGTTTTTCATCCATCCTGACTGAACCACATGTTCCTTCAGAGCCTTTTAGGAGCTCAGATGCATGCAGGGAGCTGCAAACCCAGCAGGGAGATAAAGGAGCATCCGGTGCTTGGTATTAACCCCCCCAGTGTTGGGGCAGCCAAACCCAGCCAGGAGGCAGGAGGAGCTTCTGGGAAGGGCTGCCTGTTTGCCCACAGAGGTGCAGCACTTTCATCATGCTGTCAGACAAGGCCAGGAGCATGTTTCTGTCCCTGTGACCCCATGCATCCTGCCCGATGCCTTCTCCACTGATCCCCTGCCCAGTACCAAAAAGGCAGGCACTGGAGGAAATGCCTGTGCCAAAGCTCTGAGGAACTTCCATCACCCTCTGAGGACATCAGTTCTTGGCCCGTAAATGCTCGACTGTCTCCCTACATCTTCTGGAAGAGAGGAAATCCCTCACAGAAAACCTGCAGTGAGGAGGGAGCACACGGGTGCTGTTGAGGAGGCCTGGACAGCAGAAACTATTTGGCTCTAATGAGCTGCTCACCACCTCAGCCACCAGAAAGATGACCAGTCACAAGCCTAAAGGGTTGTATTTGCAACTGGATTTTTAGCAGCTTCAAAACATCTTAATGGTTTCTTTGGAACCCCCTCTGGCTTCCTGGCCCAGGGAACCAAGCCCAAGGCTGCCTGCAAAGGCTCAGGTGACACTGCAGCCCAACTCATGGCAGGAGCTGTGCCACCAGCCTCTGGAAAAGCAGGGCAGAGCACAAGGTTCTGCCAGACCCTACAGGGAGACCCACTGGTGCAGTTTCCATAGGCTTCCTGGGTTCCTAACAGCCACCCAATCCAGAGCCACAGCATCCAGGAGGAATGGAATACGGGTCCCAGTGTTTCAAAGCTGCAGCTCTGCTCCCCTACACACCAGCAGATTCACTTACAATCCCAGAGGAACGCGAGGTGGTTCGGAGTCTGCGCTGGCGGGGAGAGTAAATCCAGTACCTCCCATCTGTGAACTGGATGGCCCCAGTGAAGTGAGAAAGGAAACAGAGGAAAACAGGATGATGTGAAAGAAAGGATGAAAGAGAAAGCAAAAAACAAAGGGCTGGGCAACTCCAGGCCTGAAGGGACCAGCGGGCAGGAAAGCCGTGCGTGGGAAGAGCAGCGCTCATGCCCTGCCACAATCTCGGCACTTTTATTCCCCTGTGGGTGAACAGGAGGATAAAGTGTTCTCCTTTCAGGGAGCAGACTTCCAAAGATCAGATCCCAGTCCCCTGGGACTTGACAAATCACCCTCTGCACACAGCATCCCTTCCCCAACCATCACCCCTGGAGGACTCCTGAGAGAGCAGCTGTGGTCTGAGCCCCGTCGCGTGCCGCTGCGGCCTCGCTTGCGCTCCAGCTCCAGTGGTTTTCCAAGCAGAGCACCCGTGGGAACCCAGATCAGCTTTTCCCTTCATCCCAGCAGTGACAAACACTCCACAGCACACGACACACATTTAATGCAAAACTGGAGGACTCAGATGGAAGTATGAAATGCTGATGAGCATTCAGTCACGTTCTCTGTGAGCACACATGGCACACAGATGGTTTCCTCTGGATAGAGATGTGCTCCTCAAGTTGGGGGGAGACCATATGCCCAGGGAGAGGGTGGAAGAGGAGCTGACCCTTGCCAGAAGACACTTGCCAGTGGAACAGGCAGTATCTGCAGGCAGTTTGCACACAGCTGCCATCCACAGGCAAAGAAAGAGCAGCCAGTTAGAGGGAGCTGTTTGCATTTTGAACAGCATGCACCAAAACCCAAACAGACAAGCTTTCAACATGGAGCTGATTCCTTCCACAGCTCCCACGAGCCTGGGAATGACTCGGCAACGAGTGAGCAGCTCTGCAGCAGAGTCACCCAAGTACAGGGAAAGGCAAATGTTGCCATTTTTAGGATAGCCTGAAGGAGCTCATCGCAAGGGCTCAGCTCATCTCCATTGCCATATAACCCAGCAGCAAGGAGTCAGAGCAGGGAGGAGTTGGGCACCTCTTTTAATGAGGTTCCAGTGCCCAGGCACGGGGAGAGCTCTCATGGGTCAGACCCTCAGCCCTGCTCTGGGAAGCCACGGGGCAGGTATGTGTTGCTAAAAACTCTCTGCTGGTCTGCAGAAGCTGCTCAGACATTGTGAGAGCTGACTGAGGAACACAGCGTCTGGCTCCACAGCACTCTGCTGCCAACCAGCAATCACCTCACTTACTCCCTGTCTCAGCACTAGATTTCCACTGCATCACCTAATGCATCTGCCTGCAGGGAAAGGAAAAGCCAGAGTTCACCAGAGCCCAAGGTCAGCCCCACTCAACCACCTCCCTTCTGGCTTAGGCCACTGCAACACGTTTGTGTTGCAGACAGGAGCACTCTCTGGCTGAGGAAGGAAGAACCTCTCAGGTGCACCTACATTCACCTTTGCTTGTCCCAGGAGTGAACACTCTGGCCTAGATAAGCCCTTCAGCACTTGTGCTGGGAAGTAGAGCAGCACACCCATGGTTACATCCACATTTAAGCCCCACTAGATGCTGTTTTAAGTTCTTCAAGGTTTAATTCAGTTCCTTGCACTCAAAAACCCATCCAGCATTAAGATCTCCACGGGAAGAGGCAAGGGGCAGACACTGCCCAGCACCGACCACTGGAAATCCAAACTGCTACAGCCTTGTCCAACCTTTCCCATCACACCCCTAACAGGCCAGGTGGAGAGGGTATCTTACAAAGTATATGTCTGTGACTGGCACATCATCTTCATCCGAGGCCTGGCTGGCTGGTTCGGAGGCCTGGCTGGCTGTCTCCACCTCTATTGTGGCTGTGGATGTTACAATGGCACAGGCTGAAGAAGCTGCCTCTCTAGAGGGGGGGAAAGAAATGAGAGAGTCTTGTCACCATCACCAGAAAAAGAGCACACATGACTGTACTATTTATTACAGAGGAGCTGAAGATGCTCTGCTGTCACATCCAGAAAGATCAGGTCAGCGCTCAGCTTCATTGAATTGTCTGGGGGAGCACCTATCCCTCCAGGAAAGCTGGTCCCCCCCAAAGTCAGCCTGCCCACACCAGGCAGGGCTCTGCAAAGCTGCTCAAAAACACTCACTCTTTGTCATCTTCTTCAGGAGCTACAATCTCAACATCACACTTGGGCTCCAGCTCAACACTGATCTGCTGAAGTTCCTCCTCAACTCGCACCTCCTCGTGTGACCTGGAAACCAAAGAGAGACAGGCCCAAAGGCTCAGCTGGGCACCAGTTATGCAGAGTCCTCAATTTTAGGTCAGCCTGAATCAGTTCCAAGTCAGCTCAGCCCCTTGCACTGCAGTCCCACAGGAGTGAGCTGTGCTGCTCTGCCCCAGCACCTGCCTGAGACTGCCAGCACTGAGCTCCTGGCACAGCCCCAGTGGCTGATTTTGGCTCAGAAGGAGCCATCAGACCTCCCAGAACTGAGGATTTGGATAACCAAAACTCTCAGGCAAAAGTCAGCCCTGTCAAATCACAGTGCTCAAGACTAATGAGGTGGGAAAACAGGACAAGAGGAAAGGGATTAATTAGTCAGTGCTGCAGAAAAGACAGGCAGGGTCAAATGGGGTACAGAAGGAAAGAGACCTCTGTCCAGAGTTAGCCCAGTGTTAGTTATCAGCTGCACAAGGGCCAAAGCCCCTGACCCCTCCCGAGCCTCCCAGCGTAACGAAGCCGCTCAAGCAGTCCAGGGTTCACGCCAGATTTATCCACCCGCTCAGGAGAGTTTGTGAGGCTTCTATTTAATACCTCAGGCTATTAAAGTAATTGCTTGTGCTAGCGTGGCTGGCTCCATAGTCCTCCTGGGAAGGAGGAGCAGGCTCTTGCCAAGCCAAGGGCACAGTCCTGGGGAAGGGCAGGCTCAGGGCTCCTGGAGCCGGCAGGCGGCACTCCTGCCCAGCCTGGGCTGGGGAACTCGCTCCTCTCCTCCTCACAGGGGTGGATCTCAGAAACCTGGAGGGAATTCCCCAGCAGATTAGAATAATGAGAGGTGTGACACATTCTTGAGCAAATTGGAAAAGGTCTTTTTTTCGCTTCAGCTCAGGAATGTAAGTTGACGCTTTAATAACTTTGTTCTTGCTTTCACCAGGGGATCATGGAGCGCTCCACGAATACACGGGTCCTGGCTCCCCTAGAAAGGGCAGCACCAGAAATAGAAAAACTAGGCAAAAAATAGCAAAGGTGGCCACACTTTTTTTTTGGGGGGGGTGGTTGTAGCTCTGGCACATCTGTGGCAGAGAGATCTACTTCTGACCAAGAGGCTCAGCTCCCTCCGCAGTCCAGGGACAGTCACTCTGTTTCCTCTGACCCATTTCTGGATGAACAGTCACCTCCTCCAGCTGCTCCCTCCTCTAGGTACCAGGGAGTCCGGGGTAATTTGGGTGAAGTCACTACATTTTCTCAAAAATGTTAATTGGAGTTAAAATCTCCAGTCTTCAGCAGTCTCACACTCTGGATTCTGCAGGAGGTGAGGTGTTCTGCAGGTCCCTGACACTGCAACAGATTCTGTGGATCAACAGCAAGAAGGTCCTCACCCCCAGTGACAGGAATTTACTATGGTTCAGTGACATGCAGCACCCAGAGGTATTTTCATTAAGAAGCACCATGGAAAGGGATTTTTTCACAGTGTATCTGGTCTGAAGCTCAGCAAATTACTAAAAGCTAGGAATGAGGGGAGATGTCTGGAAGATAAGTGTCTGCACCACCTTCCAAAGTCCTGCCTTCTTCTGAAGCACCAAACACTGACTGCAGGGAGGACATCAGCCTGTCCAGCAGCTCCTCTGCCTACAGCATATCCTGAGTCTCTGATGTGCATTCCAAAGTCTGCACCTCCAGCCCTTACAAGATGTCCTGGAAAGCTGGAGCAGAGTCACAGCAAACACAGGGTCCTTGTGCAGATCCCACTGACACAGGCAACAGGGTCATTTCTACTGATGCAAATACTTGCAAGATCATGATACGACATGAGCCTCTAAATCCAGACATCTCTGTGCAGTAGAGAATTTTTGTCCTATCTTGCCCCTAGCTCTGAGCCACCTGTCAGCACAGGAGGGGAGAAAACACCCCAAGTACCTGAGTTTCTGAAAACACTGGAAGCTAAGAAGTCTCTGGGGATTTCTCGGCCCTTAGTGCCTCACAACATCAAAGCCCTTTCCCATATTCACACCCAGGTGGCAGATGCAGAGCAGGAATGTAATGTTACTGCAATTAAAGGCTCCCTTACCCAGAAGGGGACATAAAATGACCTTCCTTGAACCCGGTGCTGGTTGGGTGGGTAAATTTGGACAACTCGGTTGTTTGCTTTCCCATCAAATAACATGGCTGATATTTAAGGCTCCTTGCAAAGCACAGAGATCTGCTTGTAACATTCCAAGATTTCCATTCAGCCCTCCAAGAGACTTTTGCACAGGGACAAACATGAGGTCTCTGAGAAGAGATGAGACACTTTTCTCACCTGCCATCCTGCCCTGAGGAGTGTGTGCGCCGCCTGCAGAAAGAAACCAGAACAGTAGAGTCTGAGGAGCAATTCAAGACAGAAATCCTCTGCTGCCCCCAAATCTACCTCCCCACCCCAGGAGGGAGATGTTCTACTTAATAGCTGACACTTCTCCCAGCAATAATTAATCCCATCAAAGCTGTGTCTGCTTGCTCCCAGGAGAGATTTAATTAAAATTGGTCATTAGCATTGCAGAGCATAGGGCAGCCTGCTGAGATCTGCAGCAAGAGGAACAGCAGCTCCAGTGGGAGCAGGGGATGAGTGTCCTCACCTGTACCTGGGCTGCTCAGAGGTCTCCGAAGGGGATCGCTCAGGAACAGAGAGAGATGTTGAAGACAGTGTGGTGGCTATGGAGGCTGTGGTAGCTTCCTCAAAGGAGGGAGGTGTGCAGGGGAGCAGATCTGGCCTGCCTGCTGGCCCGGAGTGGAGGGCAGGAGAAGATGCAGAAGAAAAAGATGAGTAGGTCAAACATCACCACCTTATCTACACCAGCCCATTGTGAGGCTGTTCCACCATCAATCTGCACACCCTCACTGGGACTGCTCACTTCAAGCCACAAACAGGCCAGAAGTTGAGCTGAGTTCACAAACACAACAGCTTCTCCCAAGGCATCCTCTAGAAGAGAGGCAGTAAGCACCATTTCCAGCAGGACAGACAGACACCACAGGAAACATCATGTCACTGGTCATCAAAGCTGGATTAAAGGCTTGAATTGCCAAGAGAAAAATATCCCAGTGAATTAAGGGATGAATGGTGTGCTCACTGCTTTGCACAGGTAGAAATCTAACCCCTATGCACTCAAGGAGCTTGTCCTTCACTGCTCCTCTGTAAATCCAGCCCACAGAAGTGATGAAAAGGCAGCACAGAACCAGGCCATTCATCTGCTTTCAGTGGCAAGATCTTGCCCCTTAGAACAGTCCAAACACTGTCACTGGAGTCCTGCAGTTCCTACCTTCCCCTCTCACCGTGTTTTTTATTTTGTTAAGGATGGAAAATTCAACTTTCTGATTGTGTTTGGGCTATAACTGCTGGTGCCAGTTGGCAGTGGCTGCCTTGCAGCAGTGACACCACTGAAAACAGTGCAGAACCACCACAGTGCTGCTAAGAAGGGACATGTTCTTTGATGCAGAGGGATCGTTTCCCCACTCAACTAACTGCTAGTGACCAAACCATAAACCCTTACCTTCTCCCCTGTCCTGGTTAAGTTTAGCACCTGCAAAGCACAGTAAGACATGCAATGAAGAGCTATCCATCGAGGAATACACATGGTTGGTGCACAGTGGGGAACTTGATGAGAGCAGGGGAAGATCCTAAGGAGCTGCTAAGGAAAAAGGGTGACCCCCTCAAGCATCGCCCGCCAGACAGAAGCGTTACCTTCATCGTCAAGCGTGGGGTAACTCCTGGCTGCACGAAGGTCATACTGGGTCTCATCCTTTTCAGAGGGAAGCTGGCTAGCTGAGAATGCAGCTGTTGGACCAACCATTTTGACAGCTAGCAAGGCACTACGCCCTTTCTTTGAGGGAGATGACTTCAGAGCTGGATGAGAAGAGTGAAAGAGAAGATGAAATTACCACCAACAACTACTGCCACACCAAGGGCACTTTTCCCTTCACAGGGAGAGGCCTCTGCTCTTGGACACACACACACAGGTGCTCTGCAAGTGCCATCTCCAAAGGGCTGAGCCTGAGTCAGGCTGCAGGGTGAGCTCCTAGGTGGGAGCCTGAGTAGACCAAAGCAAGACATGACATCCCGAGGATTTTGCAGCTCCCCAGCTTTGCTCTATATTACAGCAGAAAAACCTGCTCTGACTTCAACCCAGAAGCTCTCCACATGGACTGAAGCAGCCAGATGGAGACAAGGCTCTGCCTCTCCCAGATCACAAGGGCAACAGCTCCTGGACTAGGTACTTACAGGAATTTTTTCGAAACACCGTGTTGGTCATGAATTTGAAGAATCTCTCTGCATAAAAGCTGGGTCTGTGGACTGACACCGTGTCCTACAAAGGCAAGAAGCAATTGTTTAATTTTAAAATTATCCCTCAAGGCTGATTTTCTATAACACCCAATGCAGTCTTTTTGATTCCAACATTTAGCACTGATACAGCCTTGAAATGGAAAGGCTTAACTCAAATGATCTGATTAATGCTATAAATAAGCCTGAAGCATTGCCTTTGATTTGATTGCATTTCATTATATTCTTGCTGTAATTTTAAAATAGATTTTGGTGATTTTATTCTGCTGTAGACTTCCTGGATTTTTCAAATATTTCATGTATTACCTACATGAAATTTCTTCTGGCTTTGCTGGCTGACATTTAGAGCACACCTGGATACCTCTGCATACAACATGGACATCAAAATTCAGCCAAGAGTCTCCATTTCAAACCTTCCAAATGTTTTGCACTTTTTTGTTTAAAATACTAAAACTGAAGCTGTCTCTGCTTCTGATGGTTGACTGCTACCATGGCTTGGCATCTACACACTTCCTCTGCTTTAGTATTCAAGGGAAGCTAGGATGTGTAATGCTGAAAAACACTTTCCACATCTAAGGCTGCCCTTTTGTAAACACTCACCTGGCTGCTGCAGCAGAGAAGAGAGGAGGGAAACAGGGGAAGGGATTTATTAAGAGCTGACTGAAGGGGAAACACCCTCAGTCAAGGGAGCAAAAGCAGGTTCCCTCCACACAGACAGAAACACACAGGCCTTGTGTGTACAGCTCCTCGTGTCATGGGGAGGAGGAAGATGACAGATGGGAGCAGAGGAGGAAAGCTGGTAGCACGACAGATGAACATGTGAGGAGGTGGAGTGAGCAAGAAAACCTGACTGGGAATAAGCGGCACTAAACCGCTGTGGAGGCAGGAGAGGCAAGAACTGTTCCTTTCATCAGCTTCAACTGTGCCAGTTCAGGCACTATTAATAGCAAGGTAATCAGCACCAACCAGCATAAATGAAGCCAAGGCAGGTAATCCTGCCCAGGCATGGGCAATTCCTGCCTCTGTACAGGCACTCACCCCGTCATGGACAAGGGCCTTCCAGGTATGCTCTAGCTTCTTGATGAACCTAATTCCAGGGGAGAAGTGGAGAGAAAAAGAGACAGATTCAGGCAGATACTCTATATCTAAGCCACCTTTCATACCCCACCCGGGAGAGATCACTAGGAGAGTTGCTAGTGACTCCTCCTTCATTTGGAGTGTGGCTTTCCTCCAGCCAAGAGAGGTCAGCTGAGCACACCAGCATCTCTGCAGGCAGGTCAGGACTGCCTGGGAACCCTGCTGGGAAGGAGGAGCTGGGCTGGAAAAGGGGCAGAAAACTACCTTCCAGCCCTGGAGCCTCGCTACCCATCCTAGGCACAGAAACAGGAAACTTATTTATGAGCAACTCATTGTATCTTAGAAAAAAGGCTTTGTGTCACCAGCTGTTCTAAGGACAGGATAAAAATCCACAGCCCCTCACACCCATCGACAGCTTCAGGCAGCCTGCCTCATTATTAGACTCTCCAGGAGAGGAAATTCTTCCTGCTTTCATTCAGTATTAAAACAGATGTTAACAAACTTGAAGGACAGATGAGTGCAGTTACCTACCTGTATGACTGAAGGATATCTATTATTCCTACATGTAGCAGGAGACGCTCTCCTTTGCCATTCACTGCTGGGATTCCTCCCATCCTGCAGGTAAAACAAAACCTCAGCAAGTGCAGCCTCAAAAAGAGCAGCTGTAACACCCCTGGGACCTGCAGAAGGGTGGACAGCAGCACTGAAAAGAGTGGGTGGTCAGACACCACACAAAACCTGCAAAGGCACCCTGGGAAGTCCCCTACTGACCCAGCCTGTGACAGCAGGTGACCTGGGGTTTCCATCTGCCTTGATCACCAAACCCCAGTTATCAGGACAGGACACTTCGTGTGGCAACAGCTCTGCCTGGGTCAGGAAGCACCAGGTTGTTTTTTCTTAGCTACAGGACATTTTATTCTGGGGATCAGATTATTTCTCAGGTCTGTGTGAGCTGTCTGTCCTCTAAGAAGCAGGGTATTTCCAGTCCCACCCAGACTAATATCAATCCTGCCAAAGGAGCAGCAACCAGTAGCACCAGCACACGACCAAAGGATGCTGGTGTCGGGCAGGCCACTGCAACTAATGCTGCTACTTCAAAGAATGGAAACACTGAAGTATTATCCTGGCTCCACCATGACTCAACCTCCATCCAAACTGGAGGAAGCGGTTTCAGACAGCAACAAACAGCAAACTCCAGGGTTTATTAGCAAGCTTGGTCCACAGAGCCAGACACACAGTCACAAGAGCAACCTGCAGCCCAAGACCCAAACAATGGGCACAACACAGGACCGGTTTTGGGCAAAACCCCAACCCACAGCACCACCAGTTACTCCAGCACTTGGCTAGGTTGCTGTTTGCCAACTGCACTGGGATGGCCCCAGGATACTGTGAGGGATTCCAAAGATGAAGCAATGGAGAACTCCAAGCTCCTAGGGACAGGCTGATCCCTATTTCCACTCCAGATTCAGATGCTGAGCTTGAGCTGAGCTAGTTTCAACTCCCCATGGATTTGAAAACATGGGAGGGTGTTTAGAGGCTGTTAGAGGAGCTGACAGCCTAGACACTGGCCTAAGAAGAGAGATCACAGTGAGGCTGTGTCTTCCAGAAGTATTTCCCACCCCAGCTTCCCCTTTTCACACCCCATAACTTTCAGCACCGTAACCTCCAGGAGAGATGCTCACTCCCACAGTTCATACAGGTCTCACTAGGGTTTTACTGCTCCAGCCTCCACCTCTGCCCCTCCCAGCAGTGCACAAGAACCAGGTTTTCACCTACGTGTCATCTGTGTCTATGGACTCCCCCCGGGCAGCCCCACCCTGGATGGACTCCATGGCTGTGGAGTAAAGTGCCTTCTGCCCCACGGGACGCTTCTCATCCGATGTGCTGTGAGCTCCCTCCGACTGTCGCTCCCGTTCTTGCTGGTCTATGTTATGAACCCCAAGCAGGAGGCTGTAGTCCATGATTTTAAAACTTTCCAACACCTACAGGTCAGTATTGAGTAAGAAGAACAAGAACAAAACATCAGGGCAGCAGCTCAAATCCCAAAGCACGGAACAGCCCATTCACATTCCCACTTACAACTTCACCAAAGCCTGAACATTTCTGAACCAATATTCAACCCTGGACCTGATTGCATCCAGAGTTTGGCCATCCCACAACCAACCCAGAGGCTGAAGGACTGCAAATAACACTCTTGCACCATGTATCTGCTGCACAGTGTACAGGAAAAATGTATTTAGCCCCAAAAGTCCAGCTACGAGTGGAGCAGGCTGCCACAATTTTATGCACCAGGCAAAGGAACGCAGCCTTAGTCCTCAGAGGCTGTCATGAGATCCAACCCCACTGCTTTGCTTCCAGGGAAAAGGGCAGTGGAAGGGATTTACCCTACTTTGGGGTTAGCAGATTAGCAAGGGTCTCAATCATTTATTCTCCCTCGTGCTCGAGAGCCACTTCACTAATCTGCTCCCCTTCTTACCAGACAGTCACGTTGCAGCGTTTTCACCAATGCACTGAAGGTGTCTGCATCCAACATCAGGCCCTCGGGCATGTCTTGTATGAAGTCTAGATCCTTGTAGGTAGGGCTGGACTTTTCTTTTTCCTTCTTGGATGCCCGGCGTTTGTAGGTTGAGCCTTTCAGGTCAAATTTCAGGTGCATTTTCACCACCCGAGGCAGGATGTTGTTCATCACCACCACGCGGATGTTTTTGCCTCCTGATTGCACACAGTACAGTCCGTAGAACTTTGGCAGCAGTGTCCGTGGGTTCTGGTTTAGATTCTGCAGCAGAGGTGGGGAAAAAAAAAAGCATGGGGAAAGGTAATTTTGGGCAGAAGAATCCTGCTGTGTTCACCACAAAGCATGTTAAGAGATCCTGGAGCAGCCAGACTAGGGTTTCTTCACCTAGAGATTTTCTAAACTTTACACAAGAGCTTACTAGACATGTTTGACAAACCGTTGCATTTCAGTGGCTTTAGGACCTGTAAGTACCACCATGCCCTGAACAGAGGGAATGAGATGTACAGCACTCTCTGGGCAAATAACCAAGTCCGGAAATTCCCTGTTTTCCCCAACAACAGCAGCTCAAAAAGGGAAACGAAACCGGAAGAGAAATAAACACAGTAAGTGGGAACTTCAAGTTTAAAAATAACAGCAATCTTCATCTCTTCAGAAGTGTCAGAAATCAAGAGCTGTTCTCTGGCCCAGAATAAACCAGGGACACGGTATTTTTTTTAAACAAAACAACATCAATTTTCTCCTTTTTTTGCAGAGTTGCTTTACAAGCTGGCCAGAGAGCACGGATATCCTGCTCAGCTATCGTGTCCTTTTTTTAGGCAGCAGTATTATTAGGAATGACATGACAGGCATGATTTGCTTGTTCAGCTGTGGGAAAATTTGGAAAGGAAACAGAACATCTCTGCACGCTATGGAACAAAGGACAGAGCTCACATTCTCTGACAGACAGCAGGACCAGAGTGTGTTGAAGCTTCATGCCCCTCCTCATCTCACCTACCCAGGCAGGTGAGTGAGCCATGAGTGCAACACAGCACCAGCCACGAGCAGCAGAGGCAGAGAAGACAAAACTCAAACCACGCTTGCTTGGCTTCAAAGTAACTCAGATGAACCCTTCAACTGACCCCTGATCCTGTCACTACAGAATCTCATGCCACAAACACCCACAACCACTGGAACACTACAACAAGCAGCACGTACCTCTGCACCAAACAGGTAGGCCCAGTTTAATTTGTTACACTGGTTGCTAGCCAGGCCAACTGCAGAATTCAGGACAACAGTGCTGTTCCATTCCCACTCAAAACCCACCACCTGACTTATTATATACATTAGGCAAGACTTTTTGAAAGCTCATTCTGTCCAGGAACTTGGCTGTTGCTTGCAAAAGCAAGTGCCTGGCTGTCATTTATATACAGACACTCAAGACTCTGTCTTTCTTTGGCAAATTTTCCCCAGTAAATATTGAGAAAGGCAAGTATTTTCACAAAAACACTGCCCGGTCACAAAAATCAAATCCACTGCCTCATGCACACAGACAGGGCAGCATGAGCACTGCTTGCCATCACCCTCTGCTTGGCATCTCCATGGCAAACAAATCCCTGGGTGGTTCTAACTGAATTTCTGTGCCCTCATCTATAGAGCTGGACCCTCCACCAGCTCTGCAGGCAGACAATTCCTGGCTTACACATCAAAGCACTGGGTTTGGTTCTGATTTACTACTTGTCAACACCAGGACACACATGCAAGTCCTCTGTGTCTCAATATATTGCCTTGCTAGCCCTGAGACTCAGGCCACAACTATCAGCCAGCTGGCTGGGACCATGGGAGTCTTTACCTTGGTGCAGGACCAGCAGCAGCTGCCTTCAGAGTAATTCAGTTAAACAGCAGATATGGGAGGTACTCAGGGACAGCAGTGCTTTCCCCACAAAACCATGGTGCTTGGTTATTGCAATCAACAGCCACCCCCAAAGCCAGGCTGAGGCAGATGTGCCAAGTGAAGGAGAACCAACAAGTGCAGGGAAATGGACACCCAGAAGCACACATCTGGGAAGCCACTTCCAGGCCAGAACAAGCTATGGCACAATTATCTGTTTACCACTCAAGTTTACCCACAGAGTTTGCAAATAACTGGCAGGATTTGTGTTTCTGGGGCTGGCTTTGTGACACACTGGTAACGTTGTTCCTGTCCTGGGTGTGAGAAATCCAGGGGCAGGACATGCCCTGTGTGATGCTTTGGACAGAAAAGCTGCCATGACAAACCCAAATCAGGTCTCAGGTGCTGGGTGATACACACCATGTAGTAGCCAGGAAGGAGCTTCTGTAGGAATTCAGCTTCCTTGTGCATCACAGTTTTTATGATGAATTCATCGTCGCTGGTGACATAGAAGAGGGAGCCACTGGCACCAGGGTTTGACAGCTCTATCAGAGGCTCATTACATAAGGAATACTAGGGAGGAAAAGAAAAACAAGATGATGTTTTTAACCTCAACTCACTGCCACTGAGTTCTAGACCCTGGAGGGCTTTCCCCAGCACGCTGCCTCCTTGTGTGATTATGGGGTAGCAAAGCTTCAGTGAGAACTATTTTCATTATAGGTTGGGTCTAAGCATCGAAGCTGAAGGACAACTTGCAATTACAGACAGAGATTAGAGTCCAGAGCATCCCAATTGCTCAGAATCAAGCTAATAATCTGCTTTCAGTAACATCCAGGCTTCATAATGACATCTTATCTTTTCTCATTGTGTGTGTATCATGTTTATGTTTCTTTCAGCACACTGCTGCAAGGACAAAAGGAAAGATAGGATTTTAAGACACAAAACAGTCTGCTCAGGGTACCACCCATCCCCGTGCTGGAGGGAACACAATGCACTGGCTATTCTCAGCAGCCTCCTCTAGCCTTGTGCTCCTCTGTTACAGAGGATTTTTACAGCCACCTCTCACTCCCCTTCATCCTGGTGCAAACACATAAAACATATGAGCCCAGTTGTCCTAACAAGAAGAGGGGATCAGCTCTGGGCAGGCACAACAAGGGGCACTGCAAAGGGAGCTGAGTTGGGAGGACATTTTGAGACATCAGGATGCAAACAGGAGGTTCTCAAGTGAGGACATGGGCAGCAGCAGAAAATAAAACAAGAGGAGTAAACAATCCCGTGCACTGAGCTGCCAGGGACCAACCCTGGGGTAACTGCCCAGCTCAAGTGGGCTCAGGGCAGCACCACAACAGAGCTACCACAGCAAGAAGTAAGTGGGGAGAGGGAGGTGGGGCACGTGAGGGACATAATCAGAGCAATAAATTAAATGCTCATCATTACGTACCGAAAACAGCTCTCAGCACTGCACGGATTAATGATCCAAGACTTTATCAAGTTAATTATCTCATGCATAATTAAAGGCATTGCTGCTGTGGCAGGCAAGAGAGAAGCAGAAGCAACAAATCAAGAGCTGTGACCTTTGCAATTGAGGTAGGCTTTTTGCCTCACCCAAGTTTTGAACCGCTCATCAAATCAGCTAGCATGATCTTGGATGGCACAGATGGGAACCACTGTTACTGTCAAACCATGCAATGGCACAGATGTGTACTTGTAGATGTGAACTTGTAGCTTTTCATCTATGATTACCCCCATCTACAGCTGAAGTCACAAAAAAAAGGCTGTTACAAAAGGGGGAGGGCATGTGCTTGTTTGGATGCGTTTCCTGCCCTGGTTCAACAAATGCCCTTTTCTGAAGAGCAGGACTTCACACACGTGCAAGGGACCAAATTCAACCCCAGTGTGATCCAAGCCCTGACAGTTTGTATGACTAAGTATTTTAAAAACAGCCTTTCCAGCTCTGAGGAGCTTTCTGAGCACAAGAACAAGCTGTATTTTACTGTGTTTAAGACGATTAAAATAACCACACTCACATAGCTCTGGAGTGAGTACACCAGGAAAAATCCCCAGCTTTGTCCTCAGAGCCCCAGGGGACATTACAGGGTTGCACCCAGCAGGACACAGCTCCTTTTGCTTGTAAACACTGTACATTATTGTCACCAGCAGCAGCAGGGAGGGAACCCCCTCACATTGCTTACACTGCACTCACTCTGTGCTGATCATTTCCTTTCCCTCCCGTGTAAACCAGCAGCTGCCTCTTAGCAAAGACTTGGGCTGAGTGTTGCTGGTCTTGCTGGGACCATCACTGGATCTCCTCCAAACAGCGTCCCTAAGTCCACAGCCTTTTCCCACTCCTTGCTTGGATCAGAATGATTCCTCAATTCTTTCCTGCCCCTTTTTAGGCAAAAAGAGGGGCTGTTTAGTCTAGAGAAGACTGAGGGGGGATCTTATTAATGTTTACAAATATTTGAAGGGTGGGTGTCAAGAAGGAGGGGCCAGACCCTTTGCAGTCGTGCCCTGTGACAGGACGAGGGGCAACGGACACAAACTGGAGCCCAGGAAGTTCCACCTCAACATGAGGAAGAACTTCTTTCCTGTGAGGGTGACAGAGCCCTGGGACAGGCTGCTCAGAGAGGTCGTGGAGTCTCCTTCTCTGGGGACTTTCAAGACTCATCTGGACACATTTCTGTGTGACCTGCCCCAGGTGGTCCTGCTCTGACAGGGGTTGGACTCAATGATCTCCAGAGGTCTCTTCCAACCCTGACCATTCTATGAAAAACTGGTGACAGCCTTGCTTTAGGGGCAAATTTCCTGTGTTCCTTTCCATCATCTCAAAACCAGGAGGACAGACAAGAGAAATCCAAAAATACATCCATACCAAATAATCATCTGGACGAATCCCAAAGAGTTCTCGGAAGTACCGGAAAGCCACCGGAGCGTAGGTCTTGAACCTGAAGTCAGCGTAGTGATGAGCTGGGGTGAGGTTGCTGCCCTCGCTGCACAGAACAGACAGGCCATGAGCAGGGCCTCAGCACCACTCCCAGATACTGGCCCTCACATCAAGGCTACTGTGTGGTTCAGATCAACTAAGCCTTGCAAAATGACATCTTAGGAACAACGACGACAACAAAACGTCATTCGTTAAGTTATCTGTCAGAATCGACCTCCAAAGTGTGCAAGGAACAAACCACCTGCCAAGCAGAATATATTTACACAGAGAACACAGCTCTCCTGAGCTTTGCTTATTCCCAGAGTTAAAGAGCTCCCAGAATGAGTTTCTTCCATCTCAAGACATGGTATCACTTCATGGAAGAAGGTCTAGACAGACAGGTAGAAAGAAAAGCTCGTAGGAAGGCTAACAAAGTCCAGTGTATAGTACTGCATCTTACACTGTTCTTCCTTGCAAGGCTCTACAGGATCTAACAACTCCTGCTGTTCTGTTTGGATGCAATGGATGCATATTTAAAAGATTCAGAGCATCCAACTCTGTGATCTAAAGACAGGAGGAAGCTCTCTTGAAAAATCTGTGAGAGGAAAAGAAATAACTCATCCATTCATTTTTGTTTCTCATCACCTTTACCTTGGGAAAAAAATGCTCTCCACCACGTAGAAATCCTGCATCAGGACATCTCTCTCTGGCTTGGAGCTCAGATTGCCAACAGTATATCCAATCCCTAGCTGGATGGCCCCCTTCAGAGTGGATGAGGTGGTCTGGCAGAAAGAGAAGAGCGACAAGTGAGCATTTCACAGCAGATTATCACAATAACATCCCCTCTCCCACAATCCAGTCATGTCTAGGACTTCTATGGGGTCGTCTTGGGCACCACATGCTGCAAAAAAAATTCAACCAGCTGCTGAGGAGATGGATGAATCTTGCCATTTGCAAGATTATGCAGTACAAGGGTGCTGCATAAAATCAAAACCAGATTGGTAGCTACTGACAAACTGAACCAGGAAAGCTGGGTTGTGCTATTGCTGACCTTGGGCCCCAATTTCTCTCCTGCCACCCACACCAAGCTGCCAACCCTTGCTCCACAAAACCAAACCTTTTTGTAGGTGGTTTCACCAGAAGCATCAACACCTCGATGACCTATCTTCTTTCCTTGGCCAGGCTGTCCTGGAAGTGATGGTCCCTGCAAGGCAAGAGGATGGGTAAAGCCCAGAGCAGCAGCTGACCTGGCTGACAGGAACAAACAGAGCAGCAGAGGCACAATCACACTGTCCTGGCCGGAAAGGACAGAGGGATCACTCCTTACTGCTGGAAAAAAAATCTGCAGAGTGCAAACAGGTGTAATTGGCACTGAAAAGCCTCCAACAAGGCTGTCTGAGCAATGCACCCACCTCTCAAGACAAGAAGAGTCAGAACACCTCACCACTCCATCCAACACCCTCTGTACAAACTGGGCAGAGCCCTCAGCAAAGATGCTGAGCTCAGGGAAGATCTGCTCCTTTCCCAGCTGCCAACATGCTGCAGCAGTTGCCTGACTGCAGCTTCTCATTGCCTTAAAACACTGATGGATTAAATCAAACAGCGAGATAAGTTTATTCTTAAAAATCCCATGCCCTCAGGTGTCATACCAATACCTTGTGCTTCACTGGAGAAACAAGAGACAGATTAGAGGGAGAACACAAGCCTGCTCCTGTGTTCACATGGAGATAATCCATTTAAGCAAGATCTCATTTGTTTACAATTCAGAGGACGAGCCCACACAGAGTGAGCTGAAGCAACAGCTCTTCCTGAAGCTTTGCACAAGAATTTACAGAAACACTATAGGACTGCAAGCACTTCAGAGTGAGAACAAACCTCTTCCTGTCCCATTCTCATGCACTTCTGAATCTGCCTGGGCCTTTTTCAGCTGATCCAGGAGGGAGCAGATTGTGGCTGCACTCTTTAACCAGCCAGTGTAACCATGTTTTGTGAAGATCGACACAGTTCCTTTGGCAACCCCAGGCACAGGGCCACTACACTCCACTGTGGGGCAATGTTTCACCTGCTCCCCAGCTCTCCTGCCACCCCAGCAGGCAGCTAAAACTGCTGATAAACCACCAGCGACATTCAGGGGTTTGTTACATTAAAGAACAGCCAAGGCTTTGGATGTTCCTCTTAGCAGCATGCAGAGAGATCCAAGGTCATTTCCCAAGGGACAATATTATACGACTGTCTCTCTCAAGTGCTGCACGGACCCATCTCTCAGAACCCACATCTGCAGCAGACAATGGGCAATTTTGTCCAGACTACAGAGGTTCTTTGTGTTTTAGCTTTTTATCAAGAGCTCGCAGCTATTTATGGTCAAACTGCTTGTACTTCTGGTACTCAGGGGCAGTCTGATTTCTCCTTCAAAAAAATCTTATTTCCTACTCTGTTTAAACATTTAGCACAGCCAGGTTTGCTGCTGAGTGCTCCTTCTGCAAGCAGCTGTGCTTAGCAGTGCAGCTTATCCCCTCCTTTCAGCTTCTGACCAACAAACTGGATCCTATTACACACAAGCTCAAAGCTGCACGGTCCTGCCTCACCACATGGCTCAGCATCATCATCCTCTCAAAGTGATTAACAGACACAGGTACTGGTTATGAAATTGCCACCATATGAAATGCAGCAAGCAAAGTGGTTTGCCTTTTTTTTTTTTTTTTTTTTTTTTTTTTTTTTTTTTTTAGAATCACAGAATCCCCAAGGCTGGAAAAGACCTTTAAGATCATCAGGTCCAGCCTATGACCTGACACCACCACATCTCCAGACCATGGCACTAAGTGACACATCCAGCCTTCCTTGAACACCTCCAGGGATGGTGCCTCCACCACTTCCCTGGGCAGCCCATCCCAATGGCTGATCACTCTTTCCAAGAGGAAGTGCTTCCTGATATCCAACCTAAACCTCCCCTGGAGGAGCTTGAAGCCAGGCTCTCTTGTCTTCTTGCTAGTTACTTGGAAAAACAGCCCAGCCCCCACCTGACTACAACCTCCCTTCAGGTGGTTGAAGAGAGTGAGAAGGTCCCCCTGGAGTATCCTCTTCTCCAGGCTAAACAACCCCAGATTCAAGGGCAAGAATTGCCCCAGTCCCAGGGCAAGAGGAATTGAGGCTATTTGTGCATTGAACAAAGGAATCAACTTAAACAGAACTTGAGCTTCCTACTATGTATATTTCTGGGGAGGCAGAAGGAACCAAGTGTCATGTTCCTGGCAGTTTTTCTGGGAAGATTTTGCTATTTGTGTATGCAAATGCTCTCATCCCAGGTGAGTAATGTAAAAGGGTATGTCAGAAAGAGATCAAACAAAAATCATTTGAACGTGGTGCTCTAGACCAAGAGTGTGGGCTTCAGGGAACAGTTTTCAGGCACAGATCCTCCTACTAGATTCCCTGCTGCCAACTGTGAAAGAGTTTTGCTCCAGAAGGTAACAGTGATTCAGCAACCCGCGACCTGGATTCTGCGTGAGAGAAGATCAGTCCCTCAAGATGTTTTATGGCTTCACAAATTACAGACTCGCTCCCAGAAGCAGGTAAGACCCAACACAGAGCCCTGGAGATGCCCAATACACAGATCCTCCACTCATGTTCAGGTCCTGCTGTGGAAGAGGTGCCCTCAGCCACTTAGAGACATCATGGATCATGCAGCTAAAATCCCTTCACATCCGCTCTGATGCCAACACAGGGACTCCTGAGACCTGCCACTGATTTTCTTTCCCCCAGATAACAGCTATCAAATTTTCAGATTCTGAAATCCAGCTTTGCTCAAAGTAGTCAGGTAGACGTGTTTTCTAGAGCTCTGTGCTCTCATTTCTCAACATGGGGTTCTCAAGGCCAGCTTTACAGATCTCACCTCGGTGACGGCCGCCTTCTTCAGTGCCAGACCTGAGGAGAGAAGGGAAGAGAATCAGTAAAAGTAGGGACAGCAGAAAAAAAACCCACAACACACTAAGAAAATAGCACAATGCTTTGCTCTTTCAAGCAAGCTGGAAAGCCTTTGAAAGCAGCTGGTTTTGCTCAGTTTTCAGTTTCACTAGTGCAGGAGTCTGAAGTCATAGGGGTCACACAATCTCATAGAATCACAGAATCACAAAACGGTTTGGGTTGGAAGGGACCTTAAAGATCATCCAGTCCCACCCCCCTGCATGGGCAGGGACACCTCCCACCAGCCCAGGCTGCTCCAAGCCCCATCCAACCTGCCCTTCAACACTGCCAGGGATGGGGCAGCCACAGCTTCCCTGGGCAACCTGGGCCAGGCTCTCACCTCCCT
This sequence comes from Apus apus, assembly GCF_020740795.1. Taxonomy (NCBI): domain Eukaryota; kingdom Metazoa; phylum Chordata; class Aves; order Apodiformes; family Apodidae; genus Apus; species Apus apus. Next base: position 1,275,578 of record NC_067305.1, read on the forward strand.
CACACCAAATAATTTCTTCCTCATGTCACCTAAATCTCCCCTCTTCCAGTTTTAATCCATGACCTCTTGTCCTCTTGCTACAATTCATACTCAGAAGCACAAAGACACAATTTTTCCTAGCAATAATGTTTCCTACAGCCTTTAGTAGAGAGCTCTTGTAAACCCCTGCTGCACCATAAATAATAGGCCCACACTGAAGAGCTGGTTACATCCAGAAGCCCCAAGAAACACTTAGGAAGCTGCTTTCCAGTCACTCAGAAGGCACTTGAGAAATTATATTGATAATTGAATCTATTTATAGAATCCAGTGCCTAAATATATCACAAAAAATGAATGCATCGTTTATCTCTACCACTGCCTTTGAAAGAAGCCACCACTGCTCCATCACACTGAATGGTGAGAAATCAGGATTTTGCCTAAATCTTCTAGATATATTATCACTTGGAACACACCAGCCCAAACCCTCCTCCAACATGAGGCCATCTTTCCATTTCCTAGCACAAGCCCAAGCTTGCAAGGAGCTCCTTATTTTTAAACAACCATGACAACAGGCTCCTCTGCCCATGAGGTGTTCACTGATCTGCTGCTCATGCGTGGAACCACAAGTTCCAGCTCACCTGACTCCAGAGCCACCTTCAACAAGGATCAAGAGCTACTTAAGAAGAGCTCCCCACCCCATCCTGGCAGCACAATGGCCTCTGCCAAGGCCACTCCCCAGCCTCCCTCCCTGCCTCCACAGTTATCAGGAGAGGAGCCCACTTGGAAAGAACACAAACCCAGGCCAGGGACTGAAGGCCAGTACCTGGTATCTGTTTCCAGGTACCAGTCTGCTGCTCCTTGCCCCTGTCTTGAAGCACTTCTGTGAGCACAGATCACTAAGCAACCCACAATCCTTCAGAAAGGTCTTAATTTCGCAAGAGACCATTGAGTGGGGCTTGAGAGTTTTGGCTGTGAAGAAGAAAGACTCTTCTAAGCCCTCAACTTCTCACCACTTGAAGGCAAAGGGTGGATTGCACAACCACCTGCGGGTGCACAAACCCTCCGACTCAAGCGGGATATCTACACTTGAGCTGGGGAGGGTGGTGGCTCTTCAGGGGGACTGGGAGATGTCCAGCCCTCCCAGCTGGAGAGCAATAAAAAGAAGCCCCTGAAGATCCAGCCCAACATGCTGCTGCTTCAGGATCTCCCCCATTTGGCCAAGGAGAAACTATGATGGTCCAAACTGGGGCAACCATTTGACCTCCTCAGACAAGAGCAGTGATGCTTTGGGGCTTTGTTTCAAAAGGAGCCTGTACAAGAAGTTGGGCATAACAGGAGGGAGATGCACTGCAGATTCCAACAGTGCCAGGAGAGTGTGTGATCCAGTTGGATCTCAGGAAGCATTTCAGATGCTGGGAAGCAAAAAAACCCCAACAAATCCAACAAAATCCCTTTGGTGGTTACAGGGGAGATGAAATCTCTCTTGATCTGAAGTATTGAGGTTATCTCATCATCTGGTCTCAGCAAACTAGGGATCCCATCACCTCCCCTCCAGCTCCTTAGGACCACACCAGCCCCATCTTAGAGGACCATTGCTAGCTCAAAGGACGATTGCTAGCTCAAGGTTTGCCCCAGTTTTCTGCTGAAAAATTCTTTGGCCCAAGACAAGAGAATTGTATGATTGCTCAACAAAAAGGCCCACAAGAGCCAAGGGAGCAGGAGGCATAGCATTGAGTGAGCACTTGGCTAACACACATTGAGGGCACAAGCTGGAGCAGCACCTCAAAACCACAGAGGAACCCACAGGGGTTTGTTGCTCCACATTGAACACTGGAGATCACTGGGAACACAACAAGGCCAGGAAGATGACGCTCTCCCTGCTACAGCCGAGATCACTCTCTTACTGCACTAATCTCTTTCCTGCACTTTGTCACAATTCCAGAGCAGATTATCTTTAATTTTGTGATAATTACCACAAGCCACTTTAATTCCCAGCTTGCAAGTGTCTGCTGCTGTACACGTACCAAATGCAGCATCAACACCAACTGCCCGCGTGACGGGAAGATACCGGAGGCAAGGAAGTGCAAACCTCCAGGAGAAATGATGCTTCAGGTGGATGAGGGCATCATCAGAAAAACCTCTCTCCCCTTCCCCAAAAAAGTAAAAAACCCAACAAAATAGTCAGCTTTATAAAAATCAATTTGTCTAGGCAGCAAATGAAAAAAAAAATTCCCTTCCAGAGGCTTCCAAGTGCGCAGCGCTCGGCTGCGCTCAGCTCACACGGGCTGACAGATGGCCTTGCAAAACCTGATGTGACTCCAGCTTCAGGGGTTGCAGAGCCACGAGAGACAGCACTGGGGTTTGTGGGGAACAGGAGCTCTGCTGTGGGAAGTGCCAACAGTTACCAAGCTCACTGAAATGATTCTTACTGGATTTAATGCAGCTTAGCAAGGGTGTTCTCAGAAACGTGAGGAGTGGCTCTGGAAGGGGAACCCTGGGATGAAGTCCCAGCCTCCTGCCCTGCTCCTGGGTTTTGTGGTGCCTTTCATACACACTTGACCTGCTGCCTTCAGTTCCTCTTCTCATTTGTGCACAGCTTTGAGTCAACCCTATCCCAACGCTTGAGCTCCTCTGGAGCCCCAGAAATCAACACTTCCATTCTAGCATTTAGCATCTCTCATCTCTGATTTAACACCTGTTTTTTTCACAGCCACAACCAGCTTGTCCCTCTCCACCACGATGATGACAACCCACAGGATAGGGATGAATTTCCTCCCCAAACCCTCTGCATAGTTACTGTCCAACACAGAAAAGGACTCAGATTTAGCTCTACCACACCAGAGGAGGATAAACCTACCCAAGATGAGAAAACCCACCTTTCCTCTTACATGACATATTGCATCAACAATTGGTGTTCAGACCTTTTTAGGCCACTCCCTTTACATACGTTTGGCCCGTTGCTCCCCACAAGCAAAGCCCAACCCAGGCTGGACAGAGGAGCCCACCAAGGGAACCCTCATCATTACCTGGTTCATCAGCCTCATTGGTTCATCTGAACTCACAAAATGGTGCAGGGCTGGGTTCAGAGCAGCTCCCTTGGCTTCTCCAGCCCACAGCCTCGCTAGATGTTGTCACCAGGGACAGGCAAGTGATGTCAGAAGTTAAGGAGCTAAACCAAAAAAAAATCATCAAATCTTTGGGCTTAAATCAAACTTCCTGATAACCAGAAAACATTGCCCTTGCTGTCCACAACTCCCAACGAGTTTAAGTTAAAAAATGTAGCTTCAAGATTTATTTATATGCAGGGAAAAAAAAATTAAAAACTAATTGGGGGGAAAAAACCAAACAAATAAAGGTCACTCCAATCTCTCCAAACCAGCTAAGGCAAGCTGTGTGATGGTTGGAATCAGTTCCAGCCCTGAAGATGACCAGCAAAACCAAGAAAAGCCATGAGAGGTTTCTATCCACTAAAAAGGAATATCTTGTGAAAATTCACAAATATGCAGCAGAAGCCTTAAGTTCTAGTAAATAAATCTTCTTTATAAGATAGATACACACATATATATTTATAAATTGTGTCTGATGCTTTATGATGCTCTAGAGAAGTCAAAACAAATTTGAATAACTGGTAGATCTCTCTGGACTCCTTTCTCCAGTCAGAGATGGTGCTGCATCTTCAATAAAAGCTTCACTTCATTGAAGTGTTTACCAGGAGCTACACAACGTGACTGCAACCAACAATAAGTTAGAATATAAATGCCACGTAAGCTCTTCAGCTGGAGAATGTACCAACATGACCCCTCCAAAAATGCAGCACAGAGACTTGCAACTTGCCACTCACTCTCGATGGGGCGGTAGCAACTGCAATCACCCACGGCTGGTTTGCAAAGTACAGTTCTCCAAAACTGCTGGACCAGCAGTTTGTATTTAATTTGCTCTTAATTTTTTTAACTACTGAGCTGACAGCAGCCTTTGCAAAATTGGCCTTTAATACTAGCCCAGCATCATCAGCTGTGAAATTCTGAGAAGTCATCCCCCCCTCAAGGAGCTCTGGGTCTAATTTTACACTTATTCGATTGAGAACAAGACAACATCAGACACCCAAGTAACCCATTTAGACGATAAGAGGAGGTGAAAACTGCAACCAGGATGCTGTGTTACTGTTCCATCAGACCCCTCAAGATGCAGCCCTCTCTGGTCAATGGACTATGTGCAAAAGCATTGAAGGGCAGAGTGCTCAGGCCCGAGCTGATAAAGGTAAAGCCTACACTGTGTAGCAGATGAGCTGCAGTTGAAATACAGAAGGGCTGGAAATTAAATGCATCCATCAAAAGAGACAGCTGTTACTTCCCGTAAGGGACTGCTGCTAAAAAGAAATTATAATTAAAGGTGGGACACACACACAACTCAGAGAAGATGACAGAAAACTCATCTCAGCTGAGAAGCAGCACGTGAAGCAGCACAAGAAGCAGCCAGGGCTTCCTGAGGAGCCAGCATCAGCCTCAGCCCATATAAAAGGGGTGGCAGGAAGAAACCTCTGAATTTCTTACACTGAAAAATGTACAGTTTCAGCTCCCAGCAGGCAGGAGCAACAGCCCAGGGCAGCTGTTGGAGAGGAGGAGACACGACAGGGAGAACAGGCCGGACTCTCGGCAACAGCCAGGAAAAAGCAGCTATTTACAACCTGCCCTTCCCAGGCATCCTGGATGACCTGCTTCTGATCATTAAACACATTTTCTTCCCATAAAACAAAACAGTTTGATTAGGATGAGAACTATCAAGTAAGTCACAAGACTAAATAAAAAGCTTGGAGTTTTTTCTCTTGAAATGTAGCATTTCTCAGCAGAAGGAGCAGCAGCCAACTGCTCTGCACTCCGGGCCCAGCTGCTCCTGCCCTTGGAGAGCTTGTTGAAACGACAACAACCAATTCCAGATAAATCCTGCTTGTTATATACAATCCACATACAGCTTTGATACCAAACCACCATAATTTTTCCATGGAGTACTTGCTGACTGATGGAATGACTTTTGGGATCTCCTACACAAAACTCTGGTTGAACACCAACAGCCTAAATTCTCTGTCCCCACCAGTAAGACCAGTCCAGCCCAGTGCTCAGGCAAGGCTTGCTCCATCCCTAAGGACCATGGCAATGGGCAGGAGAGTCCCTGCTCCAATGCTCCTGCAGCACAGGCAGCTCCATGTTCCTCAGGACAGTTCAATCACCATCCAAAGTCCAGCAGTTATGTGCAGACAGAAGTGCTAGCAGCATCGGGCAGTATTCAGCTGGACTACCAGGAGCAGCCAGAGATAACTAATCCCATTTAATCCCACCTTAGCTGCCCTGCTCTCCTCCCTGTCCCCCACTTGCCACCCACACCAGCTCGGTGCCTCGTTTCACCAGTTCAAGCACACAGGAACCACCACCACTTCATGGAGGGAAGATGACATCTGCAACCCATGATTTGCTGCACCAACTCTACGTGCCCCACTCTTTTCCCAAGCCCTTTGTCTTGTTTATTTGAGCATAAACTCGTTAGGGAAAGGAACAACATGCCTTGTACAAACTAAGAGAAAAAGCTTAATGTACTGGCCATGTAGGACAGGGTCTCAGGGCACTGCTGTGGCACCTACTCCCTAGCAGTGACACAGCTGACTCCTTCCTCTCCACCCTGGGCAGTTTCCATCTATGAGCACTTCAATTAACCTGGGATGGGCAGGAAGCCCCCCAGCCTGCCCTGAGCCCCACACCCAGTCCTGCCCCAGGGGTTTTAATTCCCCAAACACTCTCACTGCTCCCCTGCCAGAGATCCCCAGGGATCCAGAACTTTCAGGCCCATATCACACAGCCCTGCTCAGAGCAAAGCATCCAGCACCACCACTGCAAGGACCTGCCACAGAGAGATGATCCTGCAGTAAAGGCATCTACCAACCAGCCTGGTTTTTGTTTTAATGCAGAAACTTTTTCTGCCTCAGAAATCACAGAATTATTGAGGCTGGAAAAGATCTCTGAGATCATCAAGTCCAGCCTATGACCAACACCACCACATCTCCAAACTATGGCACTAAGTGCCACATCCAGCCTTTCCTTGAGCACATCCAGGGATGGTGACTCCACCACTTCCCTGGGCAGTCCATTCCAATGTCTGATCATCCTCTCCATGAGGAAATGCTTCCTAATATCCAACCTAAACCTCCCCTGGTGCAGCTTCAGGCCAGGCCCTCTGGTCCTGTCACTGGTTTCCTGGGAGAAGAGCCCAGACCCCACATGAGCACAACCTCTTTCAGAGTTGTAGAGAAGGTCCCACCAGAGTCTCCTCCAGACTAAACAACCCCAGCTCTCTCAGCCTCTCCTCATAAGACTTTCCCTCCAGTCCCTTCACCAGCCTTGTTGCTCTCTTCTGGACCTGCTCCAGCACCACAAGATCCTTCTTGAAGCGAGGAGCCCAGACCTGGACACAGGATTTGAGGTGAGGCCTCACCAGTGCTGAGCACCGGGGGAGAATCACATCCCTGCTCCTGCTGGCTCCAGCTGAGGAGGCAGGGCAGAAGCTGAAGGTGCAGGCAGGGAGTGAACATGTTCGTCCCTCAGCTGTGGGTGAGGGACAGTGTCCTGGGTGCAGCCCCTCTCCTGGGTGCAGCCCCTCTCCAGGGTGCAGCCCCCCTCAGGGACCCGTGCTGCTGAGCCAGGACATACCAGGCAAAAACGTTTCCTTGACAACTCCCCAGAAAAGCGCTTACCGCAAGGAAGCCCAATTACAGCGGGGAACGAGCAGGACAAGACCAGGGAAATGAAACTTAAAAAGAACTGATTTGTTTTCTTGTCTCGGATCAGCTGCGTGTAGAAAAAAAGCAGCGTTTCAGAGAGCCTAGCCTCGAAGTGTGTGACACAGCTGACAAAAAAGCACAACAACAATCTCATCAAGAGGAGCACACAACGGCTGACACCCAGTAGCGGGAAAGGCTGCAGCCGTTCAGCTCCACATTCAACTACGTAATTATGCAATCCAGTGGGATGTTCAGGCAAACATCTGCTGGATGGGAAAGGTGCAGCCTTATCTGAACACAGTGTTCCTGCTCCCTTCCATGCCGCCAGTCACAGGAGGATTGTGGAGTGGAACAACACAGGCTCCCAGGCACGTCCAGAGCGGCCGAGCGCTCTCCCCGCTGCCCACGTGGAGGCAGGAAAGTGAGACGTGCCAAGATCAGGGACCCCAGCAGTGGTGTTAGGGATGCCAGCCTGTTCTAGCCTCTGGCTTCCACCTTCATTACAACCTACAAATCCAAACCTGTCTACCAGAATTCACAGCAAAGCTTGATTAGGATTAATTAGAGAGAGCAAACACCGCAGCAGGAAGTGCAACCTCTCCAGGCCAGAGGCAGCTTTCCCTGCCCGTGACCACATCCAGGCAAGGTGGCACCACACTCAAACCATGACGCTGATTTAGAGCAAAGCCATAAAAGGCTGAAGGACTTTGAAGTCACCTTCCTTACAATAATCCAGAAGAGCTGAGATGTCTCGGGCCTCATACAACAACAAAGAACCAGCCACATGGCTGCTCACTCAACTCCCTCTGCTCAGGTCTTATCTCAGTTCTTTCATATGTTAATCACAGAGGTGCATCCAGTGTCTCTCTAATGGCTCCTTGGCTGGTTTTAGAGCTGTGGGAGCTTCTTAGCCACTCGTGGGGCCCCTCACCCACTACCAAAAAACCTGCCAAAGCAGCACACTAAAGCAACGTCCTGTTGCCCCCTTACCTTTGCTCAGGGGTAGGATAAGCTTTGCATCTCCTACTGGCAGCTCCCAACCCACGGTCACTGCTCACTAGAACATCTCCTGCCTGCTGGGAGATGTGCTCAGCAGCAAGAAGACACAGAACTCCTGTGGCCTTTCTAGTCATGTTGCAAAAACATGAGGGACTTGAACGCAGTGCATGACCCGGGGCAGCCTGTGGGACTCTGTGTGTCCAGATGGAGTTTTCAGCTGTCACAAGGGCCCAGAGATCTCTTTCCCAAGCCCAGGTCAGAGAAGCACAAGAAAACTTTTTGAAGACTCAGTCCAGAATTCACTTCCCCCCTTTGTTTTCTGACAAAACAAATCGACACCTCCCTGCTCACAGGCTCCTGCCTACAAGCAGGATTCAGCACTTTAACTCTGCAGAGTCTTCTTGCCTCTGTGCAGGGAAAGGATGCTCAGCTGCATCCTCTATCACACTGCTCTTCAAGTGCTACTATTAAAGAGGGAGAAGCACAAGGTGACCAATCCAAGGTTACACACTGCTTGTCAGAGCCAGAGCAGTGATTCTGCCCCAACACACAGGTGTGCAGCGTGCCAGGGCTCAGTGCTTCAGCTGCAAGAAGCTTAATGTCAGACCTCAGCACCTCCTGGCCAGGCAAGGATTAGCTCTGCTGGAGGTTCTTCTCCACCACCCGACCTTCACAAGCTGCCTCTGCAACTCACCATCTCTCCTGCAAGGCTGGTACCAGGCACAGGACTAGGAATCAGTGGCTGGAAAAAGGACAACTTTGCTGTAGCCAATTCCAAAATTTCTTAAGCTGATAAATAGCACAGGATCTTGTTACTGAGAGGGCAAAACTCCTTTAATGAGAGAGTAGGAGGATGCCTCAGCATAACATCAGTCAGTTCCCCTTCCAATATTGCTTCTCTGGGTGTCCCTGCCAAGGATCTAAACCTGTCTTGGGAGAGCACTGGCAAATCAAAGAAATAATTCCAACTGCTCTTTGAAGCAGAACAGCAGATGAAAAGAGTGGTGGATTGCAAGCTAAATGAGACAAACTCTCCCCTGTTTTATCCCTCAGTCCTTCCTCACAGAGGGCTCCACAGCTGAAGGAAGTGGAGCACCTTCAGTCCTGGAGGGATGGGTCAGAATGTTTATCACTTCCACCATTTAGAAGTGTTGCTTGACAGAGAACTTACTCCCCTTGCTCATTCACTGTCAAGAATTATTTCCAGACTAAATTACATTAAAGTAGACAAATACAACTCAGGAAAGATACACACCTCCCGAAATTTTCCATGTTCTGACCTCCCAAAAGATGTGTTGAAGCCCAGTTACTACAGTGACAGCAGGTAAAGAAATCTACTTGAAGTTTCCCAATAACATAACACCAGGATACACAGGAGTTCCCACAGAAAGCACAGCTTTGGAGCTGTGGGAGCTCAGCACCCCAGTCAGCAGCAAACCACCCAGGGAAAACAGCTGTTTTGTCTGCAGCCCACCCTTTACAAGAAGTCATCCTCAAGATGCACCTGGATTTTTAAGGGGTGGAGTATTTCCTGATTTACTCCGTAGCCAAAGCTGCTTGGCTAAATCCTCTAAGATTTAATTCTGCTCTTGCTAATGTCGCTTGACAGAGATTTTCCGAGGGTGCTCAAACTCTGAAGACCTGAAAGGGGATTTCAGAATGGGGTCGTGTCCAATCTGCGTCACTGGATATAAAGTCCTTCTGCAAGGCTGCTCACACCAGGTGGAGAAAACTCTGCTTCACAAAACACTTCCAGGTTGCCATGGGTGCTGCGGACAAAGCTGCAACATGCACATGCAGGGACAGATCTGCGCTGCAAGGTGGAGGGGAAGGTTGGGTGGGAGAGGAGGTGGGGAACATCTCTATCTTCTACCTGTTAGAAAAGCAGGTGTCAAGGTAAAAGCATCAGTTTAAATTTCTGGACCTGGTTTGTGACACAGCCCCTCAAAGAGCACGTCCTCTATGCAATTCAGACACAGTTTTCAAGTTGATCATGTCCCACTAAACCCCTGTAGTCAAAAAGACACAATAGGAAAAGCAGACCAGTGCTTTGTTTGAGAGATCCAGTTCTAGAAAACAAAGCTTTTGCTGCCATAACAACTACAAATTCAAGCTCTCCATCTGCACGTGTGCCCCACTGAGCTGGCCAGGCACAAAGCTATCAGAGATTTCTTGGCCTCATTCAAAATTAACTACCCCAACTCACACGTGGCAGAAGGCAAAGTCTGGCTGGTGTTTTGCTGCTTCTCACCCGTGTCCCCTGTGCCCCTGTCACAGCACCCTGCCACCCTCCTCCTGCACAAGCCACACAGAGTTTGCACAACCCTACAACAAGCCACAGTGAGGGCTACCCAGCTCTTTGGGTGCAAACTCTGCTTAGGCCATCCCAGATACTGCAAATCCTTTCCCGCAGATGGATCTATTCCTCCCTGGATGTGCCAACACCTCTTCTCTCCTCCAGACTGAAGGAGGGTGGTATCCAGGAGGGTACCCAGCCTCCAGTCCTCCTCTCCTCCATCAGGGCTCTGCAGCAGCAGCATCATCCTCTGCAGCTCCAGGTAGAGCATGTACCCGTGTTGTGAGAATGAGGAAGCACCTCTGAGGCAAAAAAGTTACTGCCACGAGGCATGGGGAGCTGTAGGTTAAGAATAAATTCAAAATTATTGCTCACCACCATGTTTTTTTCCCACCAGTCTTGTTAAGGCCACTTCTGCTCTCTGTGACCAGAGTGCTCTGATCTAACAAAGGTACCTGAACAGATGGAACAAAACAAGCCACAGAAGAACAAACTCAAAAGATGAAATGTGCTGCCAAAAACTGTAACTCAAAGTTTTAGCAAGTAGTCTCTCTCCTCCCTGGGATCCTGGCTGTGGCATGGCAGCTTGTGACTCAGCTATTGGTTGAAAATAAGTCACCCCAAAAATAATTACATTTAAAAAAACACTTCTAGAGGTCCTAATAGGAAATACAAACAGGTGAGACAGGCATAGATGGCAGGAGGAGATAACCTGGTGCCTATGCTGGGCTGTTGTATTACACTGATGATCATAGAAAGGCTCCTCCAGCACAAGTAACCACAGCTGAGGGACAGGCTCTTCTGGCACAGACCTGCAGCTTGATCAATAGCCAGGTCAGTAAAGCAGCTTCTCCAGCCCAGCTTGGAGAATTTTCACTTGAAGACTGAGCCAGGCAGGCATTTATTACTTCTGTTTAACCAAGTACACCTATATCCATTTGTTTGCTCATCTGGGAACTCTGTACAGAATCACAGAATCTTAGGGGTTGGAAGTGACCTCAAAAGATCACCCAGTCCAACCCCCCTGCCAGAGCAGGGTCACCCAGAGCACATCACACAGGAACGTGCCAGGCAGGTTTGAATGTCTCCAGAGAAGGAGACTCCACAGCCTCTCTGGGCAGCCTGTCCCAGGGCTCTGTCAAGTGTACAGGTACGTGTTCAAACTAAAGATGTAAAAGAACAACGAGCAAAATCCAAGAGAGCACTTAGGCTCACACAGTGCTGCAGAGGTGAGAGCTGAGGCACAGGTTATCCCCAGACTAACCCCCAAAGGCACCCTGGGTGCTGAGGACACTTCAGATTTCTGGCACTCTTTCCCCAGGGGCTGCCACACACATTCACACCTGGTTCAACCATGAGTCCATCTGCAGTTTGGGATTCAGAATGGAGAACACAGGCAGTGCTGGGAGCTGTGCCCCAAAGTGTTGTCCTTTCCCTTTGCATCCTGCACTTCCACTGCTTTCATGGGATACTGGAGTGGTGAAGGTCTTTCTGGAGTGATTTTGAGGTTTCTAGGATGTATTTGACAGCAGACTGTTTTTAGGTAAAAGAAAACAAGTTACCATGCAGCTGAACCACAGCCAGCTGGGTCATCTCTCTTCCCAGCTTTTGGGCTGTGGATTTCAGAGCAGCCCCACTTCAGGGAGAGCAGAGGAGGAGACATGTTCATTACACACAGAACGTTACAACTGAAGAACATGGGGCTGCAAAGACAAGTGACCATCTCTGAAGAGCCTGGTCTGACCAGCCACAGGGCTCACACATATGCATGGATGGAACTGTGTAAGCTGAAGGTACAACTGGAAACAACATCTGGTCTCACCAGTCAGAGTTCTGAACAACTGAACTCCTGAGCCCTTCTGCCTGGCACAAGGAAAACCTGGGGATGGCTCACGAAGAACAAATATAAAGTAATCCAAGACAGCAGCATCGAGTGAACTTCAGTCTAGTATTTCTGAACTACATAGAAGAATCTCACAGAAACTTTAACACTGTTTGCTAAGACTTTAACAAAACCAGAAATGAAGTAGTTCACCTGAAGTCTGGATCAGCCAGACACACACACTGCCACTGATTTGTGAAGCAGAGAGTGACAGCACAATCTGCTCCTGCCTTTGGAGAGAAACAGAAACCACAGCCCAGCGTGCAAACATGGTCTGTTCACTCTTAAAAGCACCTCCAGGAGGACAACCCAGCTGCTCGCTCAGGTTTCCCCTCCCAACTCAGCTGGTGGCAGTTGGCTCTGCTATGATGGTGATGTGGGTAACAGGGTGGGCAGAAGGGACACAGAAGTGTGTGGTAACACTGGCCAACAGCTACCTGACAGCTCTTGATGGGGAATATAAAATACACAGGACTGACATGGGAAACTCTACAATTCCTGACTTCCAACCCAGTAATCTTCTTTGAGGCTAGATGGCTCAAGCCTATTGATTTGTACCCACCAAGCAATGGGGCTCCTCCAGCATCACCAGTGAGGCCAGGGAGGTGTTAACAGGTGAATTATTTTTACAAAGCATAGCAAAATGGAAGTTAGAAGGCTTAGAGCAGTTTGGTGCCAATGGTGCTCCATGGGAAGAGAAAAAAGCAGGTCTGATGAAGCAGAACCATCCAGCAGATACTGCAACGCCATTTAGTGATAGACCTGACCAAGCTCTGAAGTTCTGGATGAGGCAACGCATCTCTTGGCTTCACCAAAAATGGTTGCATTGGTTTTGTCAGAACTTAAAGGGCAGCCATAAGGCAAAGGATGTTTGGAGATCATGATCTTGGCAAGGCAAAGCAACCAAAAGCAGGAGGTCTAATAGCAAACCAAATAACAGGCAGCACGTGCCACTTCTGCCTGTAATACATTCCTTTCCCTTTAGATGAGCAGCTGCCACACAGGCACCTCTTATCCCTCCCTCCTGCAGGCCTTGAGTTATTTTTCACTCCACCTCATGTTTACAGATTAAGTTGTTTTTCAGCCCACCTCACAGGAAAACTTGCCTTTAAATTTCATTTCTTCAGCTACTGTAAAAACCCACGTTGTTCCTCTAGGTTAGGGTTTGCTCTTCATGCTGGTCACTTCCAGCCTTCTTGTGCTCCTAGTTTCCAGTTTAGAAAAAAGATCCAAAATAAAAACAATATTTGTGTTTGAACACCTGGGAGTTAGGGAAACCACAGCATCTCTCTGACATGGGCTATAAACCTTACATCTTAACACCTCATGGGAAGTTGTGCATCACCATCCTACCAATACAAAACCAGAGCTTGGATGTATTAAATTAAGTTCCTCCTGAATTACCACGCTCTTCACAGCTGATGGAGTCCTGACAAGCAGCCCCACTACCAACATTTAATCTTCAGAGGGTCTTCAATTTATTATCAGCCTGTACTGGCCAGCTCTGAATCTGGCATCCAATGGGCAGCCTGGTTTATTATACCAAAAGGAAACAGGCAGTTGCTGTCATTAACTGAAATATAACTGTCTTGTCTGCCAAAATTCACAGTCTTTTTGCTTTGTTTTAAAGACAGATCAACTTTTATCAGGACTTCAATACTCTCTAGAGCACAAGTCTTATAACGAGCAGCTGAGGGAACTGGGATTGTTTAGTTTGGAGGAGGCTGAGGGGAGATCTCCCTCTCTGCAGCTCCTGGAAAGGAGGTTGGAGTGAGGAGGGGTGTCGGTCTCTTCTTCCAAGTAATTGGCAACTGGATGAGAGGAAATGACCCCAAGTTGCATGAGAGGAGATTTATATTGGGTATTAGGAACAATTTCTCTACTGAAAGAGAGGTCAGGCACTGGAACAGGCTGCCCAGGACAGTGGTGGAATCACCATCCCAGCAGGTATTAAAAAAAATGTGCGGACATAACACTTCAGGACATGGTTTAGTTGGCACGGTGGTGTTGGATTGATGGTTGGACTTGATGATCTTAGAGGTCCTCTCCAACCTTAATGACTCTATGACTCTCTGCAAGGGAGCTGCAGCAAAGATTGCAGTTATACACAGGAAATGTATGGGGCTGGTCTGCGATGAAGCTGCAGGAGCAACGAGCAGTTTCAGAATGGTCATGCCTTCAATTTCTCCTTTTTCTTTAATAAGCATTTTCTGGCATTACCAGCCTAGAAGCCTCTTTCTCAAAAGAGTGTCCTAGATAGTTAATCCACCAGTGACTCCTCCTTAATACCAAAATGAAAACAAACATCCAACCCTCTGAGACAAAGGTGGAGAAAGACTTTGTCATCATTTCTCTTCAATGCAAATTAATTTAAGCCTGAAGTGATGCCAGTTTGAGAGGAAGCATCTTGGAATTAAAAAAAAACAACCCAGCATGCATATCAAAAGCTACAATGTGCACCTCATAGAAAAACTTGTGACACAAGGTAGCATTACAGGGGAAAAAAATAGTAAATTAAGCAAAGGCAACTGTTGGTCTTCCAAATTTCAGTTCTGATCACTGAACAGTCCGTCCTTACCAACACAAAAACGATCCCATGCCATGTGCTATTCAAACCCACAAACCACCACCTGTTAGGCCAAAATGAAAAACTTTCCTTTGTTTCTGGATTCCACCTAAGCAGGTGTTTGCCCTGTAACTGAAGAGCCCCTCACTGAACATTGACAGGTAGAGCTCTGAGAGAGAGTCACGTTCTGCTGTCTTTGTTCCAGCCTTTTGAGTTTGGGACTATTTTACATTTTTCTGGCAGCACATTCTATGCCATTTTATATGTTGCCCCCATCAACATGCATCCAGAAAGATGGCAAAAGCAGCACTGAATGCATACAGGAAAGAAAACTGTCATTTTATAGATGACATCCATTAAAAAGTGACATTTAAAGAGAAGACAAGTGCTTTCAGGTATCACATCTGCCCTCCCAGCAGCACACAGGGCTTCTGATCACATTGCTCCCTCCTCTTGGCCTGGGGAAACACACCCTGCAGAAATGGCTGCATAGACAGAAACTATGAAATCAAGAAATCAGAGAGAACCAAGTTTCACATCAGCATTTAAACAGAGCAACTGACTACATGAAGTGCCATCAGGCAGACATTCAGGGAAGGAGCACTCAGCCAGATGATGGTTTCAGCCAGCTGCCTTCCTCTGAAATGTGCAGTGATGGACAATTTTGCCTTGAAAAATCCCCCAAATTCAGTCCATCAGATGTGCAGAGATAGTATAAGATGGTGAGGTACTGGAACAGTTTGCCCAGGAAGGTTGTTGATGCCCCATCAACAACCCTGGAGGTTTTTAAGGTCAGCTTGGATGAGGTTTTTGTGCAACCTGGTCTAGTGGGAGGGGTCCCTGCTCATAGCAGGGAAGGTTGGAACTAGATGATCTTTAAGATCCCTTCCAACCTTAACAATTCTATGATTCTACAGAAAGAAACCAAGACAGAATCTTTGTCATCACCTGCTTTATCCTGCCCACATTTGCAGCTTTGATAATACTTTGCTTGTCCTACTGCCCAGGTCCTGGAAAGCACAAACCCAACAGGTGAGTATTAAGAGACAGGGCAACTTTTCCCTGTCTTTTTGGAGCTGTGAGTGAAGTGCCATCACTGCTGCCCCATGCTCAAAGTCTTCCCTCTCCACACACTAACTAGTACGTGAAAGGCCACGAGTGTCACAAAGCCAGTGGGAACTTCAGTCCCCAACTCTACACTCAGAAGAAAGCTGACCATCCTGCAGGATGTGACCAGGACACCCAGCTGGTGGCAATGGGAGACTCCAGCTCCTCACCTTCAATTTACTTTGTAAAATGGAAACTTGTGCTTCTGGGTCTTACGCCAAGCCTGAAGGTTTTTCTTCAATCCCTCAGATCTTCAGGACCTCAAGTAATAAAAACCAATGGACATCAGGGATGACACTTAGCCAAGGTGGGCTTCTAGGGGGCCAGAGGCACAAAGTAGAAATGAAACCAAGCAGGCTCCAAGAGCAGAAAAACCTGTGTCTTATCTTAGCTGTTGTAACCCCCAAGACCTTAAGACTGTGTGGACAAAGCAAGCAGGAGGTACATCCTGCTGTTGGTGTTTCCATTACTGATGTGCACCTTGCTGAGATGGGCTGTTTTAAGGCCCAGCAGCCTGCCAGGAGCCTTGCAGTGCTTCAGAGATGCGTCTTGAGCTTTGGAGAGTTTTCACAAAATCTCTTAAAACTTGCCAATTACATAAAAACATTTCTCAAGTGCTCCAAACCCTTTGTGAGCTGCACCGATGCACCAACCAAAATTGCTCCCAATGCTCCAGTTGCTCAAATTGGTCCCAAGTCGCCTTAATTACCTGAGCTCTTACAGCCCAGAAGGAAAAAGGAAAATCCATACTCAGCCCTTCTGAACCAAACTGCATCACTGGAGGGTTGAGAGGACTGGCATTGGAAAGGGGTTTATATGGGAATTCGCACAATAACTGAGGCTGCACTGTGTGTTACTGCCCAACTGCAACTGGAGAAAAACCAAGTGAAAATCCAAGAGCTCAGAAGGATGCTGTTAAGCAGTCCTTTAAACACAGTCACACCCACAAATCAGGAATTCCACCCTAAAAACTAATTGAGAACTCCCTGAAGCCATTCATTTCATGCACAGAAACACTACTCTGCTTTGCTGCTGTCCCACCTCACCCTCTGTGATGCAAGCAGCTGGGACGCCCTCCCATCCCATGGGAAGGGGAGGAGGGAGAGCAGATCAGGATGACCTGCACTACTCCTGCTGTAAATATAAGGCAGCATCGATTTTATTCTACCTACGTCATTCCCACCTGTCCCTCTGCCACACAAGGGCTTGAGCAAGACAGCCTCTGCTCAGGTGGCCCCAGGGAGCTCATCCAGCCTCCACCAGGGAGGCAGAAAGTGCATTTGCACATCAAGCTTGAACTCACTAGAGGCTGACTTGGCAAATGAGGATCTTTTCATGAAGATTACATGTGGTTTTCATGTCAGTTCACCATCAGGTTGTGCTTTGCTGGTCTCAGTGGCCATTTCAGCCACTGGAGATCTGGAGCCTAACTTACCTGGGGGGACAAAATATAAAGCAGAAACTAAGAATGGTAAACTCCAAGGGGAAGAAAAGTATAACTGCTAATTTAAACATCACCCTGCTAGGCAGCAAATGAAAGAGCAAAATAATCTTGACTAATTCTATTCTTGCAGAATCATAACATGGTCACCAGGATGGTCTCACATATTCAATACACTCATTTTGAAGGGGAGCATCCCAACATGTCCACAGTTTGAGTCACTAGGGACCGGCTTCCAACACCAGCCTTGCCAAATGACTGTGTGAACTCAGCTACCCTGTCTCAAAAGCAGCAGATCCTACAGAATCCTCCTACAGAAAAGCCTATGAAACAGCTGGGGATTCTCTGAACTACTAAATTCAGTGAAAGAGCAGGGGCTTGACTGGCTCCCAGCCCAGCACTCCCCAGCCTCTGTTGATGCCTTTCCTCTGGGAGCTCAGTGCTGGCTGAGGTTGAAGTGCTCCCAGATCTTCTGCAGAACTAGGAGGTGTCTGCCATGGTACAGGAACAGAGAGAATTTGAAGAGTAAATAGTTTGACAGAGCCTCATCAGAGAAAGCATCACCAAGTTTAAATGAAGATTTATTAACCACTCTGGCTACATGGACCTTCAAAGCAGGGAGAGGTTATTTTGCAGAAGCCACCAAGTCCCATGTGAGACCATCGCTCAAAAACTGCTACCACAGGTACTGCAAATCCAGCACACAGAACCAGGGAAGCCTGAACAGTGGCAGGCAGAGCACGGGCCAGAAGCTGAATTACACATCATTCCCCTGCCTGGCAGAGATTTAATGTTATGCAATGCAGTTTTGAGCTATTTGGATTTTGGTGGGTCCCAAGCTCCCCACCAGCCCTGGTCACTAATGGTCCCAACAGCACTGCTGGTTTCACTCCTGCAAACAAGGCAAAGCTGCCTTGTTTTATAATCCGTTAATTCCTCCGGGTTCAGGAGATTGAGCTATTTCACACAGAACAAAGACATGAGCCTGTTGCATGTGGTGTTCCCATGCCCAGCTAATCTCCAGGCCCTTTCAGAAGCGGCAGCGGATCTGCCCAGGTCGGTCTTGTGACAGACACGAGGCCGTGACCCGGGTCCCTTTGCTGGGTTCCCCAGGTCCCTGTGCAGCAGGGGCAGCCCCAGGTGTGCTCTGGGACCTGGCCCTTCCTTCCCAAACACACCTCATGCAACAGGCAGGTCTGACACACTGGAGAACCCAGAGATGCAAACAGCCAGTTACCAACTTCTTTTTTTCTCCCAGGAAGTTCTTCCCACCCTCTCCCTCCAACAGCAATTTCAGCAAAGAGAACATGCAGAGTCAGCTAATTAGAGAGGAGATGAGGACTGTGCCCCCTCCATGAGTCTGCAAAGTGCTGCACACTCCTCACACTGAACACAAACTGCACAGGCACTGATTGTACATCCTGAGCTTCATTTTCTGCAACTCCAGAGCTAAAGGCTGCAAAGCTGTACAGTGACCCACAGGGACAGCTCTTCCAACAGCTATTTGCCAGAGATGCAACTGTGCAGAATATGCAAGCTCCATGCTGTAAAATTTACACTCATAGAATGGTTTGGGTTGGAAAAGACCTTCAGATCATCTAGAGCCAACCCCCTGCATGGGCAGGGACACCTCCCACCAGCCCAGGCTGCTCCAAGCCCCATCCAATCTGCCCTTCAACACTGCCAGGGATGGGGCAGCCACAGCTTCCCTGGGCAACCTGGGCCAGGGTCTCACCTCACAGTGAAGAATTTCCTCCTGATCTCTAACCTTAATCTCCCCTCTTTCAGTTTTAATCCCCTTGTCCTCTCACTCCATGCCCTATATATGCTGCTGTTCTTCAAATATAAATATAATATCTATTCTTATATTATTATATAGATATAATATAAATATATCTTCTTCAAATAATCTTAAGAGAACCTTTCCCACTACACAGACTCTCTAGTTGTACACATTTGTATTTTGTAAACAGAGTTAGAGGTGGTTTTGTGGTATTCTAAGAAAGCTGGAAGAGAAGCAAAGGGGGTAACTCATATGGTGAAAGACTCGTGGCCTCTCCCCAGAGCTGTGAGACAGTGAAACAAGTGGTGGTTGGAGTGACCAGCAGCGCAGGTGGGCTGTGAACACTGGGACAACCAAGCACCTTGAACCTCCACATCTCCTCACAACCACAGCACGTCCTCTGACTCAGCCTGGGTTATTCACCACAAGCCAGTGCAAAAACCCACACATAAGCTGGGGAAGCCACAAGAACACAGGATGGAAGAAGACGACACTTAATTAGGGGTTGACAGCATTTTCTGCTTAAATATGTGGGTGAGAAGAGACAAAGTGACAGAAAAACTGCTCCGATTACTTTTAGCTTTTTAATTACAGAAAATGTTTCCCAGAAAGTCCTGAGGTTAACTCAGCTACTGGCAACAGTGAAAAACTCAAACAAGTGCCAGGCTGCTTAGGAACAGAGTACTTCTAAGACCTACCTAAAGAAGGAACAACCCCAACGTTACCTTATTACTCTTGGCTCTTGTAGGGCTGCCTGGAGAGGTCAGGCTCCCTGGCCAGGGACTCAGGCTGCTGGTGATCCAGAGAGGAGGTGGTGAGCCTGGGAAAGCCAGCAGATGCTTTTCCTTTTGGTGTGCAGCTCCCCAGATGGGTAGGTGATCAACACCACGCTGCTCCACTGAGAAGGTCAGTGCTGATAAGGCTCAAGACAAAACTCACCCTGTCCAGGCCACCAGCTGGGATTTTTTACATTACCCTCTCTTTCTTGAGCTCATTTCATGTCAGCATTAAAGAACTTTTTGTTTCCAGCCCCTCACAGAGCCTTGATTTACCTTTCTGCAGCACCCCTGTCCTCCCATGGCTGTGAGGACATTCCTGCAGCCCATGGATGTGCTGGTAGGGGCTCAGCACAGGTCGGCACAACAGCAACCACCCCGATGGAGGAAAACAAAAGTGGCTGCACTTGTTTGTTAGATAAACTGTGTTCACAACCATCAGTAGGCAGCAAATGCAGAGTGGGGGCTTGTGCCAGGAATTCTGCTTTGCCAAAGTCTTATGGAAAATAAGACATAGAAAACAGGCTGAGAGAGTTGGGATGTTCAGCCTGGAGAAGAGAAGGCTCCAGGGAGACCTTAGAGCAGCTTCCAGTGCCTGAAGGGGCTCCAGGAAAGCTGGGGAGGGGCTTTGGTCAAGGGCAGGGAGGGATGCGATGAAGGGGAAGGTTTTCAAGCTGAAAGAGGGGAGACTGAGATATGAGGAAGAAATTCTTTGCTGTGAGGGTGGTGAGACACTGGAACAGGTTGCCTAGGGAAGCTGTGGCTGCCCCATCCCTGACAGTGTTGAAGGGCAGGTTGGATGGGGCTTGGAGCAACCTGGGCTGGTGGGAGGTGTCCCTGCCCATGCAGGGGCATGGGACTAGATGATCTTTAAGGTCCCTTCCAACCCAAACCAGTCTGGGATTCTATGAGAATGACAATATTTTGCTCCTTTTGAGTTCCTGCACCAGCCACAGATGGATTTAGAAGTGGTGAAATACAACCATGAGGTATTCCCCTGATAGCAGCTTCTTATGGAGAACTCACAAACAGCTTGGGCTCTGCAACTGCATAAAGCTTTGAAAATAGGTTCTGCCTGGCCCCATGGACGTGGTCACAGGCATCCAGTCTGATGTGACTAAAACTCTGTTCTTGGGCACAATCCCAAGGCAACCCAGCTTGCAGGCCTAGAGGGCAACAGCTCAGGAGATAGCTGAAGAACACTGTCAACTGGGTTATTAAACAAATTAAAATTAAAGGGGTCTATCATAATTTTTTATTAGAGACCTGGAAAGACTTCATGAGAAACCAAACCCCCCACCTAGGCCACCTTCCACTGTCCTGCTGCTATTTATGAGTTCAAACAGTTGCCCCTCTCCCTGCACATGCATCTTTGAGAAAAGGAGGAGTGTTCACAGAGCATGTGCCTCAAAACCAGCAGCCTGTTCCCACCCCTGCTGCTCCCCCAGCACCACAGCCTGCTGGGGAAACCAGAGAGACACACCCACAGGATCAGACCATCCAGGGAGGACAGCACCCACTTTGGCTCCAGCTTTCCCACAGCCAGGCTGTGAGAGGAAGCATCTTCTGTGAGGGACACAACCAGCAGCTCAGTTCCCAACACTGCTGGTGGGAGCAGGGCCTGCTAAAGCTCACTCCCATCTAGACCAGCCAGACCGTCCTTGCAGGGGGAGCAGCAAACATTTCCCCCACCAGCTCTGCTGACATTCCCCAGCCTGGTGCTAAAGGTGCAATGATTGCAAGTTAATTACAGCACATAATGCCTGTAATTCCCACAGGCACAGATGGGAACTGGTCTCATGCTGGTCGGATCCCAGAGAGCACATGGGCACCATATCCCTGTCGGGAGCGAGGAACCTGCCAGGCCTCTGGAGACTCAGCCTGGGCTACAGGGACACGCTTGGCAGCCCAAAAAGAGGAACAGGAATCATGAAACGTGACAGAAACATGAGCAGCACGTGATGAGAAGGGCTCTCTGAGCCTTTGTAGGGTATGGCACAGCCGTGGCAGACCTATTTCTGGACCCAACTGTGACTTGAAGGCACGTTCATGAAGAATGGGAATACTGGAATTCCTGCTGCTGCTTTGCAGGCTGCAACCACCTTATATGGGAAAATTGTATTTAATATCGTGCATCAGACGACAGCCCACAATGGTCATGCCAGAGAGTCACTTCAATAATCGTTCCCAAATTATGCACTGCTCATACTAAATCCACCCAGGTCATTCCCTGAGGAGCCCTTCTGGAGAGGCCCAGCGAGCTTCCCAAGTGGAACATGTGGCAGCAGCTTTGCCAGACGCAGACCCGGCAGCGGCACAACGGGCTATTATATACAGGTCAATGCCAAATGCTAGTTAATGAAAATTAAATTAATCATCCTTCATCCTGGCTTCTTGGGGATTCGTTCTCCAGCCAGTCCTGACACCAACAGAGATAGGCTCAGGATCCTTCAGGGCAGAGCCCAGCTCTCCCAGGCCCCAGAATTCCAGCTTCCCTATTTGTTTTCAGCCAATTCATGTCTTAAAGGAAAATTAATTTGCCAGAGTAGCCTGAATTCTATTTTTATTGCCTTCCTCCTTCCCTGAAGCTGAGCCGTGACTTATTGACTGTGAAGTAACTGCAGGGTCTTTAAAAGTTCAAGGCACAGGGTGTTTTTCTGCCTGTTTTTGCCTAGCTGACTGCCTCTGTCGTCATCTTCCCTAGCATCATTTCACGGGCAAGAGGCATGTGACATCCAACTAAGCTGTGAACCATAATCATCCTGGGGATGCTGTTTACATTTGATTTTTCCTCAAGCTGATAAACTCCCTCCAATTTCCCTCTCCATCACTTTGGTATGGATTGAACTGTTTGTGCCCCACGGGGTGGAATTCTTCTCTTATCTCTAATCTTCCTGCTGAAAAAATAATGCTTCCAGCCACCCTTCAAAAGTCTCTTCAAAGTTACCACTGCAAAGAGGAAAGAGCTACAATACTGCTCCTCATCTGCTGCAATCAGCTCTCTCCCAGGGCTTCTTGCAGGTGGCCTTGCAGGTGCCACCAGCATCCAGCACACTCAGCACCAGTGGCTGGGGCCAGGATCTCCACTTTGCTATCTCCAGCTCTGGGTACAGTGAGACAACTGTTGAACAAGAGCATAAATCCTTGTTAAATCTTTTCAGCTCCCTAAAGCAGAAGAAGTCAACCCTGAAGAACATGTTGGAGGCTTCTGCTCAGGCTCTAAGCCATAAACGATGGGCAGACTGCAACCACGTAACAGGAGACGTGAGAAATGGCAGTAAGTCAGACATCAACTCTACTTCCCTGTTGGGCTGAGAATTTCTACCTCTGCAAGATGGTGGAGGCCAGCTTTGCTGTCAGTTTTGTACCACCAGCTCTCCAATAACTTGAGCTCCCATGGATAAAAGGGGGTTTCCAGACCCTCTGTCTACAGGCTGCACCCAGGCAGAGGGATGACAATGTGTCCTCTCCTCACCCAACCGTTTCTGGGGTCGGGGCACCCTAGCCTGAATGATCCCAGTGCTCACCTGTCACTCCAACACACACAGAACCTCAGCTCCTGCTGACAGCTCTGCTCTCTGCTCCAAAGCTGGCAAGCAGTCCCTTGTACTCCCTGCAGCCCGTTTTCTGGGGCAAGAGGGGACAGATTTGGGGAAAAGACACAGCAGCTGCTTAGACCCATTAGATTTTTAAACTCCCTACTCAAGCACAGTGGTTACAAAACTTTTACAAAGCTCAAAGCTGGGTTCTCAGAAAATTTGACCCAGGTGTTCATGCACAAGCTCCGCTGCTGGCACCAAGTAAGGTTGTCTCTCTTAAAGGCTTCCAAGAGCTCCCTTCAGAAAACTCTACATGCCTCCAGTCAATCTGATGTTCAGCCCCTCTCCTCCATCCAGTTTTACTCCTGTAACCAGCTCACCTCTGGGGAAGGTCCCTGCCAGCCCCCACCATGCTCTGCACTAACCCCACCATGTTCATTCAGCAGCAGTGCAGCACTCAGCCACCCTCACTCCACATCAAAGAGCCAGGGAGCAGATTTTGGCTGTGCTGGGAACTCCTCATCAACAGCACAAGCATTAAGGTGAGCAGCACAAAGCTCTGTGCAGATGGGTCATGAGCACCTCCCCATCTCCAGCACTGCTCCCAGGGCTGTGTGTGCTCCATTGGATTGGTCACCAGCAGCTTTGAAACAGTCAACAAAACAGCAAGGTGTTCAGCACAAGCCCCCTCTGCTCCCAGGCACACAGCATTCCCATCTGCTGCACCCAGGACCACGCAGCACAGCCAGCAGTGCTGACCCAAGCTCTGCAGCACAGCCCATCCAGGGCCACCTCCAGTGCCCCCAGGTTTGTTCTCTTCCAGAAAATACTCGTTATCCACTGTGTACATTGTCCCCAGCCCTCCTGGGAGCTCCAGCTGCTAGTGTGGCTGAGGCCAAGTGACACAACTTGGATGCTACCCAAGCGAGGAGTAAGCAACTTGACTTGAACAATCAAAGCACCGGTGAGATTCCTGGCTCTGATTCATCTTTTTTTACTATCAGTGTAAGGTAAGACAGCCTACAGGTTCATACATCCAGATTTACTTGGAAAGGGAAGAAAAACACACAGTCCCTGCTTAAAAGCCCTCCTAAGCAGCAGTTTTACAGAGACCTTGTCTTGACCTGAGCAACAAGCCTCAACCCTCCCAAAAACCAGAAAGGTGACAGAGAAATAAGAAGGATAAATGACATTTTAATGATTCACGGGCAAGAGAGACTCTCTTTTGCTCCCTCAGCATCACCAGCTGGAAGCCCACCAGCCACACCCTGCTGTGCTGGGAGCACAGTCCCCAAAAAAGAGGTGTGAGTGGTGGGTGGGAAGCACCAGGAGCAGCCTCAGGACAGGTCTGCACAGCCTCAGCCCCTCCATTTTCCCTGCAGCACCGAGGAACCAAAGCAGGAGGGCTGGGGACAACTTGCCCCTTGTTCAATCTCAGCACCTTAGCAAAAATCACACGTTAGATCCAGCCCCCTCAGCGCAGCAGATGACAACTCTGAAATAATCATGGCTTCTGCTGCAGCTCGTTGGGTTTCAGATCTAATGGTCCTCATTTAAAGCTCGAGGACAAGGAGGCTGCTGTCACGGCACAACCAGAGCCCGGCGGCCTCACAGCAGGCTCTGAAGCGACTCCAGGCTCAGGCAGGTGCTCAGGGGCTTCGCGCGGGGCCCACAGAGGATCACGCCCGCCCAAGAGCAGAGGGGCTGCTCAATCACCTGCGAAACGAAAGCTGACGAATTTGGGGTGGTTAACGAGCTATAAACGCTGAGGCAGCGCAGGCAGGTGCGCTCGCCCGGCCCCACACGCCTGATCGTATCAGCCGAGGAACCCACCCCCCTCCGCGCGCGCTGCCGGCGGCGGGGCCAGCTCGGGCCCCCCCGAGGCGGCTCCCGGAGCTACCGGGGGCTGCCGGACCCCGCGGGGGAGCACGGGGAGCACGGCACGATCCTGCAGCCCCCGGGGGAGGCGAACGCCCGCGGCCCATCCCCGGAGCAGCGGAGGGAGCGCAGGGCGGACCCCCCCCCCGCAGAGCCCACCGCGGCCGCTCCGCTCCGCCCGGGGCCGGTACCGGGCCGGGAGAAGCCCCGGCGCCGGGCTCTGCAGGTTCCTCCGGCGGCCGCAGCTGCCCCTGCCCGGCAAACCCGGGTCCGCGGTGCGGCGGGGGCAGCCCCGGTGCCCGGGGGTCCCGAGCGGCAGCCCCGGGGCGGGTCTGCGGGGGGCGAGCGGCAGCCCCCCGGTACCGGCTTGCGACAGACGGAACCACGCGTTACCGGGGAGGGCGATGGGCTGAACCAGGCCCCCCCGGGGACAAGACACGGGGGGGGGGCCCCGCCGGGAGGTTCCACTCAAAGCCCCGCGGGGGCACCTGGGCCGAACCACTGCGGGCCGGGGGGACACGGGGACAGACACGGCGCGAGGCCCGGCCGGGAGAAACCCCTCAGGAAGACGGCGACACGTCGGGGAACACGCCCGGGAGCCCGGCCGGGGGTGCCGGCCGCCCGGTGCTCGTAGCCCGTTTTACCTCCTGCCGAGTCCAGTCCCCCCGCGCCAGCCTCCGGGGTGATGGCACCGGCGCCCGCAGCGCCCGAGCCTTCGGCCTCCTCGGGCACCTCCAGCTCCATGGCCGCCGCGGGCAGGGCAGGCCCGGGGGGGCAGAGGGACCGGCCAGGCCAGGCCCGCGCCCGCCGCCGCCGCGCTCCTCCCGGCCCCGGCCGTTGTCGCTGAGGAGACTGGGAACGGCGGTTACCATAGAGCGCGGGAGGCGCCGCGGCTAGACACGCCCCGGCGCTGCAGGGCGGAAGGGGCTGCGGCCAGCACCGGAAGTAGAGCGGTCCTTTTCCGCCGGAATGAATCGCGACGCGAAGGCTGCCTGTCGCGATAGTCGGCGGACTGAGGCTCTGGGACCGCCCCGACTGGAAGGCGCGGGGACAACAGAGTAGCGAGGGGAAAGTCCCTCCCGCCCCGTCCTGTCTAGCCGGCGGGAGGCACCATAGAGTCGCGACGCTCCCCTAGCGGAGGGGGCGGGGCCAGCCGGTAGCCATGGCAGCGGGGGCGGGGCCAGCCGGTAGCCATGGCAGCGGGGCCGGGCCTGCCCCGCATCCCGGGACCGCGGGGCCTGCGGCACCACCGGCCCCCACGTCCCCCCTCTGCCCCGCGGGACCAGGGTCCTCCCGGTGCCGGGCGCCGCCCCCCGCTCGGCGGGACCCGCGGAGCCTCCAAAGCCGCCGGGCACCGAGCGCTGCCTCCGGCCGGGCCGCCCCGCCCCGCGCCGCCGCTCCCCGCCCCGGCCCCGCGGCGGGCCCGGCCCGTGGCACCATCTAGTGGCACCGCGCGGGGCGGCCGGGCCCGGGGAGGCCTCGAGGTGCGGGGCAGCCCCGGGGCGCGGGGCAGCCTGGACCCTGCCACGCCGGTTCTCCCGGCCCGGTCCCCGGGGGAGAAACGTGCCACGGGCAGGGGCAGCCCCAGCCGGGAAACCGGCTCGGTCTCAGCGCCCGCCTCCCGCGCTGCCGGGGATGGTGCCGCCGGCCCTAATGAGGCTGCTCGACGGCGTCCCCGGCCCCCGCGCCCGGCCCCGTCCCGGCCTTGGGAGCGGCGTGTGCCTGGGCTGGAGCGGCTCTGTCTTCCCCTCGGGCTGCGAGGGGCCGCGGCCAGAAGGAGCCTCTTGCTGCCGGGCTGAGGGGCGGCGGGGGAGGCGGCGGCTCCATGTCTCCGTCTCTGGGGTGGCGGCTGGTGGCCGGGGGGTTCAGGAGGAACTGGTCCCCCCTCGAGGCCCCGCCGCACGGCCGTGCCCTCCTGCGGTACCGAGCCCGGCCGGACGCAGTGGCCTGGATGGAGACCCGAGGCGTGGAGCTGATTTCTGTCACTGCCCGAAAGCGACGCCGCAGAAGAAGGAAGGACGTGGGGCTGGTCCCCAGGTGGGGGGCAGAGGGAAGGGGAGGAGAGGGGATGGCAGCCACCGGCAGGGTCAGCTTTTCCTCCACACCTTCCCCAGGATCGGGAGGTCCAGGCCACTCTCAGTGTCCCTTCTTGGGGCACTGGGTGAAGGCATTGGGTCCCCTGGGGACCCCAGAGGGAGGGTTTGGGGTCCGGGACAGCGCGGGTTGGGGCAGAGCCCCACCACCTCCTTTGAGAGGTCCTCCAGGACCCCGTCCCCAGGCACCACCACCCCCAGCATCCTGTGAGCCTCTTCCTCCCCGGGGCTGGTTGGGGGGCAAGTGGACGTGGCTGAGCCACCAGCATCATGGAGACCAGCAGGGACAGTCCCCGAGACTCCTGCTGTGTCTGGGAAGCTGCTCCTGGACCCCCTGTCTCCTCCTTCCTTCCTGCAGGCAGCACCTGGGCCACAAAGGGTTACGCAAGGCACCCTGGAGTGACACCACCGCCACCAGCCCGGGAGCTCGGCTCCTTCCTGGTCGGATCCCCGGCTCGGTAAGTGCTCAACACAGTCCCCCAGGATCTGCCGGCCCCGCTTCCCGGCTGGGAATGGGGACCAAGCCGTGCTCTCACCTGGGGAACCGGCCATGCTTTGTCCCTCTCTGGGTGGCTCCAAGACCCGGTGACCCTCCTGGAGTTCTGTCCCCGTGGCAGGGAGGTACCTCGGGGGGAATCCCAGCACCTTTCCAACACAGCTCCGCACCCCGAGGGCTGGAGGACTTTCCTCCATCCTCCTGATTTATACCCTGACCGGGTCAGACGTTCCAGAGACCCTTTTCCTAGTGGGAAAGGGGGGGGGTCCAGATCAGCCCATCAAGGTGTGGGTGGGGCTGGGTTAGAGGAGCTCGGGGGGGATCTCGGACCCTTGTCCTGTGCAGGCGGGACCAGCCAAGGAGTCGGTGTTCTGGCAGCACTGGCTGAGGCCAGGGACCCAGCTGATCCCAGGAAGGCTTTAGGGTCCCAGGTTGAGGACCCCCATCGGCAGGAGGGGTGGGAAACAGGTTATGGGTGGTGGAGATGGCCACGGGGCAAGACTGGGGTGGGCAGGCTGTGTTGCTTCCTGATAAATAACCAACCCCTCTGCTGCTGTCCCGGCTGTGGACATTGCTGTCGGTGTCATCTGGGGCTGGGAAAAGAGTGAACCAGGGACCCTGCAGAGGGATGAGCTGCCCTGGCACAGCCCGGGCTTCGTTTAGCATTAAAAAGTCCAGGAGATGTTGGGCAGAGGGGGGTCTATGGGGCAGAGCTGAGTGCGTGGGGCAGGGCAGGGTGCGTGGGGATGCGTGGGGCAGAGCTGGGTGTGGGGGGCAGAGCGGGGTGCATGCGGGTGTGTGGGGCAGATGGGGGTGCATGGGGCAGGGCAGGGTGTGCGCGGCAGAGGGGGGTACGGGGGGCAGAGCAGGGTGCGTGGGGCAGAGGGGGGTGCGGGGGGCAGAGCGGGGTGCGTGGGGCAGAGCGGGGTGTGGGGAGCAGAGGGGGGTGCGTGGGGCAGAGGGGGGGGTGTGGGACAGAGGGGTGCGCGGGGCTCCCCGTGCTGCCGGTGCTGGGTGTGCCAGGCAGGGTCAGCTCTGCCCAGATACGGCCTCTCCCGGCGGGGCCATTTCGGGAGCTCGGGCTGGTTTCTGTTGGAAACCGGCTGAGCCGGCTCCTCCGGCTGCCAGCCTCGGCCTTTGGCTCGGGGCAGGTCCCCAGCTGGTGAGATAGGAGCTGCTGCTGTCCCCAGGCTGTGTCCCCAGCCCCTGAGTGCCGCTGCCCAGGGACGCCGGTGCGTGGCCGGTTTGCGGCGCCTGCTGATGGGGCAGCGGTGGGAGGCGGTTGGGGGCGGTGGGGGGCGGTGGGCGGCTGTGCTGGGTGGCAGTGGGGTCAGCTCTGGCACAGCGGATGAGCCGTCACCCTGGGGAGGGGGATGCTCAGGGGTCCCCTGGACCTGTGGTTCACGTCGTGTCACCCACAGGTGGCCAGGGAGCTGGGTGGCTGACACCAGTGACATGGCTGAGATGGGACCCACCAGTTCAGCTTCCTGATCTGGCAGGAAACCACCCCACTGCCATGCTGGGGTCTCCTGTTTATTACTGGTCTTACAAGAACTGGCACGGGACCGTGGGTGCCACTGCACCGGGGTCCTGGTCAGCTCCAGCCACTCCCTGGACACACGTGTCCCCGTGTTGAGCCCTGGTGGATGTGGGTGGGTGCTTGGGCTGGTTTCGGCAGCTGGTGACACAGAGTGGAAACCTGGACTCTGCCCTCCAGGCTCATCAGCTCAGCCCGGGCTGCTGCTGAGCCCTGGGTCAATGATTACACTGTCCCTGCCTGGAGCTGTCATGGGCTGGGTCACATTTTGGGGGCCCATCTGGCTGCTCCCCTGTGGCACTGGCTGGGGTTGGCCATGGAAAGTCCCCATGCTGGACCTGAGCTGCTGCACCTGCCCCAGGGCTGGTTGCCCACTGCTGGCCCCAGCTTCCTGTGGGATCCCTGCTTGGCATTGTCCACAGGGGTGTCAGTGCTTGTCTCTGATGTCCCCTGTCTCCTGAAGGTGTCCCATGGTCAGTTCCCAGAGGAGCTGCAGAGGTTTCCAGCTTCCTATGACCCAGACATGGGTATTGAGGATGGCTGAGCTGTGCTGGAGAGCCAGCACAGCCCTGGCGTGGTTGTCCCAAAGCCCTTGGGCACCATGGAGCTGTGCAGGTGCCATGGGACAGGGTGTTTGGGCAGCAGGACTGGGTCTGTCCTCTCTGGTCCCTGCACTGGCTGGAGAGGTGGAGACCTAGTGGTGATGGTGGCATTGTGCTGGGCTGTTGGCTTTCCTGTCCCCGTTGCCCTGGAGAATTGCTTGATGGTCTCAGGGTTTTTTTGGCATATGTGATGGCACAGACAAACCCAGACCCTTAAGAGTCCCTGACCAACCTGGTTCCTTCCTGTCCCACCCCATGGGAAGACATGGAAGACTCTGGACCTCTGCCCCCCACCCCTGGCAGAGATCCTGCATCTCTCCAGCTTCACACTGATGCTTCTTCTGGGGACCCAGGAGCTGGTGGAAGGGATCCCTGGGTGGTCCCTGGTGCCACCAGCTCAGCTTTGCTTCTGCTCTTCCTTGCAGCCCCCAGTGGGATTGAGGAAGGAACCAGCAGCTGCAAAGAGGAGCCGGGGCCGGTCTGTGCCCCCAGACACCAGGCAGGGGCTGCTGAGCCAGCGGGCCCCTGCGGTCACCCACCCTCGCTTGCGTTGGCGGGTGGTCACCATGGAGGAGATGGTGATCTGGGAGCAGCACACGGTGACGCTGAGCAAGGTGAGTACAGCCTGGGGTGGCTGCAGCAGGGCACAGGGTCTGTCACGCTGGCTCTGCCCGACCCCTGCCTGTCCCTGCAGGACCCTCAACGGGGCTTTGGCTTCGCTGTCTCTGGAGGCCGGGACCGTCCCAACAGGTCGACCGGGGACACAGCGGTGGTTGTGTCGGATGTGGTGTCTGGAGGACCTGCAGTGGGCTGGCTCCAGTGAGTGCTGGGACGTGGGGATGGGAAGGACAGCAAATCTCCCCTGCTGGGACAGGGCCAGCAGCTCTGACACCCTGCCTGGCTGGGGTGGGGTCCCCTGGGGCAATGGGTGCCCTCAACACCCTGCCAGTTCCCCTGGCTGGTGCTGTGCCTGGGGCAGAACCACAGCTGCCTTTTCCTTCCCAGGAGGAAGGATCACATCGTGATGGTGAATGGCCTTTCCATGGAGAACGTCTCATCTTCCTTCGCCATCCAGACACTTAAAACCTGTGGCAAGATTGCCAACATCGTGAGTGTCCCCAGCAGTGGGACGGGGCTTACGTGCCTGTCCCCATCTCAGGGCTCCTCTCCCACACATGCAAGGCTTGGAAATTGCTGTAGAAACATCTCCTGGCATAGACAGCTGTACCCACTGTTGTCTCCTTCTCACTTTCCACCTGCAGACACTGAAAAGACCAAAGAAAGTCTACCTCCCCATGAGCAAGAGCAGCCCTGGGACCCCCTCCGTGCCCCGGCGCTGTGACTCGGACGAGGAGCAGGGGCCAGAGGGAGCAGATCCAGCCTCACGCTCCCGAGATGACCTGCACCACAACCAGGGCTACGACGGGGACTCGTCCAGCGAGAGGAGTTCTGGTCACCACCGGGGTGACCGGCGCCACCACAGGCCGGTGTCCCGGAGCCGGAGGCGAAGCCAGGACAGCAGCCACTGGAGGCAGAGCCCTGGCAGTGGCTCGGATCGGAGGGGCTCCGGTCGGGACCGCTCTGCCAATGGCCTTGGCCACCAACGGGACACCAACGGGCTGGCCCTGGTGTCGGGCTTCAAGCGGTTGCCGTGCCGGGACGTGCCAATGAAGCCCATCACGTCGGTCTTGGTGAAGCAGAAGCAGGATGAAGGTGAGGCCCTCCCTCTGTCCCTGGGTCTTGTCACCCAGTCTGTGGCTGTCTGTCCCCCTGGGGAGGTGATGGCAGGGCTGGTGCCAGGGTCTGACATGCAGAGAGCACAGCTCGCTCTGCTGGCTGCCCCAAGCCTGCCTGGCCTCAGCCCAGGGTTGCAGAGCTCAGCTTTGGGGCTTGCTCATGGGGCAGCCTTGTGGGGATGGTGGCGAGGGGGGACCTCGCTGCATCTGCCTGGCTCCAGCACTGTCCTGGGCTCTTTCTGGTGCAGAGTATGGCCTGAAGCTGGGAAGTCAGCTCTTCATCAAACACATAGTGGAGAGTGGGCTGGCGGCCAAGGGCGGCTCCTTGCAGGAGGGAGACCTCATCCTGAAGGTAGGGGCCCGGGAGGTGCACAGCACTTATAGGGGATCCCATCTCCCCCAGCTTGGGGTGGCTTATCCCTGGCTAGTGTCACTGCAAGGGACAAGCCAAGAGCACACTTCTCTGGGCTGGCTGCAAGGGAGGGCAGCTTGGCTGGAGGCAGCTCAGTCCACTGCCCACACCCTGCCCCAGCTCCCCAGCCATCACCAGGGACCTTGCATGGGCTTTTGGGGACCAGCTCCCTGTGATGCTGAAGAGTCCTGTGGTGATCAACCAGGGATGGTGGCTTGTCCCACTGCCACAGTGGGATTGCATCTGCCCCACTGTCCCCACTGCTCGTGATCCCCTGCGGTGTGTGCGTGTCCTCGCTGGAGCAGCAGGCCCAAGGAGCTCAGGTGTTCAGGTCATGTCAGGGCAAAAAGTGCTGCAGGTGTTTGGGGAGGAGGAAACAGAGGGAGGGAGACGCTTCATTTGCACACATCAGCCAGGCAGACTGCATGGCTGCTGGGAACTGGGGCCAAAGCAAATCTAGGGCATATGACAGGGATTTCATCCCAGCAACCTGGTGAGAAAAGCTGCTGCACAACCCCACAGTCCATTTGGGGCCTGACTTCCCAGTGCATGGTAGGACAGTGCTGGGCCAAGGTCGAAGTAAAACTGAGCTTCACGCAGCGTCTGAGTGGGTCCCTGCAGCTCCTGCCTCCCTGCAGTTAAAGGTGGGAGTTAATTAGCCCCTCTTATTTGTTTCCTCTGTGCAGGATGAGTCCCCACAGGGACGCAGTGAGGAGCCAGGGCACGCCCAGGATAGACAAAGCTGTGGGAGCTGGGGCAGGGCTGGAGGGGCTGGGAAGGGGCTGGGAAGGGACTGAGAAGAGCAGTTGGAGCATCCCTTTCTAGCGGGGCTCTGCTGGGGGCAGCTTTCCCAGGAGGCAGTGCCCTGAGGCCTCCTGCTCTGCCCCTCCAGATCAATGGGGTGCCCAGCGAGGACATGTCCCTGGCTGACACCCAGCAGCTCATCGAGCGGACGGAGGGAACCCTGACCCTGCTCATCCTCCGGGACCACCGGCAGTTCCTGGTCAACATCGCTGACATAGAAGACAGCCAGAGTGACAGCTCCAGGATGGATGGTGAGGGGACAGGGTGGCAGGGCCGGGGGCTGAACACCCAGCACAGGGACTGGGCAGGCACTAATGCATCTTCTGTTGCTGCAGATATCTCTGACATTGACTCTGAACTCTCCCATCCACCATCCCCTGAGACCTCCCTGCGACCTCCAGCTGCTGCTGGGATGTAAGCCCCCTCTGTCCCCAGGAGCCCCTTTCCCCCATCACACCCCCCATGTTCTTTGCCTGTCTGGAGGGGCTGGTTCTCCTCCATCCTGCAGCCAGTTTACCCTGGATGTGGGACTGCCATTTAGTCCCCAGCTTGCTTTGCTGTCCCCACTTCCCACTGGGCACTGCCTGCCCGTGCCCATCTGGTGCTGGTCTCTGTGTCCTGCCTAAATCCTGACCCAACTGTTTTCCAGGGAGAAGAGACGATTGAACAGGGACCCTGTGGTTGACACGATCAAGGACGATGCTCGAGGTCCTGGTGAGCGAGCTCATATCGTGCTGGGGGAGCTAAGGGCACTGAGTGGGCTCCAGGCTCCTGCGTGTCCCTGCTGTCCAACCCCCCCAGCAGAGCCATGGCAGGTGTCCCCAGCCTCTGCTGCCCCAGCAGTGGTGCAGCCACCACTGCCCCGGGGACCAGCCCTCCTTCCCTGCAGACCTGCTGACCACCGTGGAGAGGGATGGTCACCACGGCCCCCAGGCCAGCCCTGCTACCCAGGCTGCCCACAAGGGCGGGTATGTCTGCGAGAGGTGGTGGGGAAGGACTGGGGAGGGTGGGGAGCTGCTCTGGCTCAGGGTGGGGGTGACATGGTAGGTCCCCAGCACGTTGCTCCCCCACGGCAGGTACAGCGCGGCCGCCAGGACCGTGCGCTTTGTGAAGGCCCAGAGCGTGGGGCTGCGTCTGGCTGGTGGGAACGACGTGGGCATCTTCGTGTCCAGTGTGCAAGAGGGGAGCCCAGCTGACAGCCAGGGCGTCCAGGAAGGGGACCAGATCCTGCAGGTACTTGGCACTGGGAATGGCTCCCAGTGCTGCTGCTCCTAGACTGGGCCCATCGCTCTGATAGCCCCCAGGGATTTCACCTGCTGGGCATTGTTTTGGGCAGTGCCCAGGGTCTGTACTGTTGGGCTGGCTCTGCAGGCACTGCCCAAGGGGACAGTCCTGTCTCTGGCACCATGCTAACACCCCAGGGGGCCCAGGCACCACCTGAGCCAGCCTGGAGGCCCTCCCCAGGGTTACGAGGAGTTGTGGCAGGCAGTTGGCTGACAGGGACCAGCTTCCTCTTCCACTCTGCCATGGGCACTGCAGTCCCCAGGATCCCTGCTGGTACCCATGCCTCTGTCCCACCAGCAGGGCTGTGTCCAAGTGCTTTTCCATGGCAGGTGAATGACACCAGTTTCCAGAACCTGACCCGTGAGGAAGCTGTGGAGTATCTCATGAACCTGCCACCAGGCGAGGACATCACACTGTGGACCCAGAGCAAACAGGACAGTGAGTTATGACCAGACTCATCCTGGGCTTGTGTACCTCCATCCTCTGTCTCTTCTGAGCAAGCATCAGAGCTGCTGGATCTGCGTGGCCCTTTCTGCCCCCACAGGGTGGTCCTTATTCCCTGCACCCCCCTCCTCTTCCTCCTCCAGAGGGGTGATGGGAGGGGACTTTCTGGATTTTCTGGCACTGTGGCTCAGCCTGGAGAGGCCAGTGTGTGCTGGGGTGTCAGGTCCTGCTGTTCCCAGCATGCTTGAGAGAGCCATGGGAGGAAAAGGTGTCCCCAGTGCCCTTCATAGAATCAAGGGCTGCTGTGGAGGCTCCTGGCCAGCCCAGCTGCTTCCCAAATCCCTCTAGTACCTTCCTCTCCAGCATCTTCCTCCTCAGCCCCCCTGATGGTCCCTCTCACCCTGGGCTCCAGTTTACAGGAAGATGATCTCATCCAACGTGGGA
Organism: Apus apus; assembly: GCF_020740795.1. NCBI lineage: Eukaryota > Metazoa > Chordata > Aves > Apodiformes > Apodidae > Apus > Apus apus. Next base: position 1,310,442 of record NC_067305.1, read on the forward strand.
GACTCATTCTACATCCGGACGCACTTTGACTTTGAGAAGGACACACCATCAGGGCTCAGCTTCACCCGTGGGGATGTTTTCCACGTGCTGGACACCATGTACCGGGGCAGGCTGGGGAACTGGCTGGCCGTGCGTATGGGCAGGGACCTGCAGGAGCGGGACAGGGGCATCATTCCCAACCGGAGCAGGTAGGGATGGAGCCAGGAATGGCTCCAAGATGAGCAGAGCCAGGGGATGGCTCCCCACTGAGATGGGGACATGGATGGTGGGCTCAGTGAGAGGCAGGGCAAGGGCTGGAGTAGTGTTGGGAAGCTTGAGCTGGTGAAAGCCCTTCTCAGGGGTGGTGGGGCAGTTGATGCTCTGGTTGTCCAAGTCCTGGAGGGAAAAAGCTGCCACAGCCTCATCTAGCTGTGCCACCGAGCAGGGACACTGACTTCTCCTGCCTCACTCCTTAGAGTTCAGAGAGACACAGTGGATTTAAATTCAGAAGCTCCAGGTCCTGAGGCCTTTTCCCCCCTAGGGCTGAGCAAATTGCCAGTCTGGAGTCAGAGCTGAAAGCCACATCTGGTGCCAACCCCTCTGGGGCACGAGCCGAGTTCTGGAAGCTGCGGGGCCTGCGGGGAGCCAAGAAGATGCTGCGGAAGAGCCGGGAGGACCTGTCTGCCCTCACAAAGCAGGGCCGCTACCCGCCCTATGAGAGGGTGGTCCTGAAGGAAGGTGGGCACCAGGACTGTGTCCCCATCACCCAGACCCACCCAGGGGACATCAGCCCCAGGGCTGCCCTGTGGCGGGTGCTGGTGGGCTCCGCTCTCCTGGGAGGAGCGGGGCAAGTCCCGGACCCACGGCTACCTTGAGATGTGGGGCTGGGTGCCTGGGTGCTGTGAGCTCTCCGCCCAGCCTCTCCCAGCTGCTCCATCCTCTCCCCACAGCCAGCTTCAAGCGGCCGGTGGTGATCCTGGGCCCCATTGCAGACATTGCCATGCAGAAGCTGAGCACAGAGCAGCCTGAGCGCTTTGAGATTGCCCGTAAGTGCCCCCCATGCCAGGGGAAAACTGCATCCAGCAGCCAGACCCTCAGTGTCCAGGACCCGTGGGAGCCCTTTACCTGTGGCTCTGTCCCAATCCTGCCTCATTGCCCCCTCCCTGAGACACCTCAACACCTGCCTGGACTCATTCACCCTCTCCCCATGCATCATGATACCAACCAGGCCATACCCAGGCACAGCCCGAGGGCCAGGCACAGCCACACCAGCCTGGGGCTGCTGGAGATGTCACATCTCCCCCAAGCCCTCATGCCATGTCCCCATGCCCTGCAGCAAGTGTGCCCCGGGATGGAGCATCATCCAAGGTCATCAAGTTGGACTCAGTGCGGCAGATCGCAGAGAGGGTGAGAGAACTTTCCCTTGACCTTGGAGCCAGGAGGGCCAGGGTCTGTGGGGAGAGCCCACTGCCTCTGTCCCTGTCCCCAGTGGGGCTGATGGCTGTGCCCTGCCCCAGGGCAAGCACGCCTTGCTGGACATCACGCCCTCGGCTGTGGAGCGCCTCAACTACGTGCAGTACTACCCGGTGGTGGTGTTCTGTGAGCCCGAGAGCCGGCAGGGCATCAAGGCCATGCGCCAGTGGCTGGCACCCGACTCCAGGAAGAGCTCCCGGCGCCTCTATGCCCAGGCCAGCAAGATGAAGAAGTATTGCAGCCACCTCTTCACTGCCACCATCAGCCTCAGCGGCAGCGGCAACACCTGGTATGAGGCAATCAAGGACATCATCAGGACACAGCAGAGCCAGCCTGTCTGGACGGCAGCAGAGCAGGTACAGGGCATGGGTCTCTGCAGCACAGCTCAGCCTGCTGGGGCTGCAGCCAGGCAGGTGATGGGACCAAGCACCTGTCTCCCCACACCTGGGGTCCAAGGTTTCTCTCACCCCCACCCTGCAGGCAGATGGGGCACTGGAGGACAGTCTGGACCTGCTCAACCCACCAAGCACGGCAGCCTCAGGCTACCTGACCTGTGACAGTCACGCCAACAGTGACTATGATGACACAGATGGTGAGGTGGAGGATGCCTACGACCAGCCTGGGCTGGCCCGCTCCTCTGAGCCAGTGCAGGTGTCCCCAGGCCATGGTCTGAGTGAGCAGGTGGGTCCCCCCATACTAGTACAAGGGGCTGGTGGGGCAGGGGAGGGGTGGCACAGTGCCCAGCTATGGGGGCTAACTCCTGTCCCCTGTGGCACAGCCATGCCCAGCTCTGGTTCCCCAGGGAAGAACACAACCCAGCCCCAGGCTGGGGCACAAATCCTGCCCCTTTCCTGACCCCCCCCATCTCTCTGGTCTTCCGCAGGTGACAGAGCAGCAGCAGCAGCAGCAGCAGCAGCAGCAGCAGCAGCGAGGGCAGCGCTACGACAACATCAGGTACCACGTCTCCAGGGGCAGCCAGGGAGGGACAGCAGCCGCCCCTGGGAAGGGCATCCAGAGGCTGGCCTGACCCTGCCCTGTCTCTGCCACCTGTCCCCAGTGTTCCAACTGGGTGGCAGAGGCATCACTGCTGCTTCTCAACCCACAGGGAATATGAACACGATGCTGTGAGGAAGAGGTTCATACGGGCCAGGGATGATTCCGACCAGGACGATGGCTACGAGTGGGGCCCAGCGACAGATGTGTAGCAGCACAGCTGGCTCCTCCCAAAGCTCTGGGCAGCCAGAGCCTGGGGCCAGCCCTGCCACAGCCCCACACCACTGGGTCTATATGGCAGTCCAGGCAGTGTCACCCAGCACCCCCAGGCCAGGCTGGGCTGGCCCTAATCCTGCTCTACTCCTCACCACCCAGCACCAAGTGCCTCTTCCCCCTTTGCAGCCACAGCTGCTGGAATAAAAGGGATGTTTTGATCAGGAAGGGCAGTTTCCATGCATGCTGGGTGGCAGGTGAACCCAACAGAGCAGGGTGGGATCCTGGTCCCTCTGTGTCCAGATGCCTTGACAGGCATTGGTGTGGGAATCAGGCTGGGGTTGTGCCAATATCTGGCAGTGCCCTGGGCTCAGGGTGCAGCCCCCAGAGCTGAGCCTACCCTGCTGCCGCCCAGCCAGGGCTCCTAAAACGCAGCCCCTCATGTTCTCCAAAACTTTTATTGTTACATCAAGCACACAGGCAGTCAGGTCAGCGCTGCCTTGGCTGTGGGGGCTCAGTGAAAAGACATTGAGCCCAGTGAAAAGACAAGAGCACCAGGGGCTGGTCCTTGGGGCTCATGACCCCAGGCTCCCCAGAATGTGGGACTGGGCCGTACCATGTTCCCTTTTGCTGCACTGAGGGATGTCCCTAAAGGCTGTGACCAAGTGCCTTGGCGGGCTGGGGAAAGGCTGTGCTGGAAGAGTGGGTAGAGGCAGCACCAGGGAAAAGCAGAGGTAGTTTCCCAGCTCGGTGCAACAGGTCTAACAGGGAGTTCGTTTGCACCCCCAGCAGGCCCCTGGCCCCCAGGGAGGAGTACTGGGTGCTAAGGGTGCTGCTGCCCTTAAGGCGGAGTCTGGGGGCTGCTGGCTCTCCCTTGGGGGGTGCCAGCCTCTACCCACACATGGGTGTGTGGGTTCAGTGCAGCTCTGGGAGGCTGTGCAAGGGTGAGTCCCAGAGCTGGGCTGCCAGCACCATCCCCACAGGGGGAAAGGCACCACTGGTGAGTGTAAAAGCACTGTTTGTGGTTACTGGATGGGTCCCTTCTCCAGCTGCCAGCAGCAGACCAAGATGAGGAACCCCGTGAAGCAGTGGGACAGGCACTGTGCAGGCACTGTGAGGCAGGGAGGGGGGAATGGAGGGGGAGAAGGTGCCTAAACACTGGCACCATGAGCCCTGACACTGCTCAAGCTGAGTATCAGGCTCCCAGAGTCTCCCACTGTGTCCTGAGTAAAACTGAAGAGGTGCAGCATCAGGCCCTGCTGGGGGCCAGAGGAATCCACGGAGGGTGTTGGGGCAGGAGGCAGAGCTTGTCCTGCCCTCGGGCCCTGGGCTCACTCCTACCTGGCCCCAGGCACGTGCAGCCAGGGCCGGGCGTGGCCGGTGGTCAGAGGAAGAGGGGCTGCTCCTGCCCGGTCAGCAAGCGGAAGGTGGAGGCCGGCATGGTCTTGATGTGGACCTGGGCAGAGACACTGGGATCAGCTGGGAGATGCTGAACCCTGGAGGGCACTGAGCAACAGCTCTTAGCCCAGCCTGGCTCCAAGGGCAGCTGCCCCAGCACGGGCACCCGGTGTCACCCAGCCCAGGCTCACCTCGCTGACCGCCTGGGTGAGGATCTGGATGATCTTCTCGTGGGGTGTGGCCACCACGCTCTGCCCGTTGATCTCGATGATGCGGTGCCCCACACGGATCCCACCCCTCTCTGCGATGCCCCCGCGCATCAGGCTGCAGATCTGGGGAGCAGGGAGTGCCCCCCAGATCAGAGCTGTGCCCACAGCCCTGGGCCACGTGCGACCAACGCCCCAGACACCCTCCTCTCTGCAGGCTCCAGCAAGAGCTCTGGATGTGGGTGCTGTCTCCTCCAGCCCACAGGTGTGCAGCGAGGGCAGGGATGCCCCTTTGCATTGTTGCCACCAGAGCCACCGTGCTGAGCTGTCTGGCATGGGCAGCCCTCAGGGTTTTGTTCCCCTGCTGAGCTCCCTCCCGTCCTCCCATCAATCCCTCACACTCCCATCAAGCCTGGGCTGCAGAACTGAAGCTTCTCCCCGGGGCAGCAGCTCCTGTGTGCCTGCAGGGTGACTGGCTCTCCAACACTACCAGAAGCATCAGTCAGTGCAAGATGCAGCTGTGCCACCCCCTCCACTGCCCACGCCATCAACTCCTGCTTGTCCTGGAAATGCTCCCCTCTGCCTTTCCAATGCAGCCACTGGAGCCCAGTGCAGGGAGTGGCTGTGGCACCAGGGACAGCAACAAATGTCACTAAGGTCACACAAAGAAAGCCAGGAAGAGACCGCAGCCTGAAAGCAGCAACTGAGGAGCACCAGGGACATGGATCCAACCACCAGAGCTTCAGGAGAGCTACAAAGAGCTGTGGCACAGCAGGGCCCTGTGAAACCTTGGCCCTGGTGGGCCCAAGGAGCTCTGGAGCTGTGCAGATACAGCCTGAACTGTGTGTGCCTCTGCCAGAGGGGCAGCTGAAGCCCTGGGCTGACCCCAGCCTGCCCCTGCTCCTGTCCCCACAGACACTCACCACACCGTTCTCAACACAGAAGCCCAGCTGGTACTTGGAATCGGGGCGCCGGATGACAGCCGTGGTGACAGGGGGACAGTGCACGATGTTCAGTGTCACCTCTGTCTGGTGTTTCAGCTCCTGGAAGATGGGACGGGGCTTTGTCAGACTTTGGAGAGCTATTGGGTGTGGCTGAGAGGGGCGACGCAGCCGTATTGCTCATGGGAGGGCTGAGGATTAGCAACCTGTTTCAACAGGGAAACTGAGGCACACACAGGGATATTGCCATGTTCAAATTCAGGGAGAAGCCCAGGATGTCCCACTCCACCCCTGAAGCCACACTGTCCTTACTTTCAGCTCCTCCCTGGCCAGGAGGTAGAAGATGCAACAGGTTCCCTCCAGGACAGGTGCCTACCCAGGCCCTGTGACAGCGAGTTCCCATCTTTGTCCCTGCCTTGCCACATCCCCTTCTCCCATGCCACACCCCACAGGACAGGTACAGCCTCCCATGCTCCTGCCCCTCTGCCCCCACAGCCTTCTCTGATCACCCATCCACCCCAAGCCAGCAGCACTGGGGGGCACCCCGGGCTGACAGGCACCCCCTGACGCCCTTGGGCCAGGCCCTGTCTCTGCCAGCGCTCGCACTGCTGCCCGGCAGGAGCTGTGGTGGCAGAGGCAGGGGCTGTGGTGGCAGAGCCCAGGCTCACCCGGATGATGCTCTGGCAGGTGTGCAGGGGCAGCCCCACCAGGCTGGTCCCGTTGACAGACATGAGCCGGTCCCCGATGCTCAGCTCGCCCGACCTCTCGGCAGGACCCCCGTGCATCAAGTTGGCGATGACCACCGTGGGCAGGATGGAGCCCCAGCCCGACTCCACGATGGCAACGCCCAGGATCTCTCCCTTTTGCTTCCGGATGCAGACCTGGGGAGGGGCACAGATGGGTTACAGTCACCAGGGTCATGGGATGTGTGTCCAGGCCCCAGCACAAGGGTCCTGGGCTCACAGCCAGCTGGGAGGGGGCCAGGTTTTGTAGGGAGCAACTCAGCTGCTCAGTGAGCCATGGAAGGGACAACACAGAGGTGCCAGTGGGTACCCACAATGTCCCCACCCCTCCAAATCAGCCCCTTACATCCTTGCAGTTCTCCTGCTGGGAGAAGTGGGTCAGCTCTGCATTGTACTGCTCCTGGTCCTCCAGGGCACGGCTGTACTGGCGAGGGCTCAGCTCACTGGGGTCGATGCTGTTGGCCTGCAGGAAGCGCTGGTAGGCCACGCCAAACGCCTGCCCGATGGCCTGGGCAATGATCTGGGCCTGGGGACAGAGCAGGGCTGTTTGTGCCATGGACAGAGCCAACGGTCCCAGGGCCAAACGGGAGCCAGCAGCTGCCAAGCACCCTGTGACACCCAGCACAGGCACCGTGCTCCGGGAGCTCCTGGCTCCTTCCCTGCCCCAATGGGCCCCTCGATGGCAAATCCTCCCTGCTTTTCCCGCTGTGACCTCTCCATGTCACAGAGGTGCCCAGGCTGGGCTCCTTCCCCTCCACGTGCTTGTCAGGAGCCCCCGGCACAGAGGGCCAGAGCAGGAGGGGGGCCCAGGACCCCAGGCCACCCCGCCCTCTCGAGGGACCCGCGTGTGGCCTCACATCCCCCGAGTGGAAGACGTGGCAGATCATCCTGTAGAGCCGCTTCTCCTCCGCCCCCTCCGCCCGCCGGGGCAGCTTCCGCCGCGCCATGAGCACCACGAGGGAGCCGATGTCCGCGATGTAGGAGATGGTCTGGAGGGAGTGATCCATCATGGCCTCCTGGCAAGGGGGACACAGGCAGGGATGTTCAGCTCTCCCTCCCCATCCCGACAGACCCCATGGGCAGTCCCCCAGCCAGCCAGGTACCGGCACAAGCAGGAAGGGCTTGGGATCAAGCGCCACTGCCAGGATGCAGCTCAAATGCAGGTCCATGCTGGGCAGAAATCATATCTGTGCTTAAAGGCACAAACAGCTCCTTGGATCAAGGACTCATTTGTGTCTCTGGGTGCTGACAGTGGACAAGACAAGCTCTTCCCTCTTACTACAAAAGCAGAAACTAATCCTAAGGCAAAGAGCTACAGACATTTCAAGCCTATGTTGCCTGGAGCTTGGTTTGGGAGCCCAGCAGCTCCTGCCAGGCGCAGTTTGCATGACAAGTGGAAGCCCTGCACGGAGCTGAGGGACACAACACATCTGTGTGGGATGGCTGCAGAGTGACATGTCTCCTCCCAGACACATCCTCACCTGTGGGCCATCCTTGGGCACAACCTGGCTGGTGTGTGTGCAAAGCAGAGATCCCAAGGGCAAACAGGATGGTTCCCGCAGCCCCAGAGCCATGCAGGGTGCTCCTGTTCCCCACTCACCTGCGTGTCAGCTGTGAGCACCTTGATCCTCTGTGTGGAGACAAACAGATCCACCTCCGTCATCGGCTGGGACTCCCCTTCTGGTGCCTGCAGAACAAAGAGCCCAGGAGACATGAGTGCTGCTGCCAGCACTCCTCTGGGTCCCTGCCCCACAGCCAGGAGGTCCCCCTGGCCGGGTCCAGAGCTCCCTGCCCAGGAAGGACCAGGCTGGGAGCACTCATGTCCCCCTACCCTCCTGCACCTTGATCCTGTCCACCGCCTCCTGGGCCTGAGCCATGCGGACGCTGGTTGGGGGGTTCCTCTCTGACACCAGCTGCGTGGAGCCCAGGTACTTTGCCCCAAAAATCACACCATCCAGTAGATCCTCTGGGTCACAAGGGCCTGGAACTGAGGCATCAGGAGGGACTAAGCAGGGGCTGGCCCCCCAACTCTGAAAACTGGGAGTACCAACTTCTCCTGCCCTTTACCTGCATTCCTACACGTGGCAAAGCAGTTCAGTGCTTGGGAGCTGGGCTCCTGGCATCACCAGGGGACTAACTCTGACCCCAGGGCTGCTTTGCTTTCCCCTTCCCTCAGGCACACCCTGGCATTTCTTTTTTTCCTTTCTCAAGCCCCAGCATCCCCCCTCCCCATCCCCTGAAGCACACCCATTCACTCAGCAAAGGGGAGCTGGGATCAAATGAGCCACCTGGAGTCTGCAGCCACGTTCCACCTTGCATGGATGCAGAGCTGGGTGTTCCCTCCCCGGCTGGGACCCCTGGCCACCCTGCACTGGAGGTCAGAGCAGGGGGTGGTGAAGCAGGACTCCTGGATCCTTTTGCTGCTCAAGTATAGATGCAACTCACCTTCTTTGAAGGCCGGGCAGGAGGATGAGGGCTCCCTGTTCTGCAAAGAAACCAGAGAGCAGGTGAGGCACTGGTTGGGATCTCGGGGATTCAGCCTGCCCACCCTGTGGAGCACCAGGACGTGGGGGGGAACAGCACCCTGGGACTGGGGGGTCACAGTGTCCTGGAGTCGGGGGGGTGGAGTAGAGGGGCACTGGGTCTTGGGGCTGGGGAGACACACAAGAGTCCTGGGAGGCTTTTTGGATCCACCAGTCACTTCCCGGGGGCACGCACAGAACAGCCAGCCATGCAAGAATCGCCCAACTGAGGGCAGCAGTAGCCTAAGCCAGTACAGAGGGTCTCATCTGGCCACCCCAGCAGCATGAGGCCCTGTAAGACCTGAGAAGACACCCCTGGCTCCCTCTGCCCCCACCCAAAACCCCAGGAGGGAGCAGAGCCAAGGGACACGTCCTGGCTCGCTGCCACGGCACCGCAGCCCGTGCACGATGCACTCACGGTCACGCTGCCTTGGGGTGGCTGCTCTGCCTCTGAGACCGGAGCAGGAGGCAGGGCCACCCAGGCTGGCTCCGGGGAACCATCCCGATTGCCTTCACAGGCAGAGTCAACCTTGCAGAGCCCCTCTCCATAATACCAGCCGCTGGAAGGCCCTTCCTCCGAGTTCTTGGGCCTCTCCAGCTCTTCAGGCTTCTCCACAGCGGCCACTTTCTCCTCAGAGTGCAGCATCTCCAGGCTGGTCCCGGCCAGGACGTCTGAGCGGGCCAAGGGTGTCTCGGCGCTGGCCTCGGGCAGCCCCCCCTCGTAGCACAGCAGGCTCAGCAGGTCCTCACGGTCGGCCTCGGCGAAGAGCAGCCCGTGGCAGGGCCGGGCGCAGGCCGAGCGCTGGGCACAGCAGGGCCGCGTCTGCAGGCCCCGGCCCATGGCCACGTGCAGCGGGCAGGGCTGGCACCTGCCCTGGCACTCCCCGTGGCTCGGCGGGGCCCTCCTGCCCGTGCCGCCGCTCCAGGAGGGCGGGCGGCCCCGCGCCGGGGCGGGCGGGTGGTCGCCGAGGTTGGGGTCAAGAGTCTCAAGCTGGGCCAGCAGGCCCTGGATCTCTGAGGGTTCATCCTCCGCATCCCCGGCGCTGGCCTGGCCGGTGCCAGCCCCGGGGCCCTCATCCAGCTCCATGCCCGTCGGGTCGCCGCTGCTGGGGGCCCGGGGGTGCCCCGCACCCCCAGAGGTGCTCCCGGGCCCGGCTTCCCAGCTGGCGGAGCCCTGCGGCCCCGCGGTCACCGCCTCCTCTTCCATCGCTCTCCCCGAGGCCTGGCAAAGCTCCGTTCGTTCGCCCCCAGCTCCGGCCAGGTCCGGGGCTGCAGCCGGTCCCGAGCTGAGCCCTCGGCCCCTCCGCTGACCCTCCGGGACGGGCTGGTCCTGCTCGGGGCTGCAGGCAGGGAGCCGGGGGGGCCGGGGGGGCCGCTCCCGCTGCCCGCCGCCCGCCCGCAGCTCCGGGCCGCCCGGCCGCGCCGCAGGCCCTTCCTCCGTCTCCATGGCCGGCGGCTCCGGGGCCTCGTCGCCGCAGAGATCCGGGGCGGAGGGCGCAGCCGCCTGGAAATCCATGCTGCTCTCCATGGCGGGGGGCCGGGGAAAGGGGCCGGGGGCTGCGGAGGGCCCGGCGGGGCCAGGGCCAGGATCGCCGGCTGCTCTCCCCGCTGCGGGCCGGGCCGGGCCAGGTCGGGCCGGGCCGTGCGGGCTCCCGCTCCGCCGCCGGCCCGGGGACGTGACGGGACGGACCCGCTGCCGCTTCCGGGCGCGGCCGCGGCCCATGCGCGGCCCGGCCCCTTCCCGGCCCCTTCCCGGCCCGGCCCCTTCCCGGCCCCTGCCCGGCCCGGCCCTTCCCGGCCCCTTCCCGGCCCGGCCCCTTCCCGGCCCCTGCCCGGCCCGGCCCTTCCCGGCCCCTTCCCGGCCCGGCCCCTTCCCGGCCCCTTCCCTGCCCGGCCCTGCCCGGCGCGCCGCGGGCTCAGCATGGCCGCCCGGGGGCTGCTGCGGGCGGCGCGGGCGGCCCTGCCCGGTTCGGCCCTGCCCGGTTCGGCCCTGCCCGGCTCGGCCCGCGGCTACGCCAAGAAGCCGGGTGAGCCTGGACCCCCGCCCCCGCCGGGACCCCGCGTCCCCCGCCCCCGGGCCTGTGTCGCGGCCCCGGCCTTGTCCCTGCTCCGGCCGCCTTGTCCCTTCCTCGCACCTGGCCCCGCGTCCTCGCCCCCGCTCCCGTCTCGGCCCCAGCTCCTTCCTTGTCCCTTGCACCCCCTGTGCCCCGTGTATCCCGCCCTGTCCCCAGGGCTGCTTCCCCTCGCTGTGGCCACGTTCCCATCACCTGCCTGTGCTGAGCCCCCGTCCTCTCCCTGTCCTGCATCTCCATCCCCCCGTCACATCCCCTGTCCTGACCATGCCCTTGTCTCCTCAGTCACGAAGTCCAAGGGCAAGGGCGTGCCGAAGGAGGGGCTGAAGGCGCCCGAGGTGTGCACGGACCCCGCCATGCTCGCCAGCCACGCCATGGGGGTCAACTACTTCAAGGATGGCCCAGAGGTGGCCCTGAAGCCGGACTCCGAGTACCCGGACTGGTAGGTGGTGCCCAGCTCCTTCACCGTGCACAGAAGGCAGGTCCCTCCGGGGCTGCTTGTCCATACAGGGGTGCCATTCCAGAGGCACAGATGGGTGTAGGAGAGACTGGGAACTGTTCTGGGAGGAGGAAAACTGCCACTCTGCAGCCCAGAGGCCTTCCCTGAGGACCAGGGGAGGAGAGCGGGCTGCACCTTGGGTGAGGGTTCTGCATGTCCTGCTCACGCACTTCCATTGCTCTGCCCTGTGCTGTTCCCTTTGCCCTCCCTGCTGCAGCCTCATCTCCTTTGCCTTTGTCCCCAGGCTCTTTAAAATCCACCTCGGGCCCCCCAAGAAGCTGGAGGAACTGGACCCTGACTCAATCCAGTATTGGAGGCGCCTGCGGAAGTACAACACGTGGCACCGCAACAAGCTGAAGAAGGGCAAGAAGCTGTAGGCATTGCAGAGTCACCCTGAGTGCCAGCCTGGGTGACACTGGGACCCGCTCCTGCTTCTGGTGTCTTCTTGCTATAAGCCAGTAATAAATTTCTGGTGAGCCTGATACCTGTGACAGGTGCTGTGGCAAACCTTGGCAAGCCCTGTGCAGGTTCCCCCTGGTGCTGGAGGCTGCTGAGCTGCTGGGGCAGCACAGGGCACAAATTCTTGTGTATTTTTTAAAAGCAGAAGCTCAGTGTTTTGCTTGTAGAGGGAGCCTGCACCACCAAATGGGTCCTGCTTCCTGCTCCATCACAGTCTGCGCTGCAGCAGCAGGGGCTTGAGGGCCCCACAGGGGAGTGTGGTGGGTTTGGAGTGGGGAATGACTCCAGTGCTGTCACTGTGTCCCCTGGGGGTCACTCTGGGGACTGAGCAGCCTGTGCTCCCTGGGGGGCAGAGGATGGCAGCAGGCTCTGGCAGGGCCATGGGGGCAGCAGGCGAGGTGAGGGGGACACAGTGGCCCTCCCAGTGCCACCCCCGTGCTCTGGCTTCCTCCTCCAGCAGTGGGTGAGCCGTGACTGCTGAAACGTGGGGGTCTCAGCTTGCCTGGGCTGTGTGGTGATCAAAGACTTGTTTTGGTTGGAAAAGACCTTCAAGATCATCAAGTGCAATCACTAACCCAGCCCTGCCAAGGCCACCACTGCCCCATGTCCCCCAGCACCACATCTACAGGGCTTTGAAATCCCCTCAAGGATGGGGACTCCACCCCTGCCCTGGGCAGCCTGGGCCAGGGCCTAACAACCCTTTTGGGGAATAAATTGTTCCTAATATCCAATCTAAGCCTCCCCTGGGGAACCTGAGGCCATTTCCTCTTGTCCCATCACTTGTTCCTGGGGAGCAGAGCCCGACCCCCCTGGCTCCAACCTCCTCTCAGGCAGCTGCAGAGCCAGCAGGTCTCCCCTCACCTCCTTGTCTCCAGGCTGAACCCCCAGCTCCCTCAGCTGCTCCTGCTCAGACTTGTGCTCCAGCCCCTTCCCCAGCTCCACTGCCCTTCCCTGGACATGCTCCAGCCCCTCCATGTCCTTCTTGTGGTGAAGGCCCCAAAACTGACCCCAGCATTTGAGATACAGCCTCACCAGTGCCCAGCACAGGGGGAGGATTGAAGGCAGGGTCTACCCCTGTGATGAGGTCTCACCCGATGGGGTGTCCTTGGCCAGCTCCAAGTTGGCAGAGCCCAACAGCTTCTTCCCCTGGGCTTTGGTGCTGCCTGTGTGTTGGGCTCCCCAGTCTGAGAGGTGCGTCCAGCCTGTTTGTTTCAGCCCTGGCCTCGCTCTGCAGCTCCTGCCTGGCCTCAAGTTTGGCTCTGGAGACAAAGCAGCCACTCGCAGTGGCCTCCTGCCACGAGGAAGGGGGATGGAGCAGTGTCTCCAGCACCCCATGCCCTGTGGGGGGGGGCTGTGCCTGGCTCCCCTGGCTCAGCAGCTGCAGTGGCAGCGCAGGAAGTGGCAGAGGAAAGCAGAAGTGCTGTGCTGGGGGTGGGGAGGCTGGTGGGGATTTTGGGTTGAACCCTCATTTCCTCTGCGTGGGGCTCCGTGCTCACCCGGAGCTGACGGGGCTCGTACCCAGCGGTGAGGGCCTCATCCCTGCCCCCTCGACCCCCTGATGGGGTCCTCTTGACCCCCCCACCGTGTGTCCAGCCCTGCAGACCCAGCAGCAGGTGAGCAGAGGGGACACCTGATTCCTGCACTTCATCTTGGAACCCCCTGGCTCTGGTGAGTGTCACCCAGCTGTGGCGGGTCCTGGGGACAAGCACCCATCCGAGGGGTTCAGTGGGGAGGGACCCCGTCCCTGGGGGCTGCCCCATCTAGGGTGGTTCCTGCCACGCTGCCCTCGCTGCTGAAGCCTTCGCTGGGATCTAGAGGAGCTGAGGCAAGTCCCTGCCCAGGGGTCCTCATATACCCACCCCTAAAACCTCCACAACCTCCTCGTGGTGGCCCAGGCGGGCTCTTCCTGGCTCTGGAGCTACTGCCCAGGGTCCTGGTGACAGCGAGGGGGCTGCTGCCAACCCCCTGGGGTTTCTGCCAGAAGGACAGGGGTCTCTGGGCTCAGCCCTCCATGATGGGCCCTGTTCTCTGTGTCCCCTGAAGGGACAGGGAGGGAGACAAGGGACAACCCCTCAACCCCTCCTTCCATGTCCTGCCAAGGTCCCTGTTCTGGGGCCTGGCTAATGTGGCTTTGGCTCCTTGTCCAAGGTCAGGGGGTGAGTGGGGACCCCTGTACCACAGTCATGCTCTTGTGTTCTGCGCATGGAGGGGGAACTTGTGTCATTCCTGGCCAGATTCTGGTGGACACCTCCCGAGAGAGGCCAAAACCCTTCCAAGCTCTAGGGAGGTGACACAATGCTCTGCTCATGCTGGTGGTCTCCTTCCCGAGCCCCCTGCTCCAGGCTGGAGCAGCACCTGGTGGTGACCAGCACAATTCAGGCTCCTGTCACCCTCCATGTCCCCAGGCAGGTGGTGTTGGGGCTGGGACAGGATGGGAGACCTGGACATGCCCATTGGCTCACTGGGCGAGGAGGTGGTGGCCCAGCTCTGCGAGCTCCTGGATAATGTCAGCTGGGGCTGGCGCAAGCTGGCCGAGGTGGCTGGGGCAGAGAAACGCTTCAGGTGCAGGTAGGGACAAGGGGGCATCTCCAAGGCTTCATCCTACACCAGGTGACAAAACTCAAGTGGGCCAGCCCTGCTATGGGCTGAGCGAGGGACAGGTGGGTCCCCCAGCCGCCTCGTTATGGCCACAGTCTGGGCTGGGGACACTGCTGAGTGCCCCAGTGGGGGTCCCTGTCCTCCTTGGGTGGGAGGTGGGCTGCAGCACTCAGTGCTGTGGGTGCCTTTCAGCATGGAGGAGCTGGAGATGTGCTCACTGAAGGTGCTGGAGCCCCGTGGGAGCCCCACTCAGTGTCTCCTGCAGCTCCTGGCTGAGCGCGACTGCAGCCTCAAGTACCTGCTGGGCTGCCTGGAGAGGATGGGGCACACAAAGGCCTGCCAGGTCCTCAGCAGTGCTGGTAGGGATGGGCCACAGGGTCTCACAGGGCTCAGCAGAGGAAAGCAGGGGGAGATAAGGGGCAGCTCTTGCTGCTGGCGGGCTTGCACTGGGTAGCAGGGCCCTGGGCTGGTGGGGTGGAATGAGATGGATGCAGCAGGGTGAGATAGGATGGGATGTGTTGGCGTGGGAGGGGGTGGGCAGTGGGCTGTGGTGAGACAGGCTGCAATGGGACATGGTGGGATGGGACAAGACAGGACTGGACAGGTGGTGATGGGATGAGAAGGGATGGGACGGAACAGGGTAGGGTGAGATGGGACAGGGTATGATGGGACAAGGTGGGATGGGGTGGAGTAGAGTGGGGTGAGATAGGGTGGAACAGGATGAGATGGGGTGGAGTGGGTGGGACGGCACTGAATGGGACAAGGTAGAATGAGATGGTTGGGACAGGACAGAGGGATGGGACATGGTGGGATGGGGTGGAACATGATGGGACAGGCCAGGCTGTTGTGGGTGGGTGTGGGATAGGGTATGATGGGGCAGGATGGGACTGTGGTAGGATGGTGCAGGACAGGGGTCTCAGCCAGCCCAGCTGGTCTCTCTCCCTCTCTTCTCCCACAGTCCAGGACATGATCCGCATCACAGTGCAGCCAGAGTCACAGGTGGTGCCAGAGGGGACACGGGTGTCCCTGACCTGCTGGGCATCTGGACCACCAGGCCTCACGTACCAGTGGTTCTGTGGGAAGCAGGAGGTGAGGCCCCTGTGCCATGTCGAGCAGGACCCCAGGGGCACATTGATGGCCTGGACACCCAGGTGGGTGGGAGGGAGCCCCTGACTCCTTGGGCCCCTCCTGTCTGGCAGGTTCCCGGAGCCACGGCCCCGGAGCTGGTGATGGACACGGCTGCCCCACCAGGCCAGCCTGCCTGGTACATCTGCAGGGTGAACTGCGGGGCCACCTTTGCCTTCTCCAGGTGGGCCCACATCCAGGTGGAGAAGAGCAGCAGCCCCAGCTCAGGTGGGCCCCAAGTCGTGTGTCCCTTGGGCTGGCATATGCATGGCTGTCAGGACCAGGGTGGCTCCCCCAGGGCATTGCTCACCCCACTGGGAGCGGGGTGGCTGCCATGGGGTGTCACTTGCCATGGCTGGGTGCTGGATTTGCTGCTCCATCCCCTCTCCAGCCAGTGGTTACTGCCCCACCATGGCAGGGCTGCAGATCCTGCGGCAGCCACGGCCGTGCCGCCTGGCTGAGGGGGACACGCTGGTGCTGGAGTGCAGAGCCATCGGCAACCCCCCGCCCCAGTACCAGTGGTTCAGGAACCAGCGC
Source organism: Apus apus (assembly GCF_020740795.1). Lineage (NCBI taxonomy): Eukaryota > Metazoa > Chordata > Aves > Apodiformes > Apodidae > Apus > Apus apus. The sequence continues at coordinate 1,326,200 of NC_067305.1, forward strand.
CCCGTGGAGGGTGCCCAGGCACCCCGGCTGCAGGTATGGTGGCACCCTGGTGTGGCAGGGCACGGCACAGCACAGTGAGCCATGCCACGCCACACCATGCCGTGCCGTGCCGTGCCACCCCTGCTGCCCCCTCTGTCCCACTGGCAGGTGAAGCTGGTGACAACAGCTGAGCGGGGCAGTTACTCCTGCCGTGTCTTCAACCTCTTCCACGAGGTGTGGAGCCAGGAAGTGGATGTGGAGATCGGTGAGGGCCCCAGACAAAGCTCTGTGGTCCCCTGCTCTGCATGGGGTGTCCTGGCTCTGCTCTGCTCCCCTGTACAGTCCTTTCATGGCTACCCTACAGTTCTGGGGTCTCCAGCCCATTCTGGTGGGTGCTGCCATGCACAGGGACCTCTGACTCCTGCCTTTGCCACAGGCCCCTGGCTCTTCACCTCTGGAGGCTCCTGGCAGGAGGGGGATGGAGGTAGGTGGGGGCAGAGTGGGCAGGTCCCCACTCTCTGCCTGCTGCACTCCCAGGACCCTGGCACAGCCTTACTCTCTTTCCAGGCTCTCCGGAGCGTGGCAGTCCTGGCCAGCTGTATGGTAAGAGCCTGCCCAGGAGGAGTTGGTGGCCCTGTGGGGTTGCGACTGTCCCCAGTGTCACCCCAAAGGCTCCGCTTGGCCAAGGGTGCTTTGGGCACAGCATGACAAGGAGAGGCATGGGACACCATGGGGCACCCTGGAACCTGGAGACAGGGACACTGGCCACAACCAGGTGTCACCTCTGTGGGCTGAAAGTAGTGTGGACAGCAGGAGTGCTCAGCTCTGACTCCAGCACCTCCCTCTCCTGTCCTTGCAGCCACCGACAAAGTGGCCCTGCTGATTGGCAACATGCACTACCTGCACCACAAGCAGCTGAAGGCACCCATGGTGGACGTGCACACCCTCAGCACCCTCCTCCGCCAGCTCGACTTCAAGGTGGTCTCCCTGCTGGACCTGTGCAAGGCTGAGATGCAAACGGCTGTCAACGAGTTCCTCCTCCTTCTGGACAAGGGTGTCTATGGTGTGGTGGCACCCACCGGGGTGGCCCCAGCCAGGGGGGAACCGGGGGCTTTTGTGCCAGCTCTTGTGGGGTGGCTGGGTAAGAAGCAGGCACTGGCAGGTCAAGGGATGTCACCTGCTCTCCACCCCTCCCCGCAGGTCTGCTCTACTACGCCGGGCATGGCTATGAAAACTTTGGCAACAGCTTCATGGTGCCCATTGACGCGCCCAGTTCCTACAGCTCTGCCCACTGCCTCTGCGTGCAGCGGGTGCTGCAGGCCATGCAGCAGCGCCGCACCGGCCTCAACATCTTCCTGCTTGACATGTGCCGCAAGAGGTGACCCAACCCAGGGACATGCTGCCACACCACAGGGGTGTCTGTGGGTGCTGGGTCCTGGGGAAGCAGAGTGGGCTGTCCCCAGGCGCCCATCCAAACCCCTTGGCTTTGTCTGGGTGCTCCAAAGCATCAACGCCCCAGCTGAGCTGACAAATGCCACAATGGGTGGGCAGAGGGGCATGGGGCAGGGGGACACAGGGCAGCCCCTTGGGGCTGGGGTGCCTCAGGGTGGGTTTTGGGGGGCCAGTGGGTCCTGGCTCTGCTCAGCAGTACTTCTCTCACAGGAACCTCAACGACGACCTCATCCCGCAGGTTGGGGCGCTGCAGGTCACGGCCAACATCGTCTTCGGCTACGCCACGTGGGTCCCCTCCCCACCATCCCCGGTGCAGGCAGCAGGGCTGAGGTTCTCTCCCTGGCTCACAGAGGGGTCAGGGCTCAGCTCCTCACCACAACTCAGCCCCGTTTGCTCCCATGTCCTTCCCCTCCCTGTGGCTCAGCAGGATCCCTCCCTCAGGTTGATGCTGGAGGTGGTGGGTGAGGAGAAGCCCCCGGTCCCTTGCAGGGCCATGAGATGCCCACAGCACTGCTGGATTTCAGGCAGCACCCAAAGCGACTGAGCCCCGAGGCTCCTCTGGAGCACTGGAATTTAGGCTGATGCTGCTTTAAGCATCTAGGATCCAGCAGCAGCTCCCACCTCTCCCAAGCACAGGGCTGGATGGGTCAAGGAGGCGGGTAGAGCCATGGGCACCTGGCTCTGGTTGTCCCAGGGCTGTCACTCTGGTGGGTTCCAGTTCCCAGGGCGTTGATGGAGCCCATGATGGTGCCAACCACTGCCCCATCCCCACAGGTGTGCGGATGCTGAAGCCTACGAGCTGAGCCAGGGCGAGCTCTCCAACGGCATCTTTGTCACTTTCCTCAAGCGCTGGCTGCTGGAGGATGAGAAGATCACGGTGCTGCTGGACAAGGTGGCTGAAGGTGAGTGGGGAGTGATGGGGGTCAGTGGACCCCCGGCTGCCCCCAGTGACCCCCTGTGCCCCCTGCAGACATGGGCACGCTGGAGATCACGCGGGGCCGGCAGGCGCTGGAGCTCCGCAGCAACCTGTCGGAGAGGAGAGCTCTGACCGACCCCATCCGCCCCCTGGGCAGGGACGAGTCCTCTGCCAGGAACCTGCAGTGGGCCAAGGCTCACGGTGAGGGTCGTGGTCACCCCATCCAGAGCTGGCACCCAGGGGAGATGGTGCTGAGTCACAGGGAGAAGTGGCAGGCAGCACCTGCTGGGTTTCTCCTACCCTGCAGGAGAGAAACCACCAGCACGGAGCTGCCAGCCAAGTGGCAGGAGCATCATGTCAGTGTCCCCGCTCTGGGGTGACCCACCTGGTCATGTCCCCTGTGGGTGCAGCTCTGGCCCTGAGCACCTGCTGGTCCCAGCCCCATGCTCACTGTCCCCTCCCCAGTCCTGCCGGAGAGCCGGCACCTCCGCTTCGACTGTGGTGTCACCGTCCAGTTGGGCTTCGCTGCCGAGTTCTCCAACATCATGATCATCTACACCCGTGTGCTGGACACCCCTGGGGACATCGCCAAGTGTGAGGCCAAGCTCACTGACCTACCCGAGGTGCGAGTGGGTTGTTGAAGCCTGTGCTGGGGTGATGCTGGGCAACGGGGTGAGGGGACCAGTGGTGATTTTCACGGCTGGATGCCGCCCATGGCAGGAGCTGGATGTGGACGTCAAGTGCACCAACAAGGAGAGCCCAGAGGATGTGGGCAGCCCCCTGGCACCCACCTGGAGCCTCGGCTGCCCCTCCTGCTGCCTCTACAGCCGGCTCTGTGGCTTGCAGAAACTGCGGGTAAGGCTGGGCAAGGGCCAGTGCCAGGAGCAGGGCACAGCCAGGGCCACAGGCCAGGGCAGTTGTCCACCCAGCCTGTGCTCCCGCAGCAGGAGCTGGTGTTCACCATCTGCCTGCAGTACCGCTACCGCGGCGTGGATGACTTCCTGGAGGAGCGGCGGGTGGTGAGCGTGGGGAGGCCGCTCATTGCCAAGCTCAACCTGCAGCTGGTGGCCTCCCCACCAGCCTCACCCCCCCACAGCCCCCTCTCTGCCTCTCCCCACGGGGGCTGGGGGGCAGTCAGGGCATCCTGGGTCAACACTCCAGAGGAGAACTTGAGCCCCGAGGTCTCCAGTTCTCAAGCCCTGTAGAGGGACAGCATGGCCTCCCCTTGTCACTGCAGCCCCCTGGGCCATGTCTGTCCTGCTGGGGAGCCAGGGGCTGGAGGGGAAGGGGGGGACATGAGTGCAGGGGAGCACTGGGTGGGGTGAGCCCCATCCTGGTGTGTGCCAGGGGGTGTGGGGCTCGCTGTCTGGTACAGCTGGGACCTCTGCTGCAGGGGATGGCAGCCTGGTGCCACCACTACGTGCCAGGGCACTGCCAGCCCCACGTCCCACGGGCAGTGCCAGCCCCACATGCCAGGACACTGCCTGGCAGCCGGGGGGCAGAGACCCCACGGCTCAGGTGGCACGAGGTGTTGCACCAGGGCAGGGTTGGGTTTGTTCAGGCCGAGGCGAAACAGAGAGAAATAAGCAGATTAGGGGGCAAATCCCGAGGGAGGGGATTAGAGGGGGTGGGAGCAAGAGGGTTTCTGCTCTGCCTCAAGGGGCTTGGAGAAACCCCTGCTTCCTCCAGCTCTTCCCAGTAGCACCCAGTCCTCCCAGTGCAAGCCCAGGTGCAAGGCTGTGCTGGCCCCATTGGGCAGCGACTGATTTCAGGATAGAATCGGGGTGGGGAAGGAAAATGCCTTTTTTGGTGGATTTTTCTCAAATGTGGCCCCACGTGCAGGTGTCTGCAAACAATGCTGGGTGTGCTCTGCTGGGTCCCAACCAGAAGAATCACCAATAAAGTGGGATGGGCGGGTGGCTCCTGGGGCTTTTTCGGGGTTTAAAAGGCATTTTTGGGGGGCTAGAAATGTTGCCTGTTCTCTGCACTAAGAGCAGCACGACACTGGGGGGCTGTGGGATGGAAGAGGCAACCCCCTGGAAGGGTACCCCGACATCTCCCGTCACGATGCCAGTGCCACCCCCATGCAAATTAGCTCGGTGAAATAATTAGCATAACCCTCCAACCCAGACACCCGGGGAGATGCGGCCTCACCCGGGGGCCTCTCCGTGCCCTCGCTTTTGGGTGGCGGTTGCAGGATGGGAGGAGGGGGAGCATCCTCGCCCCAATTAGGCTCCCATCAAACGGGCCGGGGGTGCCGAGCCCCCCGCTCCCCGCGCCAGTCGGCCTTTGTTGGCGCTCGGGAGGCCGAGGGGAGCCCCGGGCTGGCGCCAGCCTTGGCCATTATGTCATGTGAAAAGCGCAGCCCCCATTGAGCGCGTCCCGTCCCCCGGATCAAACCCCATTACTTCCGCGGCCTTTGCTTCATTATCTCCCCGCCAGAGCAGGTCTCTGCCGGGGCCGCTTCACCTCGGCCTCGGCCCATTAGCCAGGCTGGGGAGCTGGGGGAGCATCGATTATGCGTTTAATGGGTTGTTAAAGGTTTAATTGTCACTAACGAAGCAGACGAGCAGCAGCAGCCGGGGGACGGGAGACAAGGGGAAGGGTCTTGCTGGGGTCAGTGCCTCGCCCGGCCCAGTGGCAGCCCGGCCAGTCCTGCATGACCCCAGGGCGGTGGGGGCGTCGGTGTCCAGCCCTGGATTGGGTGAAACCCCCTGGGTGGGGGGCTGTGGCTGGGTCTGCTGGTGCCCGGCCCCTGCAGGGACATGGGGACACGGTGAGGAGGGGGCTGCCCCAGCAGAAGCCCACTTTATGGCTGTTGTTGGGTCTGAAGGGGGAAGATTTTCTGAAGAAACATCTTGTTTTGGTGGGGAGTCACTGCTTGCATTGCTTCCCCAGCGAGCTGGAGCACCCCAGGGACCCAGAGCACCCCAGGGACCCGAGGCACCTGCTCACCCAGGGCTGAACCCCCTCTCTCTTGCTGTCTCAGCCGTGCTCCAGCCCCTCAAAGCCACCACAGCCTCTGACATCGGGGCTGGGGCTGTCCTGGCCCTCACCACCACCATTGGGGTGCTGGTGCTGCTGCTGCACCCCAAACCCCAGTGGGCAGGCAGGCAGGATGCCCCTGGGGCCACAGGGACGTGGCACCTCACCACCACCACCTCTCTCCCACCTGGCAGGATGTGCCAGCAAGGGCTGAGCTGGCCTTGGAACCTCCTGCCACCCCCACCACAGGGACCCCAGGGCTCCCTGCTGGTGCCCTCCTCTCCCCAGCTCCCCGCCTCCCCCCCCCCCCCCATTGACACAGTGACAACAGCTTTGTGCTGCCAACATGTGGCCAGGCAGACACCCCTGTGGAGCAATTAGGGCAGGCACAGCCCCGGGGGTGGCTGAGCAGATGCCCCGTGGTGAGCGGGCCCAGGACGAGGAGCAGGTCCCAGCTGGGGCCGCACAGGTGCCCCCACCCGCCTGCACGCAACGGGGGGGCAGGAGGGTGACGCTCCCGCATCGCCCCGGGAACCCCTCCCCGGGCAGTGGGTGCCCAGCCCGGCACGCTAACGAGCAGCCCCGCTAACGAGCAGCAGGCCCAGCAGTGCCCGAGCCCAGCACGCAGCAGCTGTTCAGCTCATCTCTTTACTCAGGATACAACTGCCCTCTCGGCGCATCCACCGGCACCACCGGCCTCGCGCCCCGACGCAGCTGACACATCCCCCCGAGTGCTCCCTACCAAACTAGAGCTTTTCTGTTTAGTTTTGTGTAAATCTGCAGCATTAAAAAAAAAAAAAAAAGAATAATAATAATGGGAAGGGTTGTGGGAGGTGTTCGACCAGGGGCAGCGGGTGGCTCTGCGGCACGGTCGGATGCCCAAGCCTTGGCCAGTGCCTCGGCAGGGCAGAGGGGCTGCTGGCAGCTGCCGGGGTGCTCTCCCATGGTGGGGTCCCACCAGCACCCCAGCTCACTCCTCTGCCACTGATGGAGGGAAAATGCAGCCTGGCATCCCCACCCTGGCTTTGGTCCTGCTGAGCATCCCACCGTCAGCCCCCTCGCCTGCCCCAGGGCTGAGGCAATGCTGGGGCAGGAGCCTGGAGGGGAGTGTTCATCAAATGGGCTGCCAGGTCTTGTCAATGGTCTGAATGTGCTCCTTGGCCTTCATGCGGAGGGAGGCGATGCTGGAGCTCCTCTGGTCCACCTCCTCCAGCGGGTACTTGTCCACAAAGGTGGTGCCGCACTGGTAGGGCGCGGGGGCCATGGGCTGCATGCCCTGCCCCATCGGCGGGGGGGTGTTGAGGAAGGAGTGCCCACCATAGGGGGGCTGCAGGGCCTGGGGGGCTCCCATGAAGCCAGGGATGCTGTGGACCGTGGTGGCACTGGAGATGGGTGATGTCAGCCACGGGTCGAGTGGGAGGGAGTTGCTCATGGGGCCCACGTTGGGCGTCATGGGGGGCCGGTTGAAGGAGAGCACAGGGGTGTCATGGAGCTTCATGGAACTGGCCTCCATCTTCTCCTGCCGCCTCCACTTGGCTCGTCGGTTCTGGAACCAGACCTGCAAGGGAAGAGCTGGAGTGAGCCCCACCATGCCCAGCCAGTCCCTTGCAGCCTGCCCCACATGCTGTGCCCTACACGGGATCCCCATTGTGTTGTGCCCCACACAGGGTGTCCCATCACCAAACAGGGTGCTCCTGGGGGGATGGGCCATCTGGAGTGTCCCATCCTTCATGGGACACCCCATGTCTCAGGTCCCAACGAGGGCTCCTGCAATCCTGGGCACACCAGACGCCTCTGCCAAACCTCTCCCAAACCCCAGAGGCTGAAGGCATCTCTGAAGGGTGGAAAGTGTGAGGTGACACTGCACAGCCCCTGCCCTCACTGCTCCACAGGAATGCACCACCTGGCCCCACAGAGGCCTCAGTATAACATCATCTGGCCTTCAAAAGCCCCTCAGAAAAAGCTTTTAGAAGCCAAAATGTCACAGTTTCACCAAAATGCCGCAGGAACAAGAGGCACCTGCAAGCCAAGGCTGGTGGTGATGGTCCCATTATCCCCAGAGACCCCAGCAGCAGGGGACATGGGCTGTCTGCCACACAATGCAAAAAGGGGGAGTAAAGATGAACAGATGAGAAGAGGATGTCCTCCATGGGCTGGTCACACAGTTGGTGGACACTCAGCTATACTGGTGCAAACTTGTGTCCAGAGAAGGGCAACAGGGCTGGGGAAGGGGCTGGAGCACAAGTGTGAGCAGGAGCAGCTGAGGGAGCTGGGGGTTCAGCCTGGAGACAAGGAGGTGAGGGGAGACCTGCTGGCTCTGCAGCTGCCTGAGAGGAGGTTGGAGCCAGGGGGGTCGGGCTCTGCTCCAAGGAACAAGTGACAGGACAAGAGGAAATGGCCTCAGGTTGTGCCAGGGGAGGTTTAGATTGGATTTTGGGAACAGTTTCTTCCCCAAAAGGGTTGTCAGGCCCTGGCCCAGGCTGCCCAGGGCAGGGGGGGAGTCCCCATCCCTGGAGGGGTTTCCAAGCCCTGTAGATGTGGTGCTGAGGGACATGGGGCAGTGGTGGCCCACATGCCAGAGGATCCGTTTTGGGCAGGGAGAGGGTTTTTAGAGAGTTTTTTTTCCTTCCTGGTGGTGGCTGCTCCCATCCCTCCAGCTGATGCCACAGGAAAGCAGGCAAACCTCAGCTACTTGTGACCATTTCCAACTCCTTAAGCCCGGGAAAATGCAAGATCCTCATGGATTTGGGGGTATTATTCATGTTGGAGCAGGGCAGTTACAGGGGGATGGTGGGGCTGGAAAGGTTCATCTGCTCAATGGGCTCATCAATTAATGACGCTGATCATTACATTTTCATAGAATCATCACATTGTTTTGGTTGGAAAAGACCTTCAAGTCCAATTGCTCACCCAGCCCTGCCAAGGCCAGACTGGGAACAAGATGAGGTGGTGGGAGCACAGCAAAGCTCTCCAGGACCAGGGCTATCCCTCAGCCATCACCCAGGGGACAGGTCGGGGTGCTGGGCCACTGGCTGCCCTCCCTACCTGCACGCGGACCTCCGGCAGGTTGACCTTCATGGCCAGCTCCTCGCGGCTGTAGACGTCGGGGTAGTGGGACTTCTCGAAGGCGCGTTCCAGCTCATGCAGCTGGTAGGTGGTGAAGGTGGTTCGGTTCCTCCGGTGCTTCTTCTTGGGCTGCTCCTCCTCGGTGGTGGCTGGTGGGGTGTCCTCTCCGTCTCCCGGCTTCCGCAGCTCACCCAGGTCCCCCTCGCACTTATTCAGGAACATGGTGGCACCTGCGTGGGGACCAGGGGTGTCAGCTGGGGGGTGAGGACATCACCCCCCCCGTGGCCCCAGGGATGGATGGAGCAGGGGATCGATGGTTGGGAGGACGGGGCGGCCCCAGGGTCATGCGAAGGTCTAATCCTCCCTCCTGCTGCAGCATTATCCCAGGGCCACGGCCGGGGGCTGGCACTGAGGGGACCAGGCTGGGCTGGCTTCCTTGCTCCAGCTCCAGCTCCAGCTCCAGCTCCAGCCCCTCTTCTCCAAGGACTACAAGTCCAGCCCTGACCTGCTGGAGGACCCAAGTGCCACCCAGTGCCATCCCCTGGCTAATAACCTGTTCTCTGCACGCTCAGAAGCGCGTTCAACCCTTGCAGTGTTTCATCTTTAAGCTTTTTATCCGGCATCTGAGATCTTCCTGCAGTAGTTGCTGGGGATTAAGGGCCCCTCTCTATGGTGAGGATGTGGGCAAGCATGGAAATGGGGCAGAAAGCCACAGTCCTGGGGCACTTCAGCTAATGCCCAAATGGGTGTGGGGTGGGAAAGGGAACATCATGTAACTTGGGGGTCCCGAGAGGGCAGCTGCAGGGGGTGGGGGGATGCTCAGGGGGTGCATGGGGGGGCTGTGCAGTGGGGTAGTGAGGGGAGAGTGTCTGCATGGGGGTGGGCATGGCAGGGGCCAAGCGTGTGTGGGCTGGGGGGTCTACAGGGCTGAGCAAAGCAGAGCAGGCGTGGCCTGGCATGGCTTGGCATGGTACAGCATGGCACGGCAGGGCATGGCAGGGCATGGCACAGCATGGCACAGCAGGGCATGGCAGGGCACACGTGCACGGAGCTGGGTGCAGGGGGAAGGTGTGAAGTGTATGGGCAGTGTAGGGTGGGCAGTTTGTGCCGTGTGCCATGCATGCAGTGTGTGCAGAGCAGGCGCAGTGTGTGCAGAGCAGGAGCACCCTGTGCAGTGCAGGTGCAGTGTGCAGGGTGCAGTGGCTGTGTGTTGTGCCTGCAGCTTGCACAACACAACGTTTGCAGTGCACAGGGTGCAGTGTGTGTGTGCAGTGAGTGCAGTGCATGTGCAGTGTGCACAGCTCACAGCGGGTGTGCAAGCAGTGCAGTGCCCACCACGTGTGCAGGGTGCTGCAGTGTGCGGGCACAGTGTGACTCTGTGCACAGCAGCTGTGGGGATGCAGTGCGTGCACTGTGTGTGCAGTGTGTGTGCAGCGTGTGCACAGGGCGTGCAGAGCCTTCCTGTGCCATGCCCCCAGTGTGTGCAGTGCAAGCACCTGCAGAGTGTGCAGCACAGGACACTGCAGTTGTGCAGCATATGCAGTGTCTTTGTGCATGGCATGTGCAATGCACCCAACATGTGTAGCCTGTGCTGGTGCAGCGTGCTCAGAATGTGTCCTGGCTGTGCAGTGGGTGCAGTGCAGTGGGTGCAGTGCAGTGGGTGCAGCGTGTGCAAGGTGGGCAGCGCATTCCAGGGGCCACGTGTGCAGTAGGTGCAGTGCAGGGTGTTTGCAGGGCCTGTTGCACATGCAGTGTGTGCAGTGCACATGCAGGGCTGTGTGCAGTGTGTGTGCAGTGCCAGTGTGTGTGGCTCTGGGTGCTGCCAGCCCCCCTGGCTGCCCATGGCCTGTCCTGGGGTGCCCTGTGCCCTGGGGCTCCAGCCCTGCAGCCACAGGGGGGCTGCAGCCTTGGGGTGCTCAGGGGGGGCCATAAGCAAGGGTGGGGGGCTGCGTGCTGCCCCTGGGGTGCCCCGAGGCAGGGGTGGGGGGTTCTGGGGGGAGCAGGGACCCCCTTGTCACCGTGTGAGTCCTGGGGACAGGGGAGGGGCAGGTCCCGCGCTGCTCTCCCGCTCTCACTCACCCGCTTCTCATTTGCGCAGCTCCGCACCTACAAGGAGGGGGGAGAGGGGATGAGCACCCAGACCACCCAGAGACCCCCTGGGACACAGAACCCCAGGGGGCCCAGCACCCCACCACAGCCCCTTGGCTTCCCTACCCAGCTGTGCCCAGTGGGGCAATGGGGGTTATGGAGCTGGGGCAATAGGAGCGGGTGGGATGGGCACCGGGGAGGACTGGGGACAAGATGGGGCCAACGGGAGGAGAGAAGAGGTGGGGTGTGTGGGGGGTCAGGGACAAGTGCCCTGTTGGAGGTCAGGGCCAGGGGTGGGGGCAGCCCCCATCACCCCCTCACCCAGACCCCCTGGGGCAGCCAAGGAGGGTAAAACCCCCCGGGAAGCAGAGTCTGGGGTGGGGGCAAGAACAGCAAAACAAGCAGGAGCAACCCTGCGGGAGGGGGGTGCAAGGGCCAGACCCCCCCCCACCCGGCTCCACCTTGGCTTGGAGGGGTCACAGGGGTCCCTGGACGTGGATGGGGGGGACCCTGGTGGGGTCAGGCTGGGGGACATTGGCACCAGCCACCCGGTGGTCCCTGTGCTCTTGGGAGGACCCCAGGGAGCCCTGAGCCTTCGCTGCCGGCATTTGAGGAATCCTGCCAAGAGGTGCTGAGGTGGGACCCACCCCCCTAAAACCGGGCAGTGCTGAGAGGGTGCGAGGGGGGACCCACCTCCCTGTTCCCCCCCCCCAGCATCCTTCTGCCGCCGCTGTCATCCCAGTTGCAATTTTTGGGTTTAAGCCCTTAAGCTTTCAAACTGGGCTGGGAGCCAAAGGACCTGGAACCTCTGGAGATTCACCCCCCAATCCCTGGGGTTCCTGCAGGGGCTGACAAGCACCCCCCTCCCCGGCTTGGGTGGGGGGCTTTGCTTGTTATTAAAGACACCCAGAAAGGCAACAGAAACTGCATCCAGCCCTGGTAGAAGCGGGTGAAAAAAATCACTTCCCTAGTGCCAGAAAGCAGCTCAGCATCAGCAAAGACACGGCGGGGACGTTGAGGGGACAGCCTGGGGACAGCCCCGGCTTTCCCTGGGTCCCATTTTTTTGCCTTCCAAAGCCCATCTGGGCGCCAGGACGTGGCCCCCGGGCTGGGGTCTCCTGGGAGGGGCTGCAGGCAGGGGGCGGTGGGAGCCTGGGTGTCCCCAGCCCCTCGGCCCCGCTCTAGGTGGGCGCCAGTGATGCCGCCGAGCGCCCAGCACCCGGTGCTGAGCCCCAGGGAAGGGTGGAGCCCCGGGCACACCCCAGGGACACCCACTCCCTTTTCCAACACCTTCCCCCGGCGCTTTCTCCCGAATCGGAATAAAACGGCGTTACCTGCTGGGCCCAACTCAGCTTTTCCAGGAGTATTTAACTTTGCCGGTCCCTCCTGGGAACCAAACAAGCGGCTCAACCTCACCAATCTCGCAGCTTTGGCAGCCAAAGTTGCCTCTAGTCTTCTTATTTGTCACAGAACCGCCGTGCTAAGGCTTGGGAGAATCTTTATTTAGTGTTGCAGATGTCACCAAGGCCCCGCAGATTGGAAATGAGTCCAAAGGATTAAGACGAGGTTATTAATTGGAGGCCTTCCCCTTTAAGAATGATTGACAGTTACTTTCTGGACAAGTAATTGCTCTAAATGTCCCCCCAGCGCGGGTCCGGGGGGGTGGCGGTGGACAAAGCCCCGAACTGCCTTCCCCACTCAGATTGTCTCCCCACAAAGGCGTCCTGCTGGAGTTTGCCTTGTAATCCCCTCATTACGGGCGAGGAAAAAGAATTAGAAACAGGGGGAGTGGAGAAGAAAGGCTGGGGAGATGCGGGGGGAGGGGGCAGGATTTCCTTCGGCTGCCCAGGCTCTGCCCCCGGGGTGGGGGTCCGGGGCGGGCACCCCAAGCCTGGGTGGGATAGGGATGCTGTGTTGGTGGATGTTGTCCCCCCTAGATGGGGACAGGGAGCTGGGGGTGGCCCCAGGGACGGTGTGTGTGGCCCCGCAGGGTTGCAGTGATGTGGCTGCAGAGCCCTGGGGACTGGGTGTGGGGACAGGTGTGACAGCCAGTGATGGCCCCGGGGTGTGGGGACAGGGACAGGGACCAAGCGTGGGGTCCAGCTGTGAGGACCGACTGTGGGGACTGGGTAAGGGGTCTGGGGACCTGCTGTGAGGTCTGGGTGTGGGGACCAGGTGTGAGGACCAGTTGGAGGGACCAGCCATAAGGATCAGGCACCCTGAACAACACTGGGGACCTAGTATGGACACCAGGCATGAGCAACAACCACGGGGACCAGAGGTAGGGACCAGACAGAGAGACCCAGTGTGGGGAACAGCTGTGGGGAGCAACTGTGGGGAGCAGGCATTGGGCACCCACTTGGGACCAGGCAAGGGGAAGACTCCTGGACATGGGACTCAGCACCAGGACCAGGCATGGGGACACCCTGTGGGAACCATCACTGGGGGCTGCCCGTGGCCCTGGCTGTGGAGGTGTGGGGCAGGGGCAGCTGGCTTGGGGACAGAGTCACTGTCCCTCTCCTCCCCTCCCACCGCTGCCCTGGGAGCCCTGGCCCAAGGGACAACAGGAACATCAGGATGGGACTCCTGGACTGCTCTGGGTGGGGGTGCTCAGTGCTGCCTAGACCCCTCCCTGCCCAGCCCCATCCCACTGGGTGGGTTTCACCCTTTTCTTTCTCTGCTTACTTTTACTTTCTCCCAAAAGCCCCTTCCTGCCACCTGCAACTGCTGCCATCCCCGGCCACCATCTCAGTTTCCTCCCACTCCCTTCCTCCCCTGCCACAGTTCCCCTTTTGGATGGCAACTGTCACTGCTGCGTTTTTGGACCTCCCCACGGAGCAGGGTGGCTGCTGGTCCCACACTCTTCCCACCAGAGCTACTGCTGTAGGACCCTAGAGCCACCTTTGCACCCCAGCTTGGGTCCCTCCCTGTGGGGCTCTGCAGCTCCCCCTGCCCCCGCTGGTGCTGCTCTGGGGACGTGATGCCAGCTCCCCTGGGGACATCGTGCCCACCACTCCAGGGACAGGCTGTTCCCACCCTATGGATGGTGTGACATGCCCCTGGGGGCCACGCAGCCCCTGGCGAGGGGGTGACACCCCCTCACCCTACAGCACTGCCAGGGCCCCACCTGTAGCAGGGGGGTGCTGCCTCGGGAGGGGCTGGGGACACCCCCAGGCACGGGGACGACATGAGAAGCTGAGGATGCAAAAGGGCACCTGGACCAGCTGCTGCCCCTTGTGCCCACACCCGCGGTGGGCACAGGAGCCATGTCCCCTGCTCTGGTGGCCCTCGGCCGTGTCCCCCTGGGGTCCCAGGGCCCTGGTAGGTGCGGGGGGTGCTGCTGAGTGGTGCAGGGGTGCCAGGCCTGCGTTTGGGTGCAGGGGGTTGGGTCTGGGGGCAGCTCCCCTTGCTGGCGCTGCCGGCGACGCGCCCGGCACCGGCCCCGCTGGCCGCCTTAAGGTGTTGGCTCTCCCGGGAGGGCCGGGGGGGCCAGGAGGCTTATTTGCCAAATGATTATAATTGCCTTTTAGGAGCAGATAGCAAATTGATTTGCTTCCTCGTCCAAGGCCCGTAATCGCTTCATCACTTTAAAATATTAATGCTATACTTCTTTGCTAGTTTCCCAATTACCCTAATTGAAGGCAAATTGGTTAAGAAGGTGCAATGCAGAGTATCAGGGGGTTTAGTTCACTCAAATGACAGTTTTAAACCTCCCTAATCCTATTAGCAGGCAAAGCTGCTAACGCTTAGAGACGCTGCGTCAGCTTACCGGGGCGGTGGGGCCGGAGGCGGGGGTCGGGGCGGGGGGCGCCCGGGGGCCACCGGCCTCACGTGACCAGCTCGGCCGGGGATTTATCACTTTTTTAGTTCATTAAGAGGCCTTGGGCAGGCGGGGAGGCGACAGGGGTGACCCAAAAGGGTGCTGAGCGGGAGGCAGGTGGCAGCGTGGGGAGGGCGGGGGGTGGGGGGGGTGGGGGGGGGGGGGCCAGGATGATTAGCCAAGGAGACCTGGCGGAGGGTCCTGACCCGAATCCCGCGGAGCTCTGGGAGTCCCCGCGCAGCCCCACCGGGAGCCCCAGGTTGCCCGTCGGGGCGGGATGGGGCCGTGGTGCAGAGTGGGGGTGAAGGAGCCCAGGGTAATGAGGCGCCTTGGGGAGCTGGGTGCCACTGTCCCAGCAGCTGGCACTCCCTGTCGAGCCCCCAGCACAGGGAAGAGTGAGGAGGTGGGGTGGGAACGGGGCTGCACTGGGTGCCACGGCTGCTGCTGCCCCACTGGGGACCTGGCTGGGGGAGCAGTGGGGACACAGACAGCCCCATCCCATGGAACACGGGTGGATTTTTGATGGGAGATTTGGCAAGTTCTGAAGAACGGCTGGAGAGCAGGGGCAGTGGGGGTGGCCGGGATGGTGGGGAAGACAGGGATGGGGAGGAAGACAGGAATGGTGGGGATGGCAGGTGCAGCGAGGCCACTAAACTCCATGAGGCTCCCAGGTGTGATTCTCACACACTCCCTGGGATGCTCCAGCAGTCACCAGCCCCTTGCCCGGTACCTGGAGGGATGTGTGCCCAGAGGGAGAACCCAGCATCTCATGCACCTGGGGACCTCCTTGCTAGACCTCCTGCAGCTCCAGCTGCTCCAGCCTGGGGTGGCTGAGACCCGTGGCTCTTGTGACAGCGATGAGCTCTGTGGAACAGTTCCCAGCCCACCTGCACTGGATTCAGCCACCCACTCCCAGCCTCGCCGGCGTGGCCGTGGGCAGCCCGGGGCAGAACTGTCCCTCAGACCTTTCCGGAGCAGATGGCCCCGGCGCGGGGCGGACGGGGGCGGCTCAGCGCGTCCTTCCTTTCATGCAAACACAGCGTGAATCCCCGGGCGCTCCTGCTCCGGCTGGGAGGTGCCGCTGGGGCCAGCACTGCCGGTCCATTTTGCAAGGGTTCAGCTAGCTTAGTCCTCGGGGACAGGCGACTCAGGCAGATTAGACCTCACTAAAATAGGCAGGTATTAGTGATCTCAGCAGCCCCCAGCCTTCCGGCACGGCGGCGTTTAAGCCAGTGCCGCTGCCCAACGCCCGGGAGCAGGGAGCGAGTCCCTGGAGGGGCAAGAGGCAGCAGGACACCCCGGCCAAAGGGTCCCCTTGCTGCCTGTGCTGCCAAGGGATGCTCGAGGGGGGGTGAAATGCTGCCCCAACCCCCGGCCCCCACGGGTGCTGCCCCCAAGGGATGCCCAGGGGGTTGACACAGGGTCCTGCTGGCTCCTGTGTGCCCCTGGGGGCTGCTGCAGGTGGGGAGGATGGATCTGGTGGCCCAGCATAATGGCTGGTTGGTGCCTCGAGGGCACATGGGGTAGCCCTGCTGCATCGGGGTCACTGTGTCCTCCCCCTCCGCCCTGGACAGAGTGCATGCAGTTGAGGGGTACAGCTGGAAGACCAGACTGGTGCTGGCAAATGCCATGTTTATTGAGACAAATGGTGCGAGAGGCCCTGGGACTGGTTCCTGGGGATGATGGAGCATCAGGGACCACCATCCACCCCATTTGGGGGTGCACACCAGGGGTACCACGAGCAAGGGCTTGGCCAGCACAACTGGAGGGGACCCAGGTGTCCTGCATCCCACCACCCACCCAGCACACCCCAGAAAAACAACAGGGAATGTTCTCTTTGGGGGGGGGAAAGGGGGGGGGACGACGACACCCATCCCCAGGTAATGGCATTGATAACAACCACATCCCATTGCAGGGGGGCAGGGGCTGAGCCCTAGTGCTGCCGTTGTTCCCGGCCGGCAGGGCGGGCAGCGACGCTACATCAGGGCACATTTCTCCTTCACCTCGTCTACGGTGCCCAGGGCACGGTCCCGCAGTGCCGGGAGCTCCAGCTGCAGCTTCGTGAAGAAGGCGAAGGCCCTGGTGTCACCATCCTCCTCCTCCTCCTCCTCGCCCCGCACCATGGCCACCAGCTCCTGCGGCAGCTCCACCGCCCCGCCCGCCACGTGCAGCTGAGCATCGTCCCGCTCGTCCTGCACCCGGGGGAGACGCGTCGGGGCTGTGGGCAGAGCCAGGGAACAAAGGGGCAGCAGGTCCCTGGGGGGCAGGTGGGTGTTGTGGGGACACTGGGGATGCCCTGGGGGATGCTGGCACTGCCCGGTCCCAGATTCGGACAGGCGGACGGACACTTAGAGAGGCTGATGGTGCAGGTGGAGATGGCAGCCATCTGCTGCCCTCTTCAGGAGCCATCTCGGGTCCCGGGGGAGGCCTGGTAGCCACCTGGCCTTGGGCTGTCCCGGAGGAAGGAGGGTCAAAGGAAAAACCCTGAGGTCCCTCCCACTGGTGGGCTGGTCCTTACCTGGGGCAGGTGGTACTTGTCCCGCAGGTGCATCCGCACAGTGGCCCGTTCTGCCTTCTTCTGTGCAAAGGCCTTGTCCCTCTCGATCCTGCAGCAGTGGGTGCTGCACTGTCACCCCACCACCACAGCCCCCCCAGCACTGCCCTGTCCTCTGGCTGCAGTGACTGTGCCAGCCCCATCTGGGCTTGGAGAAAGGGACGCAGAGGTCCCCAAGAGGGTTGTAATGGGGACCTGGGGGCAGGGGCCACATCCTGCTCCTCCAGTCCCAGCACCCAAGAGAGATGCTCACTGGAGGTGCCCGTCAGAGGGACTTGCTCCTCCTGCAGCCTCTCAGCTCCTGGGCCACTGGGTCCCCACAGCATCCAGACCCAGGGACGTGGGACCCTAACGCAAACCTACCTGAGCCCTGCCACTCCTCAGCTCCATGGGTGCTGGGCTAGCACCACACCCCCCACACCCTCAGACACTGACACCCAGGGGTGCCCCTTGTCACATACAGTGTGCACTGAGCCACTGCCCCAGCCCTGTGCCAGCACCCACAGGGACTTCTGGTGCTGCAGGGAGAGGTGCTGAAGGGCACCTGCTCTGCCCCTGTCACATCCCCGGCTGCCTCCCTGGTCCTGTTCCCCCTGGGACTATCCATGGTGGGTGAGACCCTGGTCCTTGTGCATGGGGGACCCTGCTGAGCCCTCAGCCCCCACCAAGCCTTACTTCTCCTCCAGCAGCTGCCGCTGATACTCCTCAAACTCCTCCCGGGCCATCCCGCCGGGCAGCGCGGCCTCCTTGCCGTCCTTGGGGGGCTCCTTGTGGGGCTCCTCCGCACCCCCCCGAAAGCTCTTCAGGGCAGCCGTGAAGAAGGAGGCCATGGGTGGGTGCCCGTGCCCCTGGGTGCCCGTCACCACCAGGTCCCTGCTTGGGGCCAGCGCCTGCAAGGTCAGCGGGACTGGCTGCCCCCGGGGCGGCGCGGATCAGGGCTGGATTACGGCATTAGGAGGGGGAGCCACAGGCACCGGGGTGGAAGGGCCTTCCCACCCCACTTGCTGCACCCAAGGGTGCTCAGGGGGCAATGGCAGCGTGGGGGGAGAGCGGGGTGCTGCCCTGTCAGCACAAAAGGAGGGGGTGGAAGGAGCCACTGAGCCCCAGCACACCCCGAGTCGGGTTGAAAGACCCACCCCCCATCACAAGGACCCCAGTGGAGGGTCGGGTCCTGCTGGGGGGAGCCCTGTGCCCTGGGTGCTCAGAAGAGCCACCCGTGTCACCACGGCCGGGTTGGAGGTGCAAGAAGTTGGCGCAGAGGAACCACAAAGAGAAAGAGCTGAACCCCCCCCCACCCCACGGGAGGGTCAAAGGAGGGGAAGGCAGGGGGTGGGTGCACACGCAGAGCCACGCGCAGCCCCCCTGCCCCCGTTAATCCGGGCTCCTCTGAGATGTGGAGATTGCTTGGGAGCCGGGGGCTTCCCAGTGCCCGAGGACGTGCCCTGCTCTCCTAATCTATGCGCAAACAATTCCCATACAGGCTCTGATTAAAAGAATAATCCCTGGCTGCCCCGAGAGGAGAGGGGCCAGGCTGCACGCCGGGGGCTCCCAGGGCCAGAGCCAGCCCCCCCCCACCCCCGGTCCTTTCCCTGTGCCTTGCCAGGCCCCAAGTGAGGGATAGGCCTAATTTGAGTCCAGAGGCTTAAAGATGCTGTTGAACTAATTTCTTTGGTTTAATCAAAAAGCCCAAATCCGGGTGGTTTTAGCTGGCTGTGCCTGGTGTCCCCGCACGGGGCGGTGGCTGGAGCAGGGCTGTCAGGGGTTGGTCCTCCAGCGAGTGGAACTGTCCCATCCTGTCCCCTGTCACCAGGAGTGGCAGCTCAGAGGGACTCCACGTGCAGCACCTGCCCTGGGGGCTGTGTGGGGTCTGTGGGGCATGGCTGCCCTTGGGGGCTGCTCTCCCCACCCCGGGGGAGCCTTCTCTGGGCTGTGTGGTAGGAAGAAGGATCTGTGCCAGCATGGAAGGAGACTCCAGGATGGAGAGAGGCTCTGCCTCATCTCTGAATGCCCTGGGGGAGGAGAGACCACCCCCCAGCTGCTGCCCCATCTCCACTGGGAGAGAGCAGTGCCACGGGCCACGCTGCTCCCAGCCCCGGTGGGTCCAAGGGCCTTCTGGCCATGGGTCTCCAGGAGTGGGATGAGGGTTAAACATCCCTCAGGTGCTTCAGCTCCTTTTGCAGCTTCTCTGTGATCTTCTTGAAGGACGGCCGCTTGCCTGGCTCCAGCTCCCAGCAGCTCCTCATCAGGGCATAGATGGTGGGTGGGCAGCCTTCGGGGGGCTCCATGCGGTACCCCTGCTCCAGCAGCTCTGTCACCTCCTTCAGGCTCTGGCAGGATGGAAAAGCCAGCTGGGACCCCCCTTTTCCTGCCCCCAGCCAGAGGAGGGTGGGATGTCCCCATCCCATTGGTGCCAGCAGGGTGTGACTCGTGGTGTTCCCTGGCACAGAGCTCACCAGCTTGGGGTAGGGTGCTCGGCCGAAGGAGAAGGCTTCCCAGAGGAGGATCCCGTAGCTCCACACGTCAGACTTGGAGGAGAATTTCTGCAGTGGCCAGAGGAGGGGAGGCTGAAGGTGGCCAGGGCTGCACTGGGCCCCCATCCCTCCCCGAGGACAAGACAGGTGACAAAGTGGCCCCTTGCCACCCCCAGCTCCACTAGTCCCATCACCCACACGACCCTGGGTCCATCCTGCTGGAGCTGCCCCAGCTCCTACTGTGCAAGGGCTGGTCAGGGCAGAGCCTGGATTTGGGGACATGCAGGGCTGAATGTGCCAGAAGCCACCATGGGACAGGGATGGGTTGGCAGGAGGGGGAACAAGCGGGGGGAACCAGGGGCTTCAGCAGGAACCCTTTGTCCCCTCTCCCTTCCCACCATTGCTCACGTTGTGTTTCAGTGCCTCCGGGGCCGTCCACTTCACGGGCAGCAAAGTGGCATCTGCACCCTTGGGATTGACCCGGGCCAGGCCGAAATCACTCACTTTGGCCACGTTCTCCTCAGAGATGAGGATGTTGCGGGCAGCCAGGTCCCTGTGCACCAGCTTCTTGGACTCCAGGTAGTCCATGCCCTGGGCCACATCCCTGCCGTGGCCAAGCGAGGCAGAGCACAGTGTCAGTGCCACGGGGATGCAGGGCACTGGTTCTCAGCTGGAGGAAGGGAGATGGACTTACAAAGCAAACTGGAGGAGCTGCTGAGTCGAGATGAGTGCCCGGCCCCGCGTGCGCAAGAAGTTCACCAGGTTGCCCTGGTAAAGGAGGAGAAACACGTAAGGA
Source organism: Apus apus (assembly GCF_020740795.1). Classification (NCBI taxonomy): domain Eukaryota; kingdom Metazoa; phylum Chordata; class Aves; order Apodiformes; family Apodidae; genus Apus; species Apus apus. The sequence continues at coordinate 1,346,327 of NC_067305.1, forward strand.
CCAAAGGGATGGGGTTGCCTGGAGATGCTGCCTCTCTTGGGGGCTGCAGCACCAGCATCTGTCCAACTCAGTCCCCAAACTGGGATTTTGTCTCCAAATCTGAGTGGTGATGGGTCCTGCTGGCCAGGGACCAGCTGGGTGCTCTCACCTTGCTCATGAACTCCATGACGATGTAGAGGCCGTTGTGCAGGATCACACCAAGCAAACACACCAGGTTTTTGTGCCGGACCTTCCTGAAATAGAAGGGATCCAGGTCAAGGGGGGCTTGCTCATCCCCAGGCCGGGGGGCAGGGTTGGGCTGTTGGCCCCTCAGGGCACTCACGTCATGGCAGCCGTTTCTCTGAGGAAGGCCTGGGCGGTCACGTCACACTTGATGTTCTTCACAGCCACCTTCTGCCCCATATACTCACCCTGCAGGACGTCTGGGAGGGGACATGGGGGATCAGGCTCAGCCCTGCTTCCCAGGCCGAGCCCTCCATGCCTCAGGATGGGGAGGGGGCATCGGGGGTGCCCTTTGGGCAACCTCCAACCCCATCTTCTCACTCACCTCCGAACTCGCCTTGCCCGATGAGGTCTCCCAGCGTGAGGTTCTGCAGGTTCAGCAACCAGCCAGCTGGGCACCAGCACGAGGGCAAGTTAGGAGGGGCTACCAGTTGGACCATGCCGCCTTGTTCCCAAAACCTGGACCATGACCCTCTCCCACCATCTCCTACCTTTGGCCAACTCCTCCTCTGCTGACTTCATCCCAGTTTTCGGTTTGGGCTTCACCAGCTTGGTGCAGATGGCTCCCTGCTCCTTCATGTAGTGCTGCCAAGGGATGGACAGACAGGCAGTGTGGCAGTGCCTCCTCTTACACCCAGGCTCAGGGTGTGGAACTGGGAAATGACCATGGGATGTTCTCTGGGACTCCACCACCACCCTCGAGGGGCCTGGAGCCCCTTCAGCCCAGGGCTGTGATTTGCAGCCCACATCTCAGCCCTGCTCCCCTCTGGGCACAGCCAGGGAAAGACCATGATGGACCATGGGCCACATGGGCCACTGCTGGTGAGGCTGGTGGCAGCTGATGGGGTTCCAGCCCGTTAGGGGTGGTTTGCAGAGGTGACGCAGAGCGGGAGCGGCGATGGCGTCAGGGTTAGAGGTTGAGGCCGGGGAAGCTGAAAGGGGAAAGGACCCACTTGAAAGCAGAAGTTGTGTCTAAATGAGGAAAACATCTCAGGGTGCAACTGTCTGGAGAGGAGATGGGCAGCAGCTAAGGGACAGAGCAAAGATGGACCTCGAGGAAGAAGAGGTCACTGGAAGGGCAAGAGCTCATGGAGCTGGCCAGGAGTCCTGCAGGGTCAGCAGTGAGAGGGACTCTTGGAGGGGAGAGAAACATGTCAAAATGCCTCAAAGCCTTGGTGGAGATCAGACCTTGTCCAGGAAGGGGCAGAGGCTGCTGGGATCTTCAAAACACCCTAAGCCCTGCTGTGGTGTGAGCACCAAATGTGGCCTTGGGCAGGGGACTGGGGCTGCTGCTGGCATGGCTGGATCATGGAATCATCGAATGGTTTGGGTTGGAAGGGACTTTAAAGATCATCTAGTTCCTGCATGGGCAGGGACACCTTCTGCTAGATCAGGTTGCCCAAGGCCCCATGGCAGAGGATGTCCCCAGGGCACCCCAGATCTCTCCATTCCAGTTCTGGGCCCCTCAGTTCCAGAAGGACAGGGAACTTCTGGAAAGAGTCCAGGGCAGAGCCACAAAGATGCTGAAGGGAGTGGAACATCTCCCTGATGAGGAAAGGCTGAGGGAGCTGGGTCTCTTGAGCTTGGAGAAAAGGAGACTGAGGGGTGACCTCATCAGTGTTTACAAATACGTTGAGGGCGAGTGTCTGGAGGACAGAGCCAGGCTTTTTTTTCAGTGATGTCCAGTGATAGGACAAGGGGCACTGGGTGCAAACTGGAACACAGGAGGTTCCACGTAAACATCAGAAAAAAATGCTTTACCGTGAGAGTGACAGAGCCCTGGGACAGGCTGCCCAGAGAGGCTGTGGAGGCTCCTTTGCTGGACACACTCAAACCCCTCCTGGACACGTTCCTGTGTGATGTGCTCTGGGTGATCCTGCTCTGGCAGGGGGGTTGGACTGGGTGATCTTTCCAGGTCCCTTCCAACCCCTAAGATTCTGTGATTCTGTGATTGCACCCCAAACTGAGTGGGAATCATAAGTCTTTGGCAGGGACAGAGAATCAAACCAGGGAAAGAAACCCAATGAAAATCCCAGGAGGAAGGGACAGGGACCTGCCACTGCTCCCTGTGACCCCGTGAGGTTCTTGCCCTCAGTCGGGTGCTGGTGAGGTTCACTGCCCAGGGAGGGGGGGGGGGGTCTCACCTCAATCATGTCAATGAGGTTGGAGAAGTGCTGCTGGCTGTCGATGCTGAGCGTGTGCTCCTGGTGCACCACGCGGTAGTGGATCACCTCCCTGCCAAAGCTCACGCACAGCACGTAGTCACCAGGGTGCCGGACAGACTCACGCACCAGGAACAGCCCATCCTCGGGGGGCTGCAGCTCCTGCACTGCCTCCACCCCTGAGATCTTCCCGTGGAACCAGCTGGGGAGAAGGACATTGGGGAGAGGGCATGGGGGTGAGGGACACTGGGGAGAAGGGCTGTGCCCATGGGCTTCCTCTGGTGCCAGCAGCCAGATGAGGAGGGCAGAGCCCCCAGCAAAGCTACATAGAGCCTGTTGCTTAAACCCCCTCCTTTTGGGGTCCATTTAAGCTGGGTGGGCACAACTAGGGGCCTTTCAAGTCAGGCATTGGCCCCAGCGAAGCCCTGGCTGTCCCCAGCTGCCCACCCAAAACCTGCCTGGGGAATGAGGTGGACTCATCTGCTGTCACAGCTCCTGGGGGCTGACTTGGGATGAAGTGTGAAGGGGCTGGAGCACAAGTGTGAGCAGGAGCAGCTGAGGGAGCTGGGGGTTCAGCCTGGAGACAAGGAGGTGAGGGGAGACCTGCTGGCTCTGCAGCTGCCTGAGAGGAGGCTGGAGCCAGGGGGGTCGGGCTCTGCTCCCCAGGGACAAGTGATGGGACAAGAGGAAATGGCCTCAGGTTGCACCAGGGGAGGTTTGGATTGGATCTTGGGAACAATTTCTCCCTGGAAGGGGCTGTCAAGCCCTGGCCCAGGCTGCTCAGGGCAGGGGTGCAATCCCCATCCCTGGAGGGGTTTCCAAGCCCTGTAGATGTGGTGCTGGGGGACACGGGGCAGTGGTGGCCTTGGCAGGGCTGGGTGAGCAGTTGGACTCAGTAATCTAAAAGGTCCTTTCCAACCAAAATTATTCCATGACCCTATGTCCCCCCCAGCCCCCCAGCTGTACTCACGGCATGAGGCTGAGCTTGGGGTCAGCACGGATGGCCCCGCGCTCCCGCAGCACGCTGGCCACCAGCAGCCCCTCCTGCCCCGTCTCGTTGTGCCTGGCGCGGTACCAGCCCTTGCCCTGGGGACCAGAGGGTCTCAGGGCAAGGGGAGGAAGGGGGGACCCCACCGGGGAGAAGGGGCCTTTCTCCAGCAGCTCAGCTGATGGCACCAGGGTCCCATCCCCTCCGTGCCCTCCTGGGGCAGCAGGTGCCCCAGGCACCCGTTGGACTCACCTCCACGGCTTGGATGATGGTGACCACGTCGCCCTTGCGGAAGGCCAGCTCCTGGGCCTTGGGCTTGGTGTGGTCGTGCTTGGTGACACACTGAGTCCCAGGGGGCCAGTGTTTCTGCAAGGGAGGAGGCAGCATCACAGGGACCACACAAACTGGTTCCCTTCCACCTCCCACAACCATCAGGGCCGGCTGAAACCCTGGTTGGTGACAGGAGGCACTGGGCACCAGTCCCCCTAAACCCCACAGTGGCCCTAGGGGGACATGTCACCCTGACGTCATCATCCCTGTGGCAGCCCCACTCACCCTGGACATGGTTGTCAGCACATCAAGGACTCCCTGTCGTCTCCTGCTGCCACCTGCAGAGAAGAAACCAAAGGGGGCTGAGGAAGGATGGGGCTGAGCTGGCCTGTCCCAGGCCACTGATGATGTCCTCACAGGCTCCTTTGGCCAACGCAGTTCCTTGCAAGCCCACCTATCATCCACAACACCCTCACACCACACCAAGAGGGACAAAAAGGCTTAGAGCAGCCTGCAACCCCTGCCCGTGCTGGACATACCCCAGGGACACTCCTGTCCCAAACCCAGGTGGGAGCAGACCCCAGCTATCTTGGCCCCTGCACTTTCTCCCTGCCTTGGAGACCAACAACGTGCTCCACCTCTCACCACCACTGCTGGCATGACAGGAGCCCATTGCTGCAGGGGGATGGTGGTTTTACCAGAAACTTCACAGGATCACAGCATGTCAGGGGTTGGAAAGGACCCCCAAAGATCATCCAGTCCAACCCCCCTGCCAGAGCAGGACCAAAACCAGGGCAGGTCCCTCAGAAAGGCATCCAGACAGGTCTGGAAAGTCTCCAGAGAAGGAGACTCCACAGCCTCTCTGGGCAGCCTGTCCCAGGGCTCTGTCACCCTCACAGCAAAGAAGTTCTTCCTCAGGTTGAGCTGGAACTTCCTGGGCTCCAGTTTGAATCCATTGCCCCTCGTCCTGTCCCAGGGCACAAGTGACAAGAGCTTGTCCTGCCTTCTTGCTGCCCTCATGGATTGATAGACATTCATGAGATGCCCCCTCAGGCTTCTCCTCTCCAGACTGAACAGCCCCAGGTCTCTCAGCCTTTCCTCATCAGGCAGGTGTTCCAGTCCCTTCATCATCCTCGTGGCCTCCCTTGGCCTCTCCCCAGTAGATCCCTGTCCCTCTGGAACTGGGGAGCCCAGAACTGGGCACAACACTCCAAGTGAGGTCTCACCAGGGCCGAGCAGAGGGGGATGAGAACCTCCCTGACCTGCTGGACACACTCCTCCTGATGCATCCCAAGCTACCACTGGCCTTCTTGGCCACAGGGGCACATTGTTGTCCCATGGAGAACTTGTTTTCTGCAAAATACTTGTTTTTTCAAAAAAATCCCTGTTTTTTCATCTCCTGTTTCAGCAGCTCCAGATCATCAGGGATGGGGGAGGAATCGGATCTTTGGAGGTTCCTTCCAACCCCCAACATGCTGTGATTCTTGGTGCTCAGTGAACACAAAAGCCTGGGCAACGCGGGGCTGGACCCCACTGGAAACCCCACTGTTGGCTCTTGGAAACTTCTAGAAGGAGCAGGATGATGTCTCCCCTGCTCTGGTGGGAGAGGTGCAGGAGCCCACTCAGTTCCTTGGAGCAGAGATGACGATCTTTGCTCTATTCCTCTTTTGGAGGGTGAGTCATGGTCACTCCTCTGCATCACCGGTGCCAAACCCCGGCCTGTCTCCTTGGCGCTGAGGATCTGAGGACCTACCCTGCCAGTCCCCATCCAGATCAGTGACAAAACAGGGACAAGTGTAGCTGCTGCAAGGTTAACATCAGTAGGCAGCAGTTTGATCTGTTCCAGAAGCCATCTAGCTGGCAGAGACAACCTCTCACACACCCGTGCCACACCTAGTGTCTTGGTGGCCTTGGAGTTGCAGAGGCAGCCACTCCATGACTGTTCCCAGCAGGAACAGCCAAAGTCTGACATGACTGGACACAGCTCAGCTCACTTCCAGGATCGGTGAGGACCTCATGGGCACGGAGCTTAAGGCCAGGGTCTGACCCATCCCCCTCACTGTGGTACAACCTGGTACAAGGAGGGACACGTTGGCTGAGCCGCCCAGGCTGCCTGTGGCTCTGACAGTTGGTCCTTTGTTTTCTGCTGCCCCAGGACAGTAACTTCTGGTGAAAAGCAGCAATTACTTGCTCAGCCTTGCCCCTGTGTGCAGGCAGCGGGTGGTGCTTGGGAAGGACACTCTGAGCACCCAAGGGACCAGCTTCTCTCCTGCCCAGCTGGCACCAGGGCTTGGACATGCATTCCCACAGGGGCACCTGCTGCTGGCAGAGCCTGGACACTGGCCGAGGTCTCCACCCAGCCACCAGCAGGCAGTGAATCACCTTCCTCCTGCTGCTGCTCACATGCCTTGTCCTACAGCAGCTATTTGATCATGGAGTTGTCTGGTCCATGTGGTTCCCACCACTGGAATGAACATTCCCACAAGCTGGATGTGTGGGCAGAAAGCCCGGGAGGAGATATTTGCCCCCCCTCTTTCTTTTGCAATTGTTCTACACTTGAAAAAAAGCTGGTTAAGCCGAGTATTTGCAATGAGGAGGAGACGTACAGAAGCACAGCTGGGTTTGGTGGAGCCTTCCCAAGCCTGAACTGCAGAGCTCAGGCTTCTTTCCCAGCCAAGGAGCTGCCAGGACCCAGCAGCATGGGGACACAAGTGGGGTCACCCTGCACCTCCTCCCTGACCCGGGAGCCGAGTCCCCAGTGCACACGCCTCCGAGACAACAACTGCTGCACCTTTGCCACAACCCCCCTGTTGCATTAAGGGTCACTTGGACAAAGTACAGCTCTCCTGCTGAAGAGCAGGTGACACTTGCCCACAGTCCTCCCTCACCACCGGGCTCTTAATGCTACACCCCAGTCGCAGCCCTCTCCACCAACACAGCAGAGCTGCCACCACGTCACCCGCTCCCAGCAGCTCCAACAGACCCTGGCACTCACCTCCCAGCCACCTCCAGGCAGGGCTCGAGGGACACGGTGTCTTGGGACTCGGATTCCTGAATTCCTGGTGAGTAAATTCGCTTTCATATGCAGCAGCAAAGGTTTGTTTTCAAGGACGAGCTCCCAGAAAGAGCTGCTGCGCTATTTCCTGATTTCTCTTCTGGTGAGGGCTGCAGATGCAGGGTCCTAGTGCCTGCTGCCTGCAGAGTCAAACATTAATCAGAGATGACTCATTATTTGACAACACTTACAACAACTTTTAACCTTTGAGGACACAATACACACCCTTGCTAGAGATGAACTGGAGATCACCAGATCACAGAATCACCAAGGCTGGAAAAGCCCTCTGAGATCATCAAGTGCATCTATGACCTGACACCACCACATCTCCAGACCAGGGCACTAAGTGCCACCTCCAGCCTTTCCCTGAACACCTCCAGGGATGGTGCCTCCACCACTTCCCTGGGCAGCCCATCCCAATGTCTGATCACCCTTTCCATGAGGAGGTGCTTCCTCATATTCAACCTAAACCTCCCCTGGAGCAGCTTCAGGCCAGATCCTCTGGTCCTGTCACTGGTTACCTGGGAGAAGAGCCCAGACCCCACCTGAGCACAACCTCCCTTCAGGTGGTTGAAGAGAGTGAGAAGGTCCCCCCTGAGTCTCCTCCAGGCTAAACAACCCCAGCTCCCTCAGCCTCTCCCTGTAAGACTTTCCCTCTAGTCCCTTCACCAGCCTCATTGTCTCCTCTGGACCTGCTCCAGTTCCACAATGTCCTTCTTGCAGTGAGGGACCCAGAACTGCACCCAGGACTGGAGGTGAGGTCTCACCAGTGCTGAGCACAGGGGGAGAATCACATCCCTGCTCCTGCTGGCCACACCATTCCTGACACAAGCCAGGATGCCATGGGCTTCCGGGGCCAGCTGGGCACACTGCTGCTCAGATGCTCAGTCCTGCAGCACTCACAGAAAACAGGTTGCACAGAGAGGTGCTGGAGCCCCCTTCCCTGGAAACATTCAAGGTCAGGCTTGTCCAGGTTCTGAGCAACCTGGTGTAGTCAAATGGTCCCTGTGCACTGCAGGGGGGCTGGACTAGATGACCTTTAGAGGTCCCTTCCAACCCCACACATTCTATGACTCTATGAAACCTAATGATCCACTCTGCAAATGGGGACATTTGCTGTTGCCACCTTGATTGCTGTGAACAGAGCAGCAGGAGTGGGTGCCCATGGCTCTCCAGGGAGACTGAGACTCAGGAGGGGATGTGGTGGGACCAGGGATCCTGAAGTCCAATCCCATCTCAGCACTGGCTGCTGTGAGCCGTACGGGAGGCTGATCCAACACTTTGCTGCTCTCTGGGGCCTGGGAACACAGACGCTTGACAGGCTGGAACAGGCAGTGGCAGAGAGACCTTTCAGTGGGCACCACTGACTAATGGCAGTGGCTTATCTATATCCTCCAGCACCCACAGCTAGAGGGGAGGGAATAATTGCTGCCCAACACCCCAGCCAGAAAACTGGAGACCAGTTTGGTACGAAGGTTCAACATTTCCACCATGCTGAGCAAAATGGTGTAAAAAGAAGGCAGTTTCAGGCAACAGTTCCTTCAGTCTTTTTAACAGCAAAACACAGCAGGCAAGGAGTTAATAATGAAGTTGAAAAAGTGCATAAATGGTTCTGGAATTTTGCTTTACCTCAAGGAAAAAAATGTGACAAACTGATCAAGCTGTAGATTCTCTGGAATGAACACACAGTTACAGCATCTGAGACTTCCCTTAAAAGCTTTTCTATAAATAATGACTGCAAGTGTTCAGAAAAGCAACAGGAGGTTTGTAAAAACCAAGTGTGAGTGTCTGGGGGCTGGAAACACAGCTCTGCCACATGCAGGTGTTAGTCCTGCCTCATGGATCAGAAGGTAGCCAGGCCTCTCCTTCCTGGAGAGTGTTGCTATCAAAAATTCCCATTGACTATCATAGAATCATAGGGCAGTTTGAGTTGGAAGGGACCTTAAAGATGATCCAGATCCAACCCCCTGCATGGGCAGGGACACCTCCCACCAGCCCAGGCTGCTCCAAGCCCCATCCAACCTGCCCTTCAACACTGCCAGGGATGGGGCAGCCACAGCTTCCCTGGGCAACCTGGGCCAGGGTCTCACCTCATAGTGGAGAATTTCCTCCTGATCTCTAACCTTAATCTCCCCTCTTCCAGTTTTAATCCCCTTGTCCTCCACTCCATGCCCTATATATGCTGCTGTTGCTTCTCTAGACACAAGCCCCTCCTTAGGAGGTTTTTTTAGCAGTTTGAAATGAGTTTCTAGATGGTGAAAGCACCCGGAATGTATCAGCTTCTGTGATGATTTTTATCATACAGACAAGCAAAAAATTATCTTTGCTATTTTACCACCAAAGCAGCCAAACACACACCCTTCCCCAAACCACCCACTGACCTGCACTTGACAATGAACAGCTTCCTGGGGATGAATGTCAAGTGACTGAAGAGCTCAGTTCAGAGCTTCCTTCTAAAAATGTTTAAGATCTGAGACAACTGAGTGCATGCAGGGTTTTACAGCTGCCTGGTAATCTTCTTAACTGCAGTAATCATACCAGAAATTCTCCCTCCAAAGCACACAGAATAGCAGAATGTATCACCTCTTGTCATTTAGGCTGAGTCTTCGGGGGCTGAGAGAGTTGGGGTGTTCAGCCTGGAGAAGAGAAGGCTCCAGGGAGACCTGAGAGCACCTTCCAGTGCCTGAAGGGGCTCCAGGAAAGCTGGGGAGGGACTTGGGACAAGGGCAGGGAGGGAGAGGACAAGGGGGGATGGAGGAAAACTGGAAGAGGGAGATTGAGGTGAGACATGAGGAGGAAATTCTGGAGTGTGAGGGTGGTGAGAGCCTGGCCCAGGTTGCCCAGGGAAGCTGTGGCTGCCCCATCCCTGGCAGTGTTGAAGGGCAGGTTGGATGGGGCTTGGAGCAACCTGGGCTGATGGGAGGTGTCCCTGCCCAGGCAGGTCCCCTGCCCATCTTTAAGGTCCCTTCCAGCCCAAATCATTCTATGATTTGTCCATCACTCACCTACTGAAGGTTTATGCAAGAGTAGAAGTTTTTTTCCCACCTCCATTCACATTTTTTATTTTGGTGGTAAGACTCTACCACCACTTTCTGAATAAATATAAACCCATTAAAACTGCACTCAGAAATTACAGTGAAGTTGGATATTTTTTTCCTTCCATCACTTCCAATCTGAGCCATAAACCAGGTTGTTCAGGATAACTATCCATGACCTTAGCAGCTGTTTTATGTTTAGGAACTTCTCACCAGCATGTACTTTCACAACAGGCACATACTTACTCCTTCTTAAAATTTTGCCAACCCATTGAGTAATGTACAACAGCTATTTTAAAAGCCCCCAGCAACATTACAGGGCTATTTATAACAGGAAGGAAAGGCAACATCCATTTAAGCTGCAAAAGGCTCTAGAAGGACGCAAATGAAAAACCCACATAGAAATTTAACTAGAACAGGATTAATTCAGACACAGTGACAAGCCAGTATTTGTCTTCATAATGGATGTGACTTCATTTTAAAGCTCATATGAAAAAGCAATCAACTTCTAGAACAGAATTTCTGCTAGCAGTCATTTGAGTCCATAGTGTGTCCCCTGGAAGATAATGACTTCTTCCTGCAGCACCCGCCTCCTCTCAGGTCTTCAAGTCCCTCAACCACCTGGGTCAACACAGGCTTCTTCCAGGCATAAACAGCTCTGACACTTGTCTTTGGTTTGTTTGGGGTTATTCTTCTTCTTATCTGCTTTTGCTTCTAGTGAGAATGGGAAGAACAAAACCAGACCTCACTGGAGTGAAAATCTGAAGTGTTGTGTCCAGTTCTGGGCTCCCCAGTTCCAGAGGGACAGGGATCTACTGGGGAGAGGCCAAGGGAGGCCACGAGGATGATGAAGGGACTGGAACACCTGCCTGATGAGGAAAGGCTGAGAGACCTGGGGCTGTTCAGTCTGGAGATGCCTGAGGGGGCATCTCATGAATGTCTATCAATCCATGAGGGCAGCAAGAAGGCAGGACAAGCTCTTGTCACTTGTGCCCTGGGACAGGACGAGGGGCAATGGATTCAAACTGGAGCCCAGGAAGTTCCAGCTCAACCTGAGGAAGAACTTCTTTGCTGTGAGGGTGACAGAGGCCTGGGACAGGCTGCCCAGAGAGGCTGTGGAGTCTCCTTCTCTGGAGACTTTCCAGACCCATCTGGACACGTTCCTGTGTGACCTGCCCTGGGTGTTCCTGCTGCAGCAGGGGGTTTGACTTGATGATCTTCAGAGATCCCTTCCAACCCCTGTGATTCTGTGATTTCAAATTTCCATGTACGGTTTCATAGCTACAAGGAAAGGAACATTTTCTGGAATTTGTGAAATAATAACAATGGAAGCAATCTAAATGCTTCATCACCTGGCACAGCACTGAAAACAGTACTTACCCACAGGAAAAAAAAAAAAAAAAGCCTGATTAATATAAATCCTTGCATGTAAGTCCATAAATACATATTTGAAAAATCAGAGTACTAATTATGCATGAAATAAAACATGGAATCAGTTCATCAGCTAGTTCAATTATTCTTGAAAAAACGTGGCAAGTACGGTAAAACCCATGATTAATATTGTCTAAAATCAAAAGCCTTCCATAACAGTGTCTCTTGTTAACCTCTCGTACGAGGTCACACAAAAGGCTGTACATCCAGCAGCCCTCCAGGTACATTTTCAGAGGTGTTTGTAGTTCTGCTTCTAGTTTCATCACCTCAATAAATGTGTTGCCTGTTCCCTGTCTTTTTATTAATCTGTGAATGAAGAAAACTGGATTAGTAGCTCAACTCTTGACTATTTAGGAAGACATCATTAATAACACTTAAGTGAATCCTTCATCCTATTGTCAGCTGTTTGTTACCATAAGGTTTTCTCCAGTTTGTTCTATTCCTTGTCATTCTAGCAATGATTATAGCAGCTGACAGTAGTGGATTAAATTTATTACTGACATTTACACCTCTAATGCAACACAGAACAAAGGCCTACATTAAAAGTCTTGCTTTGTTAAGTAAAACCTTCCACTTGAGTCCTTGGCACCCAGACTGTCACCAGGTCCAACAGGAAACACTAAAAAGTCACTCTGCAAAGACAGGATCTCTCCAAAGTTCTTCCAATGGTAAGAAGTCCTTGAAAAGAAAAAGCAATTTAAGACTCTTAGAATCTTCGTGCCCTGCAAAAAAAAAATTAACTGCAATTGTTACTTTGATGAGGGTTATTATACCAACTTCAAAGCTGTAGTTAGGCCCAAAAGGTTTTAAGCTTTTTATCACAAGCTGACACAAACATCTCAATGATGCTACACACACCAGACACTGATGCCTTCAGTATTCCAGAACATTTCAGAACAGGTTATAGCTCACACCACCTCCTCCTCTTCATCCTCAGCACCCCTGCTCTGTGAGCACTTCTCAGAAGTCACCTGCTTCCAAACTTCTCTTCATACAACAGTTTCTGGGTTCATCAAACCACAAAGCACAGCACAGACCAACTTCAGCTGCAGAGCTGATCTCACACACACACCAGACTTGACTCAGTTTAAGAGCAAGAACTAAACACAGTCACCTTGCTGTAAATATTCTGGTATAAAAGGGGACACTGGGAAAGAACTCCAGTAAAGACAACTCTGAAGGACCACAGGGGAATCTCTTAGAAAGAAACAATCTTCCTCCTAGGCCAAATGAAAAACGTAACAATTCTGGTGTTCAGATATTTTCAAAGCTGTAACTCAGACAAGACTTAAAGGACTATGTCCAAAAGTGACTGAACACCTGGAGTAGAAGGTTTTTAGGGATATTGGCTTGAACAGTCAAAACCAACTTCAATTGTGGACTAATTCTCAGGAATTTTTCAAGAAATACACTTTGATTCTGCTGTGCTTTGGTTGGTGGTTGTTTTTTGAAGCGATGAAGTTACTTCCCTGATAACTGGAACATCATTTCATCATCAGTTTAGAGAAAAATGTACAGAAAACATTTTTTACATGGGTAAATTTCTCAGCACAGATTACAACTGTAGGGCAGAGACATTTGGCAAAGCTGAGCAAGACACTGCTCAGTTCATACCTGGTTATCCCAAGAGCTTGTTCACTGCAGTGAACTGACTTAGAGCATATTATTTATATCCCAATTTTCCCTTCAGAAATATCTATGAAATATTATTGACTTGCTGTACACACTTCTAGAACATAAGAAGCTCGACCAGGTTGACATCTCTACAAACCTATCCCACCTTCTCCTGGCCCCCTGGACATGTGCCACACGTGCACCTGCTCCTGTGGAGGAGCCATCACAGAGCTCACACTGAAGCTGGTTTTGAACCCTGTGGGGCTCCAGTTTCCTCGGTTTCCTGCCTTCTGAACAACGTCTTTCTTTTTCTGCTTTTGTCATTCTAAGTGCACTCCTTAAGTCTGCAATCAAACAGGGCAACATATTCATTTCCTTTTCAATGCTAGCACTGTTTTTCTACTAAAACGCTAAACATCCTGTGAAAATTTCCTGAAACACTCAGATTAAAAACCAAAGAAACTGTCTTTGGGGTCACAGTCAAACCTGCAATGTGTAAGGAGCTCCCAAGCACAAGAGTTTGATGAATTTCTCCTCTGCTGCCTGGCACTGCTGTTAAACACTAACACCCAACCGATTCATTTTAGGCTTCTTATGCAGCCAGTCCAGTCTCAGCTGCAAGACTTGCACGTGGAAAAGTATCTCTACCTGAGGAGCTTCTTACTGGCTGCAGGACACACCTCATGGAGCTGGGTTACATCCGGATGACAATATTGCAGGCATCTGCACTTGGTTAGATCACAGAATCCCCAAGGCTGGAAAAGCCCTCTGAGATCATCAGGTCCAGCCTATGACCTGACACCACCACATCTCCAGACCAGGGCACTAAGTGCTACATCGGCCTTTCCTTGAACACCTCCAGGGATGGTGCCTCCACCACTTCCCCAGGCAGTCTATTCCAATGTCTGATCACCCTCTCCATGAGGAAGTGCTTCCTGATATCCAACCTAAACCTCCCCTGGAGCAGCTTCAGGCCAAGCTCTCTGGTCCTGTCACTGGTTTCCTGGGAGAAGAGCCCAGACCTCACCTGAGCACAACCTCCCTTCAGGTGGTTGAAGAGAGTGAGAAGGTCCCCCCTGAGCCTCCTCTTCTCCAGGCTAAACAACCCCAGCTCCCTCAGTCTCTCCCTGTAAGACTCTCTCTCTAGTTCTTTCACCTTGTCTCCTCTGGACCTGCTCCAGCACCTCAAGATCCTTCTTGCAGTGAGAGCCCAGACCTGGACAGAGGACTCTAGGTGAGGCCTCCCCAGTGTATGTCCCCTCACCAAACACTAAGACCTAGGGACACTGTTGCCTCAGTGAGTTCATCATTTAATTTTTCAGCAAGGCACTGAGGATCATAACTAATGCAGGGAGAAGTTGAAAGAGGCCAGGCAGTTACAGGCTCATCACACACTTGCTTCTGAAAAAATCTGTCAGCTTTAGATGTGGTAACTTCTTGGTTGTTAAGGATGCACTTGTAAGACATTCTAGATCTGCAACCATCACTTCAAGTAGCAGATCTCTCTTTTCTTCCACTGCAAGAAGGAACCTGCCATTTGGGTCACAAACGGAGAAACTAAGACAGGTAAGGGGGAGAAATCCCCTCCCAAGGTTTGTTTCTCACAGTGGAATTCACAGCTGGGGGGTTCCACACACTCCTCCACATCCCAGTTCCAGGCATTAAAGGACTCACCAATAACCAGCTGCAGGCCAGAAGGCACCCCAGAAAATGTAGCCCTGAACTTTCATATATATTAAATTTGGCACATCAAAACCAATTTCTTCTTAAAACAGAATGAGGTTATCCAAGAAAAACCATAAGAATTCAGGCGAAGAAATACAAAGCTATGTAAATGAAAAAAACCCCCACACATTCATTCCAGTAGGCAAAGAAAGCTGCATTTATCATCAAAATAGTTACATTTTATCCAAAGAAGAAGGCTTTTCTCATTGCTAACATAAGTATCAGAAAAAAAATAAGGGTTAACAAAATGTGAGTCAGTTTTTAACACTTCTTGCTTCTTCAACAAGATCAAGTTACCCAGCAATGTGCTGCTCTCTGCCCTGTTTTTCAATATATTCAAAAGTTCAGGATCTTGAGGATCATATTTGGAGTCTCTCAAACAGTGCATCTATTTAATCCTTCCCTTCTGCCCCTTTTCCCCCAAAAAATCAATGATGGAGCAAGCTCATCTACATCACAAAGCTGAGCTGCAGAAATACCACTCTTTCTAGCCTAGTTTCCAGCAATTAATGAAGAATATTTATATCTTTATTTTCAGTTCATATAATCATATTCTCTCAACAAATAGATGTGGAAAAAATATTGTTTATGTATTCAAGTTACTTCAAATCCTGTTTGGAGACATGATTGTAAAGAGCAATGTTATGTTTTCTAGTTACAAAGACCTATTAAAATAGCTTCCTCCATTTCTTATTTCCACAGTGTCAGAACACGACTGAAATGCAACCTGTTTACTGAAACTGCTTGGTATGAAACTGGTGTTTGAGCAAGAAGGTGCAATTCACAGCAGCCATTTCATACTGAAGAAACTGTTCCCTTTCTCTTGGTAGAGAGAAGCTTCTCCAGAAAGAGGTTCTGAGCAGGAAACTCATCTCCTTCCGTGACTACAGGAAGCAGAGGCCTCTGAGTTTTTTTGAAGTGTCTTATTTGAAAACCAACCACTTGTACTGCAGGAACTTTAAAATAAAACATATGCATGCACCTGGAACTTTAAAATAAAACATATACATGGACCTGGCATGGGTGCTGGATCCAGCAGCACCCTCTGGGTGGGCAGGAGGGGCACTGCTTCCAAATGTTTGTTGTTCATAACTGAAATGATCCTGTACGTAGAATTGCAACAGAAAACCAAAAAAGATTAATAAGACAGACTGTAGTAAAAAATGATTGGTTTTAATTGCCTGGTGTGGTAGATGGCAGACAAGTCACAGGCTTCTTGATGTCTGCCTCAAATTGTGGTTAATAAGAAAATAATATTTTTTATAGAAAAAAAAAATAGTGAATGACATTGTTTGAAGTATTGGCAGGGAAAGACTTGGGAGCAGGAAGCAGGTGAATTGTGCTCTAGGAGAGCTCAGCTGGAGGTACAGGAGAACCAGCAAGAATCATTGACAATAAGATCTGTCACCAAGATTGGGGCAGGCTGGAGAGCTGGGCAAAGAGGAACCTCATGAGGTTCAACAAGAGCAAGGGCAGAGTCCTCCCCCTGGGGAGGAACAACAAAATGCACCAGTTCAGGCCAGGAGCTGACCTGCTGGAGAGCAGCTCCATGGAGAAGGACCTTGGAGTCCTGGTGGACAACAAGTTCTCCATGGGACAACAATGTGCCCTTGTGGCCAGGAAGGCCAGTGGTAGCTTGGGGTGCATCAGGAGGAGTGTGTCCAGCAGGTCAGGGAGGTTCTCATCCCCCTCTGCTCGGCCCTGGTGAGACCTCACTTGGAGTGTTGTGCCCAGTTCTGGGCTCCCCAGTTCCAGAGGGACAGGGATCTACTGGAGAGAGGCCAAGGGAGGCCATGAGGATGATGAAGGGACTAGAACATCTGCCTGATGAGGAAAGGCTGAGAGACCTGGGGCTGTTCAGTCTGGAGAGGAGAAGACTGAGAGGGGATCTCATGAATGTCTATCAATCCATGAGGGCAGCAAGAAGGCAGGACAAGCTCTTGTCACTTGTGCCCTGGGACAGGACGAGGGGCAATGGATTCAAACTGGAGCCCAGGAAGTTCCAGCTCAACCTGAGGAAGAACTTCTTTGCTGTGAGGGTGACAGAGCCCTGGGACAGGCTGCCCAGAGAGGCTGTGGAGTCTCCTTCTCTGGAGACTTTCCAGACCTGTCTGGATGCCTTTCTGAGTGACCTGCCCTGGTTTTGGTCCTGCTCTGGCAGGGGGGTTGGACTGGATGATCTTTGGAGGTCCCTTCCAACCCCTGACATTCTGTGATAACTCAATAACTCTGGACAAGAAGGCAGTTTTAATTCATTCCTATGAAGGGTCTCATTCCAGTTTCAAACAGTGCTCAGTTTGAGTCACCTCCAAATTAGGTTATGTCACAAATTTCTAAAGCAAGACACCAGACTTTGTGAAAACAAACACCATGTTCTTGCTGGTATGACAGATACTGATTCAAAATATATATTATTGCAATACACACAAAAAAATACAAAGGTAAGATTCCTTTATTTTGAGTCTCTAGAAATACCTGGATCTGTAACACTACTGAATAAGAAACACTTCTTTTGTTTCACCAGGAGCAGAACATGCTCAAGTCTAGAAGCATTTCTCTGACACTCACTAGAAAGTCAAAGCATATTCATTAGCAGCAAAACCCAAAGATGCCATTCAGGAGTGAAACAGATTGTACAGGCAAAAAAAAGAAGGAAGGACATCCCTCAAGAAAAGGGGGTCTTAGATCATCTCTACACACAACATCACCTTTAGTAACCCAGTTATCCTGAAGCTGCAGGCTTCCTCCCAGTGGGAGATCCAACCAAATGGCCCAGCACGCTGAGACACAAATGCCAATCAAACGAAATGCCACCAGCCAGAGGACACACAAGTCATGGGAAAATCCTCGACGGTCAGAGAGCAACAGGCATCTCAGGGGTGGCTCATCCTGGCTGTTGCTTGCTGCTGCCTACAGAGGGAGTCCAGACCAGTTTACAGAGAAGGCAGAGACAACTTCAGCAAAACGAAGCCCACATAGAGAAGAAAATCAGGCTACAAGTATAAAGCAACGGTGTGAAGTAGATCCAGATGGACCTGTCTGGTGATAAGCACGTTCTGGTCTCTCACTGTGGTGTCCTGTGCCCAGTGGTGCCTCTGAGCAAACAATGAGGGAACAGGCAGGACAGAATG
Organism: Apus apus; assembly: GCF_020740795.1. Taxonomy (NCBI): domain Eukaryota; kingdom Metazoa; phylum Chordata; class Aves; order Apodiformes; family Apodidae; genus Apus; species Apus apus. The sequence goes on from NC_067305.1 coordinate 1,363,960, forward strand.
CTCCCTTGCAAGTCTCTGCTTCAATTGTCATTCCCAAGAATATCCAGAGCTTGACATAATTCAACCTTTGGTAATTCTCAAAACACCTCTCAGCCTCCTTTCCACCCTCCTTTAGCTTTCTGCAGCCACAGCAACCTGTTCCAGTGCCTTGCTACCCTCATGGTGAAGAATTTCTTCTTGATGTTTCACCTCAATCTCCCTCTTCCGATTTTAATCCATCCCCCCTTGTCCTCTCCCTCCCTGCCCTTGTCCCAAGTCCCTCCCCAGCTTTCCTGGAGCCCCTTCAGGCACTGGAAGCTGCTCTAAGGTCTCCCTGGAGCCTTCTCTTCTCCAGGCTGAACACCCCAACTTTCCCAGCCTGTCCCCAGAGCACAGCTGCTAAGAGGTCCTCAATGCCAAAGCAGAAGTCTACCTATTAAAACAGATGATCAAAAAGCTCCCATGAGCTCCATTGTCTGCTGAAGTGTTCTCAGTACATAGATTAAAAAAAAAATAAACCAAAGCAACTCCCTAGTTAAGCTCACTCCCAACCAGCCTGCTAATACAAAGGCACGAGTCTGAACAAAAGATCCCCTTTTTTTTAGCCCAGAAAGTATTAACAAAGTATGTCTATAATAAATCACATCAGATGAAAAGACAATGACTCACTTCATTATCTTTAAAGCATGAGAGGAGAACACTCCACTGAGACAGAAGTCCCCAGGAATGCTGGTACCAGCTGCACTTTCCTCTCTAGTGACAGTCCCAGCAGGCAAGGAACAAGAAAATGATCCTGCCAAACTACTGCAGCACCAGTTCACAGAGATGGTCTGGTTTTGGTTTGCATGATGTACGTGCTCATTTTGCAGGTACAGAAAAAGCTCCCTTCAAGGAGCAGGCCTGCAAATTCAACCTAAAGGTTCAACATTCAGTACAGCACAGAGTCAAGGAACAAACAGGCCAGCAAAGCAAGTTCTGGTGGCTGGAGAAAGGTCTCCTCTCCAGACCAAGGAACCATTTCTGCTGAGAAATCCCAGTGCTAAGTTCAATACATTGCAAAACTGGCACTTCTACTCCAAGTAATAAAACCCTGCAAGATCTTCATAACTTGATGCTGTGCCAATCCATAAAATTCCTCATTTAATTCACTCAGAGCCCTCTCTGCCTACAAGCCACATCCTCTTTTTTTTCCTTATGCAGCTGTTTTATTTGCTCTGTAGGGCAGCCCAAGAGCCACAGGTGACTGGAGCCAATTTCTCCTAAAAGGATAAAAAATCCTGACTCTAATCCAGGAAATAAACACAGTTGATGAAAGCTCAGAAACACCACCAGGATTCTGTAGGCACACATGCCACGTAGCCACTGCCTGAGCTGCAGAGCTGCTGGCAAGGTGTTCTCTGCCAGGAGTCCTGGAGAAGAGGAGGCTGAGGGGAGACCTCATTGCTCTCTACAACTGCCTGAGAGGAGGCTGTGGTGAGGTGGGTGTTGGGCTCTTCTCCCTCATGACCAGTGATAGGACAAGAGGAAATGGGGTCAAGCTGCACCAGGCAAGGCTCAGACTGGATATTTGGAAAAATTTATTCACAGAAAGAGTGGTGAGGCCTTGGAACAGGCTGCCCAGGGAGGTGGTGGAGGCACCATCCCTGGAGATGTTCAGAAAAGGGGTAGATGTGGTGTTTTGGGAGATGGTTTAGTGGTTACAGGTTGTAGGGCAGACAGTTGGACTTCATGATCTTGAAGGTCTTTTCCAACCTTGAAGATGATTCTATGATTCTGATTCCATTTGCCACAGTCCAGACCAAAAGCTTGGATTTATTAGTCCTGATGCCCTGCTTGATACTGAGGAGGAATATTCAGCAGTAAAATTTAAGCTCCATTAAACTGTTGTGTGGCAGAGGAAACTCCAGAATTGGGTTCTTTCATTATCCCATCACAAAAACTCCATATGGGAATGCCAAAATGAACTGTGTAGGCTACCAAAGGTAGTGATGACTCTTTTCAGTTAAACATTAGACACACAGATCATCAAGAATCTTAATCATTACTGTCCTGACTGTGCAATTAGCATAAGCAAATACCATCAATGCAGGTTGCCAACTAAAACCTTCCCAGGTATTGATGCATGGCCCCTTCCAGAAAGTTTGGACAGGACAAGCTGGGGAATAAGCTCCTCCTGCCGGCAGGCTCAGAGGTGACAGCTCCAGTGACCTGGATCCCTGGCTGTGGGAGATGCCAGTGCAGTTTGCTCCGTGGCACCACTCGCTCCACTGGTGGGACAGGATTAAACTGCAGATGGCTGAGTGCTTGAAAAGAAATAGAAATAAACAGGTAAGAAAAAATTCTATTTAACAGACCCAGCTTCCATGCAGGCTCAGCTTATGGAGGCTGATGGGTGCAGTTCAAGTGCATGATATAAAATTAAGGCCACGACTGGAACTAAGATAAAGTCACAGGAACAAGCCAGAAAATTCCAATTAGCAAACAAATAGCTGTTGATTTCCTTGTAATTAAGGATTAGCGTTGCTTAAAATTGCTGAAGGGTGTGTGTGACAAACCAGGCACTGGTCTCTTACTTCGTATGCTGTAAGTTAACAATTAAACACTGAATTTTTGTAGGTGTTCTTTCCATCATGAAATAGCTGCTCTTTTGTCTGTGTGGACAAACCAGCAGCAGCTCAGGCCCCACGAGCTACCAAAGCCAATGCTGATCTCTCCTGAAAGAAAATATAACCCTTCCATTTCTGTTTTGTAAGTTTTATTGCAGATCTGATTCAGAAAGCAAATAAAATATCTTTTCATCTGTCCTTAAGCCATTAGCTTCCAACCCTCTTTCTGAATGCAGAAGTTAGATTTAGATTAAAGCATGAACCATATCAGCAGATGAGCTGGTTTATTGCAGCAGGGAAGCTTAGGTCAGAGAGATCCAAAACCAAAGGGAGAAACAAAATTAAGATTCATTAGGTGGAACAGCTAACAGAACAGGTTCCTTACAGTGAGACTGTTCAGTTGTATGAGGAAAACTGCCTGAAAAAAAAACCTCTAGGAGCTTTTATCAGAACATGCACTATCTCTCCTTATGAAGGAAGGCAAAATCTATCAGAGTATTCCTCCTCTTCCTCTGTCTCCATTCCTTGTGCATGTTACCCAGAAGCCACAGTTCACCTCAACATCCAAATAATACAGCTTTTATTTTCAAAAAGTCAACATATGCAAAGATTTGTTAATAGTTTATGCTGCCTCTTGTTTCCCCACTTAGGTATTTAACTGCATAGGTGAAGATGCAGTAACAAAATTGCTTTTTCTAATTTCAACAAATGGAAACTCGCTGGCAGAGATTTACACTTGCATGGAAACATTTTCAAATTTGATACTAGTATGACTTGAATAATTAAAAGCATTAGTTTCCATTCCGTGAGAAAAGCCTTGAAGACAGAAATAGGGACCATCATGCCTTGTGAAGAGACTTCAAAAGATACTGAAGAATTCAGACTCAAAAACCCCCTAAACTCTAAAGCATCATTCCCTAAGTCTTAAAAACCTGACAGCTCCTCATCCTCACCAGATTTCTTTCATTGAAAATGAAAGCTGAACCTACATCATAAGCTATGATTAAGTTGATTATCAGAATTAGCTCTTCAAATAAACCATAACTTGGAAGTGCAGATACCTTCTAGAGGGCAGGTGAACACTTTAAAAAAATAAAGTAATGCACAGGTGAACATCTGTGACTTTTATCAAAGATAAATTATTTAGTATTATTTTTTTGGTATTAGTATTTTTTAGTACTAGCATTATTTCTTTTTCTTTTCCACAATACTGACCTTAAAGGATTTTTTAGAGTATTATCTTCGAGGCAGTCATCTAGCAAACATAAAAAGCACAAAGTGCACAAGACTAACCCATGCAGTAGGGGAAAATATTCTTTATTGCTACCAGGTAGATCCTAAAGCATCACGATTTCACAGGACAAACACTTTCTTCAGAAGCTGACTGCTCACTCAGCTCAAACTATGTTGAACCTTTTCCCACAACTTACCAAACAAGCAGCAGAAGTAACACCTACATACACCTACACCCCCAGCATGAGGACATGGAGCTCCTGAAGAGAGTCCAGGAGAGGCCACAAAGATGATCCAAGGGCTGGAGCAGCTCTGCTCTGGAGACAGGCTGGGAGAGTTGGGGTGTTCAGCCTGGAGAAGAGAAGGCTCCAGGGAGACCTTAGAGCAGCTTCCAGTGAAAGCTCCAGGAAAGCTGGGGAGGGACTTGGGACAAGGGTAGGAGGGATGGGACAAGGGGGAAGGGCTTGAAATTGGAAGTGGGGAGATGGAGGTTGGAGATGAGGAGGAAATTCTTGGCTGGGAGGGTGGGGAGAGCCTGGGACAGGGAAACTGTGGCTGCCCCATCCCTGGCAGTGTTGAAGGGCAGGTTGGATGTGGCTTTGGAGCCGCCTGGGCTGGTGGGAGGTGTCCCTGCTCATGCAGGGGGTTTGGAACTAGATGAGCTTTAAGGTCCCTTCCAACCCAAACCATTCCATGATTTTATGATACATCTATAGCTGAACTTAGACCCCAGCAGACCACAGCTACAGGACAACTAATTCTCAAGGCAACCTGAGTGTCCAAATGCTACAGCAAACTCTGCAGGGCTGGGGGAGGGAGGAAAGGAAGAGAACTTTCAGCATCAATATTAAGATGTAACCAAATCACATGAAGGCCACACTCAATCTATCTGGGGTTGTTCTGAATTTTTGTCAGACCTGCCTGAGTGCAGGAAATGACCACAATGGCTGATGTGCCTGAACTTGGACTGGGTATGAATCTTCCCCAGGCCAGTTTTGATTCCAGTGCTGTTCAGCATCTCTAAGCTGTTCTTGGGAGAGATTTTTTGAAAGATAAGGCTTGGGTTGTTGTTACTACACTGATGATGGGTATCTCCTCCCAGTTGTAACATCCAAGATAACCTGGGACTAGATTATGAAAATTTCTGAAGTTTAAACCCTTTAAAAAGCACAGAAATGGGGATCCGTGGGAACAGACCTCCTTAGACACCCCATCTATTCAGAAAAGTGCTCAGCACATCAATAATGCCCTGCACTGGTGCAGCCTCACCTGGAGCACTGCCTGCAATTTTGGGCACCACAACATTAAAAGGACATCAAGCGATTGGAGAGTGTCCAGAGGAGAGCCACGAGGATGGGGAAGGGTCTGGATGGGATGACTTACGAGGAGCAGCTGAGGTCACTGGGATTGTTCAGCCTGGAGAAGAGGAGGCTGAGGGGTGACCTCGTTGCAGCCTGTGGTTCCTCAGGAGGGGAAGGGATGGGGCAGGTCCTGATCTCTTCACTCCTGTGAGCAGTGACAGGACTGGGGGAAATGGCAGAAGCTGCATCAGGGGAGGTTTAGGTTGGATATCAGGAATAAGTTTTTCACCCAGAGGGAGCTTGAGCACTGGAACCAGCTCCCCAGGGCAGTGGTCACAGCACCAAGGCTGCCTGAGTTCAAGAAGCCTTTGGATGATGCTCTCAGGCACATGGGGTGATTCTTGGGGTGCCCTACACAGGGACAGGAGTTGGACTCGTGATCCTGATGGGTCCCTTCCAGCTCAGCAGATTCTATGATATAACCAAAGTGTGATGCTGGAGCTGCTGCACAGCCAGACATCAGCTGGCACTCTGCTCAGGTGTCTGACAGACAATCCCTGAAGACAGATCTTGCACTTCATTGTATAATGTATTAAACTAAAGGATTATCTAAAGCACTTACCTTGAAAACGCAGAAGTCTGCACGTTTGCGGATAAAACCAGATCAAGACTACATGTTGCTTCAGTACCTGCAGCAAACTGGTGTGCTTAGCACAACAACTACATTATCCTTTTCAGCTAAGGTTCTGATCTAATTTGGTGCTCAGCCTTTCTCCAAACTTTGGTGCCCTGTACAGACTGATGTTACTACAACACAAGACTCAACAAAGCTCTGATGTTTCCAACTTTCAACCATTTTCAGTCATGCCTTCCTCCATAAAGCCCTGACATGGGGAATTCTTTTTGTTGCTGTAAGTGAAGTTTGTGTGATGGATATTTTCATGCTAATGAGACTTGACAAAGTCTCTCCTAGAATTCTGAAATACATCCTTGATCTATGAAGACACTCAGAGGCTGACAGCACAGTCATTCTGGAGTGGTTTATTGCTTCCATGCTGGTGATAAGAGACACTTAAGGCTTGTGCAAATGCAATAAATGTTCAAGCCAACTAATTACTTCATCAAACCCAGGAGATTCCTTAGGCATGATGGTGATCATATTGCCACGTCTTCTGTACTTAAGACCATCAAAAATACAGGCTCTAGAAACCACAAACCTCTGGCAGTGAAAGGAAACTATTCCTGTCAAACGTATTAGAAACAAAGCACTAGGTAACTGTTGGTGGTGCCAGCCCAAACAATCTTGGTGCCAAGTCTGGCAGCTCTATCAATGGACATACCACTGCTGATGAACGCAAACTGAATTTCAAGAAGGCAGATACATCATTGTAGACATCCGAGACATTTAAGAACAGGTTCCTTAAACTTTTTCCATCTCTTTGTGGTGATAAATATTTGATCTCAAGACTAACGAGCTGCTCTCAACCAACCACTCTTAAGGCACAGATCAGGTTCTACTACGAGATCATATGTGGACACCTCAGCAGTGGATTTTGCCAAACATTCAAAAATAAAAAAGAACCAGGAGCTTTCCCTGAGTCCTTGGGGAGATAAACAGGTAATTCAAACAGTGTGTTTACCATGCATTTTACAATTGCTTCATATCATCCTGAAATGTCAAGGACTGGAAGACAATGAGAAATGCAATTAATATTGTCTTACTGGTAATAAGTGTGTGTTTCACACCAAGCTGGGACTACAGAATGAGGTCAGTCAGGAACTCAGCCTGTCTTTCTAGGTTAAACAAGGTTACAGCCTGCAATGAGGTCCCATGCCCAGGCCAGAACTAGTAAGCAATACACAGAAGTAGTGATTTACACTTCCACCAAAAATATATGTATTACTTTGCTCCTAGATACCAGAGACATGATTTAAGAAGGAATCTGAAGTGCCAAAATGTAAATACATAATCAGGTTTGCCACAAAATATCCCAAGCACTTCCCAGCCATTTGTTTTTCTGTTTAGTCTGAGAGAAGTAGCAAGATTACAAAAATGCTTATCAAAATGCCTAGACTTTAATTGCAATAAAAAAATTAACATCTCACTGGATAAATATGCTATAAATAACCACTACATGAAGCGAAACAATTTACACAGATACTGGTCACAATTGGTATAAAATAAGTCACAACCACAAGCTTCATCAGTTATGAGCTTGGAATAAAGATGACCACTGGCAACCAGAAACACTTCCATTTTGCTGTTGGACTGTGGAGATATTTTACCCACTACTAAGTTTTAAAGGAGATAATTTCAGAAACTAGGCTAATAGGTAGTGCAACAAATATGGGGGGGAGGGCAGGGAACACTTAACAAAGGCTATTAATACTTTAAGAAACAGGGAAATCAAAGAAAGGGTAATAAAAAAATCAGCTTCAATAACAGTTTATAATAACTGCAATGTGAAGCTGAATTAAAATTTAACCACACCTGTCCACAAATCATTAAGTGTGGCTTGTTTAATTAGAGAAGCTCGGTGCAGAGAAACCTGAACCAACATTTTCAGGAGGCAACACGCCCACTATTGACTGAAGAGGCTCACTCCACTTCAGAGCTCAGCACAGCCATTCCCACTGGGTTCTGCATTGACCTGAGAAAGGGAGAGAAGCTTTACTACAGTTGACTGAAAATGTAAATTGAGGTGATGTTTCAGCAGCACGAGGGAAAGACAAAACATGCCCCAGGTGACATAATTCGCCTCAGAGGTGAGATGACAGCACTGGCAGAATGAAAAAGGGCGGTTACAACTAACCACAAGGAAGGTAACTCCCATGGGAGTGAAATACCAAGTACAACTCCATCCTGGCGGCAAAAAAAAACACCAGAAGAAGGCGCTTCTGAAGAGGACAAACTACTCCAAACAGGCAGATATTATCAGACCAGATCTCCAGGGAGGAAATTATGAGAAAGTACAAAGACAAATGCACCAAGGACTGATTACCACAAAGACTGAGGAGAGCATCAGGGAACTCCAAGAAAAGGAAAACCAGAAAGTGTTATTCGAGCAATACATGAGCCCTCAGGTCTGGCTAATGAGATCACAGGATGAAGCCACAAGCCAAAATATGAGGAAACGGGTGCATTAGATAAGCAGGCTCAGAACATCCCAGAGCATTTGCTGGGAGAGGCAAGGGGGGGGGGGGCAGAGGGGAATGGAAGCCCGGGGGCTGGGACCCTGAGGAGGGAAACCCACAGGAGACGGGGAAGAAGGTGATCCCCCAGCAGCAAGGAGAAACCTGAGACCCGGGAGGAGGGCTGGAAATAAAACCACTGAGGGGGCCAAGGAGGGAGGAGCCAGGACACCTTTCAGGAGACACAGGCTTAACGTGGGCAGGGGAGTGGGAGCTCCCCGGGGCAGTGCAGCACAGCCCCTTCTCCCCCGAGGGACAGGGGGGCGGCAGGGACGGAGCAGCCCTACCAGCTCCCGGGGAGGCCTCCGCGGCGGGGCGGGCCCAGGCGGGGCGGCCCAGGCGGGGCGCGGCCGCCATCTTACCCTGAGGCGGGGGGGAACGGCGAGGGGGCGGAGCCTGCCGGGGGGGCGGAGCCTGCCGGGGGGGCGGGGCCTACAGGGGACGGGGCCTGCCCGGGGACGGAGCATGCTGGGGGCGGGGCCTGCCGGGGGGGCGGGGTGACGCAAGCCCCGCCCCCGCGGCCGCCATTTCAGGAGCGCCCGGGGCCGGGGCGCGGCGGGGGCCGGTGCCTGCGGGGACCGAAACGACGTGAAATCAGGGAAATGCGTTCGTAGGTGCTGTCCGGGCGCTGGCGGAAGAGCCTGTCCGAGCGCACCTGGCCGCGGCGGGAGCCTGGCCTCGCCTGGGGCGGCGGCTGCTGCCCCGGTTCCCACCTGGCGCCTTCCTGTGTCGCGTTCCCGCTGTTAGAATAGCTCTGCAAGTACCTCCCTCTTTTTGTAACTTGAGGCTTCCAGCTGATTATTCATGACCTATTATAAGCGTTTTCCCCTCTGGCAACCGCTTGACAAGGAGCTTCCAGAGCAGTGAGCTTCATCATCCTTCCAGAGGCTGAACATAACTGGGGAGCCCGATGACATTTATGTTGCATCACTTCGAGACAATTTCACCAGAGACCTAGCGTCACATTCCTCAAATTGCACCTCGTGAAACCTTCAGACTGGTGGGTTCTCACACTGGGCTGAAACACCTCAACAGACCAGGAATACGTGTCAGCAAAACGAGCTTGTTCCTTTCAAAACTGACATGGTTTAGCAGGGTGATGCCTCCTAATTGACATCACAGTTTTAAATAACAAAGTGTGGCGAGGAGTGAGATTGCAAATATGTTGTTACAAGATAAAGGCCTCCAAGCTCTGTTGTGGTGCCCATGGCCTCAGTTCTTGGAGATCTGAGATGCATCTTAGGTCCAAGAAGAGGATTGCTTGGTTAAAACCAGAATGATACGAGAAAAGTACAAAATTCACAGTAACAGCTGCTATTGGTGTGAGAAACAAACTGGTGTTACTGTGGTTGGCATACATAGCAGACTGAGCAAATAACAGATGCATAAACATGTTTAATGTTTTATGAGGCCTTGAAGGGTATTTCCAGACCTGTCAGGCTTGGAGTTTTACATGTGAGGATTCCCCATCTGGCACTGAAAGCTATGATAAAGCAAAAAGGAAAATGGCAACGTTTTTAACATCTCTCTTAATTATTAACTTCCTCGATGGACTCTTCATTTAATGATGCTGACCATTACATTTTCTTTGATGCTGTGCCCTTCGGACTATGGCAGAGGCTGAGGTGTTCCTGGTCAAAAGGTGTCTAAGATTAGGAGCCTGTACATAATTGACCAGTATTAACAAGACATCTTGATGGGGTTTCTGAAATGGGTTTCTGGGCAGATAAACCAGACACCATCAGTGCAACAACGCTGGGAATTTACTGTACAATGTCAAGATAGGTAGAGGAAAGATATTTGCATTTTCATTGTGTGGTTTTCCATGTGTGCCAGTGTAAATATTACCATGTACAGTATTTCCACACACGTGTGCAAGGAAATGGCAAAGAATGTGTTCTGCTGTAAATGTTTTGCTGCTATGGGGCATGTTCTGGTCCTTCAGGGGAGATCTCACTGTTCTTCTAGTCTTGAGAATAATACATTAATTTAATTTTGTTACATTACTCAACTAAGTAAAACTCAAATTATGAGCTGTTTGTCAATGAAAAAGAACATAATATATTTTAATGCAGTAATATTCTGAATTTTTGGCCAAAGTTGAGTACCTTGTCAGGATTTACAGACTTGCAAGCTTATGTCATACACTAAACTTACTGCTTTGTACCATGGGCATTTTTGTAGAATACTGTGTGAATGACAAAAAAGCCTTTGTGTTTTCTGCAGAATAGTGGAACTATTACAGGCTCCTCCTGTGCAGTGGCAATAGGTTCAGTTCATAAAGCTGGCAGTGGACAAAGGGAAAACTCTTTGACTAGCAAGTCCCTTAAGGTCATTGCAGGGCTTCTTAGAGCACTGGGAAGTTCTGATCCCTGTAACTTCTCCTGAAGATCATCACAGGATCCCTTTGTTACTGCTCTGGGAGGCTCCCCCAGTTCCAAGGGCTCCGGCTGGCGCTCTGCACCCATGGAGAGGAAGGACTAAGCTGATCTGGAGCCTGGGGCTGTCCTGATGCACCTTCTTCTGAAGTCTTAACTTTTGCTGCAGGGAAGAACTTGCATTTCTCTCTCCACAAGAGCAGCGTGGAAGGACCGGGGCACACACTCCCAGCTCCTTCCTGACTTCAGGAGGCGGCAGCGGAGCAGACGACTCTGGGAGCCCCGGCTCCGCTCCCGCCGCTGCGGAGGCCTCCGGGCCGCGCCCGCGGGGACCGCTCTGGCCACGCCGCCCGCCGCCCCCCGCGCCCGCCGCCTCCGGGGGCTCCCTCGGGCCCGCGGACAAGGCGAGCGGCAGAGGCTGTTGGCCGCAAGGCGCCGGCGATGCCCTCGTCCCCAGGCCCGGGGCGGGGGGTCTGACCGCGGCCCCCTCCCGGCCCCGCTCCCGGCCCCGCTCCCGGCCCCGCTCCCGGCCCCGCTCCCGGCCCCGCTCCCGGCCCCGCTCCCGCCGCCGCACGCGCACGCCCCTCCCCCCGGCGCGCCGCCAGAGGCCGCCCCCGGCCGGCTGGTGACGGACAGGCCGGCGGGCCAATGGGGAGCGGGACACGTGCGCGCGGCAGCCAATGGGAGTCGGCGGGCGGCGCGGGGGCGTGTCCGGCGGCGCTGCGAGCGGCTTGTTGTGCGCGCTGCGGAGCCGTTCCCCTCCCGCTGCCCAGGCCCCGCCGAGCCGGCCGCAGGTGAGCGCGGGCCGCTGCGGGCGGCGGGGCGGCCCCCCCGAGAGCCCCCGGCGGCTCCTGCGAGGCCGCCGCCGGCAGCCGCGGGCGGCCGGGGCCGTGGCAGCGAGGCCGAGGCCTGGGCCTGCAGGGGGAGAGCTGGGCCCTGCGGGGGGAGGGGCCAGCCGCCGGGGAGCGCGGGCCCGGGGCTGCGGCCTGCGGGGCCGCGGGGCCTGCGTGAGCTGGATGGGACGCGGGCGGCGGAGGAGGGGCCTGAGGCCTCCGCGCTCGTGGGCGAGAAGGCCGCGGGTCTGGCTGCCTGGCGCTGCCGCGGCGGGGCCGGCCCCGGGCCGCAGGGGGCTGCGCCGTGGCCTGGAGCCTTTCTTTTTCTGGGTAATGTCGTTGCCTTTCATATTTATTTTGCCTGTGTCTCCGTTGACGCGGGTTTTAAATCTCCCACCTTCGTTGAGACTGGCGCATCTTTATTGACTGGCATATCTGCGGGTGGGCTTCCTCGTGTCGACAGTGCGCGTTAATATTAATGCTAATTTGGGCCGGCTAGGAGCAGAGTTAAGTAATGCTGGGCTAAATGCTTTTGGCCGGAAGAAATTATGACTAAAGTAGCGGCCCACTATTGTTAGTACTCGTGGGAGGTTTTTCAAAGTAGAGCTTTTTTTAGTGATTGGAAGAGGCAGGAATTGCTTAGAGGGCCGTTCAGTGAGAGGACATGGGTGAAAGGAACGTGGGCAGAGGTAGCCGAGAGAAAGGACCACTGAGCTGTGGTGGAAGGGTTGTGTGGAAGGGTGTGCTGGCTACCATGTTCTGTACTGCTGGCGAGGGGAGCAGCGTTATCTGTTGGGCAGGGGCTTAATTCTGAGAGTCGCTGAGAAGGGAGGCATGTTTTGCTGTGTGAGGGACTTGCACTGGGATCCTGTGACTCGATGAGGCACCTGTGGAAAATAAAGGAGGAAAGAAATGGGAAGGGTAGAAATTAGTTTTCTTTATTCATCCTTGTTGTTGTCATAAGATAACTTTTCGAGGACACTGTATTTCTGTTTCTTTTTCCATTTATGCCTTCAGTGTGGATGTTAGCTGCTCACATCACTCAGCTCTTGCCTCTTTACCAGCCCAGTGTTTCCCAGTACTCATGTATTAACCACTTCTCCTTCTAGACCTGTCTGAACAGACTTCTCTTTACAACTGGGGTGATGCATATATTCCATATATACAGCTGCTGGAATGTGTTAGAAATGTCTCAACATTTCTTACATTTTCTGGTGGCTCTTGCGTTATCTCTGTGTTGTCTGATAAATAGTAAAGTTTAGGTTTCTGAGGTTGTGACTCTATGCAACATGATACCTTACTTGGTGATTGTCCTTGCTTTTTGTTCCAAAGCAGGGTAACTGTGTTTGTGTGGTGATGCAAATGAGTCTGTGGTTTCATGGTTCAAAGTGTTGAGCAGCCCCGAGTTACAGAACCTCCTACCTGCACATGCAGGCTCTCCCTTTGGTTTGATTGGAATGTCAGCAGGAACCTCTTAAGCTGATATCATTGTTCAGTATCTTGTGTAGTGAGTTTATGGCCTTCATTATTTGGGCCTGATGTGGGTGGGTCTGCAGCACCAGATAAATGTGGCTGTACTGCTCTCCTGTTGGAGTTGTCTTATGCAGTGCTAGGGTTGTGGGAACCACAGCAGCAGTAAACACAGTTTAAATGGAAATGTGAATATTGTGTTTAGCATCTTTCTGAAGTTAATTGTGTCAAACGTGGCCGGTGTCTAGTGCTGACAGCAGCTTGCCATGAAATGTGCTCTATGCTCCTTATTAAAGCATTCTGTTCTTTTGCTTGCTGGTTCTTGCATCTTCTGTCACTTTTTTATTCCTTAAAAAAACCTTCCCTGTCTTGACCTGTCAGAGATATGTCGTTTTACCTTCAGAATCTATTTCTTTAAGCTGTTGTGCTTTCTTTCTTGTGGATACGCTGCCTGTCAAGGTGGTAGACTTTTAGTTATAGAAAACTCAAGCTTGTTGTGTCTGCAGACTTGAAAAATTTATTTAGATAAGCTGTTGTTTTTGCTCTTCCAAGTACTTCAGAAAAAGCACGGAAGGCAGCTGCAGATTCTTGTCAGTTTAAGCATTTAGGAGGAGTGACGTAGTTGAGCAAAGGAGAGGTGGTAAATTTTGCCTTCTGTTGGGAACTGATCAGGGCACTTCTCTTTCATGAGTGAGTGGTTCTGTGATCTAGGCACCTGCAAGTTTCAAACTGCTGGCCTAAATGATCCATTTGATTATACAACCTTGTTATATGTAGGTGATGTATGCAAAAATAGATTTTAAGCTTCTTTTGTTGTTGGTTTTTTTTTGGAGGGGGTAGGGTGGAAACAAGCTATGCTGAGAGGCACCGATGCTTTCCATGTGTGTGATTTTGCTGCTTGTTTTATATTAATAGCAGTGTCACAGTAAGCATAAAGTATAATTTTTCTCTCAGCCACCATTTCCATGGCCTCCGTGTAGAAGTGCAGTGGTAAGTTGTGTCTCATCAGGCCTTCAGAGATGGATTTCCAGTTCCTTGTTTTGTACTGGTGAATAAACTGGATGCAGCCTCCTTCCTCCTCGTGTTCCTGCACTTGCCTTCCTGTCCCATCAAAGTGAAAGTACCAGCTGCTAATCCAAGGATGGATCAGTGCATGGGGCAGCTGTTGTCAGAATGTGTCTGGAATCCAAAGTTCTTCTGTCCACGTCTCACCTACTGCACCTGTGCTTAGGAAGGGAGTTGTTGCCTCACAGTTCTGTCTCCAGTGATTTTTTTTGTAGGTAAAAAAATTACCAGAGGTAATTGCTGGACAGTCTGACACTGTCTAGAACAAGAAATATGATAACATTTTTTAGATATATCTGTTTATTGTAAACCTACGCTTCTAAAAATACCATTTCAGAAGGTGAGGTGGTCTTAAACTGCAAAAAGTTAGCCAGCTGTCTCTGCTTAAGAACTGTCAGGGAAAGAAGAACTGTGGGACATGAAGCGCAGAGCAGAGCTTTGCAGCCTGCTCTCTCTGTCAAGGCCAACTATTAACCTTGAAAGATGGGGAAGTCTCTAAATGCAGATGTGCCGTATCTGAGCAGCATAGTTTCCAGGTGCCCTTGTTCATACATATCAAGCAGAGGTGCTGTCTGGAGGCCCTGGTTGTCCCCTTCATGTTCAAGCAGCAGTGGATGGTAATAATGGCCAGTCTGTCTGATTTCTGACTGCATCCTAACTGGGGTTAATTTTGTTCCCATCAATTGAGTACAATTCATCTGACTGATGGTAAAACGAGGTCATTCCTCTGAAGACTGCAGCTTATTTTTTCACCTCAAATACTTTTGTCTCTGAATGGCAATATAAGCATTGACACAGTTACTTTGATGATGTCATTATATGGACATGAATTAAAAAAAAAAAAACTAAGAGAAGCACTTAAAAGATTTTTAGTCAAATCTGATTCTTAAAAAAGCTACTTTGGTAAAATATTAAATACTAAATTAATGACAGTAGAGATTTGTTAGACTAGTAATACACTGAAATTTAAGTTTATGCCCAATACTATAAAATCAAACAAAATAAATGAGCTTAAAACATGTCATACTACAACTCATTGATATAACATGGAAATAAAGTTTGTTGAAATGCAGTAGTAGATTTTAGTAACAGCAACCTCTGGTATGGAGGTATATTGATTTTTAGAACTGACAAAAATGCTGCAAATTTAAATTTAGTCAAACTAAGGATAAAAAGGGCAGTGTCTTCATTCCAGGTTTGCAACGGGGGACAGAATCAATGAAAAGGTGAGACGTCAGCTCTGAAAAATCGGAAGGACTGGCCAGCAGAAAGGATCCATTTTGGTTGCCAGATTTACAAAGAGAACTTAAACATCAGTTTGGAAGGAACATACCTGTACAAATTAAGCAAGTTATGTGGCTTAACACATAGAGTTTAATTTTAACGGAATCTTCCTGTCTGAAGACAAACCTTTTGGTTGGTTTCTTTTTTAGCGACAGCATGTTTCAGTAGAGAGAGTTGGATTTTTTCTGGGGGTGGGGAGGCAGAGAGAGGACAAATGCCAAATGAATTGAATCTTGAATTTAGATTCCTCCTGTTTGCTGATTTAAAATACAGTGGCTGTGGAGGAGAGGAATTCAGATGAAACAGTGGGAGAGAATACTGACCTCATTGATGACTGTGGGACAATAACAAGAGAAATGGGGTAACTGAACAGTTTGTGGGAGGGAATCTGTGACACCTCACTGTGTGCCTTTGAGTTGTCAGATGTCCCCAGACATGGGCTGTTCCAAGGAAACATGAGATTCGTGCTCATGAGATACAGCAACTGTAGTCAGCCTAAGCAAGTGTAGCAGGTGAAGGTGAGATGAAGATTGTTCTGTCTGGTCATGGATTTGCTTTTCAGAAGAAACATCGGGCACCTCTCAAACATGGGCACACTACTTTGTATCTAAATTATTTTTATTCATAAGGAAAATTTAAGCACTATCACCTGTCTTTGCAAGTACACATTGAAGTAGTCTGTTGTAAGACTTAAGCATGTAGCTCAGATGTGAGTTGAGACTTTGAAGTGTGTGACCTAATCTGTGCATGTACTTGCTAGATAACCTTTTCTGTCCAATTTACTCTCTTCAAATGCTTTATAAATGTTGTTCTTGAGTTAAAGAGATATGTGGCTTTTGGGATTTCCCATTCCTCCCCTGCCCACAGTTGGCTTTTGGTGTTTGGTCAAGATTAAAATCCTCTGCCATTTGAAGTAATATTGTATGAATGCAGCCTGAGTCAAGTAGCAGTGGGTCTTGTGCTGTGTTGTCATTGACACGAATGTTCCTGGAGAGCTCTGTGCTCTGTGGGGCTGTGTGGGACATGAAAGGAGTTCATGTAAGGAACAAAAGGGATTTTCTTGGAGATTATGGGGTAAGAATCTGTTGCATATGTAGAGAGGTCTGGATTAAGAAATAGAGAGTGGTGTTCTGGCTGTGGAGCATTTGGGAACTTTTCTGGGAGGCCTGTAGGCCTAGTGGAGGTTTTTCTGCTGCTGTGGCCTCTTAAGGTGAAACACTCTGTATCTTATGGTGATTTCTGAAAAGAAAATGTTTGATGTTTTTTGTGTTGTTGGTTTTTTTTAACCCAATCTCTATGCCTTCTATATCCTTTCAATGCTGTCTTGACAGCTGGCTGCAAAGCAAGGTTTTGCATGGCAATGCTGTGTTGGATCATTCTTAAACTGTTTTTCCAGAACAGTTGGAACCAGTGGAGGCTCTTTGCAGGCCTGCTCTTTGTGTGTGTGGCATGGCTTTTGGCATGTATTCAAACCCAGACATCTCAGTACCTCTGCATCTGCTTTTTGCAGCTGTGCGGATTGGTTTGACACTTCCCTTAATGCAGGAGAATCCTTTTTGTTTTATTTCAGGTCTGATCTCCAAGGAGGGCTGCTCAGCAGCTTCAGAGTTGAGTGGTAGAACATTGCAAAGACAGAGCCATGTTTGTTGTTTGCCTCTGTGTCAACCATGACCTGGGGTTGGGAGGGTGCATGTCAACAAATAGCATCCATGTGCTAAAGGAACAGGAGGAGGTCTCTTTGTATAGCCTTGGAGTCCTACTTGAAGTGCCCCACCAAGGTTCTTGAGGTCAATTAGTGTATTTAAGAATAAACTCTTGAGACTGAAGTCCAAGTTGATCAAGGCAGCTCATCAGCAGAACTCTGCCAACATCACTTTTTTCTGTGTAGAGTTCCTGTTCATTCACCAGTATTAACCCCAACAAGGAGAATTCATCAGCTTAGGGTCTCTGAGACAGTGTCTCCTGTTTCATGGGCTCTGTGGATTTGAGCAACTTCAGGATGAATGGAAGGTTTGGGCACAGTACATGTGGTTCCTGTTGGTTGCTCTCTTCATCCTTGGTATCGTAAGTTTGAGGACATCTTAAGAAAGGAAGAAAAGAAGCCTGCCTTTTAAAACAAGTTGTTGCAGGGGTTGGTTATTTGGAATGAAACTTAGTCTTAAAATATACTTTTTTTGGGACATAAAATGGAAGGCATTTTTTGGCAAGGCTGCAAGGTACCAGTCTCGTTACTTGCAGCCTTCCCAAATGGAGCTCTTAGGTCTTTCCATCCTTGACCTGACTGCTCAGAATAGAAGTGCATTCAGACTTCTGATTTATGTCAGCCTGGACTGACAGATGTCAGTTAATGAAGTTATAGATCCAAATTAGTTTCTGGGCCTGTTTTTCAATTTTGTAATATATACTGATAAAATTTGATTGTTCTCTTTTTGATAAAGAAAGATTAGGAGATTCCCTCAACATAATTCAGTGAGAGCATCTTTTCAGTATGCAGAGGTTAATATTTCTTCAGGTGCTATTTTTAATCTTGCTGGCCTGAGAACCCTTCACCAGTGATAAAGGAAGTGGCTTCCCCACTGGCTTTCAGGATGGCCAGAAAGTGATAGTCTTGCAGTAGGTTGTGCCAGTGCTTAGTGAAAGATTAGGATGAAAGAAGCATCTTCTCTATAAGCATTCTGCTTCTTTTTCTCTGCTGTGCCTTCATCACTTCTGCATTGTTTTATATCCCATGAAAATGTTTGACAGGCCTTTAAGTAAAGGCTTCCTTCAGTTTATTTTCTAATGTCTGAATCACAGAATCACAGCATGTCAGGGGTTGGAATGGGCCTCTGAAGATCATCCAGTCCAACCCCCCTGCCAGAGCAGGACTGAACCTAGGGCACATCCCTCAGAAAGGCATCCAGACAGGTCTGGAAAGTCTCCAGAGAAGGAGACTCCACAGCCTTTCTGGGCAGCCTGTCCCAGGGCTCTGTCACCCTCACAGGAAAGAAGTTCTTCCTCATCTTGAGGTGGAACTTCCTGGGCTCCAGTTTGAATCCATTGCCCCTCGTCCTGTCCCAGGGCACAAGTGACAAGGCTTGTCCTGCCTTCTTGCTGCCCTCATGGATTGATAGACATTCATTAGATCCCCCTTCAGGCTTCTCCTCTCGAGGCTGAAAAGCCCCAGGTCTCTCAGCCTTTCTTCATCATACATGAAGAAGAGCAGGTGGGAGGCTTCCTTCACAACTCTAATTGCTTCTGAATCAATGATGTGTTAGGCATTCCTGGTGTATCATGGGGGGAGATACAGATAGTAAGCGATTGCAGACAGTGAGAGGAGAGGCAGTGGTAAAATGATTTCAAGTTGATACCCACTCCTGTCAGTTTTGCTAAATGCCAGATAAGCCTGGTGACTTGCCACCGTGGTGTGCTGGGGAGTGTTCTGTGCTTGGGATTTACCTGTGGTGCAGAAGATACACCTTGGCAGAGAAGGAAAACTGACTTTGTTTTTGGCAGTATTTTTTTTTGGGATTTCTTAAAGTCTATAGCAACTTGTTAGACTTGGTGGGAGGACAATCCTGGCAGCAGGAAGGATTTGTATCATATCTTGGGCAAATTTGGTTAAAGTGGAAGAAATTTGAGCTTTTGTCTTGTAAAACTGGAAAAACCTTTCCTTCCTAAATAATTGTACTGTGCAACTTCCGTGTTCTTTGATGTGTTGTTATATTGTGCTTGTAGGGCTTGAATTTTATACAGGACAGAGGGAATCAAAGCTGCCTGCCATTAAAACAATTTTGAAAACATAAATAATCTGGTTTTATAGCTCATGTATGTTGATCAAAGAAGGTTCAGCTGTTTGAGTGTCATTTAGCAGAAACAAAACTTTTCTGAGGTTGTGCTCAGACAGTTCTGACAGCTGGAAGGGAGCTTGTTTAATGACATGATTTCACAGGACAGCTAAGACAACCTGGCAGCTTAAAATCAGCTAACGGGGGAGTCCCTTCCCCTGCTTCTGGTTTTGTAGTTTCTCCTCTTGCTCTCCTGTCCTCTGGCATTAGCTCTGCTGCTTACCTTGCTACAAGGAAAGCAGATTAAAACTGCTGACACAACAAGAATTGCTTTCTTCCTGGTGTAGTTTTCCATTGCTTCCATGGTACAGGTTGGTTATCCTGTGGGCTGAAGGTGCTGGGGCTTGCTGGTGTTGACACTTGGGACACAGAACCAAGGGGCAGAAGGTTAATCAGTGGGTAAGGTGGGACAAGACTTCTCCTATAAGCTGCCAGCTGCTAATGCTTCAATATGTATTAAAAAAAATGTCAGTTTAAACCTGTACTGTTTCAATCTCAAATTAATGTAAATCTGGTCACGGTTTATTGTAAAGTGGTGTACTTTGTTATTGCCATTTAAATTCTTGACTTTTGCAAGAAGAAAGTTTGAAATAAATGCGAAATGTGACCTAACAGTAGCTACTGGTCCTGCAGCCTGCGTTCCCTTTCTAGATTTAGGATTTCTAGTTGCTAATCCAGACTTGTTCCATGGTTCAACTTCCAGTGGTCAGTAGCAGTGCAGTCCCTGGAAAGGCTGATCCTTCAGCAGATCCTGATCTGTAAAATAAAGCCATGACCTGTTGCTGCTCAGGCCCTTAGCATAGATGGCAGCAGTGCCTGAAGCTAAAAAAGCTCTAAGCTGTTGGTATGTAGTTGTCTTCATCATCATAGAATCATAATAGAATGGTCTGGATTAGAAGGAACCTAGAAGATCATCTAGTTCCAACCCCCTTAAAAGGGCAGGGACACTCTCCCCTAGACCAGGTTGCTCCAAGCCCCATTCAACCTGCCCTTGAACACCTCCAGGGAGCAGACATCCACAACCACCCACTAGACAACCTGTTCTAGTGCCTTCCCACCTTCACAGCATTTCTTCCCAACATCTAACCTGGATCTGTTCTCTTGCAGTTTAAAACCATTACCCCTTGTCCTGTCCCTACATAGCCTGGTAAAAAGTCTCTCCCCCCTTTCCTGTAGCCCTTTCAGGTACTGGAAAGCATCTGTAAGTTCTCCTCAGAGCCATCTCTTCTCCAGGCTGAACAGCCCCAACTCTCTCAGCCTGTCTTGTGGTGTTAATGGTTGTAACTCAAAATCACAATATTTGAGGAGCAGATGTGGTGATGTGGAATCTTCTGACCCATCTAAATGCAAAAATAAAGTGGCAAACGTAGCCAGTAGTTAGTACCTGGTACTCCAAGGCTTGCTGGCTCACTGCATTGAGATGAGCTAGAATCTTTTGCATCCTCTGGACACCTGACCTGATGTTTTACTGGTGGCTGAGCAGCAAGATCTTCAACTCTTCTAGTTCGGCTTGAATTTATCATCCCCCTCAGGCAAGATCAGCACAGTGCCAGTGAGACTTGCTTCAGAGGATGTGCTCAGTTCTTAAGCAAACAGCAACTAGAGGAATTCTAATAGTAGTTGCTGATGTACAGCATCTTCTGTTATTCTTTTGGTCAAATGAGCATGTTGGCCAACATATTAGAGTAAACATAATCTTTGAACCTGTCGTAATTAATTCTTCTGTGGTGGCACTGAGAGCTTCAGTGAGGTTTCACATTGAACTTGGAAGGTTTACACTAAACTTTCAGAAGAGCTGCAAGTCTTCTCCTACTTTTCTGGTGCTTAAACTTCTCAGGAGACTGATCTCTTGAGTTAGGTGAACCCTTCATTTACCTTTATTCTTTATTATGTAGAGATACAGTGTGTGCATCTGAATTTCCAGAGTTGACAAGCTGCCTCTGGCAATAACAGATAATTAGCTAAGCAAGCAGTGCTGATTTAACTATATGCAGCCAAACTTCTGGTGGTATTCCTGTAGAGGGAACTCTGGATTAAAGAAAAAAACCTGATTACTTGGATTAACCTTAATTTCATTAAAAAATGTTTGGGTTTATGTCCCTTAATGGTGGAGTCTGAATTGGAAACACATGAATATTTAAACACTACTGCAATTTTGTGGTGCAAATTGTCCTGCTGTATGGTGCTGGTAGGCCAAAGTGTGGGGATAAAATGCACAAATAATGATGACTTTAGAAGAGAAGTGCAGAATTGAGCATCAGGAGGCCATGAATTCAGGTTTTTAGCAGCTATTTGTTATTTCTGTGTGCTCCACAGCTGTTTTTAAGAGCTGTTAAACTGTGTTGTTTTGGAGGTAGAGATGTTTAGCACTCAGATGGAGAGATGAACAAATCATCAGCAGCAAACTTGAGAATCAGAGCCTGGAGCAAATAAATCAATGGGTCTGGATGTAATACACCCATGGGTGCTGAGGAAACTGGTGGAGGTCATTGCTGGGCCACTCTCCATCATCTTTGGTAAGTCGTGGGCAACAGGAGAGGTGCCTGAGGACCGGAGGACAGTAAATGTTGCTCCTGTCTGCAAGGAGGACCGGGGTAACTATAGACCAGTCAGCCTCACCTCCATCCCTGGAAAGGTGATGGAACAACTTATTCTTGGCACTATCTCGAGGCATATCAAGGATGACGGGGTCATTAAGAGCAGTCAGCATGGTTTTACCAAGGGAAAGTTGTGTTTGACCAACCTGTGATTCTGTGAACCATCCAAGAAATTAGCTCCCTGGTGATAATGATTTCCAGAAAGAATGTACTGGTCTCAGCTTCTGAATCTGCTAGACCTCATTTTTTTTTTCTGTCACAGAAATAGTAGAGTTCAGGTATACTGATGTTTGACAATTTCAAAGTAGTTGTAAGAGCACTTTAAAATCTCCTGTTCTGGCAGGTCTTGAAGAGCAGCTTGAGTCTGTTGTGAGTTGGAGTTGAAGATTTCCTTAGCACCTGAAATGCTGGGATTTAGTCCCTGCTGATGGCTGCCTAAGGCACAGACTTTCTTCACGTAGTGGAATTTCTGGATGTTTTCTCAAGGCTTTCTATAAAAAGATGCAAACCCAGAAATTCTGTCAAATGCTCAGTATGTACCAAAGTTAGTGTTCCAGTGTGGATTCATCTGTTTTATTTATGCAATTAAACAATTAACCAGTCATCCAAAAGAAACCATTTAACAGTAACAGGGCCTTGAGATGCAGGAGAAGCAACGTGTAAAGGAGAAAACAGTTAGAAAATAAATAATCCCCAACTAAAATACAGTAGATCTGGCTGCTGCTCCTTTTTCTGTCTATTAAGAGTTCTGGGCATAAGGTTGCAATTAAAGTTGAGGTGGCAGTTTGGATTCTGGCTAGTCAAGTACTTGGATGTGGGGAGCCTGATTTTTAACTCTGCTGGTGTGAATGCCTTGGTGTTTACAGGAATGTGTTCAAAATCTGGCTTGATGCTTTTTATTAACATAACCCCTCCTCCCTCGAGAGCTCTCTAATGGTATGTAGTTTTGTAAAATGCCTTGCTTGTTAGTTTGAAAGAATGAATTGTTCTGGAAATTTCAACAACTAATGTTTTGTTTTGTGAGTGGAAAAAATGTGTAGTTGAAACAGTTGCTTGTTCTCAGGTTTTAAAAATAAGCCTTCCAACTTATTTCAGGTGGAGAAAGTTTGGCTTCTTGAAACACAAAGATCCAGAACTTAATTGGGATTTTTCTCTTTGCAGATATAATATAAAATGTCTAATGGTTATGAAGATCACATGGCTGAAGATTGCAGGGACGATATTGGTAGAACAAATTTAATTGTGAACTACCTCCCTCAGAACATGACACAAGATGAATTACGGAGTCTATTTAGCAGCATCGGCGAAGTCGAATCTGCGAAACTTATTCGGGACAAAGTTGCAGGTATAATTATTATATAATGAACTTTTGACTTTGTGCTAGACTGCTCAAGTAAGAATTTAATTGGATGCAATTTCATGCAGAAATGTTAAGTATTTGTCTGTGTAATGCAACTAATGCCATATAACTAGAGTAATTCTAAGACTGGGTGTTCAGTATTAGGAAGATAGAATACTTAGGGCTAAATCATAAAATGTGTTGGGTTGGAAGGGACCTCGATAGGTCATCTAGTCCAACCTCCCCACAATAAGCAAGGGCATCTCCAACTAGACCAGGTTGCTCAGAGCCCCATCAAGCCTGACCTTGAGTGTCTCCAGGGATGGGGCCCCCAACACCTCTCTAGGCAACCTATTCCAGTGACCCACCACCTTCATATTAAAGAACTTTTTCATAATGTCCAACCTAAATCTATCCTTCTCTACTTGAAACCATAACCCCCTTGTCCTGTCATTAGATTAATCACTATTTTGTATATGGTTAAGTATTCCAAGGAGTACAATTCCTAAATTTGAACAATAGCCATATGTAAAACTAGTTTGAATTTGGTCCTCAATTTATTTGTAATTCCTACAGGCTGAGCATTTTTTACTCTGCCGGAGCTCTGAATATGCAAACAAACCCTTTGATCTGATTTTGATCAGTAAAATAAAGGTGTGGCATGAGTCTGAAATGGTTGTGGGTCTTATCGCTCTTCAGGAATTTAATTTGTAAGTTCTTTAAGTAGGATTGTTGGTAGTAGCTTTTAAAAAATGACAGGAATGAGTTGTTCAAATTGGTGAAATCTAATGTTTCTTTGTTTCCTTTAAAACAAACAAATGCTGGTAGAATAACTGGCTCCATAAGCCATATCTAGTTAGCTGCAGGAGATTTTTATCTGCTCTGTGAAGTTGTTTTAATCCTTGCAAAGGTCAAAATCTTCAGTTACAAATTCTGGTCATTCTTGTTCAGGATTCACAGAGTCTTGGATTTAGTGGGAGAACGTGGTTGTTTCTGTATATAAAAGTTAGCTTGTTTGTTCTCAGCCTGCAGACTGTTGCTTTGTGGAATTTTCTGCTGCACATGCTTAACCTTGTATTTCAGAATCTAGCAATGCAGACTTAGATCGTTATCTAATCCATAACAAAACAGGTCTGAAACTATTTCACTGTCTGTAAAAACTGGGTGAAAGCTGTTGAAATACATGAAAATTCTTTGTGTGTTATCTGAACTGACTTTAGTACTTCATTTTATGTGCTTGAGGCAATCCATGAGAACTGAATAATTAAAAAAATGTAGAAATTGTTTTCAGAATGGCTTCTCTGATTTCCATGCTTTTAGTTTTCCTGATTTCTTTCACATGAGGTTCCACATGATAGCCTTCAGTCTCAGTCTGTGCTTACTGAATGTGTGTGTAAAATCATGTAATAGCTACAAAAAATATTTCTTTGAATATTTTGGTAGTTGAGTGTTCAGCCTAGATGTTGTCTTACAGCTTGAGATGTTCAGAGGCAGCAGCTTGCTCTAGAAGCTGCTTTTTTGCAAGGAAGTAAGGTCACTTGTTTAACAGTCACAAGCCCCTCATCAAATGCCACAGCTGATCCACACCTTAGACTTTCAAATAAGCACAAAATCATCTATGTGGGAGGTAAGGATATTTTAAATGGGAAGCAAGACATGTCACTATCTGTCATTTGAGAGTCTTATTTCACACTGTTCCTGGTAGCATTGTATACTCTGGTAGAGTCTGGTTAACTTTAACTTGGAACTTGACAGTGTTGAGTCGTTTGAAGTCCAGTTCACGTGCTGGTGTGCTTCAGGTGTGTTGTTTTTTTTTAACAACCCTTAAAGAATCAAAAGTAAAACTCCTGTTAGTGTTGTACAGAGTCACAGACTCACAGAATGGTTCAGGTGGGGAGGGACCTTTAAAGGCCGTCTAGTCCACCCGCCTGCAGTGAGCAGGGACACCTTCAACCAGATCAGGTTGCTCAGAGCCCTGTCCAACCCGGTCTTGAATGTTTCCAGAGATGAGGCATCTACCACCTCTCTAGGCAACCTGGGCCAGTGTTTCATGACACTCGTAAAAAATAGTGTATCTAGGTTAGTCTCCCCTGGTTTAGTTTAAAACCTTCACACTTTCTCCTGTTGCTACAGGCCCAGCTGGAAAGTTTGTCCCCATCTTTCTTACAGGCCCCCTGTAAGTATTGAAAGGCCCCTATAAGGTCTCCCTGGAGCCTCTTCTGCAGGCTGAACAACCCTAACTCTCTCAGCCTGTTTCCAGTGCAGAGCTGCCTCCTCTGGACTTGCTCCAACAACTCCATGTCCTCTTTGTGCTGAAACTGCAGAACTGGACACAGCACTGCAGGGGAGTCTCACCAGCATGGAGTAGAAGGGGAGAATCCCCTCCCTCAACCTGCTGGTCCCACTGCTTTTGAGTCTTTCTTGACTCCTTGGGTGCCTGTGGACAAAATCCTCTCTTTTCTTTGAAGTGATTCCACGTGTTCAATTATGCATGGATCTTTTGGTCAGATCATTAAATTCTGTTTGCTACCTAATTTTTCGTTCACTTGCAACACTGTTAGGAGCAATTCTCAGTAGTTGGGGAGTAATTAAGAATTGGTTTCTTCAGGAACCTTCTAAAAGTACCACACTTGTTCTTCCTTTTGCTTTGCTTTCTGCCCCTTCATGTTTGCATTAAGATCTGTGTTTGTAAAACTCTGCTCTCAGCAGGGCTGATGGCTTGCTGCCCTGGAAGAGTCTTGTGGCAGAGTTCTGCTTTCCTTGTGCCACCACTTGCATTCTTCTGACCCTGTGACAGACTAGCAGGAAACAAGAGCTGAAGAAAAACCTGTTTAGCTCCTTGACCTTGGTTTCTGTGAGGTCAGATAAGTCAGAATATTGGCATATAAGATGTAGTGGGGTTGAGTTGCCTGGACAGGAGGGGAGGTAATGGCTCCCTTTGTAGGAATTAGACTTTTTGGCTCAGTTCAGTTCTCTACAATGAAATCACAGCTTTGGTGCCCCCATGACATTCTGATAAAATCAAAGCATTTTGTCTTTGGAGTTGCCTTTATTGACTGTATTTGCAGAGTTAAAAATCAGTGTTTGTTTGATAATGCTTATTTCTCATTAAAAAATGACTGATACATGTATCTTTCTCAACTAATTCTCTATCAATGAAGCACGTAGGGCAGAAAATGTCTTCTGCCTGGAATGCAGTTTTTAATTACTTACTGAACTAGTCTTAGCTTTCTGGAGACTGACTTTGATTCAAGAGTTGATATGAAGCCAATGTTTTGGTTTTTTTGAGTGAAGTAATTATCATCAAAGTATGTTGTTGGGTTTTGTTCCAAATACAGCACGATACTGAACAATCTTATGTTCCATATATTAGAAGGCATTTACAAAATTTAGAGAAACTTTGAAACTACTAGACTACTTATTCTTTATTTTGTTACTGATTAATGATCTAGGAAGTTAAAAGTAGCAGCAGACCACAGAGTCAGTGGACATTCCTTGCTATGAATTTTCTGCTTTGTGTGCACGTGGGTTATAGCAGTTGGTAAAAGTGACTGTGCATTTGTTTTGTTGTTTGAGATGTGACAACTTCTGTTTTTTGCAGTAACTTTAAAGAGAAGCTTGTGCACAGCAGATGAAAATGAGACAGGGTGCAGTGCTCCTCCAGCTCTTCCTGCTCACAGTGGAAAGATGGGTGCTGGGCTGTTCATTCTCCAATTTGTAGATTCCATTCCTAAGCTCTTCCAGACAAGGCTTTGCTGAAGTTGTGATGAGTTAATCAGTACTTGGGGTCAGTGGGCAAAGTATTGGATTGTTGCTCTGCTGCTCACTGTGCTTGTATTTATGGTGAGAGTAAGGGAAAGTCCTGGGGTGTGTCTGATCAGTCTGCACTGATGAGGCTGTAGCCCTCCAGTGATGGCTTTAGACAGTGATTTCTTGTGCTCTGTGCTGATTTCCTACCCAGGAATGTGTCTGTCTTGGAGCCCCTGTCCCTACCACAGGTGATTCAACAGAAGAAATATGTCCTGGATCATATTTTGTGTTGAGGGTGCTTGACTTTGCTGGGACCAGCAGATTCTGGGGTCTGGATTTCCAGTCAATCTGTTGTGCTGGACTCCTCTTACAAGTGACATTTTAAAAGCATTTCTCCTCCTTCAGTGTCTGTTAGTGCAGAAATCCAGACCTTTATGTTACTCTAGTCTTGCTGAATTTCTTGCAGCACAGATATGGATAACTCATGTCAGGATGTCTGTACACAATGTGGTTGCTTCTAATCACTAGCTGTCCATTTTCTGAGAGAACATGGTCTTCAGTCTGCTGTTTGTCCTGGTGTCCACAGGCTTTTAGTTCTGGACAGAATGCTGAAGCTGAAAGTTAGTCTGCCATTAGTCTAAGTTGTAATTAGTTTCTCTGTCTTCTCCTCACCCTGCTGAAGTGTTACTGTTTTCAACCCAGCTGTTCTAAGGCTCTGAAAAGGTTGGGTTAAACTTTTCCCATGTGTTTAGGGTCTCAAACTGCTGTGAGATTTGTTTATTTCTCATAACACCCTTAGCCCTGCTCTGAGTACCTGGTGGTGAGTTTCCTGTGTGCACCTCTTTGTAAAAGCATTTGCTGGCAGTTGAATTTTTTTTTTAGGGAAGGCATCCAACTTCCTGAGGATTCTTTATCCCTCCCTCACACCTGTATTACTTGAACAGGGAATAAGGAATCCTTGAGATACTCATAGCAAAATACTCATGACTTTCTAGTCTAGGAAATCCAGGATATGATCCTTCAGACTGTGGCAAAGGCTCTGTCTGTATCTGTCAACTACCAAAGTTACAGGCATCTCTGAAGACATGGAGGGCAGGCAGTGGGCTTCCCCCACCTGGCTGCAGTTGCTTATGTCAGTTTGAGTTTTGATGGAACTTGCTGACTTGGAACTTGATTGGCAGCTGTCAAGGGCAAAGGCATTGCTCCAGTTTTGCTTGATGATGTGCAGCAGCTTTGGGGTGTCTTGTTAAGATTGTGTGCAGAAATCTGAGGCCCATCTCAGAATCTCCTGTGGTTACACCTCAGCTCACCAGCACTGTGTGCATGTGGCATGGTGCTTACAGCACCAAAAAGAAATCACTTCAGTGTAGCTGGAATTCCTCAGGAATCAATATGCATATTTACATTTCCCCTGTCTTGTCCTTGTCATGTTGGCTTCTCTGGAAGACGCTCACAGAAATGATTGAGCTGAAGAGGAACAGAAGGGCTGTGCTCTTGTGGGCATTTTGGGCAAAAAGAGAGGGAAGACTTTTCTGCACCTTTCTTAGATGCTCCCTGGCTCAGGTGACAGGGTGACTCTGTGTTCATTCACCCAGTGCAGTGGACTCAGGTCTAGAAACAGAGTACTGAAGTGTTCCTGCTTTGTGGAACAAAGTGCTTTGTGAACAAAGTCCTGCTTTGTGGAAAGTACTTAAGTTTTCTCTTTGGCTGAAACAGTTTCCTTTTGCATGGAAAACAACTGATGTTGCTTATGCAGTTGTGCTGTTAATTGTGTTGTTGGAATGCATCGTTACCCATGGATTTTTATTCTAGCTCTTTAATCACATTTGGAGGTATGCAGTTTCTTACTGTGCATTCAAGAATGCCTAGCAACAATGGTTAATTTAATGAAGAGTGCAAATGGTTTGCAGACAAATTGGCCAAATGCTGAGAATGTTAACACCCTTGTAGCTTTTCCAGCTTTACTTAATTTCCTTTATTACAAGGTGGGCCGTGTAAACTATCTCAGATATCAACTGAGTTCTAGCAAGGGTATGGGAATACACTTAATATAAAGGCAGTTTGGGTTCTTTAAGTGGGTTCAGAGCACAGCTAGCAAAGCAGCAGCTGGTGCAGCAGTTCTTGAGCTCTGCTTCTAAATGTTCTGGGAACTTCTCAGGTTGTCAGCAGACTTCTGGAAGGCCTTTGAGGAGCTGGAGTGCTTGCTGCTGCCAGGAAAGGATGGCTGTAGGAGACCCTGACTTCTAGTAAGGAACTCTGAACTTTTTTCAGGTTTACCTGGTCAAAGGTAAAAGTGGGGGTTGGAGCTTTTATTCCAGCTGGTTAGGGAGAGTCAGGCACCTTTTCAGCTGTTGCTTAGGCCTGTAACTCTGGTCTAGAGTAGAGCAGCATTCCCAGGGCAGACACTGTGTTGTGATCTGCCCACATGCTGTTGGGAATGGTGGGGACATGCTGCACAGACTCCAGCAATCATTTTAGCAGCTGTCCCTGCAACATCAGAGGCCTTGACCAAAACCAAGCTATGTTGGCTGAAAAAGAGGATGCAGGTCTTGAGCTGCAGGCAGTGCCTGAGGCCTCACACTTTGGCTGAGCAGAGAGATGTTCTTATCACTGCAGGAGGTATGTGCTGCTGTAGGACTTGTCACCAAGTGAGGGACCTGTGATTGGACTGAACACCAGTCTCTGAGGTTGGTGATCAGCAGCACAAAGTCCAGCTGAAGGCCGGTCACTAGCAAAGAACCCAAAGGTTTGATATCAGGGCCAATTCTGTTTGAAATTTTCATTAATGACCTGTACTATGAGACAGGTTGTACCATGTTTGCAGCTGGTACCAAGCTGGGAGAAGTGGATGGTACACCAGGTGGTTGTGCTGCCATTTGGAGGGGCCTTGACAGTGTTCTCTGAAAGCTTTAAGGCAGCGCTGATGTAATGGAGGATGAATTTCTGGTGCTTTAGGATTTTTTGCTCTACCTGGAAACACTGAGAGGATTAAATAATATATTTAATATTCATGCTTGTGATACATAGGCACAAAATCCAAAAGGCTAAGGCAGTTGTACAGGCCATTGCATGAAGTACTCAGCTTTACAAAAGCTGACATCTTCATTTGCCTTTCTTTTCCGTCATTGAGCCATATAGCAAAATCTTCAATTGTGCTCAAGTATTTCCCATCGTGTGGAATGATAATTCCCAGTAAAAAGGTCATTCTAGAATTCTTTCCTTCTCTTCCAACAGAGAAACAGGCTGTTTCTGCAGAATAACAGTGTAGTTCAGCTTAGTCTATTATTGTGTTGTCTCTGAACCCTTGGTGAGGTTTTACACTGTAATGTTTGCAGCTGGAAAAAGTCATTATTTGAAAGCTGGAGTGTCTTCCTGACGAGATGGGGGAGTGGATTTTTCAGCCCTCAGCATCTTGAATAGTCAGTTTTTTTCTGTTCCAACCACTGATTTAATAAAATCTGTCCTACCATTTAAATAATTAAGACCTTACAATAGGTGAGCAAGGCATTTTCCTCCCAAAAACTTCCTCAAGAAATCAGCCTGTGTGGTATTTGTGCACAATTTTGGGCCTGGTATTTTCTGTGTTCACTTGACAAATTCTTTTTCACAACATCTAGGATGCTGACAGTTCATCTGGAAAAAGAGCCCTGGAGCAACTCGTGTGAAATCTCAATAGAAAAATGTTCTGGAAATAAGAGAGAGGAAAAAAATATAAAAAGAACATATAGAAATAATAACTACATGGAAGATGTAATTAAATTGTAGAATCGTTAAGGTTGGAAAATAAATAAATCGGTAAATACAGCAAACGTTTTGTTTTCAGGATTTAAAGCTGTCACTCTTACTGCATATGGTTGAATTTTTAAAATATTGTGGCCATGGTGAGATCCCTGGGAGCTGTCTCTTTGAGCTGGGGTAAAGAATAGATTTATGTCAAGTTAGCTTTGTAGCTTTTGGCTTTTATCTGAAGAAGTGTCTGTTCGAATTGCTTGTAGTCATCTTTGTTTCAAGACAACTGTTATTTATTTTGCAAGTGAAGGAGAGGCTACTTTATTTGTAATTCATATTGCTTTTCTGAGTTGTTTGAAGGTCAAGCTTTCCAAACTTGTTAAATACAATTTTGCCCATAAACCTCTATAAATGTAACTATTTATCATTTGGCCTTGGAACAAAAAGTGGATTTTGTCCTGCTTTATAAAGCCAAGTGAAGCAGTGGGGACCCATCCTGTGTTTGAAAGTTATCAGTAAAACTCGATATTGTTGTTTCCTTTCTAACTCCCTTCTGTTGCAATCAAAGGTCTTTCCAGTGAGCCAGGCTGGTTTGAAGTCTGAAGCAGGAGCTGGCTCAGATAGCAATTTGTGTCTTGACCTTGGAAGCTTTAATAAAACTGAATTCAGTGACTGGCAGAAAAGTGAGGAGCTGTTATGTTGGCACTGACCGTAGAGGTTTTCAGAGAACAGGTGTCATGGAAATGCTTAAATACAAACCAAAGCTTCTGGGTTTGTACCCTAGAGAGAGTGTGTTTAAAGTGCAAGTGGAGCAGGGTACAGCGTTGCTCTAACTAATCCAGCCTTGCAGCAGTGCTGTGTTTCCCAGGTGTTAGACACAAGGCTGGGCTGTCCAGCTGGGAGGAGCTTTGCCATCAACCTGAGACACAGGTACGATTATGTGGGATTTTTGCAGTGCTCTGTCTTGCAAGTGTAGGGTCCTGCACCTGAGGAGGAAGAACCCCAAGCACCAATAGAGGTTAGGGGTGGATCTGCTGGAAAGCAGTTCTGAGGAGAAGGATCTGGGAGTCCTGATGGATAGTAACTTATCCATGAGCCAGCAATGTGCCCTTGTGTCCAGGAGGGCAAATGGAATCTTGGGGTGAATGAGGAAGAGTGTGGCCAGTAGGTTGAGAGAAGTAATTCTTCCCCTTTGCTCTGCCCTGGTGAGGCCACATCTGGAGAACTGGGACCAGTTGTGGGCTGCCCAGTTCAAGTGAGACAGGGAATTGCTGGAGAGAGTCCAGGGGAGGGCAACAAAGATGACTGGGGGGTTGGAGCATCTCCCTGATGAGGAAAGGCTGAGGGAGCTGGGACTGTTCAGCCTGGAGAAGGGAAGGAGGGGAGACCTTATCAATGCCTACAAGTATCCAAGGTTGGGTGCAGGAGGATGGAGCCGGGCTCTGCTCAGTAGTTCCCAGTGACAGGACAAGGGACAACAGGCACAAACGGGAACATGGGAAGTTCCATTTAAATATGAGGAAAAAATTCTTTACTGTGAGGGTGACAGAGGCCTGGGACAGGCTGCCCAGGGGGGTTGTGGAGTCCCCTTCCCTGGAGACATTGCAAACCCACCTGGATGCAGTCCTGTGTGGTGTGCTCAAGGAGATCCTGCCTTAGCGAGGGAGTGGGGCTAGATGTTCTCTAGAGGTCCCTTCCAACTCTGATGGTTCCATGGTTCTGCATTAGCAAGACTTGTGGCAGTTTTGGACAGCATTTATGATTGAACTGGGAGATAAAGTAGAACTGTAAAAAGCTACTCAAAATAATTAATTGTAGCTTCAAGAAGTTACTCAAAAAATCAAAACAAAACAGAACTTGCTTCCGTTTTATAAAATCTCTATAAAACACTGAAATATTTTTTGGGACAAAGTGAAAATTATTTTTTAGCATGCTACTTCAGCACCTGTTCTAAAACTATTTCATTTAGTTCTGTGTCAAGCAGGGTGGTTTCTAGTTTTTTGGTACTTCTGTGATCACCATGTGGGGAGGCATGGGTGTGTTTCAGAGAGGTGTGTCAACCTCTCAGTATCATGAATGAAGCCAGGTGTAAGGATGTGGCTGAAGAATGGAGGACTGGCTGCTTGGGGACTGGATCAAGAGAACCATTTTGGTTCAGGCTATGGATTTTAGCTGCAGATTCATGTGTTTTCAGAGTAGCTGAGATACATCATCTGTCTTTAGTGAAGGACTGGTCGTAGGGAATGTTCCCTGTGTTTTCAGAAATATGCTGTGAGCTCTGTGATGGACTAGTAATAAATAGAATCACTCCTATGATCCTATGATTCTGTAATTTCTTTACTGGAAGAGTGGTGAGGCCTTGGAATGGGCTTTCCAGGAAAGTGATGGAGTCACCAGTCGTAGAGGTGTTCAAGAAGCATTTAGATGTGGCACTTCAGGATAGAGTTTAGTGGTTGTTGATTACAGGTGGACTCAATGATCTTGAAGGTCTTTTCCACCCTTTATGATTCTATATTGTGATCAGAGGGTTTGATCAGCATAGACTTGTATGAAAAATCATGCCCATCTACTGTTAGTTTTGAAGACCAGTGATTAAATACTTGAGATGTTCACATCCAAAAATATTTTGACAAAAATCCTTCAAGAAGCTGCTTTCTTTTCCTTTTTTTCTAAGGACACCTTGTAGTATGAAAACAAACTGGCAGGGAGGTGGTGAATAGCAACTGGTTGTGTCCAAAGTTGAGCCAAGCAGTGTATGTAGAATGTGTCAAGTTCTGAAGTTGGCATTTAGAATATTAAAGTGAAAAAGTGGTTACAGTTATGATGTGGGACAAACTTAACATTGGGCTGAAGTACATAAGGAGGAGCTAGAAACCAGCATCTTCTCCTGAGCCCAGAAGGCAAAAAAAATGACAAGAAAACTACTGGAAAACCTACAGAAGTGAGGTCTTTTCCAAACCTGACAATTCTGTGATTCTATTATTCTAATTAGACATAAACAATGGGAGCAGGTGCTTGTGTCACATTTCTAGAATAACTAGTCCACTAAAATTGGCAGTCTGTGTTGCCAGCCACGTAGCAGTTTTGGCAATTCCAGGTGCTGCTTTAAGGACTACACTAGAAAGAAACTCAGAATTTAGGAATGGTTTCATGAATGGGAGAAAATATTGTCTGGAAGAGGAAATGTGTGATTCTTCACCATCTGTAAACCTTTAATATTTACTTCTGTTACATCCCTACTTAGATGAAGTGTGTGTGTAAGCTGTCTTCATACAGAAGGACCTTGTTCTGTGGAAGAACCTCAGATAAATGTAATGTTGAGTTCCTTGTTCTGTTATTTGGGATCATAGAATGTGCAGTTTTAAGGGACACTAGTCCAGCCTGCTGTGCAGAGCAGTCAGCTGTGAGATCAGTTGCTCAGGACTTTGATCTTGTAAACCTCCACATGCTCCAGTCCCCTAAGGATCTAGGTGGCCCTTTGCTGAGCTTGTTCCAGTTTATCAATGTCTTTCTGGTACTGGGGACATTGGCAGTTGGATGCAGTGTTTTCAGTGGGGCCTAGTGAGTGTTGAATAAAGGGGGTTGATCTTTTCCTACTGTCTCCTGGCTGTAGTTCTGTTAGTGCAACACAGGATGTCACGGTGCACTGCTGGCACCATGATTCCCAGGTCCTTTTCCACAGAGCTGCTCTCCTCTGGGTTGTTGCCATGATTTCTTCCTTGATCAGGACTTTGTGTTTGCTCTTGCTGCGTTTCATAAGGTGCCTGTTGGTCCATTTTCCCAGCATGTTTAGGTCCCTCTGGGTGGCAGCCCTGCCCTTCAGTGTATTGACAGGCTCCTCCCAACCTGGTGTCATCTCCAATCCGGTGAGAGCAAGCTTCCATCACCCCCTCCAGGTCGTGGATAAGAAGTTAAACAGCGGGTCCCAGGACAGATCCTGCAAAACTCCCCATGTTGCAGGCATACCTGTGCTGTAAGGTTTTTTGTTTATTTCTGTCTCTTTTTTGAAGATGGCTGTGGCATTTGTCATCTTGTAGTTGCTGGGACCTCTTCCAGTTTCCATTCAGAGATGTCGGCAGTTTTGGCCAGGATGTGAGCTTGGTGTCTCAGCACCTTTAGAGCTGATTTTGTCTCATGGACTTGTATGGGTCAGGTTCTCTGAACCAATCAGTCCCTGACTTGATCTTCACCCACCTGTCTGTGAACCCTTCCCTAAGTGCAGAGGCTGCTTGGACTTTTTTGGTGAAGAGTGAGACAATAAGGCATCTCCTTCTCTCACCAAATCACACATTCTGCTCAGCTGATGTCCCACATTCTCTTTTCAGCCTTGTGCTCCTCAGACCCTTGATAATATTTTTTGTTTGTTTGCATTCTTTTCAAGTCTCAGCTGCAGTTGAACTCTGGCTTTCCTGAGGCTGAGTGGACAGTGTTTCAAAATTCCTCCTTTTCTAGGCTGTCTTCCATCTCCTGCCTGTTTGCCCTGAAGCTCTGCCATGACTCCCTGCTTAGCTAGGCTGCTCTGCTGACACATCTGCTTGGCTTCCTGGGTGTTAGGATGTTAGGAAACAAAAGATGCTGTCTGTGTAGTGTTAGACTTGGGGTTAGCATATAACCTCTTGATCATTTGTTCTGCCCGTCCCTCCTTGCTGCACTTCTCCATTGGCATAACCCTTGCTTTGGGAAGTTGGATGCATTTCTTTCAAGGTTGATGTGATGATGTGTGTACATGTGGTGTGACTGTACCACAGAGCCCACACAAGGCACATCTGAGCACTTTTAATCTGTCCTCATCCTCTGAAACTATAGAGTCACTGCATTGAATTCTGCTTTTTCAGCACATTGAGAGCTGGTATTTGCACATGGTATTTCTTCATGCATTCATAAATATTTAAGCTCTCTGGTTATCACTCTCAGCACATTTTGTGAAGCCAAAGAAAAAAAGCAGCCAAACCCAACTCACTTTCCAAGATGCTACATCCAGTGATGTTTAATGAGATATGTTCCATCCTTCTGTGTTATTTACTTGGACTGTTTAAATTTAATCTCAAAACACTGTTCAGAAAACGAAACTCTAAACTAAAACGCCTTAGTACTGAGGTGCTGTGACATAACAGGAGCCAGGTTTAAATTTAGGTTTTCTTGCAGGATAGAATGAGGAGAATCTGTATTAACTGCTTCTGGGGGAAGTGGGAAATAAGTATGAGCTCTGGTCTCATGTTGGACTTAGAGGTGGGAGCAGAGTTGTCAGTTGGGAGCAGGAGGGGAATAAGAAAGGAGCTCAGAACTGAAGCAGTGAGTCAGGGAGCTGGGACAGGAAGCAAGGACATGGACAGAAAACCAAGTGATGCACAGAAAGAAAACGAGTGCTGCCTTCATGAAAGGGCTTTTTATCATGGGAACAAAACTAGATTGTTTCTGCTGAAGTATAGTAGTTTGCTTAAAACCTAGTTTGTTAATTATTTATCCAGATAAGGACCTACTTGTTCCTTTTTTAAAAATCTCTTTATTAGCTTTGCGTTATGTATATGTAAGCTTTTATTTAAAAGCGTTTCTTATTGCTATCCAAAAATAGCTTGAACTGTTACAGTACTGCCTTATTTTACATAATAGGTTTCTAACAGGCTCTTAAGATCATGATCAAGCAAGCAACTTGTCCCATTGCTGGGGATAAACACTTGACATAAACCATAATGCTGTGTAAATGCTGATTCCTTGTATGTTTTATGACAGTGCCCTAGAAGGAATAAGGTAGTTTGTGCTGGTTAAGAGAAGGGAATAAGGAGTAAAACTGTGAAGTAGAGAGCATTCCTGGAGAGTGATCTATCAGGGGTACAGTGGAACATGCCTCTTGCAGTGACAGAACTGTTGTGAGTCAGATATCCTAGTCTGTTTAGAGATTAAAACTAGTAACTGAACAGCAGGAAGTGACTGAGGCTGATAGTTTAAGTATTTAGAACAAGATAAGTGAATATATGTTGTCAATTTTGTGTGGGTTGGGGTTTGTTGGTTGTTTTTGGTTTGTTTTTAGCACTTAAGGACCGTAAAGTCATGTTACACTGATACAATTTAAAGGGGATGAGTATAATGTAAGAGGGAAGATCTATATTCTAGTTTTTCTTAGAGAAAGATAGGTAATTCATATTTTCTTATCTAATAATAGGTAAAAGTTACCAGGGCTGTAATTTCTGGGTCTTAGTATGAACTACACAAATGCCTACAGCAAATATGAGAGAACCTGGCAACTGTTGTAATCCTGCCACTTTTTAGACCCTTCTTTTTTTGTTCTGGGTTTGTTTCTGTTAAACCTGTTATGTCCCTGCTCTCTCTTCTTGGGGATTTCAAACTCTTTGATAAGGAGCAGTCATTGAGCAGCCTGTATAAAATTAGAAGTGGAGAAGGAATTTCACTCAAGACAAAAACAGTGAAGAAGGCCAAGGGGATATTGTCACTGCTTGTGTCTACTTTGGGTACAGGCACTTGGAAGGGTAAGCATGTGTAAGCTCAAGGACAGTATTTGCACAAGAACCAAGTGGATGTGAAGTATGAAGTCCTGCACTGAGAAAAGGAGAGTGTTGGAGGAGGGGGTTGTAGAACTTGCTTTCAATCAGTGCCTGGGATGATAATCTAACTGCTTTTGATGTGAAGCTGCTCATGTTTTAGGGAAAGGGAGTATGTACTGTTTGTGATTACAGGGACTGTGGTCCCTTAGGTCCTGTGTGCCTATGAGCACTGTTACATACAGGATGAAACCAAAACTTAAGTAGCTTCATCTTCCTTGTCACTGATCTCAAAGAGTGCACAGATGTATAGCATGTGTGGTGCTTTGCAGGAGAGCTGCTGGTAAGCACGGGCTGCCTGCCTGCTGGGTTCCCTGGGAACTTGTTGCTGGAAAGCAGGGAAAGAAACTTACTTGCACTAGTCATAGACTGAGCCTCTGATCTCCATGACTCAGAGTACTAAAGATAGCTTAATAAATGTATATGGTGTGGAATCCTGCTCCTCTTCCCCTGCCAGGAGAATCTGGTCACTTCCTTCCATCCACCTGAGGAGTGACAGCCCTGACTGCCAGTGCTCAGTGGTTCAGACTCAGAGGGATTAGTCTTGAAGTCTGTTTCCCTGATCTTCAAGGGCCTATTTCCATAAACTTGATTAGGAGCTGGTTCTATTAGTAGTTTGCCAGAATGTTCACATTTATGTGGCTTTTGGGGCTGACTGAAAATATCTATAAAGCAGCTTTCAGAGCAGGTGCTGGCATGCTGGACCTGTGAGAGGTGTTGGGCTCTTCCCACCCTCTTAAGAAGGAAAAAGTAGTTGCCTATTGTCTGGGTGATATTTGTTCCCTCTTGAACCTTTTTCTTGGTCAGCTACTGGAGAAACAAGCCAGGGTTCAGGTGCTAAACATTTTCCTAATTGTTAAATTATTTGTTTTCTTTGTCAGAGGAAAGGAATCTCAGTAGGTAAGTGATTGTGGACTAACCAGATTTGATCTAAATGATTAACCATCTCTAACTAATAAAGTAGAAAATTAATGTTATAAAGAAATCTACAAAAACCATGCTGTAGGTGCATGTAAGGTAAGTGCAACATCCTGAGCAGTGTTATCTGTAGGTCTTTAAAGGATGAAGGTGCAGAAGCTGGTGTCTAAGATCTTGCTTTTATTGCATTTATTTGTGTCCTGTGCAGATGTTAAGTCCTGTTTGGCCATCAAAGAATGATTTGCCTTCCAGTTGTGCAGAAGGATCTGTCATCATGCTAGTGGATGATCTGTGCTAGTGGAGATGTTTTAACACTGGGTCTGTAAGTGAACAGGATATTGTTCCTGTATGAGGGTAGAACACGGAGCTGGCTGCTTCCAAGAGCTTTAGCAGGCTGTAAAAATTAACTGGGACTGTTTATATGAGGAGTGTATTAGGAAACAGGCAGTGACATTATTTGGGTTTAGATGAGTTGCTGGTCTATTAGGAGTCACAACAAAGCAGACAAAGGCAGAGGACATGCCAGGGAGTTGTGCTGTTGGATTTGTTCTGCAGTTAATCTGTCATGGATGCTGTTAGGAATAACGCTGAGGGTTGGCTGGAGCTTCCTCTGTCCTGGGAGCCTTTGAAACTCCAGGACTGGGTTCCTTCAGTAGATGGAGTCAATCTGCAGTGTCTGTTACAGCACTTTGCTTCAGTTTCTTTAACATTTTGTGCTAAGGTGATCACCATTTGACTCTTGCCAATTTTTTTTTTGTTTGGTGGTTTGGTTTGTTTTTTTGGGGGTGGTATATTTGGTGGTCTGAAACATCTGGAAAGTGTAAAAAAAACTTCCTTGCCTGCTAAGACTATTGTGGAACCACACTGTGTGACTAAAAAAGGACTATGTTTCAGAAGAGAATCCTCTACTATAATGATTAACTGTGTCTTCTAGTGTTCTCAAGCCTAACAATGGAGCCTAATATTAACTTTAAAATAGTATATTGTTAAAGTAAACTAGCACATTCTTCTGTGCCTGCTTACACTTTTCTTTAGCAAATTCCATTGATCTGACTGAGACAAGGAGAAGTTTTCTGAAAAAGGTGTGTCTGTATAGAATGGGAGTTGCTTTCTTGCACCGAGACAGCCTTGGAAGTATGTTAGTTATTTTTAGGTCTACAGTGATAAGAGCCTCTAGTTGTTAGGAAGTTGCAACCCAAAATCATCTTAGTATGTAGTGTTATAATGGATAGTAGCACTTATGGAGGTTGGAGATGGAAGCAGAACAAGAGCATATCCAAAGACACATCCTTTGCCTTAAATGTTTTAAAGATTTATAATATTATAAAATTATTTTTTGTAAGAGTGAAGAGTAAACCTACATAAAGTAATACTACAGGGATTGTCTGTATTTAAGACAATTTTTCACTCTTCACTTTCATCCTGTGTTTGGAAGACTTGCTGTTCATGAGCTGTAGGAATGTGTGAAGGATTGAAAACTCCTTTTTTCCTCTTGTCTCCAGGAATGAAGTTTGGAATAGCTGCTCAGAAATAAGTAGCCTGATGATTTCTTACCCAGCATTTAACCCATTGACCCTTGCTCAGTTTCAGCTCTTTATCTACAAAGGTTTTTGTGTTACAAAGTTTGTTACACACTCATGGAGTTGACAAGACTGCTCAGAGTTGGTATTTTAATCTTGAATTTCTTACTGTTGATGGATCATTTGCAGCTGCCTGATACACACTGTCCTTGAGAGCAGAGGGGTGTCCAAAGTAGCAAAAGAAAGAACTTTCAGTTACTTCTATGATGTATTCCAGCCTTGAGAAACTTCTCTGGCCTATTTGAGTATTTTCTGTGTGGATTATGTTGATGTTGAGTTTACTTTTTCCTCATTTGTGTCTCCTTTACTTCTCATAGTGATAACTTTGTTAGAATTAATTTAAAAAATGTTCTTCCGTGTAGGACACAGCTTAGGCTATGGCTTTGTGAACTACGTTACTGCAAAAGATGCTGAAAGAGCAATAAACACACTGAATGGCCTCAGACTTCAGTCAAAAACTATCAAGGTAGGATGTCTAGATTTCTTTTTTCCTGTCTTCTGTGAAAATGGCATTCTAATAAACTTCATTTTGGTGGCTTGTGTGCTCTCCCAACTGCAAGAGAGGTGGACCCTGGGAGAAGAGTAGTAAAGTGAGCTGTGAATCCTCTTGGCTTTTGTAACAGCTTTGTATTAAAATCTTCCCTTTTTTTAATTCCCATCACTTTTACAGCAGTAGATGGAAATATTCCAAATAGTTGCCAGATGTTTGAACTCTCAGGTTCTTGATCCCTGTTTTAAATCATGTTAATAAACATGCCCTCTTTTTTGAAATAACAGCTAGTGCTGTATGTGTAAGAGAACTCTCCTGCTTTGGTGATATTTGTAACTTTATCTAGTAGCAGAAATTAAGATAGAAAACTGCACTCCACCTAGTAAAATGAGTCTTATGAGTCTTTAAAAAAAACGTACTGACAGCACAAGTTCTTGGTGCTGGTTACTGACAGATCTGGTACCTGAATCAGAGCTTCAGAAAGAGATTCTTGGACACAGCAAATATGTTTGTTGGCATTGGTATTAGTTGACTGCTATAGCAATGCCACTATGTTCTTTATATGTTGGATTAGTCCAAAATGAATTAAGTTATATAGGGATGTGACTTTTCTTTTTGTTGTGGCAGTTTCTCTCTGCCTTATCCCTCTTTTGCTGTTTTGAACTCAAAAATGCCTACATTGCTTAGTGGGGTATAAATGAAAGTGACTCATGACAAATCACTCTTTTCTATTAAACCCTGGACATACCTTTTTTACTTTTCTTTTTAAAGGTTTCCTATGCTCGTCCAAGTTCTGAAGTTATCAAGGATGCTAATTTATATATTAGTGGACTACCAAGGTCAATGACACAGAAAGATGTAGAAGATATGTTCTCACGTTTTGGACGCATCATTAACTCGCGTGTGCTTGTGGATCAAACTACAGGTGAGCTCTGTTGCACTAGCTTCACACAACTGTAATGAGCAGCATGTTTTAACATTTTTCACTGACTGGGAGTTCCTAAACTAGACTTTCACAAACTAACCATGACATCTGGTGCCAGCCACTGAAATAGTTTGAGTAGGGTGTCCTTTTCTGTTGATGCTGTTAAAACACAGGATGACTTAACGCTGCCTCCTTTGCTAGCTTACAGTGTAAACCTCTTAGCATATTTTATGCTATTATTGTCAGTTTTACCAGGCTGAGCTGCTGATTTGCCTCATCTCCTCTCCTGCTGTGACACTCGATGTTACTGCAGGGCAGTGTTTGTAATCTGGAGTGCTGACCTTACCTTTACACAGATGCAACTATGAGCCTCAGGTAAATTCCAGGCCATAGTTAGCTATAAAAAGCAAAGCAATCATGTGTTTTGTCTTTCATATCAACCTGGAACTCACACAATTTCCTCATATTTTAAAACATTTGAGGTGTCTTAGTCCTTTGTGGTTACTGCTAACCAGAAGAATTAACATAATACACCTAGTACTACCCTCTTGAATTTTCTCAATATATTTTGTTTATATAAAAAAAAGGGGAGAAGTTGCTTAGTTAAGCACTCAGCTCAGGGGAGGCCAGAGTTAAGGATTTCCTTTATAATGTAATTCTGACTCAGTGTAACAAGGTGTTTTCAGAGTTTTAGTTTCTTACCTAATTATGTCAGTCTGTCTAACTGAAGAGTTTGGCTTATCCTGTAACTTTAGGTGTTCTGTGTTTTTTCCTGTAGCCTGTATGTCATGTATGAATTTGGGGAGAACTTCTACAAATACACTTTTTTCATTGGTTATGCATGTGTTATATTATAATAGAGATAACCTAATTCCAACAATTCCACATTTAACATTTAAATATGGTATTATGCATGTTTATACACAGTAGTTAGACAGCAGCTTTCATGCTCTGTGAGGAATCTGCTGTAATTTAGAGTAGGCCATCAACAGCTTTTGGTGGGACTAATCTGACTAAATGCTAAAGTTTACAATGTTAAGTATCTCCACCAGAGGTAGCTCCTCGTGTGGGCAGCTTCTTTTAAGTGTAAGTAAGAAACAATTTGGTCAGACCACACTGTAAATGTGATTGTGCATGAAAGAAATACGAGAGGACTCAGCAAGTTCAGGGTGCTGACACTGCAGACACTCCAGTGTTGAGTGAGGGAAATCCTATCCTAGAGAGAAGGATTAATTTTGTCCAACTTTGATATCTCTGTGGTTCTGTCTCTAGAGCCAGTTCTCTAGCTGACTACTATAGGTAGAAGCAAGAATGAGAGACTTCTGGAGCATAGAAAAGTCACTGATACAAGTGTCCAGAACAGTCATCCTTCCCTGTCTGCCAGTGGAGTCTAGATGGCCAACATCTGTCTTCAGCAGAGCCATGCAGTGGGATGACAGAAGTTACACAGTTAAAATCTCTGCAGGAATAGTCTAGTTTTCGTTGAGTGTGCCAAGGCATGATGCTGCCCAGTTCAGTATCAGCTCAGAATATACCACCTGCTTTCAAATAACCTTCATCATGTGTTATTTGAAGAACTGTGCTCCACTGACATCAGAAAGTTTAGTGCCTGCATAGCCTGTTTCTTTTCACTTCAAGAATGTAGCCAAGCCTTGGCTTTAAAACCTGCCTTTCATGTCTTTCTCTAGTCCCAAGTAGGACAGATTTTAATTTGTGTACCTTCTTAGCACAGGTTGTTCTCTGGCTTTTGAGAATTAATCTTTTTTGAAATATGCTTTCTACTGTATTTATATTTTTAAATGAACACTAGATGAAGTGAGAAGCACTAAGATGAACAGTGTAGTAGCAGTAACAGGGTGTTGGGCTCTGGGGTTGTTCTTGCTGGCTCCTGGGCCATCCTACTGTGCTGCTCCTCTCTGGGGTGGGCACGTGCTCCCTCCCACCATGGGAAGGCTCTGGAGCAGATAGTGCTGTCAGCTCTAATTTGATGGGCCCATCTTGTCCAGCCTCTGTCTGGGAAGTAACCAGCAAGATCTCGAAAAACTTACCAACATGCAGTAAACAAGAATTGTTATTTATGATGTAGATGAAATGATCTCTTCATTACAGAAGGTTCAACTACTTTAATATTTAAGTCAGACCTTCATGCCTTCATCTATGAACCACAGTGTTTTCAGTGTGGAAAATGAAAAGTACTTGGAAAAATCAGTGTTAATTTTGTGATGCTTTTTAGTGATAAAATAATCAAAGCGAAGGGTGGAATTAATTATCTTTTTTCTTTTTTGTGGAATTTGTTTTAAATGTTGGGAGGTTTTTTTATTAATGAAAATGTCAGTTGATGATGGATTTAATGGAATTCTGCCACATTGTTTGGGTTTTTAAATTGTTTTAGTCACTGGGGTTGTTAAAGCTGAAATGAAAGTGTTTATTTGCCATTTGTTTCCTAATGCTGTACTTTCTCCTATAGCTGCTGAAGAAACATTAGTAAGTGTAGCCAACTTGAAAGCTGTGACCATAGAAATATTGAACTTTTTTGTTTTTTGCTTATTAGTTATTTTGAGTTTATTCTGAACTTCCATTTCTTTTATTTTTGTTTTGTTTTGTTTTTTTTATTGGTTTGGTTACAAGGTTTATCCAGAGGGGTCGCATTTATCCGGTTTGACAAAAGGTCAGAAGCAGAAGAGGCAATTACAAATTTCAATGGTCACAAACCCCCAGGTTCCTCCGAGCCCATTACAGTGAAGTTTGCAGCCAACCCTAACCAGAACAAAAATGTGGCACTGTTGTCGCAGCTGTGTCATTCACCAGCTCGACGGTTTGGAGGGCCAGTGCATCACCAGGCGCAAAGATTCAGGTAGGTTAGGAAGAAAAAAACCGAATGCGTTTAAGGCTGTACCCGTGTCCTTCTGGGCAACTGTCCTCTGAAAGCTGGGCAGTCATATCTTCGTGTGTGAATGAAGCCATCAGTGCACTCCGTGTCCTGCAGTGTTCTGTAAATAAATCGTTGAATTAAAAGATGATGAAAGATGTAGTTGTAATATTTATCTGGAAGTGAATTGGGTCAAGGTACACACGCTACGGTGGCTGTTGCTGATGATGGGAAGTAGCAGATTCCAGATGGGTATTGGTAGTTG
The DNA here is from genome assembly GCF_020740795.1 of Apus apus. NCBI lineage: Eukaryota > Metazoa > Chordata > Aves > Apodiformes > Apodidae > Apus > Apus apus. Next base: position 1,408,147 of record NC_067305.1, read on the forward strand.
CCTGTCTCAACAGATCCCCATTCTCTAATCCATATATCTGATTGCAGATATAATTTGGCAAGTTAATTAAAGCTCTGAACCATTGGTTCCAGCAGGGAGATAAAATAAGGAAACATTTTTGACCAAGAGATTTTGTGGGATTTCTTCCTGCATCTCGAGCTTTGCAGTGTTCTTTATTCTTGAGTCCTTCTAAGTTCAGGGAGATGATTAATTGCAACATTCTGTTTGTTTCCTGAGCTGTGGAAGATACTGTGTATTTTGCCTTTGAGAACTGCCTCAGTTGTTCACAGAAGGGTGTTGATAGTTGGACTGTGCTCTGGAAAATGTGTTTTATTTATTGTCTTGCAGATCTGTAATTGGCTTTATCATGAGAAGTGTTTGTGAGAGTTTCTGAAAGTGGTGTTGGCCTGCTGAGAGTTTGTTTTTTTCTTGATCCTCTGAGGTGTCAGTTAGCTCAGCAAATTGGGACAAAAGCCTTGAGAAACATTCTGCAGTGCTGCTGTCCCACTAGTGCTGGGACCTTTCCATAAGGCTGTATCTCAGCTTTTTAATAACAGCGAGGTGGAGTGTCTCCAAGGAGAATTAGTCCTTTATACTCATCTTCTCTTCCACACTAAGGATGATTCAACAGGTTGCCCAAAGACAGTGGACATTGGGGTTGCTCAAAATTTGGCTGGAACAGGCCTGAGTAACCTGCTCTCTAGTTGTCCCTGCTTTGACCAGAGAGGTCTGCTAGAGGGTTTCCAGAGGTCATCATCATTGTAGAATGGCTAGGGCTGGAAGGGACCTTAAAGATGATCCAGTTCCAACCCCCCTGCATGGGCAGGGACACCTCCCATCAGCCCAGGTTGCTCCAAGCCCCATCCAACCTGCCCTTCAGCACTGCCAGGGATGGGGCAGCCACAGCTTCTTTGGGCTGTGGAGACAGGATTCACCAGTTCACTTGAAGACAAGAACTGACCATTACAAAGCTCACTTTTCTCAGTCACATGCATACATGCACCATGCCACAGTCCTTTTTCTTCCCACCTTTTGGTGTTAACTGCAAGTTTTTTATTGAGCCCTCTGTAAATGATGCTGAATTTAATGAGTTATGATTATTCATACTGTGCTAAAGCTTAGGAACCGTAGGCTGGACTGAGTCTTGTTTGTTTTGTGTAGTCAACAAAACATGATGAAAGGATAAGCTGCTTCCAAAGGGCTCACAGTCTGTATAAATTACAGCTGTGGTCTCTGCTATGCAGAGGTTGAATACTTAAACTGACATTTTGATTACACTTCATCTCATGCCATCATATCCCTTTAAATCCAGGATTAAGCCTTTAGTATTTCTAATTTGTAATTATTAATTTCCTACAGATACCGCTTAGACCCTTTGTTTCATGTTCCCTTAATCTTTTGTAGTTCCTGTGGTATTTGTGGTTCTCATCAGGAACTGATCTGAGTGCCTTGTCCCACCGGAGTGTGGGGTTGGCCTCCTGCTCTTTCCCTCCAGAAGGAATCCAGAACACAGCATGGCATTGTTTGGAGGATAAATAAAACATCTGGGGCAAGCATTTCTTTCCAGTAAGCTTCAACAGGAGAGCAGATCTTTAGTTATTGAACTCAGATGAAATTAAGGAGTTTATCTCCTGAAGCTGATGTGGCTGGCCTAAGTCCCCTCAGGTCCTGGGCTTTTACCAGAGCTGAATGCTAGAAGAATGTTTTATCAAATCTCAAAATATTCCCAGTTCAGCTGGTTTTACTTTCAGATTTGGTCAGGGCTGAAGCCAGTTGCTGCTTGTTTTGATGGGCATGTTTCTCCTCATATCAGAGTCCATGAGTTAGGTCCAAAATACCTGAAGGGGAGTTACTTGTTGGTAATTCTTTGACCAAGAGGAAATGCAAGAAGGGTCTAGAAGATTTAACCCTGTCACTGGCATTGTTACTGGGATAGCTCCCACACACCTGTTTGGTTTCACTCTACTAAAATAGTTTAAGTTTTGAGCTTTGAAGCCAATTTGTGATTTGGATGCAAGCTGTCTGTGGTGAGAATGCCACAGAAGGAAACATTTCATCCAGAGTAGCATTTCATGCAAGTTCCAGAAGAATGTGGCACTGAAAGTCCTTATTTCAGTTGCTGCTGCTCTGATATGTGGCTCTTTGGTTTAATACCCCGTTATTGAATGCTTAAAGCTTGTGTTGCTGAATGCTCAACAAGACTTGTTTTGTACACAGTAGATAATTCCTGTCTGTGTCAGGGTATAGCAGAAAAAGTGGCTTGTGGGGAAGACAGGAGGCATGACCAGTATCAGCATAGTTGAACTCCTGCTCTTTGTGGGAGTATTAAAAATTTTTAAAATGCCAAGCTCTGGTGCCAAGGCAACATAGGATAGTATTAAAAATATTACAGCGTATGAGTATTGTGGAAGCTGTGGGTTGGCTCCCACCTGTGATGCTGAATGTAGCTGTTCTCAGGTTGCAGTGAGAAGAACTCAGCAAAAAGGGTTTATAGGACTTCCATGGAACTAAAAAACTTTGTTTAGGAGTGTCACTTCTGAGATTGTTCCATAGTGTTACAATAATCCCAGGATCTGTTCAATGAATTGGTGTGTCTCAGCAGAGCAGAAGTTCATTCATATGAATAGGAAGCTTATAAATTGAAAAATATTACAATTAAAATATTAGTGTGTTGATACTTGACGTCAGAAATTCTTGGGAGTTTTGAGGTTAGCATGACCTAAAAGAACCATCATCTGCAGGTGCTTAGGAAGGGTTGCTAAAGCAATGTGTCTTCTGTCACCTTTGCACATTTTTTTATTTGGTGGTTGCTTTTTAACCAGCCAGAAACGGTTGTAAAAGGTTTCTTTTTATGTGAACCTGCAGAGCTTCTCTGGAGAGTCATGTTAGATCTGGGTAAGAGGGATTTTGTGTATAAGGTGGTATCTCATAGGGTTGTTTTTTTGAAATGACTTTTCAAGTCTTTTAGGGATATTTTTACCCTGTTGGGTTTTTTTAGTAAGCCTGGAACATTTTTGTGAGTCAAAGCAGGAAGAGAAGAGAATCTGTTTGAAAATTAGTGTATCGAAAGAACAGAGGTACTTGCTATTTTAAGTAATTTTGCCTGTAATATGCAAACAGATTGTTGTCTTCCTGTGTTCAACCCCCAGCTGCTCTTCTGTGTGTGTTTCCAATCCTTGATGTGCCTTTGATCTGGGCTTGTGGGCAGAGCCTGAGGCTTTTATAGCAGGCGGGTTCAGAGCTACCCTGACTGTTGGAACCAACGTAGCAATTCTGAGCGTTGGGGTTTTCTGCTCCCTGGATATGTGAGCAGGAACTCAAGACTGGTGATCTGTTGAGATGCAAACTTCCCAGATACTCAGATAAATACATTCTGCCAGACCATTACTCAAATGGAAAGAAGCTACAGAGCTGAAGGTGCCTGTCAGAAGAAGTAAGCCTGTAAAAGCATGCAAACACACGAACATTTTTATATAAAAGCAAAATAAATAGTAGATATGTCACATAATCATCAGATCACATGAATTAGTGCGTCTCATTCACATTCTGGTGCTCTTAACTGCTTCTACAGTTTTACCATAGCACAAAGATTCCCCAGTTTGGATTTGCTTGGGGCTGGCAGTAGTGGCAGTGGGGCCATGTGGTTGGAGCTCAGGTGTGTCCCACTGCTCCGGGGCCACCAGCACAGGGAGGCAGCTGGGGCTGCTGGAGGGGACAGGGGCTGTGCCACCAAAACCCCCTGCTCTGGGTCCAGGAGGGTCTGATAGCTCAGGTGTCCAAGGAAATGAGGTCTGAGCAGCAGAGCCTTGGGGGGAGCTGGTGCCTGCCTGGTGCTCTTGTGTGAGTGCATCAGCCAAGGTGCCACTGCCCGGGTCAGTGTGCTGCTGCAGCTCTGCTCCCCTCCTCCCCGTACACACTCCCCTCAGCCCTCCCTTCCAAATCAAGACAGCAGCAGCTCCTGTCTTTAGGCAGGGCAAGAAAAAAAAATCAGTGGGGAAGTGTTTGGCACTTAATGCAGTGTTCACTGCCCAGACATCCATTCCCTGTTTTCTCCAGGTCAGCAGAGAATCAGGATCTGCCACCGCCATGTTCTTGGCAGAGAGCAGCACGTGTACCTCTTTTAAGTGGTTTGCATATCACCAGTGGTACACCACAGTTTGGGAACCCCTGGTATAGTATAATTATATTTCTACAATCACATGACCTCACAATTTCACATCATACTTAAAAGCATAAGGGAACAAATTGAGTTGTTTTTTTACCTTAACTTTCACGTGTCCTGACCTTTTGAGTGCTTAGCTGTGCAGCTGGTAGTATTGCATTAAAATATCCCAAAGCTCTGAATTTCTAGACCAGAAATACAATAAAAGGGAATTAGAAATGTGGGTTGTAGGACCAAAGAATATAATACAAAACAAGACATAAAAAGGAGAGGGCTTTTTGTTGTGTATAAATACTGCTGGGGTACTGTGCAGGAGGCAGGGAGGAGTGGGTAGGTGGTTTAAAAAATGCAGTTCAGTAAAGTCGGATAAGTTTTCCTAGTATGAAATTGGTATAAAATTAATGAGAAGAAAACCATATGTATGCATATTGAAATTGTAAAACTGTATTTCAGTGTGGTTTGCTGTTCTGATGCTTGAAAGCTACTGCAGTTAGCATAACTGCCTAACTGGTATCAAGGAATAAAACCCCAGGGTTTAAATTCTCTAGCCAGAAATGTGGGGCATCCCAGCTAGTGAGAACTTGACAGAAGAAATGCTAATATTTCCTTAGCTGCCTGATAGCTGCAAGTAAGCAATGACTGTGGCTTATTTATCAGCCTGCTGGTGTTGGGAGTGTTTGCCTCCATCCTTTGCCTTATGGTGGAAAAGGCAGCAGGTTTTGTTCTGTTCCACAAAAAAAATATTAATCCACACAGTCTCTACTCCTAGAAACAAAGTGCCCCCCTGCTCTGGAAAACCCAAAAAAATCCTTTAGCTTGAGAGTTCCCAACATGCTATTTTAAAGGCAAGAAAAGTAGGATGTGGGATGCAAACTCCTTGAGCAAAAAAAGTGGGAGATGCCCAAGAGTGACTTAAAGCAACTGGGGCCTCTGAGGAGGTGTTGCCTGTTACTCACAACCCAGCAATCCTGTGCTGATCCACAGGCAGCCTGATCCACTCCTGGCAGCCTTGCTGAGCTCCAGAGATGGGGCCAGGTCCCCTCTGAAGGTGATCACACCATCTTGCCTTGCAACTGGTCTGTTGCCTGCCTGTTTCTAAGAATAGTTGCCTATTAGTAAATTAGTTGGAATACTTAACTTTTTTTTTCCTGGCAGCTTTGATTGTCAATTTGAATGGGGAAACATTAATTTTTTTTCTGGCACTTTTGATGTACATGTAGAAAATATTCGTTCTCAGTTGCTTCCCGTTCAAGTTAATTTGCTTGATTGAATTGAACTTTTACATGAAATGTTGTGCTTTTTATTTGCTAGGTTCTCTCCTATGGGTGTAGATCACATGAGTGGGCTTTCTGGTGTAAATGTTCCAGGAAACGCATCTTCTGGCTGGTGTATCTTCATCTACAACCTTGGTCAAGATGCTGATGAGGGAATCCTCTGGCAGATGTTTGGCCCCTTTGGTGCGGTTACCAATGTGAAAGTTATTCGAGATTTCAACACCAACAAGTGCAAAGGTTTTGGTTTTGTGACCATGACAAACTATGAAGAAGCTGCAATGGCCATAGCAAGTCTTAATGGCTACCGCCTGGGGGACAAAATCTTACAGGTTTCCTTCAAAACCAACAAGTCCCACAAATAACTTGCTCGTGCTTTTTTTTTTTCTTTTTTTTTTTTTTGTATGGAATAGATAATTGAGTGACAGAAGTTGAACCATTTTTGTTAGTGTAAAACTCATTTTGCGCCAATTTTCACAAGTGTTTGTCTTAGTCTAAAGGAGAAGTGAAAAAGGTTTTATATTCTGGGATGCAACTGACATGTTCAAATGTTTGAAATCCCACAATGTTAGACCAATTTTAAGTTCCTTTTTAAGTTATTTCATTGAAAACATGTTAAAAAATGCCCTGAAATCTGAAGTAGTTTGCATTAACTAGACCCTCTGGATGGTGGTAAAATTGAAGCATGCTTTCACTTATGAGACTAACATTTGTTTCATTGAATGTTGTCTGCAAAAACTGGAATTTTCTGAAAAATATCAGGTGGAATTAATTAATTTTCTTGGGTTTTTTGTTTGATGTTTTTCCTACCCATTCCCCTGACCTTCTCTACCCCAGACTCAGTAGTATGGAAGAAAAGCTGAGAAATACTAATGTTTTAGTTGACAGTAAATTGTTTGCTCAATTAATATTCATGACTACATATATAGTTGAGGATTAGGCTTTTTAAGTCAAGGTCTTGTAAGTAGTAGCATGCCAGCATAACTTTTAACACCATTGATGAGGTAAGTTGCACACTGAGCAGTGGCCAAGCTGTCAAAATTCAAAGGTTTTAGAAACATTTCTTTTAAAACCCACTTTCTAATAGGAATGGACCAAAGAGTTTCAAAGAAACTCCGGGAAGATTTCAGAGTCAAAAATGAAACTCCAAAAAGAGAGTGTGAATATATGTTGCTACTTTATCAAACTGAATCTCTTCTGTCCAAATATTTAATGCATGGTGCACTACTTACTGGTACATTATAATGCAGCAAGATACTTACTCATTTTCAAAGATCATTTCTAGTTTGAATTCCTTTGGTAGTTCTATTTTGTAAAGAAAAAAAAAAAACCAACAGTTATAAACATTTGAGCATTGTATTTCTCGCATCCCTTCTAATGAGTGCTAGATTTTTCTATTTTAATAGGATTTTGTTTTGACAACTAGCTTTACTTATTGAACACTCAGCAGAAAAGTACTTATTACTTGCAAGTTAGATATTAACAAAAAAAACCAACCCATTGATTTGTAGATTTAAAGATTAATCCCCCAAGTTTTCTGCAGACTGCCTTGAAACTTTGAGTTGTTCTGTTTCTGTTAATTTTCTTTTGCTTTTTTGTGTTTTTTGTTTGTTTTTACTTTTGCATTTAAGAACATTAAATTTGATTTTGTTTTGCTCAAATTTTGTTTTGTTTTTTATTTTCTGTTATTTTTTTGCTAAGTATTGCACAAAGTGTCCAGCTTTCAACGAGTGTTGTTTTAAAGAATGGTAGTTCCTCTTTCAGAGTTTTAAGTTGCTCCTTTGACAGATGAGTAGAAGAAAAAGGGTTTGTGGAACAAGAGCACCACAAGAAACATGTCACACAGAACCTGTGTGCCACAGCCTGATGTCACCCTGCAGGTGTTGTTGGGTAGGAAACCTGAGCAGGATTTCTCCCTTGGGTAAAGGCTGTGTAAGGATAACTGCACCACTAGAGACTTGGCCTGGGCAACTGTCAGGTCTAGTGTTTCCCTTCCTTTGCCAGCAGGTAGAGAAATCCAAAAATGGGGAGAGTGGCAGTTTCATGGCAGTGTCTCCTTTTTTTTGTGTGAACCTCTACCGGTCCCAGACTTTATTTTCAAATCCCAGAGGCTGTTTCATGTTGCCTGCTCCTATCAACCCATCCCTACCTGACCTTCCATGTGTTCACAATCTTTTCTCCTCTTCTACAGTAGGATCTGTGTCTTGCACAGCCCCAAGAAATCTGCATCAGCAGCTCTGCACGCTGATCTGCCCATCTCCATTCCCACCCTTCAGCACCCTAGGAGATGCTGGTGCTGATCCTCCTGGAACTGGCCCACTTGAAGCTGTATCTAAAAGCCTTGGCACGGGGAGCAGCCTCCCACTGGTTTTGAGCTCATGAGCAGTGAATACCAGTGGGATTTTTGCTATTGGTACATTCAGCCTTTCCTGCCAGTCCTGTTCAATCTTTTGAGAAGCACAATGAGCTGTGGAACCGTGGCTGTGACAGAGCAACCAACCACCTCCCACCCCCCAAAGTGTGCTTTCTGCTTCTCTACTTCAGTGTCTATTCCAGGTGTTTCCACCAATTTCTCACTGTTCTTTTCTCACTTCAACCAATACTTTTTTCTGTGTCCAAGGAGATATTCAGAAGCACTTGGGGGATTTCTCCCCAGCTAAAACTGCAGAGTATCAAGAAGTCCTCTTATGTGTCCTGTCACCTCTTAACCTCACCCCCCTGTACCATAGGAGTGGCTCTGCAATTGCTTTCGATCTCTTGTCATTTTCTTCTTCCCTTATTTCATATAAGATTAATTTTCAAACTAAATGGGAGTTGCTGGTTTATCCCAGCATTTGGATGGGGGCTCAAGCTTCCAGTGAATGACACCTTAAAGATGACTTAGTGTCAATAATTATTCCAAGCCTGCTGGGTGTTGCAGCCACAGCAGCACAGCTGTGAGCTCACTAGCTGTCACTTGTTTAAGTGACAAAGCCTCTTCTTGGAGGCTTTTTGGCATCACTGTCATCTGACTGCTTCCCTGTTTTTTCCATATCTCATTCTTTGATAAATACGAAGGAGAAGCAAGGATGTTGTTTCAGCAGTGGTATGAAAGCATCTCTCTTGGAAACATCTGATTCCAGCTTACTTTGATAGTTGCTCTGAAAAGAATTACCAGGCAATTTATGTGAGCACAGCACTGCTGCCTGAGCCAGGAAAAAAAGTCCTGCTGAACTATCAAGACCTGATACCAGAAGAAGGTATGTTCTGCACCAGACAATGAACACGTGGCATAAATAGCTGAAGTCAAGAAAGGATTGTGTATGTATTCTTGGTGCTTTTGGTTCTAAAGAACAGCCCAAGCATCCTTCTAGTAAAGATCAAAAGGAAACTTCTGGAAGTGGAAGCTAAATTCTGACAAGTAATCTGCCAGCAGTTTTTCTACCCAGAAGGTACAAGCAGCTGGTTTTCATCCCATGTCATCCAGAATATCCTCATTTGAAGCTCTCTTGAACATACCTGGTTTGAGAGAGCTTTTAGCCTCTTAATCCTCAGTGAGTTTAGAAAAACCATGGATACTTTCTGCTTTTTCATCCTTTAATTTGATGAAATAGAGATGTTTCTTTCAGATGATACTTCTGTCTTAGCGTTTGCAAGATCTTTGTAAAACCAAAGGCCTCTCTTAAACCAGAAGCCTCTTCTATTATTCACGAGGTGAAGTAGGTAGAGAGTACTAGGAAGTCTTGGTTGCTGGATTAGGACATGGTGATTGGATTTGAAAGACCTGGATTTGATGGTCTTCTACTGGAGGTGTGCAACAGGGCATGCCTGAATGGGAATGCTTTGGGGTCCTTCAGGATAGGTTAGAAGCCTTGCAGGACACCCCTAGATACCTGCTTCTAAAGGATCAGGTACCATTCCTGATAAGAACATGTAGTTATGGACATGCTGCTATTGCACATCCACCCACATCTCCTGGGCAGATGTTGAAGACAATGGTGATGTCTCAGGGCGCAGGTTTTTGTGCCAGCGTTTCTGCAGGGGTCCAGCTGGCTGTTGTGAACCTGCAGTTTGGGCAACAGCATTTCCTTTTTACGCTTATTTGATCAGTCAGACAAGTTTGGTGACAAGATGAGAAGTTGATCTGCCTGATTTAAAAAAGAAAGTGGAGAGAAGGCTGCTTCATCAATCTCCTTGTGGTCAGGGGAGGTGGCCTCAGATCTGGAGTCTGGGAATCTGGGAAGAGCAGTGATGCTGTTGTCAGGCTTCTTTTTTCCAAGGGACTTGTTTGCTTTGTGTCCCAAACTCAAACTGCTTTCACAGAACTTGTTTGTCTGTGACTCCTTAGCACTTGAGCAGCAACTGGCCTTTGCTTCTGGAGCTTTTTCTGGTGGTGAGTCCCCCCTGAGGTTCCACTCTGCTGACCCTGGGCCAGCTCAGCAGAAGGTGGCTACAAACCAGGCACCTTCTTGCCTCCGTTCCTGTGGCATGAAAAGGCTTTCAGTGCCAGGGCAGGATCAGACACCAGGACTTGGAATGTTAAGCCAATTACCTTTTCAGGAAATTTCACCAGCTGTTGAAATGTTTGCTGTTATTTTAGTTACTGCTTTGTCACCTCTAGCTCTAGTATCACTTTGGTTTATCTTGGTATTTCTGTTGAAAGGGAAGCTCTACTGATCTTACTTGGCACTTACTCTTTTCTCCACTTGTTTCAAATACTACTTTTGTCTGGCACTCCAAGAAGGATCATCCCAGGCCAAGGCAAGGCTGCTAAACACACTTGTTATGGAGCTCCTTCCAGAATTGCACATGAGCAGCCTTGAGTCTTTGCAAGACCTGCTGAGTTTCACTCTAAAAACGAGACAATGCCTTGTTAGGAGCAAAACTGTCCTGATTGTGGTTGAAGACCACCTCCAAACTTCTCTGAAGATGTTCTGGGCTATGGAAGTGTTGAATTAAAAAAGCTAAAAAAAAAAAAAGGGAAAAAAATGAAAAAATCAAGTTTTCTTAGTATGTAAAAAAAAAAGTTTTGTCAAAATTAAAACTCACTGAAGAATTTCTTCAGACTTGGTCTTTTCCAGTCTGTTGATTTATTAAGAAGTTTTTCTTCCTGCTCAGCAATGTATGTTTGCTTCCCAGATGTCCACTGTGAATGGAATTCAGCCTTGTGCAGAAAGATTAGCCACAAGTCCCACCACGACTTAAACCTTCTGATAACCATTTGCAGACAGGGACATTTCACAGTAAACCCAGAAAAGGAAACTCTGCTGTTGCTGTGTATGAGCTGCAGAGGCAAATCCAATTCCTTCCAATGAGGAGATGGCAACATCAGAAAAGCTGTTAACATAAGTAGAATCAGCACAGCTTAGTGTGTTTGGTTCTCTTGTGTCTCCATTTTAGCCAGTGTCTGTGTGCTGAAGTGGTGAATTGCTGTTGTTCTTCAAGCTACGTCGTCATAAAGTTGGGTTTGCGTGAGATGCTGCTGAGCTGCACCCCCATGTAGGAGGGGAACCCAGCCAAAGCAGTTCATGTTGCCTCCTGTGTGCTGAGCTTGTGCCAACCCCTTCTGCTCTAGATCTGGAACTGAGAAGGCCTTGAGGATCCATCCTTTAGGTTGGAAGGAGAAGTCAGGAAACACCACTATCCAGAGCAGCAGCCCCTAGTGCTGTGTCCACACACCTTTTCCTTCCCTTTGGTTGGTTGTTTTTTCAGTACAACTGGATCATGACAGCATGAAAACCACTGAAACTCCAGAGATACACAAGTCACTAAAGTAGAAAAAATTTCTCACTGCAGTGAGTAGTAAGTAATTGGTCAGTTTATGATCACTTAGGTTTGTCCAAGGTGACCAAAGGGTGTCAGTACAGAGAGGACACCTATTTTTATAGGGCATTGAACATTTTAGTGGTGTTGTTTATACAAAGCAATTAAACATCTTTTGTAAAAAAATTTGCCTGGCTGCATTTATAGCAAGAATGTTCAGCAGTTAACACCAAAATGATGAAATAACTGTATAGATGACCCATTATTTTGGATGTGAAGTTTTGGAACTGAGTAGTCCCTAATGTCCTTAGACATTGATTATAATTTTATGTTGCTTTATTGTTCTGGGCAAGGTCAATAAAGTAGAGATTCTTCCAATATTTCAGAAGAGATTTATTTTTTTTTTCAGTATATTCTAAGCTGTAATAACTCAAGTTACTCTCTGGAGAGTTTATAGTTACATATGTGCTTTAAAAAAAACCAAACAACCAATCTTGGTGATTATCCCCACACTTAAAAAAATAATAAACAGGTCTTACGAGGAAGTGTTTATTGAAAGTAGCTGCTCTGCTGGATCCACCTGCAAAGCGTTAGGGTTTGTGGGAGGTTTTTTAAGACACAGCTTTTTGTGAAGGACTGATGGTTCAATCTGATCTCATGGCTCGATCACAGCAGTCAAATATGGAGCAGTTTGCCCTGATCCTACCTCTGTCACAAGGTTACCATATTTTTTACTTCTCTGATGAGGAAATGTGTCCTTTGTAACACTCTCAGTGAAGCACCTTATTGTAACATTTCTACTTGTAGGCTTCTAAGAATAGCTTTAAAATGAAGGGACCAAATTCACATTTAGCATAAGAAAACACAGCTCCCTTTGAGCTCCCTTAGCAGAACTGCACTTGGTTTTTCTCATGAACTGAATTTGTCACCCGAGGTACTTGAATCTCTCTGTCTTTGGAAGCAGAAGAGCTGGTGCCGTAGGCGAGTTCCTCTGATCTAGCTCTGCCCTCCTCAGTGGCGGATTCTCAGCACAATAGAACCGATAAACACGAAGATCAAAAGGCTAGTGTTGATTTTTCTGTCTTTATTATAGCTGGTTGCTTTTCTACGTCCTCATTTTAAAAATGCAGAGTTGATAAAAGGGGAACAATTCCCTCCCTCCTGCCTGTAAGAGGCGGGACCCGCACGTCCTGCAGCTTCTCCGGGGCCCAGTCGGCAGAGGTGAAACCTGCAGTTAATTTCTAGAAGTGTCTCCTGTTAGATTGATCAGGTACTGCCTTGTTTTTTGTGACTTGCTTTTTTTGGTAGTAGCCTTATGTAGTAAAACAAAACTTGGAGTGTTGCTTTCTCCTGCATGCTTTAAAAACCACTCGAAGCCTTTTACGGTCTCACAACACCCAGTGAGCGGATTTGACTTTCAGTCCTGTTACTGTTTTCTTCAGTCTTGCTTCAGTTACTTGTTATAATATCACACTTTGCAAAGGTTGAACTGGAAATATTTTTCTGTTGAGTGGGATTTTCAGCACTTACATTCTATTTGTTGATAATGATGGAAAAATCAGTGATAGTAGAACTGCCACCTGGAACCTTGAGAAATTGCTTCTGTGTTCACGGTTTAGGATCTTTATTCTCATACTGTTGTTCCCTATTTTTAAGCATTTTTTGGGCAACTTTTCAGTGGGACAGCTGAACTTTTTCTCTTGGTCATTGAGAAGAAAATGACTTGAGACATTTGAAACATAAGTTGGGACAAACCTAATATTTGACCAGTAATTTTGGATAATACTGTACTTTTAGTATTTTTCTTGATTTAATTTCCCTTAACTTATGTAATCTTTTGTTTATAAATTAATCTGTTTGTGGGACAGAAGGTTTTATCAATTGTTTTCCATACTGTACAGTATATGGTTAAACATTTTGTATATTTAGTGTGTTTTTAAGTTATTGATTTGTTTTATATCAAATAATTTATTTTTCAGGTACCATTTTCATTTAAACTTTGTTTTTACATGGGTTTATTTTAAATAAAGTATGACACTGCTTTCCAAATGTCTAAAATGAAGTTGAATCCCATTGTGTTATTTTGAGACTGCTTATGTAAACGTAATTAAATTATTTTATAAATAACTGGAAGAATGTACCAAGTTCATACTTTGGTTGTACTTCAGTTCAAGTGCTTGGAAATTTTCTGCAATGATTTTGGAGCAATTTGAAAAATTGGAATTTTCATATTGAAAGACTTGAAAGATTTGTTGAATGAAACAGCAGCTTTGTAGAATCCTGTGGATGGAACGATGAGCAATGTTTTCTAGATGGTATTTTCAAACTTAAATGAAAGGACACCTCGATATTTTACACTAGTGTTATTACTTAAATGAAATGATCTGTCAGTAATGCACAGGAGTTTTGTACTTTTTGCCACGTGTTCTTTACTGTTCTTGTCAAGTACTTGTTTGGAACATCCTCATGATGTCTTTAAAAGATCCATGGTGAAGGGTGATGTACTTCAAAATAGAATCAGGCCTTTAATTAATTGTTCATATTTTGTCTTTTTTTTTTCCCTGCAGGAATTGGATTATTATTGTGCAATTTGGAATTTGACATGTTTTTCAGAAGAATCTGAACTGTGTTGATGAATAGGTTAATTGAGCCCACCCAGTAAAGATCTTGTTACTGGTCTTATTAGAAAGATGGAATGAAAAGGCAGCATGTGATTTCCATTTGATTTTTCAGGGGAAAAAAAAAGTTGTTTTCTGCATCTTAGGGTGTTCATCCTGATGAAACCAAAGCCCAGCTACACTATTGATCAGAAATGTGTATTGAGAGGTTTGAAGAGAGCTCTTGAGAACGAGGAATCTGTGAGGCCCTGGAGCAGGCAGAGCACTGGGGCTGCTCTCCTGCAGTCACAGCATGTCAGGGGTTGGAAGGGACCTCTAAAGATCATCCAGTCCAACCCCCCTGCCAGAGCAGAACCAAAAAAAACTAGGGCACATCCCTCAGAAGGGCATCCAGACAGGTCTGGAAAGTCTCCAGAGAAGGAGACTCCACAGCCTCTCTGGGCAGCCTGTCCCAGGGCTCTGTCTCCCTCACAGCAAAGAAGTTCTTCCTCAGGTTGAGCTGGAACTTCCTGGGCTCCAGTTTGAATCCATTGCCCCTTGTCCTGTCCCAGGGCACAAGTGACAAGAGCTTGTCCTGCCTTCTTGCTGCCCTCATGGATTGATAGACATTCATGAGATGCCCCCTCAGGCTTCTCCTCTCCAGACTGAACAGCCCCAGGTCTCTCAGCCTTTCCTCATCAGGCAGGTGTTCCAGTCCCTTCATCATCCTCATGGCCTCCCTTGGCCTCTCCCCAGTAGATCCCTGTCCCTCTGGAACTGGGGAGCCCAGAACTGGATACAGTACTCCAAGTGAGGAGGAGAACATTCCTTGGACCTCCTGGACATACTCCTCCTCATGCAGTCACAGCCCTGAGGCCGGGCAGGCACCCTGGGGAAGGTTGTGTAAGTGACCTTTTGAAGAAATGCTCCTGAAACCATGTCCAGCTGCTGGCTCTGAACAGGCTGTGCTCAAGCACTGCTCCCTTTTTCACCAACATCTCTGTTGGATTGAAGTCAGCTCCTACTGAGATCCAGCAGGTCACCATGAGGTCAGTCAAACATTGGAATCCCAAGGGAAGTGATAGGTTCCCCAACGCTGGACAGTTTGAAGTCTCAACTTGACAGGGTGCTGAGCTACCTCTTATCAACTGCAGTAGTACCTAGAAATGTTGCACCAGATGATCCTTGAGGTCCTTTCCAACCTGGCATTCCCCAGTTCTATGATTCTTTGCCGTGTTCTTCAGGCACAGAAATGATCCATCTCAGAGCTGGGCTGATCATCACACATCACACCTTTGAGGTGTTGGCCCTGATTAGTCTTTTATCTTTGTGATTTACCTGTGAAAAGGGATGAAAAATAAGACACAAATAGTGTCTCATGTACGATAAGATGTAACGGGCAGTGATGCTGTGTCAGCTCAGGCATCTCAAGGCAGTGGAAAACCAGCTTTCCAGCTGTTTTTTTCATGCTGTGGGAATTGCTCAGTTCAGCACTGTTCACCAAGTTGGAATTATTCTTCGTGCTAAACTAGCAAAGAGCAGAAATGAGCATTTTCTGGCTGCCCATGTAACAACCTGTAACTGAATGTGCAGCATCCCCTGGAGTCAGGAATGTTCCGTCACCAGGGCAGAGTTTTAGGCCTTTCCTGGGTTGTCCTTTGGATGAAGCTGAGGCAGCTTCTATGTTCTTACTTCAACCTAGTGTTTTGCTTTGCACAGGTTCATTCTGACCATTCTATTTTCCAGGTTTTTCTTTTATGAAAAACCATGAGGGAAGCTTGAATAGGGGGCCATGTGAGGCCTGGGCCCCTCTCAGAAATGGTGGGGTTTTTTCAAAAGCAAACCAAAAAATGTAGTGTAGACCCATTAACCCCCAAGTGGAGATTCTGTTTTTGCAGAATTCCTGCTAGACTCCCTGGATTTAGACTCTTCCCCCACTTGCTTTGCTGTGGGAACTGTTGGGGTGTCCTGCTGATAAATTTTACCCCCTTCATTTCTGAAATATTATTGAGGAAAAAAAGCAGTGTAGAACTGCACTGATTTCCATCTTGCTGATATGTCAGGAAACAAGGTGGAAAACATTTCATCCTGTCTTCATATTTTTTTCCTCTCCTATGATTAAAAAAAAAGAAACATGGAAAAACATTAGTATAAGGAATGATCTCCTGGGTCCTATTAATGCCTTTTGCTCAGGATTGGGCTCCAACAGTGGCAGCAAGAAGCTATTTAAGGAGAGCATGTTGATCTTGGCCACCAGCCCCTCTTCATTCCCCTCCTGCTTCCCCAGCACTTTTTAGTAGGTGGGTGTCAGAGGGGCCCTGCCCACTCCCATAATTTCTCCTCTCCTTTTGCCACTTGATTTTTTTTTTAAGCTACTTTTCCATCAACCATCTTCTGCTTTCATCACTTGCTGACAGCAGGAGCTGGAAGGAAAAGGAACATTCAGGGTAACTTCGATGCGTGTCACCCGTGTCGTTGGCTGAAGGTGAATAAATAGCAACATTTCACTCTTTGCACTGTGACATTCTTCATTTTTCTTTCATTTTTTAAAGTTTTTGTGTACAGAAGCAGTGAATTTCGCAAAATGGGAATCTGAGTCTGGTTTGTCAGAGCGTAACTTCTACTAACATATCATTGGCAGATGTTTTTTCTTTGCAACAAAATGCATTTGAACAAAATCACTGTTAAAATACAGATTTTTTTTTCATTTGTTTGAATTTTGAATATAGTATATAATGCTTTCAATGTTGAACTTTCAAAATTGATTGACTTTTCTCTGTAGAGCTGGAGCTCTTTATTAAAGAGCCTGTTCTTAACATAGACTTGAACTTACAAGGAACTTCACTGAGTTGAATAAAAATGAGTTTGGGGCATCCTGTATTCATTGAGTAGGTATCAGTGGGCCTCATCAACTTATTTTAACTGACATTGTTTGACTGTGTTGGAACAGATTCTGCCCCCAAGTCCAGCCTGTGCATGAAAGATCATAAAGGAGAAATGGTTTGGCTTGGGAACAGTGTTGAGGCAGTGTGAACAGTGCTGAGCTGCTTCCTTCTCGTAGACTTCAGTAGGCTCCAGCTCAGCTCTGCTGGAAGGAGGTTGCATTCCCACTTTCAGGATTTCCAGGCTGTTCTGCAGCCTCTGAACAGCTGTGGTGAGTAACCTCATGTGCTTCTCTGCACTCCTGGCACCAGTGCTTTGGGTCTTGGTCAAACCAGACTTGCAAAAAAGTGGGATGAAACATTTTTGTGACCATTCCTCCTACTTCACCTTTCTCTCCCAGATTGTTCCTTCTGCTTTGCATCTTCCAAGTGATACAGTCTCCCATCTGCATTTTTATGTGTATCTACAGTGTCTGTTTTGAAATGTCTGTATCCTGTGGTTGTAAATAGGTTGTTTGGTTGTTTAAAGTGCATATATGTATCTAGTAATTATATGTATTAGCATTGTTTGTCTGCTGTATATGCACGTAGATGCTACTCCACGTGCCTACACAGTGTGGAAGTCATTAGTACAAAGATGTACATCTTAAAAATGAAAGTTGATATAAAACTTCATTGGTAACAGCAGTTCAGTGATGTTATGAGCAAGCTACTGGAGTTTAAGAATATTCATCTCCAGCTGGGTAAAAATTGAACATCCATTTTTATAAAGTTTCTCATGAAAATAACTCTAGAAACAGCCACATTTATATATTGTATCTTCGTGTTTCTCATCAGTGCTCCTGCAATGCTCAATCCTGCTGCTTTTCAGGGAGC
Organism: Apus apus; assembly: GCF_020740795.1. NCBI lineage: Eukaryota > Metazoa > Chordata > Aves > Apodiformes > Apodidae > Apus > Apus apus. Next base: position 1,425,677 of record NC_067305.1, read on the forward strand.
ACCTCCCATTCATGTCTCCCATGAGACAAAATGTTGTCACTTCTTTGGGAGTCAGTGACTTCTGAAATAATTTCCATTTTAAGCCACCTTTACTATGTTTACTTCCCCTTTCTGTTTTTACCGTGTTTCATGGGTAATGTTTCAATCCTTTCTTACTGCAGGAATGGAGGAAGGAAGACAATTCAGCATCGAGAAGGACTGTGGTTCTAGTGACCTGGCAGTGAGTGGCCTTGCCATGGCACACAGTGTGACTGCCGGGGCACCGCCGCGCCCTGCTCCCACCACCCTCCTGGATTCCAGGATAGACCTCCTGGCTGCTCCTGCTGCTTAGGCTAAACACATTGAAGCCTTATTTAAGTGTCTTAAGTGCTGCTTTTCTGAACGAGGCAAAGTCAAGGTCTGGGTGTGACACACTTCGGTGTCTTTGCCTTGCTCAGTGGCTCCGCCGGCTCACACCGACTCGCTCCAGTTGTTTTATTCCTGGCAGTGGCTTCTCCAGTGCTGTGAGAGTTCCTAAGGGAACGTTCTGGCTGGCCTGATTTGCATCTTAATTTGCTTAAACACAGTGATTCTCAAAGGCAGCACAAGGGCTGCAGTGCAAGATGGAAGCTTGTGTTGAAGCTGGTCTGGGTGTAGAGCACGATGGGCTGGGCAGGGCTGAGCCTCCCGTGCTGCTGGTGGCCTTGGTGGAGGAATGTTTGCCCTGAATTTGGCCTCTCCACCCTCATATCACAAATAGTGACGTTACAGAAGAACAGCTCTGATACCCACTGCGTGGAATCTGATTCCCCGGTTCCTTTGTCCGTGTGTGTCTGGGTTTGGCTGAGGGAATAATGCAAACTGGCCTTAGCCAAGAGGGAACGAAAAGAGAAAGGACAGTTTTTGTTGGATTGGTGACATGAAGGCAGCCTGATGTGATTTGTGAAACGTTCCTTCTGCAGAGGGTAACTTGGTGACAGCCTGGGAGCTGTGGGGTGTTAAAGGCAGCAAGGGGAGGGTTTCTGGACAGGGGGGTTGCAGGGGGGCTGAGGTGAGGAGGGGTTCCAATGGGAAATCCCAGCTCCATGGGGAGATACTCCAGTGGGAGAGTCCAGCTCCACAGGGAGATGTTCCAATAAGAGAGCCCAGCTCCATGGGGAGGCACAGGAACATCTAATCTTCAGCAGACTTCTTGTTACACAAACCAAAGGAGCAGGAGAGGTGTGACAACCTTGTATGAACAAGGATGAAATGTTTGGGCTCAGAAGTGTTTTAGTCTTTTGCAGTGTCTGTGCCAGAGTGGGGTCTCCTGCTGGCCAGTGCTGCTGCTGGAGCTGCTGTCAGTGAAACCTGTCCCATCTCCTGCTCCTTCTTGGAGCCACCTGAGTGAGAAATTCCTTACAATGGCTGCATTTTCACACTGTTTGCACTCATAAATTTTGGGACAATGGGCAAAAGCTGGAACATTGGAAGTTCCACTTAAATATGAGGAAAAAATTCTTTACTGTGGGGGTGACAGAGCCCTAGGACAGGCTGCCCAGGGAGGGTGTAGTCTTCCCTGGAGATATTCCAAACCCACCTGGATGCAGCCCTGTGGAATGTGCTCCAGGGGATCCTGCTTTAGTGGGGGAGTTGGACTGGATGATCTCTAGAGGTCCCAATTCTGTGCTATCTCTGTAAAAGCTTAATACACCATTAAAATGACAAGATGTGGTGTGGCTTCAGAAATGGTTTTGTATTAGGAGAGGATTTTAGGTATTCAGGTTAAAAAAAAACCACCCCAATAATAATAATTGAGTATCATTGTAGACATAAGTAAGACTCCAAAGGTGAGTTTGGGATGTGGTTTTATGTTGATGATGTTGCTATAAATGATCCAATCTCCAGCATCTCACACCAGCCCTCCACCAGTGTCCTATTTGTGCTGATAAAACTGTTGGTAGGACTTAAATAAGTGAAAGAGAAGCCTCACCAGGGATTAATTTAAACCTGGAGCAGTTCTTGAATCTGTTTTCTGTGTCCCCCAGGGATACACATACCAGCACTGCTGGAGAGGCCATTAAAGGGGGGATCCAACAGCTGAGCTTGGGGCTGCTTCAAGTGCCATGGAAAGATGCACTGGAACATGCTCCAAGTGCTTGGTGTCAGCTGGGGGGGCTTGAGATGCCAGGAACTATCCAGGGAAGCTGGCTAGACTGGAAGATGGACTGTATGGATGTGAAGGACAGCAGGGGTTGTTTCTTACTTCAAATTGCAGCTGCAGTGATCATCAGTCTGTGTGTCTGGCAAAAGCAAAAAAACCACAGGAGAGACGAGAAATAGAAATGATTTTGCACAAAGCATGGGGCTGACCTGATGAGGAGAAGTGGGCAGACATGGACGTTCAGGAACCAGGCTCATGGGAGTGTGACCAGTGAAACATGGATGTGGAACCCTTCTGTGAAGAGGAATCTTTGGGTGCGAATTGTTCAGAGCCCTGTAGGAGCAGGAGAGTCTGTGTGAGGAGTCAAATGGGCTCAGTCATTCATAGTGTCCACCTTCCTGCATGGGCAGGGACATCTCCCACTAAATGAGGTTGCTCCAAGCCCCATCCAACCTGCCCTTCAACACTGCCAGGGCAGCTGCAGCTTCTATGGGCAACTTGTTCCAGTGTCTCACCACCCTCACACTGAAAAATTTCTTCCTCATATCTCATCCAAACCTCCCTCTTCCAGTTTTCATCCCTCCCCCTTGTCCTCTCCCTCCCTGCCCTTGTCCCACGTCCCTCCCCAGCTTTCCTGGAGCCCCTTCAGGCACTGGAAGCTGCTCTAAGGTCTCCCTGGAGCCTTCTCTTCTCCAGGCTGAACACCCCAACTCTCCCAGCCTGTCCCCATAGCAGAGGTGTTCTAGCCACTTGTCACTCATCTCCACATAGACATTAACCCATTAACCACAACTCTGGGTGCCACCATCCAGCCCATTCCATATCCACTGAGTGCTCCATCTGTCAAGTCTCTGTCTCACCAATTTGGAGACCAGGACGTTGTGCAGGACAGTCTCAAATGCTTTGCAACAAGTCCAGGTGGATGATGACATTAGTTGCTCTTCCCTTATCCACCAACACTAACCCCATCATTGAGGGCCACCAAGTTTGTCAGGCAGGACTTGCCCCTAGTGCAGCCTTCTTGGCTGTCACCAGTCACCTTATTTTCCACGTGCCTCAGCACAGTTTCCAGGAGGATCTGCTCCATGGTCTTACCAGGCACAGAGGTCAGATCCACTGGCCTGTAGTTCCTTGTGTCTTCCCTTTTTGAAACGGGGTTTTATTTCCCCTTTTCCAACCAGAGGGAACTTCACCAGGCTTCTCACATAGGATGGATAGAAGCTCCCCTGGGAATAAATGAAATGCTGAGCACTTCTTGTGCATTTTGAATAATTCCACGTGTTCATGGACTGGTTTTGTTGGGGCTTTGTGGCTTGTTTGTTTTTTTTTTTTAAATTTGCATCACTTTAATTTCCTTCTCAAGATCTTTGGTTCAGCAAGGAGGTTGTAACCTGAAGTCAGTGACCTCTGAGAGCTGTAAGGAGGAGTGAGCTAAAGCATCTACTTTTTGTTTGATTCTGGGCTCCAGAGAACAGGAGAGTAGTGGGGTTTTTACACAAATGAGTTTGAACAGTAAAGTAATGACTCTAGATTCTTACCAGCTTCATTTTACTTTTCTGCCAGGGTTTTCTACTTCAGACTTCATGCACAGGAAATGCAAATTAGTGCTCAGGTTGGAGGAGTAGCCAATAACTGAATAATAGATGAGTGGATGATGTATCAAGAAGAATCACCAGCATATGAGCAGTAGAAACCAACAATTAAAGGTCAGATTGGTGTTTTGTTGGCATGAGGAAGAGAATTGTGAGGATTTAGCCTGGCTTGAGCTGTGAGGTCAGCAGCAGATGTCTGCCAGGCTCTTAGTGCAAAGAGCAGAAGTTCTGTCTGTCTCCAGTGATTGCAGCCTTTCAAAGCAAGGAGGTGTTTGGGATTTGGTGTTGGAGGGCAGACAGAAAGTTAAGGAGTTAAGGTACCTAAAAGACCAGAGAGTATTCTGATGAAGGCGTCATGATGGTGCTGTTATTAATCTTGTAGACAAGTTCTCCATGGGACAGGAAAGTGCCCCTGTGGCCAGGAAGGCCAGTGGTAGCTTGGGGTGCATCAGGAGGAGTGTGTCCAGCAGGTCAGGGAGGTTCTCATCCCCCTCTGCTCGGCCCTGGTGAGACCTCACTTGGAGTGTTGTGTCCAGTTCTGGGCTCCCCAGTTCCAGAGGGACAGGGATCTACTGGGGAGAGGCCAAGGGAGGCCACGAGGATGATGAAGGGCCTGGAACACCTGCCTGATGAGGAAAGGCTGAGAGACCTGGGGCTGTTCAGTCTGGAGAGGAGAAGCCTGAGGGGGCATCTCATGAATGTCTATCAATCCATGAGGGCAGCAAGAAGGCAGGACAAGCTCTTGTCACTTGTGCCCTGGGACAGGACGAGGGGCAATGGATTCAAACTGGAGCCCAGGAAGTTCCACCTCAAGATGAGGAAGAACTTCTTTGCTGTGAGGGTGACAGAGCCCTGGGACAGGCTGCCCAGAGAGGCTGTGGAGTCTCCTTCTCTGGAGACTTTCCAGACCTGACTGGATGTTTTTCTGAGGGATGTGCCCTGGTTTTGGTCCTGCTCTGGCAGCGGGGTTGGACTGGATGATCTTTGGGGGTCCCTTCCAATCCCCAACATGCTGTGAGTCTGTGATCCTTTAGCACCAGAGTGTGGTGTAAGGTAATGCTTTGCAGATAATTGAAGACTTCAGGAATGTTAAAAGGGAAACCAGGAGGAGAATGGCCAAATATCCATTTTTGTTGTGGTTCTGCTTGAAGAAGGACAGGAAGTAGAAGATCTCTGAGGTGAGATGGCCAGGTAAGTGAAGCAGCAAGTTTTGGGTTGGGTATGTTTCAACCCTGTCGTTCTTTCCTGTCTATGTCCAGCTATTTGGATAGTCTGTGTCTCAACATCAAAGCTGAAATCTGGTCTTGCAGAGTTTGAAGGCTCAGCGTTCTAAAAATAAGTATCTCTGCTCAGGCTTGTGATGTAGAGAGGGCTTCATCCTGCTGGCTCAGGCAGTTGAAAATTTTAGCACCGAGTCCAAGCCCATCAGTAAGAATCTTCAGAGGATGATTCATTTGCTCCTAAAGTATGTGAGATTTACTGCTCCTGAGGGTGTTTGCCCACATGGTGACAACAGGGGACTTCTTTTGCATGGTGTGAATGAGCAAGTAAAGGTAAGAGCACCCTGCAGCCTGGGCACGGGACGTGGGCACTGCCGTGTGACTGGCCAGCTCCTGACATGGATCTGGGAGCATCTTACCTGGGATGTTGTGGCTCCCTCCTCACGATGAGAACCTGGGAAGTTTGCAAATGGTGAATGTCAAACATGGTGCAGAATTGCCCAGGCTTGTTGAGCTCCAAGTTCATGAGTCCCTGAGGTGTCTCTGCCCCGTGCTCTGTGCTTTGCTGTGGCCAAACGCTCTGCGGGGCGGCTGAACGTCCCTCCAGGGTGCCCAGCAAAGGGGCAGAGGGTTTTTTTAAGACTACACAGAGAATTTACAAAGTAGATATGAAGTTCTGATGTGGAACAGTTTGCTGATGATACTGTGAGCACGGGCATTGCTGTGCCTTGGGTTGTTTTGCTCTCTTGCCTCTTCAGCAGGAGCTGCCGAGTTACACGCTGGGGGTTCAGGGGTGGGTGGTGTGAGGAGCACCTGCTGCCACTGGGGGCTGAAATGCTGCATTCGGGTTTTCTAGGTTTTATTGTCAGACTAAGTGACACGTTTGTTAAGGCAGGAAGTATGTAGAGTTAATCAGAAGGGAAGAGGCAAAGACTGACACATCCCAGGACACATTTGCTTGGGAGGCATTTGGTCTTCAAAGGAGCATTTGGGAAAGGGAGAGAGGGAGGGAGGAAGGGAGGAAGGGAGGAAGGAAGGAAGGAAGGAAGGAAGGAAGGAAGGAAGGAAGGAAGGAAGGAAGGAAGGAAGGAAGGAAGGAAGGAAGGAAGGAAGGAAGGAAGGAAGGAAGGAAGGAAGGAAGGAAGGAAGGAAGGAAGGAGGGAAGGAGGGAAGGGAGGGAGGAAGGAAGGAAGGAGGGAAGGGAAGGGAGGAAGGAAGGAAGGAAGGAAGGAAGGAAGGAAGGAAGGAAGGAAGGAAGGAAGGAAGGAAGGAAGGAAAGGAGAGGGAGGGAGGAAAGGAGAGGGAGGGAGGAGAGAAAGGGAGAGGGAAGAGGAAAGAAGGAGAGGGAGGAAAGAAGGAGAGGGAGGAATGGGAGAGAGAAAAGAAAGGGAGGGAGGAAGAGGAAAGAAAAGGAGAAGAGAAAGAGAGAAAAAAACAAACAGGTAGTTAAGCCATGTGTATTGCTTGAAGCTGCTTTGAAAATCTGATTTTGCAGAAAAACCTGGTATTTTTGTAGATTTAAATAAAGCTTTTCAGAACTTCTTGTGGAATGGAATTTTCAAAACGTTACTCCAGAAAACTTGCCCGGAGTGACTTTGAAACTGATAGTATTTCAAATTAAAAAAAAAATAAAAAAGGGAGATGTGGGCTGGTTTTCACCCCTGTTGTTTTTATTTTATTTTGCCACATGCTACAACGTTATTTTTTTTCTTGTTTTCAGTTTCAGTAAAAAACAAACCGAGGTAGATTTTGATCTAGAAGACAAAGGCAGCAGCGCTCCCTGCTGTGTAACCAGGTCAAGTGTTGCCATGTTCCTTTGCTGCTGTGATCACTGTAAATCCCAAAAAGATGTAAAAAATAATAGAAAAGTGACAGTCCCTGATCAAAACCCGTCACTTGAGATCTGTAAAAATAACCCATGCTCTGGAAGACACCTCATAGCTCAGAAAGGAACTCATTCTTCCAGGCAACTTCATCATGGAGTGTCGGAACAAGCTGGTATCTCCTGTGGAAAGTGTCTCCTGACACTGGAGCTGAAGGGTCAGTGTGATGCAAATTCATTTCAGCTTAGTTTTTATGATGAATTACATCCTCAGGTTCACCAAAACCATTGGTGAAATGTTCCCTCATCAGAGCTCATAATGGCCAAATAGGTGGATTTTCTGCCAGCATTTGGGAGGTGCCCTGGGGGCTGCTTCTGCTTTTCTTTTGGTTTAATAACCACAAAACTCCATACATAGGATTTTAGTTTACAAAAGTTGTCTCAGTGACCATAATACTTGTATAACCCTCATGCCTTCCCCAGTTGCTCTCCAGCTTTGTTACAACATTATACACACAAGCCATCACCAGGGGATCATCTATATCACAATATCGACACAGATTATTTTTTTAATTAATGGAAGCAAGGATTTCCAAGGAAGAATCAGGTTTGGAGCTCGTGTTCTTTCTGCACACCAGATTTCATTGTCTGTTCAGGATGTCTGCCTTGCACTGCCTGTATCAGCTCCAGCTGCATGGAAATGCAACAGAAATGGGTTTGTTTCCATTGCTGGAGTGGAGAGAGGCACCTTTTCCCTTACAGGTATCTGGGAAAATAGTCTAAAATACTGTGAAGGTGCAGTTTATTAGTCAGGATTTAATTCCTTGACCTTTTTTTGAGGCTGAATAGGTAGTTTTCAGTTTGCTAAGCAAGTTGCTTTATTTGCCTGGTGTGGGGAACACGTTGCTTTGTCGCTCTGCAGTCCTGGTGCTCCTGCCTGTGCTTTTAGAATAGAATATAGAATTAAACTCCTTCAGGTGATGCCCAGTGACTTTGTCCTCACTCTGTGCTACTCTTTCGTTTTCTAGAAATCTCTTCTGAAAATCTCTTGCCCCTCAACAACTGCTAAGTTTTTACTCTGTACACGAAGTCAGGCTGACGTTGGGGGGGGGTGAGTTCTTCCCACACTCAGTGGTAGCGAATCAAGGCTGCAGCAGTTACTGCTGCACATGCTCCCTCTGGCAGCAGATGATGGAAAATACAAGAAGGGTTGGGATGTCACCATCCCGAGGGCATCGGCAGAGAGAGCTGATGCCTCCCTAGCCACTTAACTGGGGCATTCAGAAACTCTGCTCCCTGAACTCCCCCACAGTTGCTTTTTCCTGTGAGAAGGTGGGAAGCTGCCTCCTCTCTGCCTGTTTGCAGCGGTGAGGAAGATGGATTGTCCTTGCTGCCTTCAGCTTTTTCACATCAATAATGGTGGCTTAACTTCTTACCAGACCACAAAGACTTTCAGAAGCATTTGAAGTTGTTTTTTTTTCTTGTTTTAGAGGGGTTCAGTGATTACAGCCCAGTTTTGAGACTGCTGAGTGGTTGAAGCTCTCTTGCTGTGTCTGTCATGAGGTGTGAGGCTGCACTGTTTCTAACATGACACTTTCTTTTTTTTAAAGCCTTACTAGAACTGCTGCTGATTTCAGAAAACCACATCACCTCTGCTAAAATGGAACTCACCAGATACCAACCAGTCATGTTACCAACAATAAACCACAGTGCTGCAACTCCTGGGGCAAACTGCACCAAGTGGTGTTTACATCACCAGCTCTGGATTTATTCCTGAGCTACAAGACTTGATTGTGATACTAATAGTTTGTTCTTGCAGTTGCATCAAGCTTGAGGATGTGCTGGTTTGTTACTAGTGTGACTGCAGCCTCTGGAGGCAGAGGAGAAAATCTGGCTGCTCTGCAGAAGGACATGAGCCTGGAGGCTCATCCTGCATCCTCACCACTGACTTGAGCAACCTCTGCCATGGACATGTCATATCTTTTATTGCAGGATTAAGATTATATGTTGTAATGTCCAGAGCTGCTTCCTGAGAGGGGAACACATGTGAAAAACAGGATTCATCTCCACAACCTCGTGCTGGTACATGTGGTGCTTGTCTGGGCTCCCCAGCAGCCAGTGAGGGGTGGGGGCACTGACTGGTACCAGTTCCTGCCCCATGAAACTGCCCCCTGAAGAGCTCTGAGCAGTGCCCAGTGAGCAACTCACCAGAAACCTGCCGTGGGTGCTGGAGCCCAGAAACCACCCCTGTCCTGGGCTGCATCAAAGGCAGAGTGGCCAGTAGGGCATGGGAGGGGATTGTCCCCCTCCTGGAGCACTGGGTCCAGTTCTGGAGCCTGCAACACAGGAAGGACATGGAGCTGTTGGAGAGAGTCCAGAGGAGGCCACAGAGATGATCCAAGGGCTGGAGCAGCTCTGCTCTGGAGCCAGGCTGGGAGAGTTGGGGTGTTCAGCCTGGAGAAGAGAAGGCTCCAGGGAGACCTTAGAGCAGCTTCCAGTGCCTGAAGGGGCTCCAGGAAAGCTGGGGAGGGACTTGGGACAAGGGCAGGGAGGGAGAGGACAAGGGGGATGGATGAAAACTGGAAGAGGGAGATTGAGGTGAGACATGAGGAGGGAATTCTGGAGTGTGAGGGTGGTGAGAGCCTGGCCCAGGCTGCCCAGGGAAGCTGTGGCTGCCCCATCCCTGGCAGTGTTGAAGGGCAGGTTGGATGGGGCTTGGAGCAGCCTGGGCTGGTGGGAGGTGTCCCTGCCCACGCAGGAGGTGGGACTGGGTGGTCTTCAAGGTCCCTTCCAACCCAAACCATTCCATGATAATTCTATGTTTATCCCTTTATTCTTGCCTCTTTCAAATTGCCACCTTGGAACAACATGCTTCAGAAGTTCCTCTAGCTGTAGTTTGGGGGTTGCAGATGACTGGCTAGGAGGGGGGTTCTGGGGTTCCTGCAGCAGAGCTGGAGCTGCCTGGAGCCTCCTGGGGGGGTTGTGTGCCCCAGCTCTCTGTGGGGCAGGGGAACAGCCCCAGCCCTGGGCTTTGCAGCCACTGCTATGTCCTGTGCATCCAGCTGGTGACATGACCAGGGGAGGGAGGGATGACCTGAGGTGCTCCAGAAATTTCTTGGTTTGAAATGTGATTATTTTTCTCTTTGCAAAAGGCAGAACTGCTTCTGTTGAAGATTGGTGGGACAGTGATGTTTTAGGAAGGTAGAAAAACCTAATCAACCCAGGAGGAAAGTGTAAGAAAGGCCAAAGTTAAGAGCAGTACCTCAAGTTGACCATGATTCTGATTCTTTGAGGGCTTTTTGAAGTTAACAGGGAGAAGATTAGTAGTTTTTTGTGCAAAGGCTGGTTTATGGTATTTAATAACTTTTGCTTTTCATTTGGTGAAAGTGGAATTACTGTTTCTTCTAAATTAGAAAATATTTTAAAGCCCCTGACTCCAGCATGAAGGATTATGCACAGGAAAATGTTTTCCTGGCTGTGCAATTGGAGAGTAGTTCAATGGTGTTAGTGGGAGTTTCAGCTGCTTCCAGGAGTCTTAACACTGTGGCATTAAAGACAAAGGAAGAGAAAGGAGGTGAGATGGTGTTTGGAGAGATAAATTAATTTAGTGACAAGAATCTTGGGTGTAAAAGGCAGTTGTGGAGAAGGCTGCCCTAGGAAGTCTGGATTTTAAGGCTGTAATTGGAATTTGAGCTTAGAGGCAGATCCTTAGCTGGGAGAATCAAGGCAGTTGCAACTTGGGCAATTCAATTAGTTTCACTGTAATAAACCAGCCAGTAAATCCATGTGTACAGCTGGTCCTACAGCTCCAGTGAATCTTTGTGGAAAAGCTGGGAAATCCAGTTATATCCACCTTGGATTTTGAGCTTTAGACAAAAATTCACTTAATCTTAGTTTTTAGATGAGAACTTAGTAATAAATATAAAGCAATTATTAAAAAAAAATAATAAAAAATCATCTCTATGAACCAGAGAACAAAACCCTACCCTGTGCAGCCTGGCCAGGAGGTAGGAGCTGCTGAACTCAGGTATTGGATTTTTCTCCCATCTCTACTGCTTTCTCATCTAGTCCAGTTTTCTAACCCCAGCACACCTCCTTACCTTTCAAACAGAGCTGGGCTTGAAAAAATGAGGCATAAAACCTGCCAATCCCAGCTGGTACAGCCATGGCCATAGTTGTGAGGAGGAGTGGGGTCCCTTCCCCCCAGCCCTGCTCTTGGGGGGCTTCCTGGAGAGTCCCCCAGGCTTCAAAGGACAGAGAGGGCTTCGTCGTGCCAGGTAAGGCCTTTATCTCACAGAGCATCTGTACAACATTCACAATATCAGTCTTTAGCACCAAAATCCCATTCCCGGGAGCAGGAATGCTGTAATCTACACCTGACAGATGTTATAATGAGCTGTTGGATCCAACAAAGTTTCTTCAATCATTTCAATCACGTTATCTTTGGGATGCAGGTGGGAGGTCTCTACAGAGGGGCACTTGTCTGCGCTGCTGCCGGCACCTTGCTGCAAAAAGCGAACAAAAAGAGACCATTTGAATTTCTTGAGCCAGCCCGTGTGTTGTGTCTGTGCAGCCTTTGTGTCTCTGCATCCCTCTGCCCTCCCATTCGAGCTGTACCTACCACGGGGGGCTTTGGGGCAAAGTCTTTCTCGCAGACGTGCGCGATGATTCCAGCAGCCAGAGCGTCCCCCAGGACGTTGGTCATGGTTCGGAACCGGTCCCTGGAGGAGAGGGAGGGAGCCATGAGGATGCAGTTAGTGGCCACAGCCAACCTGCCCGGGGGCTTTTTTGGCTATGAAACACGTCAGCCTCCATCCCTAAAGTTGCTACCACTGGTTTTGCTAATGGCAAGTGGAGACACGAGCAGTATTGATCTTGCAGATGCAGAGAGAAGATGCCACGTGTGATGTCCCTGAGCCCAGTGCTATGACCTCGAGCTTGTCAGTGCCTACACCTGCCTGTGCTCCTTCCCCTATGGATGGATGGATCTGCATCAGTTTTGCTCCATGTGGGAGGGAGCTGCCTCAGTGAGTCATAAAACTCCTTGAGATGCTTCTCAGGGAGAAAAATCCAGTTTATCCAGCCACAGCAGCTCTCCCGTCAGCTGGAAGTGCCAGCACAGTGGGGCAGGTGATGGTGCTGGGGACCCTGCCAAGACTGAACTGCTGGTGTGTGCTGATTTTGCAAGCTTCACCTGAAAATCAAACTTCCTTTTCTGTGAAAGAAAGAAAATAGCTGTTTCCTCTCTGTCCAGGGTGGTTGTGAAGGACAAACCAACAAAGCCACGTGTCAGTGGTGTAGAAGTCAGGGTCTGTCTTTTTTCACCTACCTGAGTTACTTCGTTTTTTAAGCTTGGTACTTTGAACTGGCTCATTTCACAAGCTGCACCTGCTTGACTTCTGTTTGTGGCAAATGTAATCAAGCATCAGTTTTTGTCTCGAGCTCAGCCTGGTCTTCATCCACCAAGATTAAAATGGTCTTAGTGGAAGATGGACTTGGTGTTGGATGCAGCCCTTGGAAAATGTCACCCTGACCTTTAGAAGCTCCAGTGATGTTTTAGTTCTGGTGACAGAGGGGTTTGAGAGGGAAGTTGCTTATTAAGTGCAAGAGGGGGTTTTGCTACATCTGCTCAAGAACTGTCTCATTTTCTGCTGTGGTTTGGGGTGCAAACCAACTCCTGCTTGACCTTGTTACTGTTTTGATGTGACATCTTCTTTTCTCTACTTTCTACTTATAAATGGTGAAGATGCCTGTATGTCAGAAGTGCCAAACTGGATTAGCAGATACTGTAAATAATAACCTGTGGTTTCTGATTTATTATCAGTTTCTCAGAGGTTTTTTCCCCTGCAAATCATGCTGTTTTCCTAAACAATTACACATTTCCACTCCTTTTGCTGTTCTTTTGTTGTTATTAACACCTTTCTCTCAAATTTTAATTGCTCCTGGTATGAAGGCAGATTTCACCCAGCCTTACCAACCTTATCCTCTTCCAGGGATAATATTCCACCAAAAAAATACCACACCATCCAGCACTTTGCTTTGACTCCTGTGCTGTCCATCCTCCCTTGTTCAGAGTGGACAGCTTGGAGAAGAAGACTTGAAGTTTTTCCATGGAATACATTAACTGGCAGCCTCACACAGTAATGATTCATGAAGACAAGACTATGGACCTGGTTTCCTTCTTTTCTACCTCTTGCTATTGAGGAAAGTAGCATCCTTTTGATCTCTTAAAAGCATAGAAGTACATGTTTTTCACCCAAGATTTTGTTACTTATTTCAGAGAAATGTGTTGTACAATCAGATCATTTAGGTGGAAGCTGGGGACAAGCTGGTGTTTCAAACTGGGAACCTTACTTGAGAGAGTGGCTGAAAATCATCACCACCTGCAGCCACGTGCAGCCCTTAATGAGGCATTAGACAGTGATGGGCACCTCCAAACAGGAACACCCCTGGTCAGACACTCCTTCAGGAGACTGGTTGCCTGTAGTTATCACAGTTACCACTGGTTGCCCGTAGTCATCGTGGGCTGTTTCAAGAAAATAATCAGGAAATGAAGAATCTCACACTTGTCCTGTGATCCCTTATCCTGGGATCCTCTGTTGGCCTCCATGAGAGCTGCTTCAAAGGCAGCACCAGGCTCTGGCACTTGGCTCCTGCTGTAACTCCATGTCTTTATGACTTTATACTTACAGGGCCCAGTCGACGGCGACGATGAGGGTGATGTCGTCCGTGGGCAGCCCCACCGAGGTCAGCACGATCACCATGGTCACCAGCCCCGACTGGGGGATCCCAGCTGCCCCAATGCTGGCTGCTGTTGCTGTTATGCTGCAGGAGAAGCACAGAATCACCTTGGTTGGAAAAGACCTTCAAGATCGAGTCCAACCCTTAACCTAACACTGACGAGTCCTGGACTAAAACATCCCTGAGTCCTTTTTCTGTATCACCATGGATGGTGACTCTACAACAGCCCTGGGCAGCCTGTTCCAATGACTGACAACCCTTTCGGGCAAGAAATTCTTCCCCACATCCAATCTAAACCTCCCCTGACTCCACTTGAGGCCATTACCTCTTGTGCTATCACTTGTAACTTCATTGAGCAGCCCAATCCCCACCTCTTCACAACCTCCTTTACGTTAGTTGTTGAGATCCAGGGAGGTGGCTGCACAGTTATTGTGTTGGGGTTTTGGGGGCAGAAAAAATAAAATTATCAAGCACGTTTGCCTGGCAAAGTCAGGTAGGAAAGGACGGGGTTGGATCTGGCTTCCTCCACCTCCTGGTGCTACCCCAAGCCCCTGCCAAGGCCTTGCAGCAGGTTTGCTGCTTGCACACAATGCCCTGCAGGTCACCCCTGCATAAAATTGCTAACTATTTGCAACTGTTCTTATTCATTTTTTTAGCTAGATAGGTGCTTTATTTCCCCGCTTATAAAATGAAGAGAATCCATTCCTGAAGGGGAGTGAGTTGGACCTGCACAGGTCCTTCTCAGCTCTGATAACTCATCTGCAGTGCAGGTGCTGTCCTGCTCGTGCCCGTGCTCTTAGTTCCCTCTGGCTTTTCCCTCCAGGCAAAGCCTGTGTTGGTGCAGCAGGTTTGTGGGTGCAGAGCCCCAGCTCTCCCTGGGGCCCCAGCAGCACCTTTGCCTCCTCCTCAGCTCCCCAGCAGAGCTGGAGCAAAACCTCTGCCAAAGGGGGAGGCGGCGTGAGAGGTTGTTACCATGTCTATAAACCCAAATAGATTAATAGCTACATTAATAGATAAACAGATGAACAGACAAATCCAACAAGGAAACGTGTACCTGATGGTTACAATTTGCCCCAAGTCCAGGTCGTATTCGTTGACCTGGGCGATGAAGATGGCAGCGACCGCCTCGTAGAGCGCGGTGCCGTCCATGTTGATGGTGGCGCCCACGGGCAGCACGAACCGCGCCACGCGCCGGTCGATCCCGTTGTTTTCCAGGAGACACTTCAGGGTGATGGGCAAGGTTGCTGAGCTGCAGAACAAGAAGCGGTTGGTGGTTCCCTCCGTCGTTTTCACTGAGCTGGGTAAGTAGGCCCCCAGGTCGTGGCAGCACCGTCCTCACCGAGGGGAAGTGCAGCAGCAGAGCTTCGTAGGGTCATGAAGGTTGGAAGGGACCTTCAAGATCATCCAGTTCCAACCCCCCTGCCATGAGCAAGGAACCCTCCCACTAGACCAGGCTGCACAAAACCTCTTCCAACCTGGCCTTAAAAGCCTCCAGGGATGGGGCATCAACAACCTCCCTGGGCAACCCATCCCAGTTCCTCACCATCCTTAGAGTGAAGAATTTCTTCCTAATATTTCACCTCAATCTCCCCTCTCTCCGTTTAAAACCATCACCCCTTGTCCTATCACTACCTTCTCTGATGGAAAGCCCCTCCCCAGCTTTCCTGGAGCCCCTTCAGGCACTGGAAGCTGCTCTAAGGTCTCCCTAGAGCCTTCTCTTCTCCAGGCTGAACAGCCCCAATTTTCTTAGTCTGTCTTCATAGCTCCAGGCCTTTGATCATCTTGGTGGCCCTTCTCTGGACCCTCTCCAACAGGTCTATATCTTTCTTGTGCTGAGGGCACCAGAACTTCACAGATTGCTCTGGCAATGGAAGGTTCTTCAACCAGCCCTACCTGGACAAGGTACATAATTAGCCAAGTAGTCAGTTGGCTGCTCTCTGCAAGACAAACCACTCTCTGTGACATCCCTGTAGGACAGTTGCAGCCTTGCTAAACTTCCCTGGCACCCACTTTAGTCCTGCAGCCACCTCAGACATCAGGATGGGGCAGCACCTTCCAGCACCAACCTCGCTGGTCTCCTCCATCCCACACACACGAGGAGCTGCTGCCTCAGACCTTGCACCCCCCGTCCTCAGCAGTGCTGGGTTAACAGTTGGACTTGATGATCTTAAAGGTCTTTTCCAACCAAAATGACTTCATGATTCTATGACCTTTCCCTCTTGGATCTGCCTAGCATGAAGACTTGAGCTGTCACACAGGACTTGGGATGAGAAGGTGGAGGAAAATCAAATGGGAGGAATGAAATGAGGCTGGAAAAGCAGATGATGGGATTGCAAGAAGCCCTGGGGGGCAGGGAGTTGTTTCACACAGCGTGGCAGCCCCAGCCCTGGGCTCAGCCCTGGAGCAAAAGGCTCCCACCACCTTGCAGCTCAGTGTCCTGGGACCTGGGGGTGACAGACCCCAAGGGCCAAGTGCAGGAGGAGAGCAGGGAGCTCAGAGCAGCAGGACAGGGACCAATCCTAGGTGGTGTTATTGGGGTTATGTGAAGGAGCAACCTCAGAAAGGTCAGAAAAAACCTCTGCCCAGTTAAATCATAGAATCATCCTGGTTGGAAGGGACCTTGAAGATCATCAAGTCCAACCATAACCTAAATCCACCAACCATAACCTCACCTACCCATTCAGTGCTTCAATCATGTCCCTCAGCACCACATCTCTATTTCTTTTCAACACTTCCAGGGATGGTGACTCCACCACCTCCCTGGGCAGCCTGTCCCACTGCCCAACCCCTCCTTTGGTAAAGAAATTCTTTCCAATCTCCAGGCTAAACCTCCCCTGGTGCAGCTGCAGGCCATTTCCTCTGGTCCTGTCACTATTCTCTTGAGAGAAGAGCCCAACTCCCACCTCCCTACAACCTCCCTTCAGGCAGTTGCAGAGAGCAATGAGGTCTCCCCTCAGCCTCCTCTTCCTCAGACTAAACAATCCCAGTTCCCTCAGCCTCTCCTCAGAAAATTCCAAGTTGAGTGTCTTCAGCAAGTAAAAAAATAGTTTCTAATGTAAAGATTCTTCATTGTTATAAAGAACATTTTTCAATGAAAAGAAAGTAGATAAAATAAAATCTTACCAAAGTAGACAATATTTTTCTTCTGAAGACCTTGGAATACACAGGAGGTGGTTTGGTGGTTTTAAGATTTTTCAGTGAAGGATTCAGAAGGACTGGACGTTGTGTCCAAAGACACGGAGGGGCTGGAGCGTGTCCAGAGAAGGGCAGTGGAGCTGGGGAAGGGGCTGGAGCACAAGTGTGAGCAGGAGCAGCTGAGGGAGCTGGGGGTTCAGCCTGGAGACAAGGAGGTGAGGGGAGACCTGCTGGCTCTGCAGCTGCCTGAGAGGAGGCTGGAGCCAGGGGGGTCGGGCTCTGCTCCCAGGGAACAAGTGATGGGACAAGAGGAAATGGCCTCAGGTTGTGCCAGGGGAGGTTGAGATTGGATCTTGGGAACAGTTTCTTCCCCAAAGGGCTGTCAGGCCCTGGCCCAGGCTGCCCAGGGCAGGGGGGGAGTCCCCATCCCTGGAGGGGTTTCAAAGCCCTGTAGATGTGGTGCTGAGGGACATGGGGCAGTGGTGGCCTTGGCAGGGCTGGGTTAGTGGTTGGACTTCATAGAATCATAGAAAGGTTTGAGTTGGAAGGGACCTTAAAGATCATCCAGTTCCAACCCCCCTGCATGGGAGGGACTCCTCCCACTAGACCAGGTTGCTCCAAGAAGATTTCATCTCTGACAGAGTTATCCAACACTGGCCCAGGCTGCCCAGGGTGGTTGAATCACCATCCCTGGAGGTGCTTCAAAGCCGTGGTGCAAAGATGTGGCGCTGAGGGACGTGGTTTCAGCACTGGGCTTGGCAGAGTTGGGTTATAGTTGGACCTGATGACCTTTAAAGGTCTTTTCCAACCAGAATGGTTCTGTGGTTCTGGATTTCAGCCACTTTTTCATACCTGGAAGATGTTGCCAAGGCGATCAGCAAGGCCTGCAGGATCCCCTGGATGAAAGCAAAGGGGTTTTTCCTGGTGATGAGGAAAAAAATCAGAGGTAAGAGGACGAGTCCGTGGATGACTAACCCTGACACTACTGTAAGGGCGTATAGTCCCAGCTTCTGTCCTATCACTTCTGGATCTTCCATCTCCAGGATCTTTCCAGCAATGAGAAACACAATCCCAAAGGGGAAGTACCTGCAAAAAATAAGCATGAAAAAAGTGATTTAAGAGGATGCAGCACAATAAACAGTCACTGCAGTGTTTGGTGTTTGCTACAGGCACACCAAAACCAAGCCAGGGCTCACAAGGGACACTTGCAGATGTGGGACTGGCATGGCCATTAGAGAGCAGGTAAGAGAAGAAATGAAGCCATCAAAACCAGCCTTACCAGACTGCGATGGAGACGATTTTCATAACTGCTTCGTTCAGGCACTGGCAGACGTTGACCAGCGGCATTCCTCGCTCTCCCATTTTTCCCAGGAGAAGTCCTGCAACCAAGCACACGGGTTTGTGTCCCTCAGCAGCACCACGTGGGGTGCCACACGTCCTGCCCAGTGTCTTGAGGCCCTGGTGGCCACAGAAGGGGTTTCACTGGGCAACCTCACAGCAGGTCAAACTTCCTACAGGTTTCCACGTGCTCTTACAGGTCACGGTCAGTCTCTGCTTCAAGGAAATACAAACATCTGCCCTTTTCTCTGAAAAACCCCACCAAGCCCCAGTCCAAGATTTGGAATCTTCCTTGCACAGGTAGGTGGGTGGCAAACTCTTCACTGCTGCTCAAGTTCTGGAGGAGTCATTTCTCCAGGTGGATCATCTGTCTTTCTGCTCTTTGGTAATAAAAGATGAACGTAGCTTGGGAAATGAAAATGGATTTTTTTCAAAGGACAAATCTTGGTGGGGTCGTGATACAGCTGAGGTGTGATGATAATGTTGCATCCCCACCCTTGCTCTGGAGGGGGAAGAGCCACACATCACTTGGGTGAAGCTCCTCAGAAGGGCCCAGATCTGCCCGATCCCCGAGGGTGGTGGCAGATCCCGGTTCCCTCCTGGACCTGCTGTGCCAGCTGTTGAGCAGCTGTTCCTCACAGGTGGCTCTGCCAGAGACTCATGGACTGTACCGTGGTGGTGACAACACAACAGTGTGTCAGGAAGGATCCAGCCAAGTGGTCAGATACAGGTATCAGTGGATAAGGAACTGGCTGGATTGTCACAGCCAGAGGGTCGTGGTCAAAGGCTCTAAGTCCAGATGGAAAACGGTGACAAGTCTCCCTCAGGGGTCAGTTCTGGGCCCGGGGCTGTTTAGTATCTTCATTAACAACATTGATGGTGGCATTGAGAGCACCCTCAGCAAGTTTGCTGATGACCAAGCCAGGTGGTGTGGCTGATGTGCCAGAGGGACAGGATGCTATGCAGAGGGACCTGGGCCAGCTGGAAAAGTGGACCCAGGTGAACCTCATGAGGTTCAACAAGGCCAAGTGCAGGGTCCTGCACCTGGGCCAGGGTATGAACACAGGCTGGGGGAGGTCACACTTGAGAGCAGCCCTGTGGAAAAGGACCTGGGGGTCCTAGTGGGTCAGAAGCTGGACGTGAGCCACCAATGTGCAATTGCAGCCCAGAAGGCCAAACCCATCCTGGGCAGTATCAAAAGAAGTGTGGCCCACAGATGGAGAGAGGTGATTCTGCCCCTCTGCTCTGCCCTGGTGAGACCTCACCTGGAGTCCTGTGTCCAGCTCTGGAGCCCCCAGCACAAGAAGGACACGGAGCTGTTGGAACGTGTCCAGAGAAGTGCCAAGGAAATGATCTGAGGGCTGGAGCAGCTCTGTGATGAGGACAGGCTGAGGGAGTTTGGGTTGTTCAGTCTGGAGAAGAGAAGGCTCCAGGGAGACCTCATAGTGACCTTCCAGCACCTGAAGGGGCTCCAGGAAAGCAGGGGAGGGGCTTTTTACAGGGACTTGCAGTGAGAGGACAAGGGGGGTGGTTTTAAATTGAAAGAAGAGAGATTTAGGTTAGAGATCAGCAGGAAATTCTTTGTTGTGAGGGTGGTGAGAGCCTGGCCCAGGTTGCCCAGGGAAGCTGTGGCTGCCCCATCCCTGGCAGTGTTGAAGGGCAGGTTGGATGGGGCTTGGAGCAGCCTGGGCTGGTGGGAGGTGTCCCTGCCCATGCAGGGGGTGGGACTGGGTGATCTTTAAGGTCCCTTCCAACTCCAAACACTCTGTTGGAGGAATATTAGAGCAGGAATCCGTGAGGGGTTGGAGGGGTTTTGATGCCCTCTGCTCTACCAGCACAAAACTGGCCAGTGCTCAACCCCGTGGCTTTCCCTGCTGAGAGTTTCCCCCCAACCCACTGAGCAAAAGGAAAAGGAGTCTTGGAATATTTGCCCATCTTAATTTCCAGCCCAGTGGTCCATGTAGAGTTGCTGGAACGTGTCCAGAGGAGCTACCAAGCTGGTTAAAGGTCTGGAGAACAAGTCCTGTGAGGAGAGGCTGAGGGAACTGGGATTGTTTAGTCTGAGGAAGAGGAGGCTGAGGGGAGACCTCATTGCTGTCTGCAACTGCCTGAAGGGAGGTTGTAGGGAGGTGGGAGTTGGGCTCTTCTCTCAAGTGAATAATGACAGGACCAGAGGAAATGGCCTGAAGCTGCACCAGGGGAGGTTTAGCCTGGAGATTGGAGATAATTTCTTCACCAAAGGAGGGGTTGGACAGTGGGACAGGCTGCCCAGGGAGGTGGTGGAGTCACCATCCCTGGAAGTGTTGAAAAGAAATAGAGATGTGGTGCTGAGGGACATGATTGAAGCGCTGAATGGGTAGGTGAGGTTATGGTTGGTGGATTTAGGTTATGGTTGGACTTGATGATCTTCAAGGTCCCTTCCAACCAGGATGATTCTATGATTATATTCTACGTTCTGTGTGGTCCCATGAGCTAAAAGTACTCCTGAGCTCCGTACAAGTGGCTGCTTTAGCTTGGAAAACAAGAGTGCAGCCAGGATCTGGTCTTGTCCCTCTCATCCCTCTTCAGGGCTGAGGCCTCCTAGAGACCCTTGGCAGGTAGTTGGATCTCTTGACTTGCTCAGAAGAGAGATGAGATGGGGTCATTTCCCAGGACTTTTTCAGAAATGAGCCAGGGCTTGACATGCTTCAATCTCAGCTCTGTGGGTATTGGACCAGGATTTGGTGCCAGAACCTGGTCTGAAAGAAATAAATTTCTCTCCAGGTCCTACAGACCAGATTTGGAAACATCTCTCCAGCAACGGGACAGTTTCCCTCAGGTAACTGTGAATCTCAGGTGGATCTCTGCCCTTTTCTGGACGTCAGAGGCAGTGGGGATGGCTGGAGCTGTGAGGGCTTTGGGGGGGTTTCCATCCACATCAAAGCCACCCTGGGGAGCCAGTGGGTGCTGCAGGGGGGGATGCCTTGATCTCAGTTCCACCAACATTTTGGTCTTGGACACAAATACCCTTTGCTGATCTCAACCAGCTTCCTTGCTGGAAGGAGGAGCTGGTCCTGGTACCCCCGCACGGGGCCGTGTTTCCCAACCTTCCCCCTCCCTCTCCTGTTTGCTGCCAACAAACTCCATGGATTCAACCTCTCCCACCTGCAGATGAATGAACGCCCTTGTCCAGGCTGCCCATCCCCAGCGCAGGTGGTTCTCTGCCCATCTGGACCTTCATGGAGCTCTGATCCACCCTCTGCAAAGCTGGGAGCACAGCTGGGTGGCTGGGGATGGCCCAGGTGGCCTCCCAGCCTGTCCTGGCTCGGGGCTGATCCTCACGCCCACGCTGACAGGGGCTTGGTAATCTCAGAAGAGAAAAGCAGCTTCTCCCCAGTTTGGCTGGGCTGGAGAAGGGCAGGATTCCTGGGGGCAGGAGCTGAACACGTTCCCTCAGCGCCTGCTCCGCAGGTGGTGGCAGCCACTGGGTCTGCTGAAGGCACCTCCTTGTCCCG
Organism: Apus apus; assembly: GCF_020740795.1. NCBI lineage: Eukaryota > Metazoa > Chordata > Aves > Apodiformes > Apodidae > Apus > Apus apus. The sequence continues at coordinate 1,447,141 of NC_067305.1, forward strand.
TGAGGACCTCACAGTGGGTCTGTCTGCCCGGGCTCACCGTGTCCATCTCCTCCAGGCACTAAGAGGACACTCAGTGTCACAGCCTCTAAGACTGGCCACTCTCCCCTGGCCCTGGCAGCAGGCTGGTGAGCCCCAGGGCTGTGCTGGCTACACCACCTCCACCCCTCAAATCCTCTAATTGGCTTTTGGGTTCCTTACACACTCAATTCCAGCTCCTTGTCCTCACCTCTTAGGCTACATATAATCCTGTCCCCATGCTCATCTCATCACCTCCTACTCTTTTCCCTCCTAACTCATCTCTTCCTCCCTTTCCTGCTCAGCCTTCCACCCCGTGTCCTTCTACCTCCTGCTCTGAGTCAGCTCCAAGTTCCTCCTTCCCATTACCAGGAGCAGTGGGATGATAAGAGACAGGACAAGGGGTGATGGTTTTAAACTAAAAGAGGGGGGATTTAGGCTGTAGATAAGGAAGAGACTTGTGTACAGTGAGGGTGGTGAGACACTGGCCCAGAGAGGTGGTAGGTGCCCCTTCCTTGGGAACATTCCAGGTCAGGTTGGACGGGGCTCTAAGCAGCCTGATCTGTTCAAAATGTCCCTGCTCACTGCAGGGGGTTGGACTAGATGGCCTTTAAAGGTGCCTTCCAACCTGAACCATTCCCTGAGTCTTTGACTTTCTTGCCTTAAAACCTTCCTCCCTGTCCCTTGCACATGTTCTCTCCATCCAACCTCTGCTGCTTCTCCCTCCCTGAAATTGCTGCCAAGCCCCTTGTCCCTGTGGGGTTGCACCTGTTCGAGGTGAGAAGCTTCCTCACCTTCTTCAGAAAGTCCTGTTATAAATTTCCATTCATTCATGGCAGGCCCTGCCCCTGCCCCAGCTCTCACCTGCTGCCTGCCCAGGGAGCCCGGACCCTGCTGGTGTGAGGGGCTCAGGCCGTTTGTAACCTCTGCAAAAGTGACACCTCGCTTCAGCAGACTTCACAAAAAGTGACAGTTTGAAAAGCCTCAGGACCCGTGCTTGGGCTGTGAAGGTTCCTATGGGGAGAAACCAGCCTTCCCAGTGCCTGACACCTTTTTTTGAGCTCCGTTATGGATGGTTCTGGTGAAGGGGCTGGTACAAGCTCTGTGCTCTGCCCAGTTCCTGGGGACTTGAGCAGTCAGAGCTAAAATAACCTCTTCCCTCTGAGCATCCCTACCTCAAGGTACAGCACAGTGGGCACAGCAGGTACCACCCCATGTTGCCAGCACTGCTGCCCAGCCTGGCCAGCTGAGTCTGGGGGGCTGAGCTCCCTTCTCTATGGAGCAGGTACCTATGGTGGCTGAGAAGATGACGATTCCCAAGACGTTCATCTCGTTGCTGGTCCCGGGCAGGGTCCTGTAGGTCATCTCAGGTGATGGTGTCAGCTCGAGGAGAACAGGCTGATGGATTTCAGGGTTTTTATCATCAGGTGCAAAGTAAATAAAACTGAGAGATTTCCCTGGGATCTTGGGAAAGCCAGGAGACTTCACCACAGGGACAATAACAGTTCGATACTGGAACAGAAGCAAAGCAGTGAGGTTAGTGTCCTGCTGGCCATGGGCTCCATCCTGCCCTGAGCACAGAGCCCAGCGCTGGGCCAGGTGGCCCTGGAGGTTCAACATTTGTTTTTCAGGCAGTAAAATGCAGGTGAGGAGCAGAGGAAAGGGAAGTGTTCCCTGCAGACCCAGCACAGCCACCCTCGAGTGAGGCTGCACCTCCCCACGCAGACACGGGGCACCTGTGGGGGTCCTGCAGGGTCCTGGTGCAGCACTGGGCAAGGGTTGTGGTCCCCATGGACAGGCCCTTCACAGACTCTTTCCCAATACTCTAAGTTTGCTTTTTTGCCCTTCTCCCCTCCACCCTGCCTGGCCCCTCCTTGGCCTCTCCCCTTTGTCCACCCCAACTTTTCCTTCTGCTTTTCCTCCCCATCCCTGTGCCTGCCTCCCAACCCCTGCCCCCCAACCCCCCATCCCAGGGGCTGAGAAGCCACTGGACCAGAGTGGGGTCTGAGGGAAGTGATGATGTAGAGGAGCCCACCCAGGCAGGGGTGTCCCTGGGACTCTGCCCCAACCAGCACCCTCCCACCCTTGGGCGCCCAGGCAGGGTGGAGAGGGAGGCAGAGGGGAGGGAAGGGGCTGATGTCCAGGCTGTGGGTGGGGAAGGTGAGGAGAGCAGCCCTGTCAGGAGCTGAGCACCATCCTGGCTGCCCACAGCCCACAGGGCTGGGGAACTCACCTGCTGGAATGAAGCTTCAATGAGATTGGAAGGAAACATGTTTCTGTAAGAGAGCAACAGCACAGGGGTTGAAGCACATCCTGAGAATACAGGGGACAACCTGGGAAGCACCTCTGGTGGCCACCAGGCCAAGAGGAGGACCATGACAGCCAACACCAGCTTGATGTCCTCTGTGCAAGCAGAGGGTGAAGCCAGGCTGGCAGGTCAAGACCTTTGTCACCTCGAGGCTCCTGCCTGCAAAGCTGGAGCAGGATGGTCACAGCCTGGGCCAGGCCATCAAATGTCTCCAGAAATGGAGATTCTCCCCCAGCCCCTGGCTCTGTGCTGCACCCCATGACCCTCATTTGTCCCACCCTGGACCAACTCTTGCTGATTTTCACCTTGCAAAGCCCAAGGAGCTGCAGGGCTCCACATGGACCAGCTGGGGCCACAGAGGGAACCCTGGAGCTTTGCAAGGAATTTAAATGCTCCTCATCTCTGCTGCTGGTGGCTCGGGGAGGAGAGCAGTGGGGTGGCCAGAGGGACATGAGCAGGGAGAAATGAACCCCACGTTGCTGGGCTCAGAGGTACTGGTGCCTGGTGTCAATATCTGCCAGGAACTGGCTCCTCCTGAGCTCCTGTGACCCACCTGATCAGATCCAGTAATGCATCAGCAGAGCTCAGCACCACCTTCCCCACTGAGTAGTCATCCTTCTGGGCAGCTACTCCAGGGTGGATGCTGATCACCAGGATGATCCCAACAGTCACTGCCAGGAAGGTTGTCCAAAGGTAGTAGGTGATGGTGATTAACCCCATCTTCCCACAGGCCTTGGAGTCCATGGTGGCCAGCCCGGACATGAGGCTGCAGCAGAAAAGATGCTGGTGATCAGTGTCTGCTCCCAAAGCTGCACAAGGTGCATCTCATGGGGAAACTCTCCAAGCTGGGAGAAGTCTCCATAGATATTTTTTCAACCAGTGCAGAAGGGTACCACTGAGCCCTTGGACATTCCTGTGCCCACAGGATCTCATGCCCAGGACAGGCTGTGGCAACCCAGGCTGAGCTGTGAAGGGCAGGAGACACTTCCCTGAGTCCCTTTCCCATGGCTGGTCATGGTCTCTGTTCTCTCCAAGGGATAAGAAGTAAATATTCGTAGTGGGTTTTGATGCTGAAAAACTAACACTGCTCTTTTTGTGTGACACTGGTCTCTGCCATCTCCTACACCCTGTGCTGCTGCTGCTGCTGCACCATTGCTGGGTTTTAAGGTTTATAAAATCCTGGTGGGGATGGACTGTCCCCCTAGGGAGAGACCTGCAGGTTCAGGCTTCAGGTGCACACAAGGTTTCCTCAGAATTAGCCCATAAGCTGCTTTTAAACAAAACTGGATTAAAAATAGAATCCCAGAATCTTAAGGGTTGGAAGGGACCTCGAAAGACCATCCAGCCCAACCCCCTGCTAGGGCAGGATCCCCCAGAGCAGATCCCACAGGAACACGTCCAGGTGGGTTTGGAATATCTCAGAGAAGGAGCCTCCACAGCCTCCCTGGGCAGCCTGTCCCAGGGCTCTGCCACCCTCACAGGAAAGAAGTTTTTCTTCACGTTTACATGGAACCTCCTGTGCTCCAGCTTGTGCCCATTGCCCCTTGTTCTATCCCAGGACACCACTGAGAAGAACCTGGCTTATCCTCCTGACATCCTTTATGTATTTATAAAGGTTGATGAGGTTGCCCCCCAGTTCTCCTCCATCTCCCTCCTTTCCTCAGAAGGGAGATGTTGCAACAGAGAGGCTGTGCCAGGCTGCAGCACCAGGGGGATCTGGCTGGGGTGGTGCTGGCACTGGGGGCAAATGGGAGCCCTGGGGGTCTGCAGCATGTCCCGTGTGCCCACAGACCCTCACCGAGCTCCTGGCTGCTGGTGTGTTCTGCTCCAGCTCCCCTGGGGCTTGGGGGGCTCTGGCATCTTTCTGCTCTGGCTCTGGCTGGTGGCATCTTTCAGCAGTGGCTGATGCCCCCTGGGCAGGATGTGATGGAGACAGAGGTTGTGAGGGTCAATGCCACCCCTGGGGACACAGGGAGTGGGTGGTTGAGGTGAGCCCACAGATCCCTTCCAGCAGCCACGTGTCCAGGAGGAGAGAGACCACGAGAAGCTCAAGAGATGCCACAGCAGAAGTGGGTGATGTTTTCCAACGTGAGGCTTGGGGAGCTCCAGAGCTGAGCCCCAGCCCATCCCAAGAGGACACCCGGTCCCCTCTGGGACAGTGCACAGGGGCAAGAGGCTTCACCATCATTCACTAATGAAATAAGAAGAAAGTCTGGTTCAATTCAACATCCCCCCCAAAAAAAACCCCAGGAGGGCCTGTGCAGCCCCTGTGCCTGCAGGGAGGAGATCCTGGGACAACCCAGCATCACTGGGGAGGGCAGAGAATGCCCTGAGAGGGATGGAAAAGCCAGGGAAGGGGAAGTGAAATCCTGGAGGGGAAAAGAAAGCAGCTCTACAAGGGCTGATACCAAAAAAAAGGCCAAGTGGGGTCAGGATTGAGGTCACTCTGCTCCCAAAAAGAAGCCCAAAGCAAACGAGACAGCAAGCAGACGTGGAGAAACAATGGAGAAGTGACATGTCCTCAAGGGAATGAAGAGCTAATTGCTTGGGTATTTCTAATAAGCTTGTGCCAGCAATTGTTTAAAATAAGTAAATCCATGTCAGCTCTTCAAGACCTTGCTTAGATCTGGGTGGGGCTCTGCCAGTTCTGCTCCTCATTTCTACATCTGGCCAGGATGATAAAAGCGGGGTTTGCAGCCACAGATGTAACACTGAGAGATGTTTGTGGTTTCTACCTGAACTTTCTCCAAACTGTCTAAATTAAGGAAATCTGCTTTGAGTTCAGGGAGCTGCCCAGCATCCTCCAACCCAGGATGGGCCCAGCATGACCAGCTGGGCCCAAAAGGAAGGGAAGGACCCCGGGCAGTGCAGGTATCTGACCTGGGTGAAGGTGTCTACCCAATCCAGGTGAGGATTGGTCCCAGACCATTGCTGGGAGGTCATGGGATTTGATGGACACCAAGTTGTCTGGTTTGGTTTGGTGGGGTTTTTGGAAGCGGGGGAAGGTCACCAGGGGTGGCTCCATAAGGAGCTGAGAAGCTGCCCCTGCTCCAAACCAGCCAAGGAGCCATCAGAGGGACAACAGCTGAACCTCTGCCATGAAGATACGGAAGAGCTGAGGCCACAGCTGAGCAGAGGAGCACTCAGAGGAGAAGAGCTGGGCTGGAGAGGCAGAGGGTGCTGCTGGTTGGTGAGGAAGGAGGGGCAGAAGGTGCCCAAGCAGCAGTTTCCCTGCAGCCCATGGCGAGATGGCAGCTGTGCCCCTGCACCCGTGGAGGAACGTGGTGGGACATGCCCTGGGGGCACCAGGAGGGTGAACTTGGCCAGTGGGCTCAGATGTTGTGGCCAGTGGGCTGGGCTGGTGCAGCTGTGGAAGCCCCCGGGCAGGGGAGGTGCCTGTTCCCCCAGGACTCTGGGCAGCGCTGGAGCAGCTCCGGGGCTGGTGGGAAGGGCTGATGGAGCAGAGGTTGGTGGAGGACTCTGCCATGGAGGGACCCGTGGGGAGCAGGGCAGGACTGTGAGGAATCCTTCTCCCTGAGGAGGAAGGAGCAGCAGGAACCACCAGCCTGGGAACTGACTCCAAACCCCATCCCCATCCCCCTGGGCTGGGGGGAAGGAGGGAGAGAAACTGGGAACAAGGGGATTTGGGGGGGAGGAAGGGAGAGGTGGGGGGAGGTGTGTGAGCCCTGCTCTGGGGGGGTCTGTGTCCTGGGGGGGCTTGATTAGTGTGACATTCAATTATTGTTGTTCCCCAAGTTGAGGCTGTTTTGCCCGGGACCTCAGTGAAGATCCCTCCTTGTCCTTTGGACCCAGGAGCTTCTGGTTGGGTTTGTGCTCCTCATCCCGGGGTGTGTTGGGGGGAGCTGAGTGAGTGGCCACGGGGCTGGGTCTTTGTTGGCCCAACCACGACACAAGGCAGAGGATGCTGTTTGGTTGCTGGCTGCTTGCCTGGGGTTCTTCTCACTCCAAGCAGTTTTGGGGTGATCTCCTCAACAGGGGATCATGGGGTGATGTCCTCCATGTGATGGAGAAATACTTTTGAAGCAGAAGGTGATGTCTTACCTGGAGGTGATCAAGGGCAGGATCAGCATCTTCAACATCCTCATGAGGAGCTCTCCAGGAAAGGAGAAATACTGCTTCTCCTGCACAGGGCAGAGTTGGGTTGGGTGAGAGCTGAGCAGTGAGGGCTGATCCTGAGCTAAGGGTTTCAAACTGATACATTTGCCTTTTTTCCCAGCCTGACCCAGCTCTGAGCTCAGTTCAGAGCCAAGAGGCATTCCTTGTGGCACCTGGAGATGCTGTTTCTCTGGCTTCTCTCTTACCAGGAGCTGGGGCAGAAATGGGAAACACTGGCCCCATGGGAAACTCAGCTGTGAACCAGAGAGGGGTGTGTGGGGCTGGTCCCCTCCCCAAAATTGCCTTTGGTCTGTTGGCTTCTTGGGAATGGTCCCCACAGCCCCACCACTGGCTCCTCCTGAACGTGGTTACCCTTGTTCCTGGGGAGCAGAGACTCAGCTGCTGGTGCTGAGGTGGCTCAGAGCTGCTGGGAGCCAGAGGGAAGAGGTGGAAATTCCTCGTGGCTGCAAAGGGCAAAGCTGAGCTCAGGGAGAGCCCGGGGCCCTGGCCTGGTGGTGGAGCAGCCTCACCATGCACAGAGGAAGGTTTCTACCCTGTGGCATCATCCATCCAACCCCTACGCTCCTCACACGGGCGTGGGGAAGGGCTGCCTGGAGAGAGACCCCCCAAAGCCTAGAGCCCAAACCCAGGAAGGGAAGAGTGAGGGGTCTGGAAGGCCAGCAGCCTGCCCAGCATCTCTCCATCCACCTATCCCTACTTCCCTCCCATCTCCATCTCTCCATCCACCATCCTTCTGGCTGGTGAGTTCCATCCATCATCCATCCATCCCTCCATCCCTCCATCCATCCATCCATCCCTCCATCCATCCATCCCTCCATCCATCCATCCACCCATCCATCCATCATCCATCCATCCCTCCATCCATCCATCCATCCATCCATCCCTCGATCCCTCCATCCATCCATCCCTCCATCCATCCATCCATCCATCCATCCATCCATCCATCCACCCACCCATCTCTCCTCCCTCCCTCCCTGCCCTCAGTCTTTCACTCATCTGCTTGTGGAGGTGTCAGGGATGGATCTGAAGTGGCCTCAAGCCAAGCAGGTACTTTGGCTTTCTCCAAAGAAACCAACACCCCCAGGCTTTGAGGGATGCCAAGACAAACTATTAAAATAAATGCTCCACATCACTGTCCCTGTGCCCACCCACCCGTGGGGCCTAAACTTGGCCAGTTTCCCCAGGGAGCTGATGTGGAGTTGGAGCCATGATGGGCCCAGCTGGATGCAAGGAGCAATAACAGGTTTGAGCACCTCTTTTGTCTGTGGGTTTCTCAGCTTCGTGACAGTTTCCCATCATGGGGAAGGACAGTGAGGACTGGCTGCTTCTCCAGCCCCTCACCTGCAGCACAGATTTCAGGCCAAAGGTCTCTAAAGGGGACAAGAAGCTCCTGGGGACCACATGAAGGGCTGTGGCAAGAGGGCAGGATGGGGCTGGGGCAGAGGATGGATGAACTCATGGAATCACAGAACCACTCAGGCTGGAGAAGACCCTTGGGATCACCCAGTCCAACCATCATCCCTACTCCACAAAGGTCTCCCCTAAACCATCTCCACCAACACCACATCCAAACCACCCTTCAGCACATCCAGGGATGGTGACTCCACCACCTCCCTGGGCAGCCTGTTCCAGCCTCTGACCACTCTCTCTGTGGAATAATTGTTCCTCATGTCCAGTCTGAGCCTGCCCTGGTGCAGCTTGAAGCCCTTCCCTCTTGTTCTGTCACTGATCACCTGTGAGAAGAGACCAGCACCAACCTCTACAATGACCTTTCAGGCAGTTGTAGAGACTGATGAGGTCTCCCCTCAGCCTCCTCTTCCTCACACTAAACATTCCCAGCTCCTTCAAGGGTTCTTCATCAGATGGATTCTCCAGGCCCTTCACCAGCTCCGTTGCCTCCTCTGTCCTCACTCCAGCACCTCGAGATCTTTCTTGAATTGAGGTGCCCAAAACTGGACACAGCACTCCAGCTGTGGCCTCACCAGGGCTGAGCACAGGGGGACCATCACCTCCCTGCTGCTGCTGCTGCTGCTCACACTATTTCTAACACAGGCCAGGATGCCACTGGCTTTCTTGGCCACCTGGGCACACTGTGGCTCATGTTCAGCCCCTTGTCAATGAGAACCCCCAGGTCCTTTCCTGCCAGACACTTTCCAGCCACACTTCCCAAGCCTGGAGCGTTGCCTGGGGATGTTGTGGCCCAAGTGCAGGACCCAACACTTGGCCTTGTTGAAGCCCAGACCATGGACATCAGCCCAAGGATCCAATCTACCCAAGTCTCTCTGTAGAGCCCCCGCATCCTCGTGCAGATCAACACTCCTGCCTAGCTCAGTGCATGGCAGGGTGAGATGGAGCAGAGGATGGACCTCGGGTCATGGCAGGACAAGGGGCAGGAGGTCCCAGGCTCCTCAGGCCTGGGGTGGGAGGCTGCCAGTCTCCCAGGGGCCAGGACACTCTGGGCTTCAATTAAGTAACACGCTGATCGTGATGCCCAGGGGCGTAATTGAAGTGACAAGGCTTTGTGAAATCCTCGTGGGTGACACCGGGATGTTCCTGCCCCAGCCAAGCTCTCCCTGGCCACAGATCAGGGCTGAGCTACAGCCAAGACTCCCAAAGTCACCAAAGCCACGTGGCTTTTTGTGACATCTCCCGGAAAGTGCTGAGCAAACACGCCCTTCAGCTGCATTTTGTCCAATGCGTTTGTCTCCAAGGGTCCCCAGAGGAAGGTGACCCCTGGAAGCCCCCCAGGCTCTCCACCTACCCTGTATTGATTTGCTGGGCCTCCTTCAGGTAGTGGAAAAGCTCTTTGGTTGAGCACCTGGGGACAGGAGGAGCTCACCCCCCAGCACTGCGGGTTGTGTCGGGGTGGGGCTGTCCCTCAGTGTCCAGCAGCTGAGCATCCATCCCCCCATTTCCCATCCCCACCCCACCTGGAGGCTCCTGCAGCCCCAGAGCATCCGTCCCTGAGCTCCTCGCTCCCAGTGGAGAGAGGCAGGGTCTGTCCTGCAGCTTTGGTACTTGTTGGCAGCTTTTTTTGGGCAAAAAGAAAGGAAAAGAAAAGCCAGAGGGAGAAACCTGCCCTGGGAGGTGGGTTTCTTGGGCAGGAACTTTGGCACTTGGGGCCCTCGATGGTGCTGGTTGCCCTGCCTGCCCTGCTCCATCCCCCCTGCTCCTGTCCCCATCCCAACCCGTCTTACCAGATCCGTCAACTCCAGCGCCCGCAGCAGGAACCCCAGGAGGCACCCGGTGGCAACCGACAGCATCGACATGGACAAGAGGCCATTCTTCCTCCAGAAGGCCTGTACCCACTTCCAGAGGTGCAGGAAGGGGGTGGACAGCAGGCTCAGCATGGTCCTCCTGGCCCACTCCCACATGGTGGTCCTCAGCTGCCCAGGAGATGCCCCCGAGAGCAGCTCCCAGCCGCGCTCATGGCCCCGGGCACGGCCACGCCAGCAGCCCCTGCCCCTTGCTGGGAGCTGAGGGTGCTGGCAGCTAATCCCTGGGACTGAAAGCTTTGGAGCTCTTGGGGAGCCTTTCCCATAATGGAAAGTGACGTCTTCAACTGGTTAATCTGGGCTTGGCACCGGGGCCGAATCCTCCCGGGTTAACCCTCCGGCCCCAGGATCAGGGCTGTGTGCTGCAGGCTGAGGGCAGGGATTCAGCCCCAGAACTGCCTTCCCAGCTCAGTTCCTGGGCCCAAGGCACCTTGGTCTAAAAATCCATGAGGGCTGGGAGTCAAGAAGGCAGGACAAGCTCTTGTCACTTGTGCCCCGGGACAGGACGAGGGGCAATGGATTCAAACTGGAGCCCAGGAAGTTCCAGCTCAAGATGAGGAAGAACTTCTTTGCTGTGAGGGTGACAGAGCCCTGGGACAGGCTGCCCAGAGAGGCTGTGGAGTCTCCTTCTCTGGAGACTTTCCAGACCTGTCTGGATGCCTTTCTGAGTGACCTGCCCTGGTTTTGGTCCTGCTCTGGCAGGGGGGTTGGACTGGGTGATCTTTGGGGGTCCCTCCCAATCCCCAACATGCTGTGAGTCTGTGATTCTGTGACTGTGTGGGTCCTGCCACCAGATGTGTGTCCCCTTCCACTGGTGTGTCCCCTTCCTACCCCACATCTGCCAGGGCTTCGGGAGGGCAAAGCTTGCAAAGAAAGGCTGTTTCCCAGGCAACTGGAGAATTTCCCAAGGGAATCCCTCCAGCCCATCAGCCCAAGGCACCCACAGAGGATGCTGAGCGTCCACCCCAACACGAGGGTACATCCATCCTCCTCTGAACACGAGGAAAAACTTCACAGTGAGGGTGACAGAGCCCTGGAACAGGCTGCCCAGAGAGGTGGTGAAGTCTCCATCTCTGGACATATTCAGAACCCACCTGGAGGTGATGCTGTGCCACCTGCTCTGGGTGAACCTGCTTTAGCAGGGGGTTGGACTGAGGATCTCAACCCAAGATGATCTCCTGAGGTCCCTTCCAACCCTCATCACCATAAGTCCATGAACAGAGCTGCCCCTCCCTCACCAGCTCTGCAGGGAAGCTGCCCCAAGGCCATGGGATGCCCTGGGATGCCTGGGCAATAACCAGTGCTGCACTTTGACAGTGCTTCTATGTCCAGTTTGATTGACTCCAGCTCAGGCCAGGTGTCTCACTGGGTCAGGAATGTGGTGCAGAAGGCAGCTGGAGGCTGGGGTGGGTGGGTTTAGGGACACAGTGCTGCTCCCAGGCTAAGGATGCCCCGGGAACGGGGAAATATTAAAACCTCTTCAAATTCAAATCCCTCTGGCCCAGCTTTTAAATCCCTCCCCTAAAAACAAGATCACGAATCCTGCTCAAACCATCACCATATTTAACACAGACAAACCAAAGCTTTGAGGTGGGGAAGTCCTGGAGCCCCCTGCCCCTGTGGGACAAGATCCTGGCAGCAGGAGGAGCGGCCTGGCCGCTGTCTCAGGGAGGACACGGAGGCTTTTGCAGCCCATCTCAGAAGAAGCAGAGCTCCTGCCCAAGCAGGAGTGTGGCATCTAGTGCTTTTCATGTTTTGGCCCCTGGGGAGGTCTCTGTTGGTTCTGTCTTGTGCCTTTGGCTTCAGCTTGGATCGCTCAACCTGCCAGGTGGGATGGGAGAAAATGTTTAAGTCTGCTCAGCTCCATCTTCAGAGCCCGTGGGGCAAGGGATGGAGTTTAGATGCTGGGAGTGAGCAGAGAGTCAGGAAAGGGCATCCCAAGTTGTCTGGGGAGTCAGGGTCATGTCAGAGGACATCAAAGGGTCCCTGAGGCTGGCAGCAAGTGGAGGGAGCAAAATGAGAGGGGAAAGGGTGCAGTGAAGTCTAAATAATTGGGAGTTGAGGAACATGGGCACCTGAGCTGAGGGAAAGGAAAGGATGTCCCAGAGGGAGGAATAACAGAGAGGAAGAGGAACGAGGGAAGGTGGGGAAATGGCAAATGGGTAGGAGAGAAGGCCCTGGTGCTGGCGTGGGGATCACTGCTGCCTGCCCGTGCCAGGGAGCAGCACCTGGTGCTGGGTGAAGGGGCTGCAGCAGCAGCTCCCTCTGCACCTACCAGAAACCTCAACGTCATCATAGATGTCCGTGTCCCTGTGAGGAAACAGACAGGGAGCTGTCAGCAGCCTGCCCTCCCCTGTCCCCACCACCTCTGATGCTGAGGCAGGAGCCAGCTCCTCCAGTGCCTGACGTGTCTACAGGCCTTGGTGTCCCCCAGGCAGCCCCACTCTCCTGCTCCCCGTGCTGTCCCCTCTGTCATGGGATGAATGTGGCTCTGGCCCCTCTCACCCTGCCCAGGGGGGGTGGCCCCATCCCAGGCTGCCAGGAGCTGCAGACCCAGCTGTGCAGGGGGCAGTGCCCCTTGTGCTGGGCCACCAGCAGCATCTGAAGTTGCTGGGCAGGTCCCACCTGAGGGACCACAGCTTGGGGAGGTCTCACAGCACCCCAGGAAGTTGCTCCCAGTGCCAGAACCTCTCCTGACCACCAGAAACGGCAGGTTCCACCCCAGGGTGACTAGTTGGTATTATGGTCATTGCCTGGGTGGGATGGTTCTGAGTTGGCACTCAACGCCAGGGCTGGTTCAGTGCTGGGCAATTGCTACAGGTTGTGGAGTGGGGAGGAAGAGATACTCACAGGTGCAGCAGCACAGCCCGGGGCACGTAGCCATCTGCAACAGAGCCAGGAAGAGCCCGTCAGCTTGTGCCAGGAGCTGGGACATGGGCAGGGTCTCACCCCAGCACCTGCCCCTGCCCAGGACAGGCAGGGTTGGGCAACGTCTCACACCCCCAGGGAGAGCTGGGGGCAAGGAGGAGCTGGCTCCAGGAAGCCAAGCTGGAACCTTGGGAGAAACCTGCCCAGGGTCTTGCAGAGAAAGAGCTGCCAGGCTGGGTGGCAGCTGGCAGGAAGCACATGGTCCCTACAGGATCTATTAGGAATTATTATTATTATTAGGATCTATTCCTATTAGGAAGCACTTCCTCATGGAGAGAATGATCAGGCATTGGGATGGACTGCCCAGGGAAGTGGTGGAGGCACCATCCCTGGAGGTGTTCAAGGAAAGGCTGGAGGTGGCACTTAGTGCCATGGTCTGGAGATGTGGTGGTGTCAGGTCATAGGCTGGACTTGGTCTTAAAGGTCTTTTCCAGCCTTGGTGATTCTGTGATTCCCTTGAGTGCAACACGGATGGAGGAGTCTGTGCCTCCAGCAAAGCCTGACGTGCTGGGCTGGTGGCTCCAGGATCTGCAAGGGCTTTGAGCAGAGGTAGAACACAGCCCAGCTAAGAGCAGGAATGCTGGTGCTGGGGGAAGAGCAGGACATTTGTGCAAAGAGAAGTGGGAACATTAGAGACCCAGGGTACATGTCAGGTCTGTTAAACAGCAAGGGGACATCTCCTGCTGTCTACTGGGGGGGGGGTGTGCACAAAGAAACTTGTCCCCAAACCTTTGTGCTCCTCACTGCAGGCAAAGCCTCAGGCCCACAGACTTACACCTCCTCTTGCTGTTCCGGCAGAGGATTTGCTCCTGATTTGTAAACTGAATGACATCCAGAATTTCTCCTCGTCTCAGTGGCAGGTTCTTCCCTCCACCCCTCTTCTCCGCCGCTGCGGGGTCAACCATCATCTGGGTCAGGACATTGATGCTTCCTTCAAACTGAGACAAACAGAAGCACTGCAGCTCAGCAGCTGTTCCAGGGGAGCATGAGCTGGGCACTCCTACAGCTGTGCCTTCCTGGGGAAAGCAGCTCCCTCCCTGGCCAAACGGGGCTGATCTAGTGATGTTTCAGTGGGGAACAGGGCAGGTGGGAGCTGGGAATTGGCTCATCCCAGTGGAGCAGAGGTCCTCTCAGCTGGTGTGCTGGGCCCTTCCCAGGACGTTGCTGCTCTTTGCTGCTTACCTTGAACTTCTTCTGGAACTCCCTGTCTGCCTTCTCTTCCTTCTTGCATTCCTTGAGTGTCATTGGCTTCACCTTCTGGGAGACCTGTGCTTCTCTGCAGGGTCATTACAAGTCAAAGGAAAGCTCAGGACACCCCAAGCTCTGCTCCCTCCTTTCCCCTTCTCCCACCCCAGTTGCTGCCCCATCATATCTCCCCACACCAGCTCTTCCCCTGAGCCCAAAGGTCCCTCCCTCCAGGGCCTCTGGGGCTCCTGGGCCAGGTTTGAACCTGCCCCTTGTGCTCCTCACCACAGGTATTTCTATCACAAGCTCAGCAGAGACCATGAGACCCCCAAACTTTGTCAAAGCAGTGAGGAGCTCTGGCCATTTTGGGTCTCTTGGAGTAAAAACCCCTGTTACCTCTGTGCTGGCGCCAGGAAGGCAACCCTGTTGGAGGCTGGACCAGCATCACCACCTGTAAAACCAAACCCCAGGAGAGGTGCTGCTGTGAGGCTGCTGTGAGGTGCAGACACCCCTTGAGACAGGACACAAGACTGAAAGAGCAGCAAGAGCTTTCTCCTGCTGGGAGAACTCAGGAGCCCTGAGCTTGCACCCTGAGCAGGGAGGGGCTGAGGGCTTCCCAGGCCCATTTAGAAGGCAGCAGAGAAACCCACCTCCCTCCAGTGGGCTCAGCACAGGCCCCACTGCTGCCCATGGCTGGTGCTCTGACCTGCAGAGCTCACCCCAACCAGCACCCTCCTGGACCCACCTCCTCTGGGGTGGGGATAGGCTGGGGGCCGGGACACGAGGGGCAGCAGAAAGCCTTGGTCTGTCCTGAGCAGCCCCACAGACTCCACGTCGTCGTAGATCTCATCTTCATCCCTGTGAGGAGGCAGACGGTGAGTAGGAAGCCGTGTTGTGGTGATGGCACCAGGGGCCAAGGGGAGAGGGTGGAGGCTGCAGGGCCATGGGGAGCTGCCCGTGGGGCTGGGGCAGAGCAGCAGCTTGTGCCACAGGGCTCGGGAAGATGGCACAGCAGCCTGGGGCAGGTGATGGGCAGCAGCCAGAGCTGAGGGGTAACGGGACGGCGCTCTGCACCACGGGAGCTGCCTGCACAAGGTGCTGGCCCATCATGGATGTTAGGAACAATTTCTTTACTGAAAGAGTGGTCAGGCATTGGAACAGGCTGCCCAGGGAAGCGGTGGAGTCACCATCCTTGGAGGTGTTCAAAACAACATGTGGACTTAGCACTTCAGGACAGGGTTTAGTTGGGACGGTGGTGTTGGGCTGATGGTTGGACTTGATGACCATAATGATTCTCCAGGCTCCAGAAGCAGGCAGAAAAACCCAAGGACACCTCTTGCTGTTCCCTTTTGAGCCCTTCCCACTGGGTTAGGACAGCCTGGAAGCCACCTAGAACAGAAGTGTGGCCTCAGCCCTTACCCCTTCACCCTCGGACCATCCTGCGGTGGGAACCGCGCTGGGGCCACGTAGCCTGGTCTTGGGTAACCTGGGGTAAACAGGAAAGGGAGGGAGGAGCAAGGGATTATTTCACATTTTCTCCTTGACTCCATCACCCAAAACTACCCTGGGCTAGATGTAGTGCAGAGGGAAGTGGGGAGATAAAACTGCCCACACCTCTGGATCCAAAGAGGAGCTTTTACTCCTTGGCCCGTCTCTAGATTTTCTTCCCCCCCAGCTCGTTGGGACCTCACTGAGGAGCTTTAACACATCTTTTCCCATTCTTATATCCCTAATGTTACTTCCTCCCTGGACCAATAACAAAAGGGGAGGGAAAGAGGCCAAAATGGGTATTTTGAACATGGTGAAAAAGGCCAAAATCCAGATCTGTACCAGAGTCAGGGCAAGTCCTGGATGTTGCCATGTGCTCAGGAGCATCATCAGCCAGAAGATGCTGCTGCATCATCTATGATCACTGGCACACCTACATCCCTGCCAGAATCCTGACAGTTTTGTCACCAGCCTTGCAGCTCTCACCAGCCTGGTCAACCAGGCCCCAACCAGTGCCCTGAACTGGCCTCACTCCAGTTTGTCAGCATCCTGCCTGTTACTTACTCCAACCCTACTCCCTAGAGGCATTCCAGAGCCTGATACGTGTTCCCAGCCAGGGACAGGGCACGTAGCCCCCTTTGACTCTCTGCTTGCTGTCCTTCTCTCATTCCTTTCTGCACACCAAGCCTATCACTGGCCCAGGTTGCCCAAGGAAGCTGTGGCTGCCCCATCCCTGGCAGTGTTGAAGGGCAGGTTGGATGGGGCTTGGAGCAACCTGAGCTGGTGGGAGGTGTCCCTGCCCATGCAGGGGTTGGATCTAGATGATCTTTAAGGTCCCTTCACACCCAAACCATTCTATGACTCTATGATTCTATAAAAGCCCCTTTAGCATTACCAGCCCCCACCTCTCCAGCAGCCTCCCTCCAATATTTCCATCTCCCAGGAGCTCCAAACCCTGAATGGGGAGATTTTCTGGGAGATTTTCCTTCCTGAGTGAGTAGCAGCATCCTTCTCTGAGGGACCTGCAGCTGCCTGGCCGTACCCAGCTGAGTGCTCCTTGGTGGCTCCACAGCAGGTTTCCCAGGACGTGCAGCTGCACCAAACTTCTCCAGATCCACGGCAGGAGGACGCCTGGGCTTGGCTGGCCTTGCTCCCAGCACCTTGACATGGGGCAGAGGTTTCCTCCGAGGCAGAGCTGGGTGCCCTGTCCTGTGGGGTCTTCCCACAGCGTTCAGGGAGGCTCCCACAGCTCTGCCTTTGGCAGGAACTGCTGAAGGACCCTTGTCTTTGGCAAATGGCCACGTCTGTGGGGCTAGGCTTCTCTGGGGAGGATCAGAGGTGGCTCCCACCTCCCTGTTCAATGTGTCTCCTCCTCCTGGCTTTGCAGGGGCTGGGGAGAAGCTGGAGTCTTGAGCAATCCCCTTCTTCAGTCTCAGCATCCACCCCGGGGCCTCACTGACGGCGTGAGGAGGTGAATGCTGTCCCACACTCTGACTTTTGCTGTGAGATGGAGAAGCTCTGCTGAAGTCCACCCTCCTGCCCCAGGGGGACTCAGGAGGAGGCTCACCCTTGGAGCCTGGTGCTGGGGTCTGTCCCAGCTCCACTGCAAGGGATGTGGCCAGAGGGTCTTTCCTGTCCCCTTGGAGCTTTGCCCGGAGGTGCCTCACCACAGCCTCTTTCCCCTCCAGGTGTGTCTGCAACCAAGAAAATCTCCAGTTAAAACCCCATGGAGGAAAATGAGTCAGAAAGTCCCCTGGGGAATTCCTGGCCTGACACTGAACCTCCTCCATGAAATGTGGTTCTGGAGAGTGCCTGAGAAAACACCACCAGGCTGCACCAGATCAAGAGCAGGTCCCACCATCATGAGGACATCAAGGTGTTCCAGGAAGTCTTTTGGTCAGATCCACACTTTGTCCACTACCAGGGACCAACAAAACAGAGGGATGGGATGGCAGGAGTTGGTGGGGGAGACCACACAGAGCCACCCATCATCATCCCTCCCTGGGAGGAAAACCAGGATGATGCTGCTGAGGTGGAGCAGAGCCCCTGCTCACTGGGCCACACTGCAACATCAACACCAGCCACATTGCTCTCGCTTTGGAGACAAGTGCAGTGGGCCCAACATTGCCCTTGCTTCAATAGCAAGTGCAGTGGGCTCAGACACTCCAGCACTTTCTGATCTTGCCTCCTAGAGCAGTGAGTCCAGACAACTGGGCACCTGCTTGTCCTAGAGCAAATACAGCACTTTGGGGTGATGAAGCACTTCCCAACCACGCCTGGAACTCTGCTGTTTGTAGAACGTACCTGAGACCCCTCCTGCTCAGATCACAGGCTCACTCTGAAAGTTCCCAAGGATGCTGGTTGACAGGCAGGTGAACATGAGCCAGCGTGTGCCCAGGTGGCCAAGAAGGCCACCAGCATCCTGGCCTGCAGCAGGAATGGTGTGGCCAGCAGGAGTAGAGAGGTGATGGTGCCCCTGTGCTCAGCACTGGTGAGGCTGCACCTCAAGCACTGGGGTCAGTTCTGGGCCCCTCACTTCCAGAGGGATGCAGAGTTGCTGGAACGTGTCCAGAGGAGCTACCAAGCTGGTGAAAGGTCTGGAGAACAAGTTCTATGAGGAGAGGCTGAGGCAACTGGAATTGTTTAGTTTGAGGAAGAGGAGGCTGAGGGGAGACCTCATTGCACTCTGCAACTGCCTGAAGGGAGGTTGTAGGGAGGTGGGAGTTGGGCTCTTCTCTCAAGTGAATAATGACAGGACCAGAGGAAATGGCCTGAAGCTGCACCAGGGGAGGTTTAGCCTGGAGATTGGAAAGAGTTTCTTTACCAAAAGAGGGGTTGGGCAGTGGAACAGGCTGCCCAGGGAGGTGGTGGAGTCACCATCCCTGGAAGTGATGAAAATAAATGTACATACAGTGCTTAGAGACATGATTTAAGCACTGAACAGGTAAATTAGGTTATGGTTGGTAGATTTAGGTTATGGTTGGACTTGATCATCTTCAAGGTCCCTTCCAACAGGTTAACCTCTATATCTCTGTGTGTGTGTGCAATTTAGTTTAGAAACTTTGATAGATCTTTACAGAACCTCTGTATTGATTATAGCAAATCCTTGACTTTTTATTAAGCTGTCAGAAAATCATATGAACTAATTTTATAATTTTAATTTATTTAATTTATTTTAATAATTTAATTATAACAGTGTCAATCAATGTTAATTTACTGCTATTTCAAATCACACCAGACCCATAGTTCAGTGTTCAAGGCCTACACTGAAATCCCTACATCTAAACCCCTTAGTTGCACACTGTTGAGTAAGCCTGGGACCAGGAGTGGATCCAGTTGGACCCAAACTCCTCTTTGAGAAGGATTTTAGAAAGCAAGGGGCTCCACTCTGAGCCCCATGACTCAACAGGAGGGTCTTCCTCATTCTTTTCCCCGATCCCTGCGCAAATCACCCCAACCCATTCCTGCCTCAGTCTCCCCTGTCCCTGCATAAATCATTTCCTCTGATACCCGTGTAAGTCCCTCCCATCCAACTCCAACCCCTACACGTCCCTTCCACCCAGCCAGTAAAAGACTGAACCTTGACACACAATTCTGTGAAGTTGCACTTTCCTAAATCTGTATTTAAATCACCTTTTCTTGGTATCTTTGTTGGTGATTCTTGAGGTGACCTTAAGAGCTCCCACCCTTGTCAGTGACAGCTGCTGAACCTCATCCTGCCAAAGCCTGCGTCTGACAACAAAAAAGGGCCAAGAGGCAGAAGATCTGCCCTACTTTTCTGACCAGGGTGTTTCCTGTGCTGCTCACCCTGAGCACATGTGAAGTGGGACCTGCTGCCACCCACCTGGACCTGCCCTGGCTTCCTGAACGACTGAAAAAACCCTTTTTCTGAAGCCTCCAAGGAAAGGCTGCCAGGAGGAGCCTGGGTGACTTCTGGAAGAAGAGTGCCAGGTTCAAGGGACGGCACAACATTCCCCTAAAGCTCCTCAGATCCACCTCATAACAGGGCGGGGGGGGATCATCTGGCTCTCCCACATCTTTCTCTCCCCCTCCTTGTCCCTGGGCCACAGTGTCCCTGCTGGTCCTTGCCAAGCCATCAGCTTTGATTTTGAAGTTCTCCTCCCTCTGGGATTTCAGCTGGGGCTTGTGCTTGCATAACCTCTTCCTTTCACAACTGCAGGGCTCGTCCTCAAAAACCTAGCACAGTATTTTTGGGCACAGAGAGCTCAGATGTGTAAAGACACCTAAACAGGTGCAAGTTCCCCTCACATCCCCAGGCAGTCACCCCAATTTCCCAGCTAAACGTTGCAAACCCAGCACTGGGAGCACAACCCGTGGCAAAGCAGCGTGGACTGGCTGTTCCCTGCACACCAGGCAGTGGCATTTTCACACCAACTAGGGGAAAAAAGCAACTTTTTCCAGATTCCCAACTATGCTGCCAGGATTTTTGGCACCTGAATGATTCAGGGATTTGTGACCACCCATTTTTGGAGCTGTTTCCTGAGCTGGGGCTTTGTACAGAGGTGCACCTGTGGGATACAGCACCACTTGTCACCATGGTCAGCCTCAGCTTTTTCAGTATGTTCTGCACTGGTGGATGTTCTGGAGTCAGTGCAGAGCGTGGCCTCCTCCTCCACGGATTTGATAACCAGCCCACCATCACCCGGCAAATCTCGCACTGAGCCCAGGAACTGATCAGAGACCTTTGAGCCTCCAACCAACTCCAAAGTACTGGCTGACTTTGTCTTCCAGGAGAATCCAGCCCCTCACAAGGATCTGCCAAAGCCTTTCCAAGCAGGAGACCCAGCTCTGCTCCCTGCACCCCATCCCCAGGTCCAGCACAGCCTGGCTCCAGTTCTTACTCACCATTTTCCATCAGCAGACGCCCTCCTGCGTGCTCAGCTCCTCTCTGAAGGCCACCGGAGGCATCCGAGAAGAAGGACTGGTGCAAGGACAGCCTCTCCAAAGTCCCCCTGCTCTGAAACCAGAAGCTCTTTCCTAACGGTTGGTGAGAAGCTGCGTGCAACGCCAGGAAGTCGCTGCAGCCCGACTGTGAAACAGTGGGAGGAGGAGGAGGAAGAGGAGGAGGAGCAGCTCTTGGTGCACTGCTAGCTGGGGCTCTGCTGCTGTTGGGAAGCCCGAAGCCCACCAAGCTCTGCTGCCCACAAGAGTCTCAACCGAAAAAAGAGCCTGGAGTTCAGGGAGTGACTCTGGGACGTGAGGGACGAGGTGCCACGAGGATCAGGGGGGCAGGTTATGTTCTCATCTAGGGTGGCCAATGTCAACCTGCGGCAGGTCAGGTCTTCAGAGCCCCATGGGGTCTGCAGAGGCAATTTGTGGGGGTCACACAGCAAAACCAGCATGGCCCTGCACGGCCGAGACCGGCAGGAGCGCGGGAGGGCTGGGGAGGGGGTGATGGCATCCCAGGGTACCCAGAACCTGGGGATGTCTCCTCCGTTGAAGAGCCGAGCTCCACCAGGAACCAGGGGAAGTGCTCTGCACAGTGTGGCAGCGAGTTGGGCCATCTCTGTGTTGAAACCTGCTGGTTTCACCCTTTCTTGCCTCAGAGGCAGGAAAGGTCTGAGGGTTTAGTCAAGCCCCGTGGCAGGGGTGGTCTGGCTGGCAGGGGTGGTCTGGCTGGGAGGGGAGGTCTGGCTGGCAGGGGAGGTCTGGCTGGCAGGGGAGGTCTGTCTGGCTGCGGGCAGGCGGGGATGTCCCTGTCCCAGGGCAGCACGTCCCTCCAGCCCTCAGGAAGGGGTCCCAGCAGCAGCGCCCAGGCCGGCTCCTCCCGTGCGTGGCTTCAAGGACAAGACAGCGCAGCAAGGACGGGAGACAGGGACGCGTTGGCCAAGGGTCGGGGGGTGCCCCAGGCAGGCACTGGGGGGTTTGGTTCCCCCCGGACAGGGAAGGGTTGCAGAGGGGGGTGTGGAGAGGTCCCGCGCAGGAGCAGCAGGGAGGGGGACGCGCGGGGGCACAGCCCGGCGGGTCCCCGCGGCTGCAGCGCCCTGCCCGCTGCGGGGGGAGGCCCGAGAGGGGCCCGGGGCGATGGGGACGCTCCCGAGGCCAACTCGGAGGGACCCCGGGGAGCTGTTTGGGGGTGGGGGCCGCGTTAGGGGGGATGCGGTGACAGAAGCTCCAGGGCCACGTTTGGGGGGGGGGGGATGACGTGAGGATGCGGGACCGCAGGCGGGGGCGACGCGGGGGGGGGCTGGGGGGGGGGGTTTCGGGCATCCCCGCACGGGCACGACCGCTCCCCGGGCTCCGCGGGGCGCGGGTTCCGGGGGTTCCGCGGGGCCGGAGCCGCCTCGTCCCGCCCCGGCGGGGCCGCGCAGGCGCGGGGCGGGCGCGGGGCGGGCGCGGGGCGGGCGCGGGGCGGGCGCGGGGCGGGCGCGGGGCGGGCGCGGGGCGGGCGCGGGGCGGGCGCGGGGCGGGGGCGGGCTCGGGATGGCGGCGGCGGCGGCGGCGGGGCCGGTGGCGGAGGCGGCGGGGCCCGGGGAGGAGGCGGCGGGGCCGGGGGGCCCGTCCCGCCTGGCGCGGCTGCCGCTGGCGCGGGTGAAGGCGCTGGTGAAGGCGGACCCGGACGTCACCCTGGCCAGCCAGGAGGCCGTGTTCGTCCTGGCCCGCGCCACGGTGAGGGGCGGCCCCGGGGGTCGGGGCTGGGCACGCGTGGCTCCTGCGGGGTTTGGCCGGCGGGGTGAGGAGCGGGCGGTGTTTCCCGGCGGCGGGAGGGCGGGCCCGGGGCTCCCGCGGCGTCCGCGGGGCCGAACCCGCCGCCCGGGGCTGTTCCCGCCGGGCGGGGCCGCGGCGGGGCTGGTGGGTGCGGAGCAGAGCGAGGGGCCCGGGCTGGAGCTGCCCTCCCTGGGCTGTTCGGGCAGACACCCCCGGGGAGACCTGAGAGCAGCTCCCAGGGCCTGGAGGGGCTCCGGGAAAGCTGGGGAGGGGCTTGGGACAAGGGCAGGGAGGGAGAGGACAAGGGGGGATGGATGGAAACTGGGAGAGGGAGATTGAGGTGAGACATGAGGAGGGAATTCTGGAGTGTGAGGGTGGTGAGAGCCTGGCCCAGGTTGCCCAGGGAAGCTGTGGCTGCCCCATCCCTGGCAGTGTTGAAGGGCAGGTTGGATGGGGCTTGGAGCAGCCTGGGCTGGTGGGAGGTGTCCCTGCCCATGCAGGGGGTTGGGACTGGATGATCTTGAAGGTCCCTTCCAACTCCAAACATTCTGTGGTTCTGTGACACTCTTGGCCTTTGCTCCTTCATCTGCATCACTTGTCCAACAACTTAGTTTTGTTATTTTCAGAGCTATCTATTGGAAAAGGGGAAATGTTAAGATGGAGATTCAGGTTTCTTCCTGTGGTCTTGTAGGACTTTTCTGCTGCTCAGGATATTCTCTCTTCCCTCTCTCATCCCCTGGGTGAAACTGTCTTGTTTTTGCTTTGCAGGAGCTGTTTGTTGAAACCATAGCTAAGGATGCTTTTGTGTACGCTCAGCAAGGAAAAAGGAAAACCCTACAGAGAAAAGACTTGGGTATGGGAGCATTTTCTGTTGCAAAGGGTTGCCAGGATGGAGGGTTTTTCCACCTGTCCTGGTCTGATGAAGCAATCATTACACTAAGAATTTCATACACCAGCTTCAAAACAAGCCAATCCCTTTGCAGTTGGTGACTGCACTGATGCAATTTCAAATCCAGCTGTTTGAAGCAGATGCAAATATGGGGTTGGTTTATCTATTCTAACTGGTTTCAATTTGCTTTGCAGATAATGCTATTGAAGCTATTGATGAATTTGCTTTTTTGGAAGGTGAGTTTCTACTTGGTTTCATTATTTTGTGTAATCTCCTTCCTGGGAGAGAAAGAACTTAAATCATTTGCAGAACTCTCCATTTCCACATCTTTAATAGTTAATAGTTCATACTTGTTAGGCCCTTTTCTGAGAGGTGAAACAAATCAAGTGGTCACTGAGACACATAAAATACTTTTTAGCTAGATTTGGTTTTACTTGTGATCTGCTTAAACTTCAAAATGTGACTTTTGTTCCTTTGGCAGCTTGCAAACAGGTTCCATTTGTTCACATAACTGCATTTTCTGATTCCTGAGACTATAATTTATTTATTTATTCATTCATTTTTAGGTACATTAGACTAAGCTGGACAGAGATAGAGCTCCCTGGGAGAAAGAGACTGCAGGGCTGGACGTGGGGCAGAGAGTTCCAGAATTGTTCCTAGAGTGGGGACTGAAATGGCAACCATCATGTTTTGTAAAAAGGTTGAAGTCCTTTATTTAAAGTGCATATTTTTTTCTTTTCATAAGTGTTTTGTATGTCACTTGAGTGTGTCCTGCTGCTGGGGTGCAGGCTGCTCTCCAGCTTGGGCCAGGTGGGCCAGCAGTTGCTCAGAGTAGCAGCCCCTGCCTCCCCAGGTTCTCTGCAGTTCCCCAGAGGGTGGTTTGGCTCAGATGCCCAAACATGGTGATTTATGATGTGGGTTTTTTTCAATGGAAATGTGTTTTTCTGTGTATATACTTCTTTCATAACCAAACACAATTAAATTGTTGTTGTTGACCAGCTCTCCTGATTTCTCTGCTGCTGGGACAGAGGGGAGGATGTTCCTGCAGACGTGGTGTGGTTTGGAAAGGATGACTTGTAATAGCATGATGCTTTTGTGAAGTCTGCCCCAGTGCAGCCCAGGTTCCTCCAGGAGCTGAGGATGAGTGTATAAGTGACATGGTGACATGAGCCCCCAGTGTGTCCTGGAGCCCAGAGGCCAATTGTGGCCTGGGCTGCATCAACAGAAGTGTGGCCAGCAGGGTCAGGGAGGGGATCCTGCCCCTCTGCTCTGGTGAGACCCCACCTGGAGTGCTGTGTCCAGCTCTGGAGCCCTCAGCACAGGAGAGACATGGAGCTGTTGGAGCTAGTCCAGAGAAGAGCCATGAAGATGATGGGAGGGCTGGAGCAGCTCTGCTCTGGAGACAGGCTGGGAGAGTTGGGGTGTTCAGCCTGGAGAAGAGAAGGCTCCAGGGAGACCTTAGAGCACCTTCCAGGGCCTGAAGGGGCTCCAGGAAAGCTGGGGAGGGGCTTTTCACCAGAGAGGGCAGTGATAGGACAAGGGATAATGGTTTTAAACTGAACGAGGGGAGATTTAAGTGAGACATCAGGAAGAAATTCTTAACCATGAGAGCAGGAAGGCACTGGCCCAGGCTGCCCAGGGAAGCTGTGGCTGCCCCATCCCTGGCAGTGTTGAAGGGCAGGTTGGATGGGGCTTGGAGCAGCCTGGGCTGGTGGGAGGTGTCCCTGCCCATGCAGGGGGGTTGGAACCTGATCATCTTTAAGGTCCCTTCCAACCCAAACCATTCTATGAGCTCCAGGGAGACTGTGCTTGTTCCAAGGGGGCTTAGGGCTGCCCCACATTTCTGTGCTTGCTGCACTTGTAGGTAATTGTAGCAAAAAAAACCATCCCAAACCTTGTTTTGAATGCCAGGGTGGTGTCAGGTGCTGCCAGCACTGTTCTGTTGTGTGCTCTCATTCCTGAATCTGGCAAAAAAGCCAAAAAACAACCCTAATATTTCTCTGGGAGTTGGAGCTGGTCCCTGTCACGGACACTCAGCCAGGTCAGCAGAGAGATGCTGTGATGAGGAGCCTCATGAGCGGGTGTTCAGGGCGTCCTGCTGCCCTCAGCCGGTGAGTCTGAGTCCCTCCCAGCACACAAGCATTAGTGGGATTGGGAAAGAAGACTAGGAAAAACCAGTATTTCCCTACATGTATTTACCAAGTTAGAAGTCAAGCTGCTTCCTCTTGGCTCCAGGGCTCAGTCCCACTGGGAAGGGGCAAAACCAGAGCTGCTGTGGTTGTGGGGAGCCAGTGGCTGTGGGGCTGAGCCCTGCCCTGTTGCCACCTCCCTCAAAGAACCAGCTTCACCTCACGTTGGTGTTGCCAGGGGCAGAGGAGGGTTGTCCTGAGAGGGAAACACTGCTGAAGGTGATGGGTGAGGTTTGGGGGGGGTGCGTGTTCTTTGCAAATGAGGGGACTGGGAAGTGACTCCACATCCCTTCATTAGTTTAAAAGAGGTGGTAAGAACAGAGACCCTTCGAGGGAGCTTCTCCCCCCAGTGCTGCCACCAGCACATCCAGGGGCATCCCTGGGTACCCCCCAGCCCAGGCAGCAATGTCCTCTGTCACTGAGCTGTCCCCCACCACCAAGCCCTTGGGGACCCAGCAGATGAGCAGGTAGTCCCTGAGGAAACCCTCAAAGAGGCCCCAGTGTCCCTGGGGACAGACACCAGCTCCCTCCCTGGGACCTTGGGGGGGGTACTGGCTCCGTTTATCTCTGACTGCTTGGGCTTAATGGGGAGGGTTGGACTGGTTTGTCCCTTCCTCTCATGCCCCACACTCCTCCAGGGTCCAGCTTCTGTGATGACTACCCAGGGCATTTCCCAGCCTTTCCAGGGCCTGGGCAGGGCTCTGCTGCCCTCCAGAGACCCCAGAGCCTTCACCCACCTTTGCCAAGACCCCCACGGAGCCCTGCTCCTCTCCAGAGGGCCCTGGGGCTTTTGCTGGAGCACTGGGTTTCTGGGGTGAGGTTTTGGGGTGCGGGGGCTGCAAGGGTGGCTTCTGTGAGATGCCAGAAGCTGCCCCCCCCGGGGAAGATGGAGCCGGGTCCCAGAGGGACCCCCCACTGGCCAAAGCTGAGCCCACCTGCCCCAGGGGGAGAGCCTCGGGGTAACAGCTTCAAGAAAGGGGAAAAGCTGCTGCACAACAGCAGCTGGGAGAGAGGGGTGAGACCATGTGAGAGAAACATCCCTGCAGCCACCAGGGCTGGTGCAGAAGGAGGGGGAAGAGCTGCTCCAGGTGCCAGGGCAGAGATTCACCTGCAGCTGCTGCTGAAGACCATGGTGAAGCAGGTGGTTCCCCCTGCAGCCCGTGGAGGTCCAGAGTGGAGCAGATATCCACCTGGAGCCTGCGCAGAGCCCGTGCTGGAGCAGCTGGATGCAGGTGAAAGAAGCTGTGACTGTGGAGAGCCCTCACTGGAGCAGGGTCCTGGCAGCACCTGTGGGCTCAGGGGGAGCCCACCCTGGAGCAGAGCATTCCCGGGAGGCTGCACCCCTGGGAAGGGCCCGTGCTGGAGCAGTGTGTGAAGAACTGCAGCCTGTGGGAAGGACCCACACTGCAGAGGTTCAGACAGACCCTGGGCCCGGGGGGGTGGGCACACACCACAGCAAGGGCTGCATGGCCTTGGTCTTGAACACCACCAGCGTCCCCTCCAGCAGGACTGGGCTCCAAAGCCCCCAGACAATCAGGCCCTGCCCCGGGGCAGGGGTTTGAACACCCTCTTGGTGAAGAAAAGCTCCCTGATGTCCATCCTGAACCTCCCCTGGGGCAGCTGCACCATTCCCAGGCATCCCACCCCTGATCCAGGGGCAGGAGCTCAGCACCTCCCTCACCACATCCTCAGCAAAAAGACCACCCCTCATGCTCCTTCTCTCCAGACTTTCCTACCTGGCACCCCAAGTCCTGGTGGCAAGAAGGTGACAAGAAGGTCTCTCCCACAGACTACAGGAATTTCCCAGACCTGCTGCTCACAGCACTGTGGTGTTCCCAGCTGGTGTGGGGGAAGTGGAAATCCCCTGGAAGGACAAGGGCTCCTGACCCAGAGGTAGAATGGTGAAGGTTGGAAGGGACCTTAAAGATCAGCAGGTTCCAACCTCTCTGCCCATGTGTGATCTCTCCCCGTGGCCTGCAGAGGAGCTCCTGGGGTCTCCATCCCAGCAGGGGGGTCGGGAGCAGCCCCTGCTCCAACATCTGCTTTGTTTTCCATCCCCTCCTCCTGCCCCAGAGGCTCAACCAGCCCCTGGGGACTGTCAGGGCTCCCCCCAACACCCTCTCCCTGCCCCACAGAGCGACCCCCACCCCTGGCCCTGCCCACCCCCTCCCCAGCCTGTGCCCTCCAGCCCAGCCCCAGGCCTGGGGCTCCTGCCACCAAGGCCCCTGAGCCCAGGGATGTCCCAGCTCTGGGGAGGGACCGAGGCCTCCAGACAAGGGCACTGGCACCCACAGCCCTGGAGAGACACCCGGAGGGGCCAGGGGCTCCCCAGCCCCCCCTTCACCCTTTGCTGGGAGCTGGGGAGAATGTTGGAGGGATGGAACACTGGGAGCCCCCACATTCCATCCTGGGAGCCCCCACATTGTGTCTTGGGAGCCCCCACATTCTTCTGTCTTGGGAGCCCCCACATTGTGTCCTGGGAGCCACCAGAGAGACCTTGGCAACCAACAAACAGTCAGAAGGACCATGGCACACAGACCAGGGCAGCACCCCCTGTGTGGCCCCCGGGGCCCCCCAGCACCCCAGTTCCTTCAGGCTTTTGTGATCCCCAAAACCTTCTACCCCCAAGGTAGGGACCGACCCCACAGCCTGGGGAGGGACCTGGTGGCACCAGTGGAGGTGACACCAGCTCCTGTCTCTCTTTCAGCCCCCACCAGCCTGTACCCCCTGCCCGGGCAGGCACAGCCCTTCCCTGCAGCCTGGGCACCCCCGGGCTGGGGGGCACCCCAGGCCCCCCCAGTTCCCAGGCTCCAGCAGTCTTTTGTGCTCCCAGGAACTTTCTACCACCAAGGTAGGAATCCACCCCACATCCCCCAGCCCAGGGACTCTCCTGGGGGCACGAGCAGAGCTGACCCCCAGCCATGGCTCCTGTCTCTCTTTCAGCCCCTGCCAACCTCTGCCCAGGGGTGGGGGGGCACCCCAGGAACCCCCAGCAGGGCACCCTGTCTGCTCTGGTGCATCTGCCACCTTCACCATCCCCAGCCCCAGGTGCTCCCACATCCCTACCACCCCTGGACCCCCACAGACACAGCCTGGGGGAGGGTCCCTGCCCCTGCCTGGGTGACGTGTGCCCAGTAAATCCCATCTCCAGAGCACTGATGCCCCATCCCTGGAGGCTTTTAAGGCCAGGTTGGATGAGGTTTTGTGCAACGTGGTCTAGTGGGAGGGGTCCCTGCTCATGGCAGGGGGTTGGAACTGGATGATCTTGAAGGTCCCTTCCAACCTTAACAATTCTGTGGTTTCCCAAAGACCTGGGGCCACCTGTCCCCTCTCCCCCCTGGAATCAAGTCCCCTCCCCAGTTTGCTCCCCTGTCCCCCAGCTCCCCGTGCAGAGCTGGGGGATGTCAGCCATGGGGAGCCCCCGGAGGGTCCCCCCACCCAGCACAGCTCCCCTCACCCCACAGGGCTGCAAGGGGCTCCCAGGAGCTGCTACACGGAGCGGCCCGTCTTGGACACGCAGTGGACGGTCATGCTGCCGCCCGCCGCCTCCGCGCTGGGCCCTGGCCCCTCTGCTCTGCCAGGGGCTGTTCTGTGGGGCTGCGGGACCCCCCTGGCCTCGGCAGCCTCTGGGGCCCCCCAGGGCCAGCCCCAGCAGTTAGGACCCTACAGCCATCAGGGCAGAGGGGGGGTCCCAGCCCCGGGGCTGCTGCTGCCGTCCAGCCCCAGCTACCAGCACGTCCAGGGACAGGCTGGGGAGCCCGGCCCCTTGGGCTCAGCCACCCCCTCAGCAGCACCCCCGGGCAGCGACATCCCCCCCAGCCCCTCTGCTGCCCCCCAGAACCCAGCCCCCGAGCCCCTGGGGGATGACATCGAGGTGACCGAGGAGATGCTCCTGCAGGAGGCCCTGAGGCTCTTTGGGTATACCCTGGACACGGTGGGAGACATTCTGGACAGGCCCAGCAGCAGCCTGCTCCTTGGGGACGCTGGTGGCACCGGCAGAGAGAAGAAAGCAGAGACCTCAGCCCCCCCAGAGCTGCCCACCCCCACCGCCAGGCAGCAGCCCCTGGAGGGGAAGGCAGCAGAGGCCAACGCCGCGGGCACAGCCACGTCTGCGGGGGCATCTCTGGGCAGCAACAACCCCCCCAGTCCTTGGGCTGCCCCCCACAACCCAGCCCTGCTGCTGCCCAAGGAGGTGCCCCTCGAAGAGGCCCTGAGGCTCTTTGACTGCGCCCTGGAGGCCATGGGGGACAGCCAGGAGGGGCCCAGCAGGGCCTCCAGCCCTGGGGACCACAGGGACACTGGCACAGCCACCTCCCCCTGCGACATCGAGGTGCTCCTCAAGGAGCTGCTGAACCCTGACTGCAGCATCCCCTGCTCCAGCGAGGACATCCGGAGCCTGGAGGAATTCCTCATGGGGCTGGAGGCACCGGAGGCAGGGCAGGGAGAGGGCAGGGACCTGCCAGCATCTCAGCCTGGGGCAGAGAAGCGGGGGCAGAAGAGGAGGACAAGCCCCTTGTCCCTGCCAGGCTGCAAGTGCAGGGCCCTGGCAGGGAGCCTGGGGAGGACAGGGGGGGATTAGACCCACCCCAGGGAGGGGAGGGAGATGGGGGCAAGATGGGAGGAAGGGGGGGAAATGAGGAGAAGAGGGGTGCTGCATTTTGGAGGGGTGGGAAAGAAGGACTGGCTTGTTTATGGGTTGGATGGAAGAAGGGGTGGATTATTGAGGGGGGTGGGTTATTGAGGGGGGGTAGGGGGGGTTAGAGTAGCTTTTCTTTTTGTCCCATTAAAAGCTGTTTCTGGAGAAGGGCTCTATGCCTGTGTGGGAGGAAGCACTGGGGGCAGGGGGAAACAGCCCCAAGAGGGTCCAGAGCCCCCCTTAAGGGGCACCTGGCCCTGCCCAGGGTCCAGTCCCTGCCAGGGAGACAGGCCATGGCAGGGGGACACTGCCCTGCCCCTTCCCCAGGGCAGCCAGGACAGATGAGTCCCAGCAGGACCAGCACTGACCCCAAGAGCCCTCAAGAGCTGAGTAACCAGGGACTCTGCCCCGTATCTCCCTGAATGCCTGCAGCTCTGCTGTCCTGTCTCCCTGCACTGACCCTTTTAAACCCCACCATTCCCTCAGCACTGTGGCTACAACCATCCCATCTCCCACCAGTTCTTCTCCATTCCCGGTTGGCAAATCAAGGAGAGAATCTTTCCTCCCTGAGTACTTGTGACAAGAAGGTCTCTCCCACACATTACAGCAATTTCCCAGACCTGCTGGTCTCTGGTATTCCCAGATGGTGTCAGTAAGGTGGAATCCCTCAGAAGGACAAGAGGCCTCTCCTCATTGCCCATGGAACCACGTGTCAGGGCTTGGCCCGGCTCCCCTCCAAGAGCCCCACATCCCTCTGTGGGCCCAGCCACCCTTCTGGGGGAAAACATAAAAGGGCAGATTATGAGTAAACTTTTGGTCTGACAGTGAAGGCAGCGAGACGCTGGTTGCCCAGAGAACTTGTGGAAACCCACCAGGGGAAGTGTTCAAAGTCAGGTTGGATGGGGCTGTGACCAACATTACCTACTGAAAGGTGTCCCTTCCCAGTGCCAGGGCTGGCAAGTAGATGATCTCCAGAGGTTCCCCACAACACAAACTGTTCCTTAGTGCATGAAAAGACCCAAGGATGCCCCAGTGATGGTCCTCAAGCTCCCTCACACCATCCTGCAAAGAGCACATCCACCCCAGACAACAAAGTTATCTGCAAAGACTTTTATTAACTCCAAGGGATTAAAAAGTGGCCAAACCACCTCCCCCTCCCCACAGGGCAGCCATGGGTCCTGGCTGGGCCACCAACATTGCACCTGAGTTTCAATAAACAAACAGCTTCCCAGAAGAACAGCACAAGGAGTGCTGCACCGACCCCCCCGGCCTTCCCATGCCTCAGGGGATCCAGACACCTCTTCCATGGGACACCAGCAGTGGCCCAGGCTTGGACCTGGGCTCAGAGACGGACAAGGAAGGCCAGGTCAAGAACATCAGGAATGTGAAGCTCATCCAGGTGCAGGGGGGAGGCAGTGAAGGGCAGGTGCACAGGGAAGAGGTGGCTGGTGTCCACCAGCAGCTGACCGGGTCCCTCTCCATGCTGGTCCTGCAGCTGCTTCTGTAGGGACAGAGTGCTCATGTCCAGAGCTGCCCTAGTGAGGGTGCCCATGGGGACAGCCCCCAGGCAGCACCACAACCCCAAGAGGTCCCTGGTACCTCAACTCTGCTGATGAAGCTGGGACTGACACGCTCCTCCAGCCCTGCAGCCGGGGTGTAAGCCCGAAGGATCTTCACAACCTGGAGGAGACGATGGGGACCATGAGCAGGAAAGGGCTGGGCACATCCAGACACTGCTGGGTGTGGGATGGTCCCCAGCCCAGCGGCTCCCTCACGCCCCCAGGGAGCTGGAGGAGCCCCAGGCTAGGAGTGCTGGCAGGCAGCAAGATCCCCCACCCCCCAGTACCTGCTGGGGTGACAGCACCGTGCACAGGCTGCAGAGAGCTCCAGCGTCCTCCTCTGTCACCTTCTTCACCTGCAGCAGCTGGGCAGCCTGGACCAGGGGCTCCAGCACCTCCCGGGCCCCGCTCTGCTGCAGCCCCTCTGCCCGCAGCCACTGCTCCACCTGGCTGATGTTGTACCTGCAGGGACCCCGGCTCAGGGGGAGGCCCGGGCCGTGCCCAGCCCCTCCAACACCCACCCTGCACGGGGACTCACCTGAGCTGGATGCCACGGCTCCAGGAGCACGTGTCCCTTCTCAGCAGCAGGTAGTTGAGGGTGGTGCCGCTGAGGAGGAAGAGGAGCTGGCGCAGGGCCTGGTGGCCCACGCTGGGGGCCAGCCCGTGGTGGTCCAGAGACGCACGGAAGGAGCCCAGGACCTGCAGCAGCTCGGGCAGAGTGTGGGCAGGGGCTGGCGAGGAGCAGCGGCGGCCGGGAGGGCAGGAGGAGGAGGACAAGCCCTGGATGGGCTCACTCTCCAGCATTGCGGCAACTAGAGGGGAGGAAGGGCTGCTTGGAGCCAGGCAGAGCCCCCCGGGCTGTGCCTCAAGGAGCCAGTGCTCTGCTCCTTGGCCTGCAAGGAAGCTGGGGAGGGACTTCTTACAAGGGCATGGAGTGATGGGATGAAGGGTAATGGCTTTAAGCTAGAAGAGATTGAGGTGAGACATGAGGAGGAAGTTCTGGGGTGTGAGGGTGGTGAGACCCTGGCCCAGGTTGCCCAGGGAAGCTGTGGCTGCCCCATCCCTGGGGGTGTTGAAGGGCAGGTTGGATGGGGCTTGGAGCAGCCTGGGCTGGGGGGAGGTGTCCCTGCCCATGCAGGGGGGTTGGAACGAGATTATATTTCAGGTCCTTTCCAAACCAAACGAGTCTGATTCTATGATTCTGTGGTCCCAGCCAGGAATGCAGAGGCCAGTGATCCCTACAGAATAGTTGGCCCAGCCTGGCTCCTGCTCAGAATCACCACCAAGGCTGGAAAAGATCTTTAGGCTGGACTTGATCATCTTAAAGTCCAGCTCTATGAAGCTGCAAGGCAGGGGACAGAACAGAGCTCCCCATGGAGGCACCACAGCACAAGGGAACAGGGCTCCCTACGGAAGCAGCACAGGTGGGAGCTCCCCGTGGAGGCACCGTGGTGCTGAACCCCATTTAGCTCCTCCAAGCCGGGATGCTGCAGGAACACATGGTCCCTCAAAGGGAGCCCCCAGTTCAGAGCCCACCTCCCCCTCCAGGCACAGCCCCCACCAGAGCAGCAGTTCAGAGCTCAGGGCTCCCTCCCTGAACCAGCCCCGCAAGCCCCCGACCCCGGCCGTACCGATCATGGGCTTGAGGCGTTTCTCGGTGGTGCGGATGAGCTGCTGGTAGAGCTGGACCCCCAGGGCGCCCAGGCTGCGGCAGGAGCCCCGCGGGTCCAGGTGCCGCAGCCGGTGCTGGTTCTGCCGCGCCGTGTTCCCCTGCCAGTAGCGCTGCAGGCACAGGCTGGGTGAGACCCCGGGGGACAGCCCCGGCCCCCCAGCCAGCAGCAGTGCCAGCCCAGCGGGGGGACACACACCCAGCTCCCCCCGGGAGGGGGCAGCCCCCGCAGCCCAGCCCTACCTCCTCCTGCCCGTACTGGCGCAGGCAGTTGAGGAGCCGGCAGGTGTTGGCCAGCCAGAGTGTCACCACCTCAGGGTTGTCACTCTGCTTCTGCAGGAAGGAACGGAGAGCACGGGAGTCAGCGGGGCTCGGGGGGGACAGCAGCCAGCCCTCACCCCCTTGGCAGCTCGGTGAGCCACACAGGGCTGCAGCCTGAGGAGGGCTGGAGGGTGCAGAGCTGCAGGACCCTCTCCCAGGAGCCCTGCAGCACCCCTGGACACCCCTCACCACAGGAGATGCCCAGGGTGGAGACTGCAGCCCGGCACATGCTGTGTCCTGAGGGACCCCGGTGCCCCCCCACCTTGTCCAGTGAAGCTCCTGCTCCTCAGCCCAACCCACAGCCCTGAGCCCAGCACCTTCATGACCCTTTTGATGGCATCAATGGCCGCATCCAGGAGCGAGCAGGCCCGGGGCTCGTCACAGCAGTGGTCTGCATGCCTCAGGCACAGGAAGAGGATGTAGGCTGGCAGGTCTGGGAGGGCCCAAGGGCTGCTCTGTGGTCTGTAGTCTGCAGGGGAAAGAGGACAGTTAGCAACCAGGCAGCTACAGAAAGCTGGTCCTGAGCCAGGCAACGTTGGAAGGATGAGCCCACATGGAGGTTGGCAAGAAACCCTAGCAGGGACCAAGCTGGGGTAAAGGGTCCCCATCTCTCCAAACCCTACCTGTGATGATGGCCTTGATGATGCGCCCTTGGTCCTCCATCCTCCATGCCAGCATAGCCTGAGACAGCCCAGCCTGAGGCAGGACCATGGGGGACCAGGACAGGGCCACAGTAGATGCTGCCAGTTCCTGTGCTGGCCCAACAGCCTCTCTCTTTGCTGTGGGAGAGGAGCACAGGTCACATCCTGCTGTGTCCTGTGCTGTGGGGCCCAGATCAGGGCCCTTCAGCTCAGTCCAATGCACCTCAGCATCTGTTTGGGGGGACTCTGCTCCCCACACTGGGTGATGCTCCAGCCTCAAACCAGGATAGTGGTCATGGGGCTAGCAAGCCCCCCCATCTCCCTCCAGTGCAGGAACTTGCCTGTCAGCTCCTGGATCTGCTTTGCATAGGCTCTCAGCTGCTTCTGGAGCTTCAGTGTGGTCCTCTCCTGCTTCTCCAGCTTCTGGGACAGTTCCTGGGCAGAGACAGCCCCAGCAGGGCTCAGCCAGCCTCCCTCAGCAACACCCCCCAGCACCCACCACAGGGAGCAGAGCTGGGGGTGCAGCAGGGTCCCCTGCATTGCTCCCTAAGGGGCTGATGCACCAGGCAGTGCCATGGAAACCAGCCCCGAGCCCCGTCCTGCCCATCCCCGTCCCTTACCCAGTTCTCCTCCTTGAGCTGCAGGACGTGGTGCTGCAGCCCCTCCTGCCCCTGCTGCCGCTGCAGGTCCTGGATGAGAGCTGCCTGCTGCTGGCTCAGCTGCTTGAGGGAGCGGATGTCGAGGTGCAGCCCTTCCACCTCCTCCTCGTGCTGCTGCTTCTCCTCCTGCAGCTGACTCGCCAGCAGCCTGCACACACACCCAGGGAAACTGAGGCACCGACGTCCTTCAGCTGCTGCAGCCCGGCCCCTGGGGGGGGGGCTTCTCCCCTAAAGCCCTGAGAACTCTCCTGCAGGGACTCTGGGGGCATCACAGCCCCGGCTTTGCTGCCTCGGGCTTTGCTGAGCCTCCAGCACTCCTGGCACAGCCAGGAACAGGCTGCACCAGCCCTGCCCTCCCCGTGGGCTCTTCTTGAGCCCAGGGCACCCAGTCTGCTCATGCAGTGCCTGTTATCAGAGCAAGGCAGGAAAGCACAGCTGGGTGTGCTGGAGAGAAGGGCAGGAGAGCCAGGGCTGCCCCTACCCAGCAGGACAGCGAGGGACAGGGTGCCCTTGCTTCCCCAGCCTCCCTGGGGCTGCAGGACCTGTAGCACGAGAGGAGGTGGCTGCTTCAAGGAGGATTTGCAGCTGCAACCCCAGCCACGGTTGGTTAGAACACCAGGGAAAGTCCCACCAGCAGCATGGACCCCAAAGCCCAGCGTGGGGAACCCAAGCTCAGCTGGGCACCATCTCCCTGGGCCCACCCTCACCTGTTGGCAGCCTGCACCGTATCGTACGCCCGCTTCAGGTCCTCATCCACTGCCCCCTTCTCTGGGCTCCTGCCCAGCCCCAGCATCTCAGCCAAGTTCTGCAGAGAGAGGAGCACAGGGTGAGGCCAGCCCCACCAGCCTGGAGCTGCTCAGGGCAGAGGGGCAGGGGCTCACCCTGCGCTTGAGGAAGTCCAAGGGTTTCCTCTCCTGCTCCATGGGGGCCTTGCACCTTCGCAGCTCCTCCCGGGTCCGGGCCAGCTCCTCGTTGGCTGCACTGAGCTGCCCCAGGAGGAGAAGGTAGGCCTTCTCAAAGGGATCCTGGCCCACACCACCATTCAGTGGCACCTCACTGCTGGGCTGGGGCTGCAGCCCCTCTGGCACCGGCTGCCCGTGCTCCTCTGGCCCCTGGGTGCAGAGATGGAGTTTGGCACAGCAGCCAGTGCTGGGCACCAGCACCAGAACTCCTGCAGATGCCCAGCCAGGAGCCCCAGAGCACAGCTGTCCCCACAGCCAAGGGAAGGGGCAGTCCACTTGTCACCTCCACCCCACCAGTGCCACCACGAGCCTCAGCCTGCTGGTCAGAGCCGTCTTGTGAGGGAGCTGTGGACATGGAGGACAAGTAGCTGCTCTCAGAGCCCAAGAAGCTCTCTGTCGAAGGGGACCGTCTCAAGGTGCTTTGCTGAATGAGGAGAGAAAGACAAGGTTGCTCCCCCTGCAGCCCAAACACCTGCTGGGCCATCAGCTGGGGCAGAGCAGCATTAGCACCAGGAGGACACCTTGGTTTGGTGACACCCCAGCAGCAGAGCCGGGGTGCAGAGGGTGCCCTGGCCCGGCTGGCACTGCTCACAAGGAGCTGAAGGAGGGGTAGCCCCAAGCCCCCCCGTGTCCCTGCCAGCCCCTCACCCTGTGCAAGGCCATCTCGTCCCGCAGGCTCTCGAAGCCCTGCTCCAGGCGGGTGTACTCCCGCACCAGGCTCTGGTACCGCGCCCGCTCCTCCTCCAGCTCCTGCCGCAGCCCCTGGCTCTCCCGCGCCGAGCGCTGGTGCTGCTCTGCGGGGACAGAGAGCAGGGAGTGGGGACAGAGCCAGAACCCCCTGCCAGGGGACACGCAGGAACACACCAAGCCCTCAAGACCAAGGGAAGGGGATGAAGGGAACTGCAGATCCCTTTTACCTTCCAGGTCCTGCGACTGCTCCAACGTGCGCTGGATCAGGGCGTCCCGCTCCTCCCCCAGCTGCAGCTTCACGGCCTCCACCTCTGCCAAGCGCTGGGGACAGCGGAGGAGCAGGTACAGGCAGAGCCCTGCCTGGGGCCAGCCCTGCCTGCCGCAGGTCTCCTCCGGAGGCCACCCCACAGCAGGACACACAAGGTGCTGCCAGATCCCTGGAGACCCCCCACGGAGCCCCAGCAGAGCAAGCACATCCCCCTGCCAGACCAACCTGCCGGAGCTCCTCGACCTCCTGGGCCAGGCAACTCTTTGCATGGTGCCTCTCCAGCTCAGCCAGTCGCTCCTGCAGCTGCTGGACCCGAGCATCCCGGGCCACATCCTCCCGCAGGAGCTGCAGCTCAGCCCGCAGGCGCTGCACCTCCTGGGCATGGGCAGCAGTCAGCCCCGACAGCTGCTCCACCAGCTGCTGCTTCTCCTGGGCCTGGGGACAATGGGCAAAGCACCTGAGACTGGTGGCCAGGAACAAGAGCATGTCCCCACTTGTCTCAGCAGTGAGAGCCCCTGCCCTTCTGCAACAAACCTGGGCACTCCACTTCCCATCCATCTGTTTGGAGCCCTGAGCCTCTGGTAACAACTCAAATAGAGCTCAGGCCTGGGAGAACAGCTCTCCACGCCATCCTACATGAAGCCACTCATGAGCTTTGCCATGGCTCTGCAGTCCATTGCCCACCTCTTGGCCAGCCCCAACAGCAGTATTTTCCAGCCCTGCTTCCCTCAACTCCCAGAGACAGGATCACACCACAGAAGCCCTTGCCTCCCCTCCACAGACACCCCCAGAAATGGAGTGGTGACCACTGAAGCAGACACACTCACCCAGATGGCAACAGCAGATGCTGCTGGCAGGAGCACGGTGGAAAAAACACCCACATGCCAGAAGCGTTCCCAGCACGTGACACTGTGCTGCAAGGCTGCACCCAAACAAGCACCTAGGAGGGTGCCCAGCCTATCCCCAGGGCCACATCCATGTGGAGCACCAAACATCCAGGAATGAGACCCTGATGCACGACTCCCACCTGGGGACACGTGTCAGACAGGACCAGCTCCTGCCCCAGAGCCAGAGGACAAGGCCAGGTGTGGGCTTGGCTGCACAGCGACCCGCAAGCCATGTCCTGCAGGACACACTGGGAGCCAGAGGGGGCTGAAGGCAGCACCCACCTGCTCATCCAGCCTGCACTGCAGCTGGATCACCTTGATCTCCATGCCCTTGTGCAGCTGCTTGTAGTGCTCGACCGAGCGGGCCTGGACCCGCAGCCGCCGCAGCTCCCGCCGCGCCCGCGCCCGCCGGCAGCAGCTCTGCAGGAAGACGACGGCCCCGCGCAGGCGGGCGTAGCGGGCGCGGGCCAGCCAGCCCCTGACAGCAGCCTGGATCACCACGGCTTTCTGGTGCCACACCATCTGTGAGGGGACAGAAGGGACTGTGGCAGCACAGCCACCCCCCTCACCGGTGGCGCCCGCTGCCCTGCCAGGCTCCCACCTGTCGGTACAGGCGGCGGGCGAACATGCCCCGGGCAAAGGCTTGGATGGTGAGGGCAGCCTGGCGCAGGCGGAGGTAGGAGCGCCGGGCCAGGACCATCCTCAGGGTCTTCTGCAGCACCACAGCAGCCTTGGTCCTTCTCAGCATCCTGAGCAACCTGCAGGAGGGGCAGAGAGCCAGGCGGGGGGTGACGGGGCAGCCCAGCTCGTGCCACGGGGCAGCCCAGCTCGTGCCACGGGGCAGCCCCGCTCGTGCCACGGGGCAGCCCCGCTCGTGCCACGGGGCAGCCCCGCTCGTGCCACGGGGCAGCCCCGCTCGTGCCACGGGGCAGCCCCGCTCGTGCCACGGGGCAGCCCCGCTCGTGCCACGGGGCAGCCCCGCTCGTGCCACGGGGCAGCCCAGCCCAGAGCCAGGAGCCAGCTCACCCCGCGGCCCAGCTCTGCCCCCGCTCCCCGCCGCCCAGCCCGGCTCACCTGCGGGCCAGCAGGCCCCGCGCGTGGCGCTGCAGGCAGGCGGCCGCAGCTCGTGCCCGCGCCAGGCGCCGCCGGGCCAGCCAGCCCCGCAGCCACCGCTGCAGGGACGTACAGGCCGCCCGCAGCCGCCGGCTCCGCAGCTCCTCCAGCTGAGCCACCTGCCCAGCCTGGAAAAACACCTTGTTCTTCCCACAGCGGTACTTGCTGGGATCCTGCGGGCAGAGGCGAAGTCAGTCCCAGGGATGAGACGTGCCCTAGCCTGGATCCCTCAGCAGTGAAGCTCCTCATGGCACCAAGCCCCTCATCCAGCCTCCCTGGAGGGCGAGTTCCTCCCCACCTCCCGGCTCAGCCATGGCTGCACCCCCCACTGGGCACCCACACGTGGGGAGAAGCATCTGCAAGGGATGCTCTGGTCCCCTCCCCCAAGCAGGAGCCTTACTTGGAGCAGCCTCTCCAGGGCAAGGCTGCAGATCTGCTTTGTGTCAGTGCCCATCAGCTCCTCTCTGCTCACCAGAGCCCTGTACCTCTCCAAGAACTCCTGGTACGTCCACCTGGGGGGACAGAAGGGTCAGGGGTGCAGGAGAGTGGGAGCACCCAGGGTGCAGCTGAAGCAGGGGGGTACCTGGAGGGGTAGCCCAAGGCACTGATCCGGATGGTCTCCAGGACCCCGCAGGCTCGCAGCTGCTCCACTGCTCGTCTGGAGTCAAACCTGGGGCGAAGAGGGGCTGAACTGGAACAGGTGCCAGCCAGCTTGGCACGGCCCCAGCTAGGCAGGAGGGACACACAGCAGAGGGGCAGCAGTGCCCCACAGCGTCCCCACCCCAGCACTCACACGAAGGGCTGTTTGGCATCGTTGGGTTTGATGCAGCGGATGTAGTGGGGGGTGGTGCTGCCCAGCGTCTCCATCAGCCGGTTCAGGGAGGCTTTGA
Organism: Apus apus; assembly: GCF_020740795.1. Classification (NCBI taxonomy): domain Eukaryota; kingdom Metazoa; phylum Chordata; class Aves; order Apodiformes; family Apodidae; genus Apus; species Apus apus. The sequence goes on from NC_067305.1 coordinate 1,486,519, forward strand.
ACTGCAGAGGACGAGGCAAGGATGGGCAGGGCCAGCAGGAACACCCTGGGGTTCCCCAGGCCAGGGTCTCCTTGGGGCTAACCCCAGCCCTGCTTGCCCAGTGCCCCCATACCTGGCTGGAGATGGACTTCTTGCTCTTGCGGCTGCCGGGCAGGGACCTGCGGCCGGGCCGAGCAGCCGCCCGGTGCCCGCTGGACCTGCGGGACTGCAGGGACACGGGGCCCTGCCCCTCCTCCAGGAAGAGCTCGGTGAGCAGGGCAGACTGTGCAGAGCAGAGCTGTAAGAACCAGGCAGACCCCACATCCCCAGTACCCAGGGAGCCGCCACCACCACCAGCAGGGACAGCCCAAGAGACCACAGGCTCCACAGAGGCCAGCCCAGGGCACAGTCCTGCCCTGAACACTGAAGATGTGCCAGATCCAGCCCCACCAGCTGCTTTGCCCAGGAAAAACCAAAGTGCAAGCCATGGGCACCTTCCCAGGTGTGCTCTAGTACCCTCCAAGATGTCTCTTACCTTCTGCCATAGCCATACAGGGTGAAAGGGAGAAGTGACAGTGTCACAGACCTGGAAGCAGCAGGACCCTCCCAGCCCTCTCAGCAAGGACACGGCTGAAGTGTCCCTCAAGATAGGGAAGCCAAAGACAGGGGAACAGGGTGGGGAGCACCCACAACTTAGGGCACCTTGATGATGGCCAACACTGCCTGGGCTGTGCCAGCAGGCAGAAAGGGAGTCACCCTGCTTGGTTCATGCCTCCTCCACCATCAGCCCTTCCCAGCCCCACAGGCTCTGCCCTACACAGCCCCTACTCAGGGTGACTCTCACCTTGCTGGCTCTCAGCAGCCCCACCAGCTCCTCAGGGACAGCATCCCCATTCTTCTCCACAAACCCATCACACTGATATTCCACCTGGCAGGAGACAGGACAGGCACCAGCATTAACCAGCAGCTTCCCAGCCCAGCTTGGACAGAGCCCAAGGCTTTTGGAAAATGTCCTTGCAGGAGTCAGAGGAGCTGCTGGTGGCCACACTGTTTAGCTCCTGCCCTGCTGCAAGGCTGCTGACAGGAACTATCACAGGTAGAGCTTCCACATTTTTATCCTCAGTTGAAGAGCTGCAGCCCAGCACTCACCTTCCACTGGACCCAGTTCCCAGCCTGGGAGGCTGCAGGAGCTGCCACCACCACCAGCTCCAGCCAGGGCTGCCCATTGCTGCAGAACCACTGCTGAGCACCACCACCACCCCCCTCACCAGGGCTGTACTGCCACAGCTGTCCCCACCTTGCCAGCAAAGTGACAGACCACAAAAGCATCCTTGGGCCTCTTGGGCTTCTGGAAGTGGGAGCTAGTGAGATGGGTCTTGTAGAGCTTCTGGGCCCAACTACCATCATTGCCTTTGGGCATCTGAAAGACAAACAGGTCAGAAGGGGAAGCAAGGGGGGGCTGGGGGGAGGGGAGGCACAGCAGCCTGCTCCTGGCACCCCTTTCCCACCTTGCACTCCTCATTCAGCAGGTCCAGGATGCCAAGCCGACCCTCGATGAGCTCAATGCATGGCTGGTTGTCACAGTAGTCAATGAAGACCCAAGGGATCTCCTCCATCACATACTCCTCCTGCTCCAGCTTGAAGACATGCTGAAGGGCAGGGAGAGCAGAGCAGGACTGAGGCAGGAGGGGACAAAGGTGGCCAGCCACCAGGCAGGGGCTTACTCTACAGAAAACACCTGAGCAGCCCTTCTCCTGGACCACAACCACTCGGGGAGAAAGGAAAGGACCATGTCCAGCTCCAGCAGCCTCCCAGAGCCCATGTGTGTAGCCCCAGCCCCATTCAAGGCAGAGAGCACCAAAAGCACCAGCACAGCAGGGATGTGCAGGGCTCACCCTCACACTTCTGGGTGACACTCACCAGGTTGAAGAGCTGCTGCAGCTTCTCGTTGGCATAGTTGATGCAGAACTGCTCAAAGCTGTTGAGCTCAAACATCTCAAAACTGCAGGAAGCAGAGACCTGCCTGAAGCAGCTGCTGGCCAGAGCCAGCCCAGCCAGCCACGAGCTCCAGGCACAGGCACCCAGCTGGTCCCATGTCCCAGCTGGAGCAGCTGGTGGCTGCAGACCCACAGCTGACCATGCCCTTCAGGCAGCCCAGGAGAGGGGAGCAGCTCTTACCCGTAGATGTCCAGGATGCCAATGGAAGTAGAGTGGCCCTCCAGGGACCGCAGGGCACAGTTCACCCTGCTCACCATCCACCTGAAGACCTGTCCATACATATGCTTGGCCAGTGCATCCCGGGCTTGGAGTGCCTGCTGCCTGGAGAGGGGCTTCAGGTAGGTCTCGCCAGCAGTGACCAGCTTGCTGTGGCAGAGCCAGTGGATCACCTGGGAGGCCTCAACCCCCAGCAACGTGCAGAACTGTCCTAGGGCCTCATCAGCAGCCTGCAGAGAGACAGACCTGTCACTGGGGTGGTGGTGAGATGTGGCTCCTGCTGCCAGCACAGCTCAAGGGCCAGTTTGGGAGGTGCAGGCAGCAAGTTCTCTCCCACCTCCACAAAGCAGCTGTCCCCACGACGCTCCCTCACTCTGACCACAACGTTGCCCAGGTGCAGGATGGCAGCCAGGACACTGAATAGCTCCAGCTGGTCAGCCTCAGGGACACCTGGGACACAGCACAGGCATGAGGGACTCCTCAGGCTTCCCCCACCCCTTGTGGGTCTGACCCCCTGAATCACACAAGCCAGAGGGATGGGAATGGCCCTGGGACACCTGGGACACCCAGCCCTGGGGCAGCTGGCACCAGCAGCTCAGTGAGGCCTGGATCGATGGGTTGAGGCTCTGCAGAGGGACCTGGACAGGCTGAATTGATGGGTTAAGGGCAACTGAATGAGGTTCAACAAGGCCAAGTTCCAGGTCCTGCTCCTGGGTCACACCAACCCCAGGAACCACTCCAGGCTTGGGGAACATGGGTTGGAAAATGCCCGTGGAAAAGGACCTGGGAGTGTTGGTCACAACAGCTGAATATGAACCAGAGAGTGCCCAGGTGGCCAAGGAGGCCACCAGCAGCCTGGCTTGTACCAGCACTGGTGTGGCCAGCAGGAGTAGGGCAGGGATTGTCCCCCTGTGCTGGCACTGGTGGGGCCAGACCTGGAATCCTGGGGTCAGTTCTGGGCTCCTCAGCACAGGAAGGACACGGAGGGGCTGGAGCATGTCCAGGGAAGGGCAGTGGAGCTGGGGAAGGGGCTGGAGCACAAGTGTGAGCAGGAGCAGCTGAGGGAGCTGGGGGTTCAGCCTGGAGACAAGGAGGTGAGGGGAGACCTGCTGGCTCTGCAGCTGCCTGAGAGGAGGTTGGAGCCAGGGGGGTCGGGCTCTGCTCCCCAGGAACAAGTGATGGGACAAGAGGAAATAGCCTCAGGTTGTGCCAGGGGAGGCTGAGATTGGATCTTGGGAACAGTTTCTTCCCCAAAGAGTTGTCAGGCCCTGGCCCAGGCTGCCCAGGGCAGGGGGGGAGTCCCCATCCCTGGAGGGGTTTCAAAGCCCTGTAGATGTGGTGCTGGGGGACATGGGGCAGTGGTGGCCTTGGCAGGGCTGGGTTAGTGGTTGGACCTCCCAGAATAATTTAATGGTTTGGGTTGGAAGGGACCTTCAAGATCATCAGGTTCCAACCCCCTGCATGGGCAGGGACACCTCCCACCAGCCCAGGCTGCTCCAAGCCCCATCCAAGCTGCCCTTCAACACTGCCAGGGATGGGGCAGCCACAGCTTCCCTGGGCAACCTGGGCCAGGCTCTCACCACCTTCACACAAGAATTTCCTCCTCATGTCTCACCTCAATCTCCCTCTTCCAGTTTTAATCCCTCCCCCCTTGTCCTCTCACTCCCTGCCCTTGTCCCAAGTCCCTCCCCAGCTTTCCTGTAGGTCCCAGGATGAATTTAAAGATGATCTTAAGACTTGATGACCTGAAGTCTTTTCCAACCAAACCAATTGGATTATATGACAGCCCTGGGGCCCAGCCCTGCCCACCCCACCGAGCCTGGCCAGGCCCTACCCAGCAGTGTCAGGGCATGGCGGGTTCCCTCCAGCTCAGCCACATCCTCGGTGCTCTGGGCTGCTCTGCCCTGGCAGGTGTAGTGGAAGGACTCTGCCCCACCTGTGAGACGTGTCAGGTTGTCAACCAGTGTCACCCAGCCCCCAGGGCTCCCACCCACCCTTATCCCACCCTCAGGAGCCTGGGGAGGCCAGGAGGACCTGGCACTGCCCAGCATGGGATGCACCAGCAGCAAACTGGGACATGGGAGGGACATGGGTGCACTCACGGAGACCCAGGCCCTGGAGCTCAGGCAGGGTGGCAGAGGCACAGAGCTGGTAGAAGATGTGGTAGTTCCTCTCTGCTTTTGCCTGCAGATGAGCAAGAAAATCCCCATGAAGCCTGGTCACCTCGGGTCACCCTGCTCCCCTGCAGCAGGGCTGCAGGTCTGGGGGCAACAGACCCCTTCCTCTCTCCCAGCTTGACTCAGCAGGGCTGGAGTTGCTTCCCCAGGGGAGAACTGGGGCTCCCACTTAGCCCTGTCCCCATGCTACCCTGCAGACTCACCTGGAAGGTGACACGAGACTTCTCCAGTAGGTAGGTTCTGATGGTGGCCCCTGTGACCTGCGCTTGGCTGAAGCCGATCTCGATGTACTTCCCAAAGCGGCTGCTGTTGTCATTCCTGGTGGTCTTTGCATTCCCAAAGGCCTGGTGGAGAAGGAGGGCAGCAGGTCTGAGCTGGCCCCAGATCTCCAGGTGCTCTGGAGCTCAGTCCCTGCCACCCACTGCACAGAGGGGGACAGACACAGCATCACATCAGGGATACAGGCCATGGGGAGAGCCTGCAGGGACACCCCATGGGACCTTGGGGACCCACCTCCATGACAGGGCTGGAGGCCAGCACCTTCTCCTCCATGCTGGAGTTGCCCAAGCAGCCCCCAACAGTGGTGAAGTATCTCATGGCATACTTGGCTGACGCCGTCTTCCCCGCGCCCGACTCACCACTGATGATGAGGGACTGGTTCCTCCCAAACCTACCGGAGAGGGACGTGAGCTGGGGACACCCTGCGACCCAGCAGGACCAGACACATCACAGCCCAGGGGGGGGCTTCGACCCTTCCCCACTGCAACCTTGCCATGCTCTCACCTCCCCATCTGCTTGTAGGCCTCCTCTGCCAAAGCAAAGATGTGGGGATCCATGTCCCCCATCTCACGGCCACTGTAGGCGTAGATCACCTCCTCCTCGTAGATGGGCAGCGGCTCGTAGGGGTTGATGGCAACGAGGACGATACCTGGAAGAAGAGGGCTGAGCCAAGGGCAGGGGGGCACCTGGGCCATGGGGAGGGGGTGCACGGGGCTCACCACAGTAGGTGTAGATGGTCTTGGCCTCCAGGAAGCGCCGGCGGAGCGAGTGCAGCACGGCCGGCTCGTGCAGGTGGCTCAGGGCCACCAGGTCATCGGCGCCAGAAAGGCAGTCAGGGTTGCAGAGAGGTGGCAGCTGGGACCCCACGGGGTAGGGCAGAGCCTGCAGGGGGGGAGGTGGAGCAGGAGCAGGGGACAAGTGCTGAGCAGGGTCAGGCAGGACAGGTCCGGGGGGAGGAACGGTGTCTGCAGGTCACACCTGGGCTGCTGGTCACCAGGAATCACAGCCCAGCCAGCACAGTGAGCTGAGCTGGAGGCCTTTTGGGAAGTCAGGGAGCATGAGCTGACCAGGCAGTCAGGGGACATGGCACCATGAGCCAGACACAGCCACAGCTGCTGGGCTCCTCCTCAGGCACCAGAGGGGACACATCCAGGCAATGCTCTGCACCCTGCTCAGCCTGGTTTGGGAACGCAGAAGTGAACTCTCTCCCACCTGGGATGACCAACCACAGGGCAAGCACAGGAGGGACCTGCTGGCCTGCACATCTCCAGCCTTACCGAGCCATCCTCCAGGCGCAGGTGGAGGACGGTGTCTCCTTCCTTGTAACCTCTGGTTATTTCTGCCACCTTCCAGACTTCAACACAGTCAGGGATCCACACCCGGGCACCCTGCAGGGACAAGAGAGGAAAAGGACCCCTGCAGAGAGAGACACAGCCCAGAGCCACAGCAAGCATCTGGCCACCAGCCTCCAAGCCAAGCATTGCAGCCCTCTCCACAGTTCCCACTCAGGAGAGTCAGTCCTGGTGCTCAGCAGGGTGAACCATGAGACCCAGAACCCTGTAGGTGTCCCACAGCCCCTTGGCTCCTGCAGGCAGATCAGCACCTCCGCAGGGAGTTCAGCACCTCTCCTGCCCTCAGCATGGGGACCTGTCTCTGCCCCACCCTGAGGACACAATCACACCTGCTGAAGAAGTCATGCCTGCCATCATGGAGGAGGGACCTCCTGCACCCCCATGGGGACAGCTGGGGTGTCCCTGCAGGCTCTCCCCATGGCCTGTATCCCTGATGTGATGCTGTGTCTGTCCCCCTCTGTGCAGTGGGTGGCAGGGACTGAGCTCCAGAGCACCTGGAGATCTGGGGCCAGCTCAAACCTGCTGCCCTCCTTCTGCACCAGGCCTTTGGGAATGCAAAGACCACCAGGAATGACAACAGGAGCCGCTTTGGGAAGTACACAGAGATCATCTTCAGCCAAGGAAGGTTTCTGAAAGCACAGAAGATGCCAAGCATCTTCCCAACAGATGTTCCCAAACCCCTGGAGCACTGGAGACCCAGCCATGTGGTTCAGCTGGGCAGAGGAACCAGGCTGAGGGCAGGGACATGCAGCACAAATCCCCTGTAGCTCCTGAGAGGATTCAGGCCCTGCCACCAGCTCTGCAGGCCCAGCCACAGGCACAGCAATAAGAAAAACCCACCCCCTGCCTTTTTTGCCCCACCACCCCCCTCCACATCTGCAGCTCCCTGGGGTCAGCCACAGTGGGCAGCTTTTGCCAAGGATCAACTGGCACCCATGGGACTCCTGCTCCCTGCCTCAGCTTCCCCTCTGCAGACAGTGGGTGCTGATGAAGCAGGAGCTCCCCAGAGTGGTGAGCCCTGACTCCCTCTGCACCCAGAGCTCAGCCTCAACACCTCCCTCACACCTGGAAAAAGCCTCTTTGGAGCCACAGCACAGGGAGCTGGATCCCACACGCAGCACGAGCAGAGCAGCACAACGTGGGGACAGGGGTAAAAACTGGGCCAAAAACCCCTCAGACCCTGTCAACTGGCACAGGGTGCCCTGGGCTGGGGAAAGGCAGCTCCTGCTGCCCCTGGCACAGCACCCACAGCCTCTGCCAGGCACCACCTCAGCAGCTTCTGCCAGACTCTGGAGACCAAGTGCTGCTTCCAGTACCTCCCCCTGCTCCCAGCAGGCAGAGATGAGGCCACACTGGAAGTTTAAAACAAGGAAGGAAGAGGGAAAAATCCAACAGTTGCAGCTTTGCACTCGGGCTGAGGTGGGAGCCTGTCTCTGTTCCCACAACTCTGGGAGCTCCAGGGCTCAAACACATCAAGCTCTCACCCCAGGGGGCTGAGGCCAGACTCCTGCTAGAAACCGGGGCCTGAAAAACCATCCTGGTTCTGCTGAGTTTGCAAGTCCAGGGAACTTGGCTCACAGCAAAGCTTTCCAGGTCTGCAGCGTGTGGAGCTCGTGTTGATGCCTCATTAAAGTTGCTCACAGAAGCCCTGAGGAGGCTGGGGAAGGGGAAGGAAGGGGCTGAACTTTGGGTTCACATCCAAGGAACCCTCAGATGACCAAAGGGCCGGATTTGCAGCTGGAATGAGAAGGCAGGAGGAAGGAGAGCGGGCTGCAGGGGCAGCGCGGGGCAGCAGGACCCAGGAGCCGTCGTCTCGTACGAGCAGCAGCCGCTGGGGGGAGCGAAAATTGCACGAGCGGCAACTTCCCGGCAAGGCACGAAGGGATTTTAGGCTGAAATCCCAGCTGGACAAAAAAGCCTCCCCGCTGGCATCCCCTGCCGCTCCCCAGCCCCCCCAGGGACCCCCGGGCTGGAAGGTCACCTCGGGGCTCCCGGGGTGGCCCTCGGCTGCCAGCCCGGCCAGTGGCGGGGACAAGGGCACCCCCGGAGCCCCCCTGTGCTCTGCCCGGGGTCACACCTCGGTCCCCTGCGGGGACAGCGACAGCTCCGGCCCCCAGGAGTCATGCTGGGGTCCCCAGGGCTGGCCCACCCCCCGGGCTGCAGCCGCCGCGTGTGTCGCTGGGCGGAGGAGCCGCGGGCAGCGGCCGCCTCGGGGGGCAGGGCTGGAGGAGGGGGCAGCACCTTTGGGTGCCCGGGCAGCACCAACACCCTCCTCCCCCCTGCCAGGTGCTGCCGGGCCTCAGGTCCCCCCGGTGCCAGGGAGCCCCTGCAAGCCGGAGCGCCCCACGGCAGCAGCGCCCCGGGACGCGCTGCACCCCACGACGTGTCACCAAGGCGGGCACCCGTGGGGCGGTGACACGGGGGGACACCCAGGCCACGGCGCCTGCAGCCACCCGAGGTGCTGAGCCCCCGCGGGAGGGACAAGACACCCCCCTCAAGGCCTGTAACAAGCCCCCCCAGGACCAGCCCCTCCGCAGCCCCTCGGGGTGGGACCCCCGAGCCCCTCACCTGCACGTAGGGGCCCCCCGCGGCCATGGTGCCACCCCCGCTGCTGCGGGCACTGCCCCTCCCGCTGCCCGCAGCCCCTTTATGGCCGCTAATTGCCGCTAATTGGGGACAGGGCGGGTCATGGGTCCCCGCCCCCTCCCGCTCTGCCCCACAGCGGAGCTCCTGGAGGTGCTGGGAAGGGTCCCACCCGCTCCCGCTGCAGCACCCCAAGGTCCACCCCAGCTCAGACACCCCAAGGACCCCGATGCAGGGCACCTCGAGACACCCCCCACTCCCCGTTCGGGACACCCTGAGAATCCCCATAGGGGACACCCAAAGACTCCACTTGGAGCATCCTGAGAAGCTTTACCTGGTACCCCCGGCTCCCCAGGGGGTCAAGGGCATCTTCTGGCAGGTGCCCCAGGGCCTCGGCACAGCGGGATGTGCCACAACCAGCACCACGAGACTGGTGGCAAAAAGCACCACAGCTGAGGGTGCAAGGGGTGGCACCCAGGGACACCAGGAGGGCCTGGCACTTGGGGTGTGTTTGCATGGAATCACCAGCTGGTTTCGGTTGGAAGGGACCTTAAAGAGCATCTAGATCCAAACCCCCTGCATGGGCAGGGACACCTCCCACCAGCCCAGGCTGCTCCAAGCCCCATCCAACCTGCCCTTCAACACTGCCAGGGATGGGGCAGCCACAGCTTCCCTGGGCAGCCTGGGCCAGGCTCTCACCACCCTAGCAGTGAAGAATTTCCTCCTCATGTCTCACCTCCATCTCCCTCTCCCAGTTTTCATCCATCCCCCTCATCCCATCCCTCCCTGCCCTTGTCCCAAGCCCCTCCCCAGCTTTCCTGGAGCCCCTTCAGGCCCTGGAAGGTGCTCTCAGGTCTCCCTGGAGCCTTCTCTTCTCCAGGCTGAACACCCCAACTCTCCCAGCCTGTCTCCAGAGCAGAGCTGCTCCAGCCCTCCCATCATCTCCGTGGCCTCCTCTGGACTCTCTCCAACATCTCCATGTCCTTCCTGTGTTGGGGACCCCAGAACTAGCCCCAGCCCTGCAGGGGGGTCTCACCAGAGCAAAGGGGAGATCACCTCCCTGGACCTACTGGTCCCACTGCTTTTGGTGCAGCCCAGGACATGGTTGGTTTCCGGGCTCCCGTGCACGGTGCCAGCTCGTTGAGCTTCTCATCACTCAGCACTCCCAAGTCCTCCTCACGGCTGTTCTCAGTCCATTCTCCACCCAGCCTGTGTTTGTGCTTGGGATTGCCCTGAACCATCTGCAGGACTTCCCATTTGGCCTTGCTGAACTGAGTGCAGTCTGCACAGCCCACATCTCCAGCCTGTCCAGGTCCCTCTGGATGGCCTCCCTTCCCTCCAGTGTCACCAGGCCACACTACCTGGTGTCATCAGCAAACTTGCTGAGGGTCCTTCAATCCCACCATCCATGTCACCATCGAAGATGTCAAACAGCACCGGTTCCAACCCAACCGGTGAGGAACACCACTTGCCACTGGTCTCCACTGGGACCACAAGCCATTGACCCCAAGTCTTTGAGTGTGACCATCCAGCCAGTTCCTCACCCACCGAGTGGTCCATCCACCAAGTCCACATCTCTCTAACTTGGAGACATCTCACCCCCCATCACCCCATCCAACCTTGCACCCTGTGGGGTTTGCAGTATGGTCCATGCCCTGGCACACGGGAAGCAAGAGGAGCAAACACTGGGAGAAGCCAACCACGGGCAGACGAAGGGACAGATGGACACAGCCCAAAGGCAGAGCAGGGTGGCCAGGCCTGAGGACACCGAGCGGCAGTGAGACACCGTAGGTAGCAGATGAGTTCATATATAGTAAAAAGTCTTTATTAAGAAGGCTTTGAAGTCAAAAAATAAAACTCTTGATACAATTTTCATAACCGTCAAGTCAGCTCAGCAAATATATAATCAGTACTTTAGCCATGTAAGGTTAAAGGTCCGTTATTTTCTTTTTTAAAATAAAATATATTTTAGTTTTTAAAATTTATTCAATAAAGTACATATTTTCCTATAAATTCCCTACATATACATAAAGAGGTAAAAAATGAAACCGAAAAAAAAAAACAACCCACCAAAAAAAAAACCAACGACAACCAAAACGAACCAAAAAAACAACCATAAAATAAAAAAAAGGAGATAGAAAATATGTCTGGTTTTTGCAACATGGGTGTGTGAACCGTGTCCCCCTCTGTCCCCACCCCCCCCCCGGCCAGGCCCCTCCAGCCACAACCCCCAACCTTGTCACACTTTTGTGGGGGGCAGTTTTCACATTGGCAAAAGAGAATGTGTTACAAAACAAAACAATAAAAATAATATATATATTTATAGAATTGTCAAGAATCATCCTGGGAAAAAAGCTACATACAAAAAAGACCGACGACGACAAAAAAATTATAATAATTATAATAATAATAATAATAATAGAATGATTTTAAAAAAATAAAAAGACAACCCTTGCGTGTCCAAAAAATTAGAAAAAAAAAAAAAAAGTGCAACCGGACCTTTTCTTTCTGGTTTATTTCCATTTTGCAAACTGAATACTGGTATTTGGGAAGGACTGTAGGAGAACAGCTGGGCCGCTTCCTCCCAGCGCCGCAGCCGGGGGAAGAGTTAAAGCTATTCTGTAAACATCGGAGTTTCCTCCTCTCTGCAGTTTCACACCCCTCTTCCTCCTCCTCCTCCTCCTCGTTGGCCCCTTCTTGCCCACCCCTCCCAACCCCTGTGGTTTGGCCACCTCTCGCCCCGCCGGCCTTGCCCTCCTTCCTCCTCTCCGGCCAGCGAGCAGCAGCCTCTCCTCCCACCCCACCCCCGTGCACCCATTGGATCTGTTATTAAATAAAAATGTTGATTTGAACAGTTTTAAAATCCTTAAAACTCTGTGTGTGTGTGTGTTGGGGTGGAGGAGGGAAGGAGCGGCCGCCCCGGCGAGCTGCGCCGGGCTAGGAGAAGATGTGGATGGCTTGGGTGGCGGGCGCGTGGCAGGCGGGGCACTGGGGCTCGGCCTTGCCGCAGATGCGCATGGCGCACTCCATGCAGAAGAGGTTGTGGCCACAGGGCACCAGGGCGGCGATCACCTCGCTCTCAAAACACACCATGCACTCCCGGGAGCTCTTGCGCTGCCCCTCCGAGCTGCTGGAGTCGGTGGGAGAACCCGAGGTGGCCGAAACGCTGCCGGGAAGGGAGGAAGAGGAGGAGTAGCCGGTGCTGTTGGAGAAGGAGGAGAGCGAACCCTGGGTGGGCAACCAGGACAAGGTGCTGACGGGGTCGCTCTGGATGCGACGGGCCAGGGGGTGGTCCAAGCTGCCGCTCTCGGGGAGGGTGGGCGAGTGGCGGGGGGTGGCCGTGCTGCTGCTGCGCCTCTGCGAGCCGCTGATGGAGGAGCAGCTGCTGAAGGCTTGCAGGGGGTTGCCCGAGCGCTCGAAGGGTGACCAGATGGTGGTGGGCGTCGTCAGGTCGAGGGCCAAGAAGTCGAAGCCGAAGTCGCACTCCTCGGAGGCCAGCGGGGCCGGGGCCTCGCTGAAGGTGAAGCCGCTGCTGGTGCTGTAGGGGCTGGTGGGGCTGGCGTCGGGCACCCGCCCGCTGTAGAAGGACTCGGTGGAGGTGCTGCCCAGCGAGCTCAGGCTGTCGTTGCGCAGGGCGCCCGTGGGGCGGCGGGCAGGGTGGGGGGCCTTGGCCCACAGGCTGGACGTGCTGCCCTGCAGGTCCAGGCAGACGTCGGTGCCGTTGGAGTGGAAGTCATTGTCGGCATTGACGTCGATGAAGGAGCCTGTCCGCATGGTGATGTGTGCCTCGATCTCCTCCCGGGCCCGGTCCACGTTCTCGGGCATGCCCGTCACCTCAAAGACGGGCTCCTTGTCCCGGCTGGGCGTCACGATGTAGGTGTGAGTCTGCTGCTGGATCCGCTTGATGGTGGCTCCTTTGGGCCCCACCACCAGCCCCACCACCCGGTACGGGACCCTCACCTGGATGGTGGTCTGTCCCGGCAGGTTGGGGGGTCCCTGCATCGCTCCCGTCAGCCCGTTCACTTTGTTGCGTGTCGCCCGGATCATGGAGAAGTGTTCGGCGGCCGAGAGGATCTCCCTCTTCGCCATCTCCACGTCCTCCTTCCTCCCGGTCACGATGAAGACGGGCTCCTCGCCCCTGACCGGCGTCTTGATGTACGTGTTGGTCTTGGCACGTAGGGCTTTGATTTTGCAGCCTGCGGAGCAAGGAGAAGGAAATACAAAATGATCCGTCAAAACAGCAGCCTCGTGGGGACGCTCTGCTCGCCCGGGACGGGAGGTGCAGATGCAGGACCAGCAGGAGCCAGCAGACCCCTGTGGCTCTGCAGATGCAGCACACACGTCCTGGGGGAAAGGGGGTCCCCCCCAACCCAAAGGCAGCTGGGGGCTCACAGCTCAGTCGTGGGGGTTGCACTGGCTTGTCCAAGACTCTCCAGGCCCCAGGCACAGAAGAAGCCTCTGCCACCACCTCCTCCACACCGCTGTGGGGATCAGGACCTGGGGACACAGGCCCAGCCCAGCTCCCGTGGGCTGGGACAACATGTGGGCAAAGAGGGGTTGGGGCCAGCAGCCATGGGGGCACCCCCGGGTTCCTGAGGGCACGGGCAGCCAGGTTCACCCAAAAGCCTCAGGAGGGGTAAGGAAACAAAAGACACTGAAGATGGAAGGGAAGGAAAAGGCTTGTTTGGACCCTGCAGGTTTGTGGACACCTCTCAACCAGCAGTCAAATCTGAGACATGGCCCTGGCTGAGAGCAGCAGTGATGACCTGGAGGGATGGGGGAGCTGGGGCAGAGACCCCCCTGCTCCCCCAGGGACCAGAGCAGGGAGGAGGATGTGTCCTGGCCAGCTGGGCCAGGGGTGCTCAGGGGGCACCAGCTCTTCCCATTCTGGAAGGACCTGCTTGTCTCACACCAGGAACACCCCTGAGCAGGCAGGGCCAGGCTGGGACCAGGAGACCAGGGGCTTCACTCCCAGCTCTGCCTTCCCTCCCATGGGGGCACTGGGCTCCAGCTGCAAGTCCCTGCAGTGCCCATTCAACCAAAGGCTCCTGCTCCTTTCCAGGACCGGTCTCTGCTCTGGTTGAGGTGCAGCAGACTCGGCACCACTCCCGGCAGCCCCAGCCCTGCTCACTGGACCTGCTGGGTCCTGAACTTCCCGTGTCTGAACTTCCCTGAACAGGAGCACCAACTGCATCACTCGGCCTGGCTGGGCACCCCCAACTCCACACAAGGCTAATGACTTCCTGCCTCCCACTTCCCATGCACCCCCCGAGCTTTGTGGGGCAACCAAAGGGAAGTCATAGAATCAGAGAACCATCCTGGTTGGAAGGGACTTTGAAGATCATCAAGTCCAACCATAACCTAAATCCACCAACCATAACCTCATCTGCCCGTTCAGTGCTTCAATCATGTCCCTCAGCACCACATCTCTATTTCTTTTCAACACTTCCAGGGATGCTGACTCCACCACCTCCCTGGGCAGCCTGTCCCACTGCCCAACCCCTCTTTTGGTAAAGAAACTCTTTCCAATCTCCAGGCTAAACCTCCCCTGGTGCAGCTTCAGGCCATTTCCTCTGGTCCTGTCATTATTCACTTGAGAGAAGAGCCCAACTCCCACCTCCCTACAACCTCCCTTCAGGCAGTTGCAGACAGCAATGAGGTCTCCCCTCAGCCTCCTCTTCCTCAAACTAAACAATCCCAGTTCCCTCAGCCTCTCCTCACAGGACTTGTTCTCCAGACCTTTCACCAGCTTGGTAGCTCCTCTGGACACGTTCCAGCAACTCTACATCCCTCTGGTAGTGAGGGGCCCAGAACTGACCCCAGTGCTTGAGGTGCAGCCTCACCAGTGCAGGGCACAATCCCCTCTCTACTCCTGCTGGCCACACCATTCCTGCTGCAGGCCAGGATGCTGGTGGCCTTCTTGGCCACCTGGGCACACGCTGACTCACGTTCATCTGCCTGTCAACCAGCACCCCCAGGTCCTTTCTCCACCACGGAGCTTTGCAACCACTCATCCCCAAGCCTGCAGCTTTGCCTGGGGTGGTTGTGACCAAAGGGCAGGACCTGGCACGTGGCCTTGTTGAACCTCATACAATTGGCCTTGAGCCATCAATCCAACTTGTCCAGCTGGGAGCCTGCAGGGGTCGAGGCTGCCCCGTCAGAGCCTTGTCCTTGTCCCCTGCCAGCGCTGCTGCTGCAGATGCACATTGATCAACATCGATGCACAGCCCCTCCCCAACACCCCCTGAGGAAGGGCTGGGCTGCTCTTCCATCTGCAAGGCTGGAACAGGGAGAGCTCCAGAAGATTGAAGGGACTCGGCCAGGGCTGGGCTGGAAGAGAATGCTGGGGCAGGTCTGTCCCAAGCAGGTAAATCCACCTGCGCTGCCCAGCTGGAGAGCAGAGCACAAACAGGTGCTGTGCATCCTGCCCCTCTGCTCTGGTGAGACCCCCCTGCAGGGCTGGGGCCAGTTCTGGGGTCCCCAACACAGGAAGGACGTGGAGCTGTTGGAGAGAGTCCAGAGGAGGCCATGGAGATGATGGGAGGGCTGGAGCAGCTCTGCTCTGGAGCCAGGCTGGGAGAGTTGGGGTGTTCAGCCTGGAGAAGAGAAGGCTCCAGGGAGACCTTAGAGCAGCTTCCAGTGCCTGAAGGGGCTCCAGGAAAGCTGGGGAGGGGCTTGGGACAAGGGCAGGGAGGGAGAGGACTGGATGATCTTTAAGGTGCCTTCCAACCCAAACCAGTCTATGAGTCTATGATTCCTGGAGACCCAAGTACAGGGCACTTAGGAGGGTACTAAGCTTCAGAAACAACAGGAACTGTCCAAGTGAGCAGCAGCTGTCCTGGGTGTCACAGCCTGGCCCTTCAGTGGCACTAACCCCTTTCAACAGCCACATTCAGGGAGCCAACGGGTGATGACACCAGCCCCTCCAGATAGTTCCTCCACAACCCCCTGGAAGCAGCTTGCACCACCCAGCATGGCCCCTGCCCAGTTCCAGGCTGCCCTGGGGTGCTGGCAGCTCCAGGCAGGTCCTACCTGCTGCCTACAGAGATCCCAGGATTAAGACAGGCAGGTTGGAGGGGAATCTAGGAGGGGAGCAGGCAGAGAAGCAGCCAGATGGAGGTGGAAGGCAGGAGACCTGCTGGTATCTCCCTCCTAAGAGAGGAAACCCTCTGGGTTTCATACAAGCCAGACTGAAAGCATCAGAAGGCCACCTCCAAGCACTTGTTGCAATCAAATGTTCTTCCTGCCTTGCACTGCCCCAAGGATTCACGCTTGGCTTGGGAGCAGCAGGATGACCCCAAATTCAAGCCCTGGGGTGACTGGCCAGGCTCAGCCAGACTGGGGATGACACAGAGCTGCCCTGGTCCCCAGAGCTGGAAAAGCTGCTGAGAGGCTGCAGGGACATGTGGAGGAGGAATGTGGGAGGAGAAGGGTTTGTCCAGGCTTTTCCTAACTTAGGACAACAACTGGAAGGTGTATTTATGGCTGGGGGCATATGGTGGGGAAAGCCCAGTCCCTGGGGAAGGGCAGAACCAGCACCCATCAGAGGTGAAGTTCATGTTTAACCATGTGCCAGCTCCTCCAGGCCACCCATAGCTCCCACCTTTCCCTCCCCAGTTTATTCCAGTACCTGCTATAAACTCTGCTCCCCTGGGACCAACACAGTGGGAGTGGGCAAGGGTTCCAGGCTGGGGGCCACCAGGGGCTGTGCTGATGCCTCCCGTGGATACCAGCCTCACACCCAAGGTGTGAAATTCACCCTGGCAGCAGGAAGAGGCAAGTTCAAGATCCCAAAGTACCAGGAGCTGCAACAGGAGCTGCTCAGGAGCCCTCGTCCCATGGGACAAGGCCCAGCAGGGCTCTTCCTCACCCGTGGTGGGACCAAACTGCTGCCACAGCAGCACAAAATGGAGAGAGAGCTTTTCCAGGCTGCTCCTCACAAACCCTTCCTAGGGGCACGGCCAGAAACCTTGAGGCACAGGGTGCCCAACTGGGCCCGCTCCCCCCTCCTCAAACCAGCAGGGCAGGAGCGACCCGCGGCTGCCGGGACCACCCGCCCAGCAGAAGACACCACAGCTCAGGGCTGTTTTATCCAATCCTGGTGTAAAAGAAGAGGGCTGGGACAGTGGGGCTGCAGGGGAAACATCACAGAAAAGGAGGAGTCAGGGAAGCAGCCAGGGAAGCTGCTTGCCCGGGGCCACGTGCTGGAATCTGCAGCAGGACCCTCTGCTGGCACCACATGCTGGTGGGTGCTCCTGGACTGGGGAGCAGAGCTGGGATGGCACCACAGTCCCACTAGGGACCAACCTGTCCTGCTGCTGTCCCAAGCCCCCAACCCCACCTAAGCCACCCTGGGGACTCCCAGGCAGCAGGTTCTAAAAGCCCTGACCAGGAGGATGGGGCAGCCTCCCTGGGCTGGGATTTGGTAGGAGCCACATGGCAGAGAGAGCTACCAGCTGCAACACCAGGAACCAGGGAGACACAACCTCCCAGCAGCACAACCCCCTTCCCCAGCACATCCCCACACCCAAGAGGTGGCTGAGCTGAATCTGCTCCTGCCCACGCTCAGGGAGGTGCTGACACCCTATGGCCAAGCCCCAAAAGTCCCCCAATTCCCAGACGTAGTCAAACCACAAACCAAACCTGCAACTGGGGGAGTAAGAGACATTTCGGATCATAGAATCAGACTGGTTTGAGTTGGAAGGGCCTTAAAGCTCATCTAGTCCCAATCTCTCTGTCATGGGCAGGGGACACATTCCACTAAACCAGGTTGCTCCAAGCCCCATCCAATCTGGCCTTGAAGATGAGTCTCCATAAGCTCCCACCCAAGCCCACTATGAAAACATCATCTCAGGTGACTTCATCCTTCTGAAGCTGGTCCATCCCAACCTGCCAGAACGTGGCCATGCCAGTCAAGAGGCTGTGGAGAGGACATGGGGCCACCTGGCATCACCAGCAAGCCCCACCACAGGCATGTCCTTGTTCCAGCATTGCTGGGTCACAGCATCACAGAATTGTTCTAGTTGGAAAAGACCTTTAAGATCATCGAGTCCAACCACCTCTACTGAGTCCAGCACTAAATCATGTCCCTCAGCACATCTACAGGGCTTTGGAACACCTCCAGGTCATGAGGTACCTCTGTAACTCATGTCAACCCCAACCAGGCTTTTACCTTATGGTAAAGCTCTTGCAGAGCTCCGTGAGCCCTCCCAGGCAGAGGCAGCAGCGCTGGCATCGCGCTGCACAAACGTGCCCAATGGCTCCATGTGAAGCAGCTGGGGTCCCTTCTCAAGGGCCTTGGTGGCAGTGGTTGACAGGCCCATGGTTTTTTTCCCTTGCCAAGGGCTGGTGAGCAGAGTTAATGACAAGGGAGGAGGAAAACAAGGTGCCAGACTTTGCTACAAGTCTAGAACTGCTCAAACTCAAGCCCAGGAAGTTCCACCTCAAGATGAGGAAGAACTTCTTTCCTGTGAAGGTGACAGGTGACAGAGCCCTGGGACAGGCTGCCCAGAGAGGCTGTGGAGTCTCCTTCTCTGGAGACTTTCCAGACCTGTCTGGATGCCTTTCTGAGTGACCTGCCCTGGTTTTGGTCCTGCTTTGGCAGGGGGGTTGGACTGGGTGATCTCCAGAGGTCCCTTCCAACCCCTGACATCTTGTGATGTGGCTTTAAAAGCATTTTTTGAGATCCAAAATTAAACACCTCCAAAACCAGGGTGGGGCAGTCCCACCAGAGCCCAGGAGTGGCTCAGTCACTACATTACAGCTCTTTGCCAGAGCTCAGAGTCCCCAGTGTCACAAGCTCATCAGGACAACCCACGGCCACACAAACACCCTCCTTCTGGGTGCTCTCCAGCCGTCACAGCCCCTCACGCCACCGCCCAGCTCCGCCTGCAGAGGTGACACTGACAGAGGGTGCCAGGAACAGAATCCCAGGGGATTCTCCCTGGGATGATGTGATGGAGGTGGCACCTCAGGAAAGGTAACTGCTCTCCCTGAACTTCCCCTCTTAGCACCACCAAGTAGGACTTGGCAGGTGGATCAGGGCTGCAGCTCCTGCAAGAGCCCAGAAAAGCCAGGCGTGCGCAGGCTGGGACGTGCCTCTCCTGCCTCTGTGCTCCTGCTGTGACCAAGGCAAGACACAAGACACCCAGCACAGCTCATCCTCTTGCTGATTCCCAGCACCTGCTTGCACATAAAGTGGCCTCCTCCACATGAGGAGGACAAAGCCAGTTGATCACCTTGGCCAACTTCTCCAGCTGCCCATGGAACCCTGTGCTTGCAGTGCCCGGCTCCCAGTTATGCAAACCCAGTAAAGAGGAAGCACAGATTTCTGGAGGAGCCTTTGATGGCATGAACCAGGAAGACTCTGCTCCTCACAGCCCCCACAGCTGATGCCTTGTCCTCAGCCTTCTGGAGCATGCTACCTGCTGCAGAAATGCACTGTCCTTCCTCTTCCCCAGCTCTGCAGCACCTCCTGGCCTCAGACCTGGTGTTACAGCACTCCTGGTCCCCTTCATTACGGGTGAACAGCACAGGACACAGCAGGATTGGGACCAGATGCGGAGAAGAACATGCAGAACCTCCACCACATCTCCCCCCTTGCCCAGTGCTTCTTCCCACCTCTCTGCAAACAGTAATTAATTCATCCTTGCCACCATGCTGCGTGAGGCAAGAACATCACAGCTTTGTTTCTTCTGCAGACACCGGGAAGAGCGAGGCAGGGAGGCCAGGCTCCTGCCTCGGGGTAAAGAGGAAGCTGGTGCCAGAGCCAAGATGCACAGGCAGGGCAATCAGATCAATCTGTGCAACCCACTTCAGGAGGTTCTGGCTCTGCCACGACCCAGGGAGGTGGGAGGGGGCAGCCAGGCCAGCTTCAAAGGACACGGTGTGATGGGCAGAGGACAGCAAGGAGCAGCAGCTCAGAAACACAGAGGATCCATGGCAGCCCCAGCAAACCACTGCGAGTTCACAGATGGGCAGGTTCTGGGCTGGCCCAGGAGCTGAGGCCCGTGGTGGTGGCCCTGGGCATCCTCCCAGCACCAGAATGCTGGCTGTGCCCTGGCAGGGAGCAGAGCTGCCACCTTCCATCCTGCCTCAGATCTCCCCTTTGAACATCCCAGCATCTTCTATAAATGGCAACTTCCCCAAATCCTTTGCAAAGCCACAGACAGGGCAGCAGAGCCTGGGAGAGGAGCTGTGCCCAGCTCTGCCCCACCAGAGGCACGAGGCACTGACGGGGAGCACAGAGCCCGGGGTTCCCAGTTGCCCCTGCTGCCCATCACCCTCCTGGCCTCGTTGGGGGCAGAAGCTGCTGGAAATGTACCCACAAAGCTGGGACACCAGAGAGCAAGGCCAGCACAGCACCAAGAGCCGAGGCAACACCAAGTCCAGCCTCCCATCTCTTTCCCCAGGGATTTCCATTATCACCACAGCTCTTTTTGCTGGTGAGATGAGCCCACACCACCGCTGCTGCCCCCAGCATTTTTTGGAGATGATCCCTCCCACAGCAGAAGTCATGAACAGGCTTGCACGCAAAGGCCTGGCCACGCAGCCCCGCCGGGCCACGCTGCCCCTCGGGAGCCCTGTGGGCAGGGAGAGGAAAAGCTGCTGATCCCGGCTGGCAGAGGCTGCTCCACTGACCCAGACAAGGAGTCCCAGCAACTGCCTCTCCAGCCCAGTCCAGAAAGCAGAGATTTGCTTTACGCAACAAGGATTGACCTGCTGAGCTGCTGCTGCTCTTTTCTGGAAAGGGTTAAATTAGTGGATCTAGAGAAGAGAAATTGAAGAAAAAGGAGAAGTAGGAGAGTTTACGTCTGACAGCCTGTGTCCCACCTCAGCCCACGTAGGACAGCTGTGCCCTGGGCTGCTGGGACCATGTCCCAAGGGGCTGCCAGGCTCTGGGGAGAGCAAGACCAGTCCCAAAGCGCCCTGAGACCTGTTCCTCAGCACACGGTGCTAAGGGAGGGAAACCCAGCCTTACCCCAACTCAAGACCCTTCCAGGGCACCCTATATCCATGTCTTATCTCTTCCCATGTTCCGAGCACGGCAGCACCACAAGCACTGGGTAGTGCAGGAAAAACAGGAGCGACAGGGAACACGGACCGAGTCTGATCCAGCCCCGCGGTGTCACCTGCAGCGTCGCAGCTCCAGAACGATGCCAGGCCCCACGAAGCACCCCTGGGCTCGGCTCTACCCTGCCACGGGGCTACCAAAGGCTGAGAGACCCTCGTGTGATGCAGCTGGGGGACCAGAAGGGCCCGGGAGCCAGCATGGATGCAGGAGGGTGAGGTGAGCAGAAAGGGCTCTGTTCGTTTTTGAGCTCAGGGAGAGCCCCGGAGAGGTCGGCAGCTGCAAACGGCCCCGGCATCGGCTGCTCCAGATTTAAAACTGCTGCCAGCAGCCCCAGAGAGCAGCCAGAGCACAGCGACACTCCAGGAACAGCCCTGTCCCCTCAGATGCTGCTCAACCACACCCCTCACCAGCGAGAACCAGGGGTGCCAAACGCCGAGCTCCCCTTCACACCCAAACCCAGCACAACGGGGCCACAGCGCAGGAACAGGAGCTGCAGAGAAACCAAGACCAGGAGAGGGAATTAAACACTTGGGGGAAAACCCTGGGGAGAGCTGTTCCTGCCCCCAGGCCAGGGCAGCAGCAGGCAGCTCCAGCCCACGGTGAGCCCCAGGTCCCCTCTGAGCCCACCAGTGGGACACGGTGCCCCCACAGCACCTCTCCAACAAGCTGGGATAATCATTCCTTCAGCAGCTCTTTTCCAGGAGCCTCACGACCCTGCAGAGACTAGGGAGCACCCAAACTCTGCACGAGGTGTTTGGTGCAGGGGCTGGAGTGCACATTTAACCCCTTGGGGTGCTGGACGGGCAGCACCAGGGCCTGACCACAGCCCAAACACCCAACCCCGGCTGCTGCGAGGAAGGGTGCCCAGCAGCAGCAGCTTGCTGGCCCAAAAGCTGCTGCTCCTCCAACCCCCTTCAACTGGTGGAGCCAACACGCTTCCCAGGGGAGCCCAGACCCCCTTACAGGTTTGCTTCCAAGTTGCTGGACCCCGGGGTTCTGCAGAACCCCCCCGCCAAGGCCCCCCACTCCAGGTCCCCATCCAGCCCCAGGGAGAAGCGGGATCCCCGGGGCAGGGCGCGGCGACGCGCTCCTCTCCCTGCTGACACGGCGGGTCGTGCCCAACCGTGCGGCTGCCCCGGCGGGGGCCCAGCACCCCGCGGGACCCCCCCGGCCGGGGAGCTGGGACCGGGGAAGGGTGCCTGGAAAAGTTGGGAGGCCGGGAAGCGGGGCCGGCTGGGAGGCCGGGCAGGCCAATGGGAAGCGCAGAGCATGATGTCACCGCGCGCATCACAGCGTGGCTGGGCTAACAAAGAGAACAATGGGGCTGCCCAGCTCCCCGCTTCCCCCCAGGAAAAAAATGGCCCCCGGCCCCTCTCCCCGCAGCTCCCCGGCCAGGGAGGGATGGGGACCCCGGCAGCGAGGGCAAGATTCGGGGTGCCAGAGCCTGGCGTGGGGAAAACACCCCGCAGGGCAGCGAGCCCAAGTGCCCGTCGCTGCCGGGGCTCCTGGGGAAGCAGCTCCCATCCCTTGGACACGGGAAGATTTTTATATATCTATATATATAGATATATTTTTAATCCTCCTGCCTGGGGGGGGTGTCTTTTCTTTCTTTTTCTTTCTTTTTGTGTTTTTTTTTTTTTCTTTCCTAAAGGTGAAACTCCGGTCGAGGACAACTCGGGGTTTCCCGCAGACAAAGCCCGTGCCAGGCACACCCACCCGGGCCGGCGGGGCTGAGGCGTGTCCGGGCGGCCTTTTGTGACAGCTGAGCCCGGAGCGGGGGCTCCGCGCCCCGCTCGCCCCCCCCACCCCGCACACCCAGCATCCCTTATCCACCCGAGTCCGAAACACCGAGGATCATTTACACGCCAAGCCCGAGATCCGAGCTGGAGGGGAGGGGGCGAAGAGCCATTAAACTACACTAAAACCCAGAGCTTTCTCCTGCCCGTCGCGCCCTCCCTGCTCCCACGGACTCGCGTGGAGTCCAGGAACTTTGTTGATCCCAGCCGTGCCGCTGTGCTGGCCTATATAGCTTAATTAATATTTACAGCCGGCGCGTCGGGGAGAAGGCACAAAGCAGCAGCTCGACCCAGGGCGAAGGCGCGTCCGCGGGAGGAGTTTCAGGGCCGCGGGATTTGTCGCCGTTAAGTTTCCGCCTCTGCCGGGCACGGAGACAAAGCCCCAGAACTGCCCCGAGGAGCGCGGGGCCGGGAGCTGCGGGGGGGGGGGGGGGGGCGGACAAAGAGGGGTCCCCGCGTGTGACCCCCTCCCGGGGCGTGGGTTACCTTGCCGGCCCACGATCTCGGCGACGTGCTCGGAGCTGGGCACGGGCACGCACTCGGTCATGTTCACGCTCTTCTTCCTGCTGCCCAGCGGCTCGGCCAGCAGCGCGGCGGGGGCCGCCAGGTGCGGGGCGAAGTTCCCGAAGGCGGCCGGGGGGGAGGCGGCTCCGGCTGCCGGGGGGGACCCGCCGCCGCGCTCCCGCGCCTGCAGGCCGCCGCCCCCCGCGCCTCCCGCCGCCGGCTCCTCCGGCCCCGCACCGCCCGCCTCCGCCGCCCGCAGCCCGCCCGCCTCCTCCAGCCCCAGCAGCGAGAGCTGGTCCAGGGCGAACCTCAGGGCGGCGGCTTCGTCCTGCACCGGCGGCCCCTCCCGCTCCCGCCCGGGCTCGGGCTCCGGCGGCGGCGGCTCCTGCCCGGCGGGGGGCGGCGGGCTGAGCAGCGCCAGGCAGCGCGGCGGGCCGCGGGCGGGCTGTCCGCCCTCGGGCTGGTAGATGGAGCCGGGCATGGCGGCCGGTCGGGCGGAGCGGGCGGGCGCGGCGCGGGCCGGGGCGGTGGCGGTGCCCGGTGCCCCCCGCACGCCGCCTCCTGCGCGCGCCCCGCGCCCCGCCCGGCCCCGCCCCCGCGTCACCCGCCCCAACAATGGCCGCGCCCCGCCCCGCGCGCGTGCGCCCGCCGGGCCCCGCCCCCCGCACGGACCCGCCCCCCCCCCCCCCCCGGTTGACACGGCGCGGGAAGGCGCGCGCGGCCCCCCCGGGACGGCGGGAGCGGGATCGGGCCCCGCCGGGGGCACCGGGCGCTGCGGGGCGGGGACCGGGCTGCGGGCGCTGCGGGGGCCCCTCCGGGCCGGGCCCCCCGGTGCGGCGGGACCGCGCCCCTCCCGCCGCAGCCCCGCACTCCCCGCCGCCCGGCCCTGCCCGGGGCCCGCGGAACCGGCCGCTGACAACGCGGAGCCGCGGGCGGTTCCTCGGCCGTTACGCCGGGTGGTCCCGTCGCTACGAATTGCTCGCCCCCCCCCCCCCCCCACGAAGCCCCGGGCGGCGGGGCCGGGGGCTGCTCGGCCAGACCCCCCGACAGCCCGAGCGCAGCGGGGGCAGCAGCGGCTGCGGGGCCGCAGCTCAACCGCCCTCCCGGCTCCGTGTCCCCCTTCCCGACTTACTAAAGTTAAGGAAACGCAGAGTCTCGGTCCTTTCCCCCAGCCCCGCTCCCCGTGGCTCTGCAGCTCCAGCTGAAGCCGCAGCCACAAGCCCAGCAGCTCGTCCTCAGACCACGGGCATCGCCCGCGCCGTCCCGAGCCTCCCCCGGCGGAGGGGACAGGGCAGGACCCCGCTGGGATGGAGCCCCCCCAGGAACAGCTCCCTCCGAAGCGTTTGTTCCCCGGTGCTCCAGTTCCCAGGACCCCGCCCGGGGGGGCTGCAGGAGCGCCCAGCGCGGCGGGCACAGCTCACCCAGGCACCCCAACTGCCAACACCAGGTACCAGCTCGCCCACCACCTCAAATCCCAGGGTTCCCACTCCACGGGTCCTACTCTCAAGCTTTGTTTTCTCCGCTTTCACATAAACTGTCTTTTCCAACCCACTGTCTTTGGGACTAATCCCACCACTCACCTCGGGATTTAACCACAAGAACCATCAGTGCCTGGTCCATAAATCTCCACTTCCAAACGCCCCCACTTCATCCAGCCTGGAAAACATTAACTCCTGCTGGTCAGTGGCCCAAACTCACAATCACATGCTCCTTGAGCTTCCAAGATTTGCTGGTGACTCTTCCTTGGAGAAGGACTTTCCCCTGATACTCTGAACAGGTCACCTCAATCATCTCTGGGATCCTCCCAGTGAGGTAACAGCCCCCAGGAACTGCCTCCTTACTTCTTTCCATTTCTCTTACCTGCCAACTAAGTCTCACACCTTCCAGCTGTTGAAAAGCTCCATGAAATTGGATAACCAGTTTCCTCTCCTCCTCTTTTGCCATCAGAGGTCTCCACAGTGAGGTCCCACCAGCTCCTTCTCTCTGGGTGGCTGCTGCAGAGGAAAACTGTAGCAACTTCTGCTTTCCCCCAAAGCTTTCCCAGCTCAATTTCATGGAGATCATCCGTGTCCACCCAGACTCCTCAGTGGAGTCCACAGCTCTGGGTATCCTCCCAGTTCAGACTGGTCTTCCCCAATGCCACCAGCTGCTCACAGAGCTGGCAGGCTCTGGGCTTGCACCTACTGCAGACTGAGGCTTCTTCTCCAGGGACAGACGTGGCAAAACCAGATTTGAGCCACACAAGCTGGCTGCGAGACATCTCCCTCTCTCACTTCCCAAAATATTGAACCTAGTTCAGCTGAAACATCTCACGAAACTACTCAAAATAGTGGGTCTTCTGTTGCTTGAGACAGAACGAAACAAACCCTCCCTCTGAGATTCTCCCATTTGAAGAAAATGTTCAGAGTGTCCCGGGCTGCATAAAAAGCAGCGTGGCCAGGAGGTCAAGGGAGGGGATTCTTCCCATCTACTCAGCTCTCATGAGACCCCTCCTGCAGCACT
Source organism: Apus apus (assembly GCF_020740795.1). Lineage (NCBI taxonomy): Eukaryota > Metazoa > Chordata > Aves > Apodiformes > Apodidae > Apus > Apus apus. The sequence continues at coordinate 1,511,978 of NC_067305.1, forward strand.
GTGTGGAGGTCTGGAGCCCCCAACACATGGACATGGAGCTGTTGGAGAGTCCAGAGGAGGCCACAGAGATGATCCAAGGGCTGGAGCAGCTCTGCTCTGGAGACAGGCTGGGAGAGTTGGGGTGTTCAGCCTGGAGAAGAGAAGGCTCCAGGGAGACCTTAGAGCACCTTCCAGGGCCTGAAGGGGCTCCAGGAAAGCTGGGGAGGGACTTGGGACAAGGGCAGGGAGGGAGAGGAATGGATGAGGGTGTAATGGTTTCAAGATGAAAGGGGAGATTGAGATTGGATATGAGGAAGAAATTCTTCACTGTGAGGGTGGTGAGACCCTGGAACATGTTGCCCAGGGAAGCTGTGGCTGCCCCATCCCTGGCAGTGTTGAAGGGCAGGTTGGATGGGGCTTGGAGCAGCCTGGGCTGGTGGGAGGTGTCCCTGCCCATGCAGGGGGGGTTGGATCTAGATGATCTTTAAGGTCCCTTCCAACCCAAACCATTCTATGATTCTATGAAAATGTAGAAAACTCTCATTAATGACCAACACTACTAACTTCACCAGGTAAGAAGCACCAACATAAACTACATCTGTACTCAAATGGCTCCTTACGTCCTTGCTCCAACTCCAGTCCTTGACCACACTCCTTGCCACCACGTCCCCACCTCTCAAGCCCCATGAGGTGTCTTGAACTCTGAAACTCCTCTCAGGAACTGCAGCCCTGACTCCAGAACCTGCCATTTTTGCCTGTTCTGTACTTGAGAAAGTCCTTTTGGGAAACCACCACGTCAAGTCCAACACCACCTCCAGAAACTGCCAGTTGTTATTTTAAGTGCTTTTGGCAAACCTGGTTTGTGGATGTTCTGCCTCTGATCTGTTCCATTTTCAGCAGAACTAGCTCACGCTGCCTTCTTAGCTCTTTAATTTCACTCATGACACCAAAGTGCCTTTGTATTTTTTAACCTCAGTAATTAGCAGGTCTTTAAGAGACTCGAGCCTCCCATTAATAGAGAAAATTAACACACAAATTAGAGAAGTTCTTTAGCATCACTCGGTTTCTTTACCAAAACACAGAAGATCCAACTTCCCTGAACACGAGAGAAGGCACCTGCTGCATCCAAGACCATCCCTCTGGGTGGTTTCCACCTTGCCCCCACTGCTCCCTCTGTGCTGTCATCATTCAGTCTCTGATCATCCATAGAATAAAGGTGTCCCCCAAAGTGACCAACCCCATCCCCTGGAGTTGAACAGAGAATGAAAGAACACTGTGCTCAAGCACAGCAGAGGTGAAAGGAGCAACAACTGCTGCAGAGTCCTCAGTCCCACCACAGATACACAAACCAAACTCCCTCAGGTACAGTTCTGCAACAGCCACTCCTACTCCAGCTCAGGTGGGCAGTGACAACTCTCTGGCCAGAATGTCTGCTCTGCTGGACCATCCTTTGCAGACCAACCCCTCAAGGGGATTACTGAACACACAGAGACACCCTCCCCAACAAGCCAAAAAAACCCCACAGGTCTCCATTTCCCTCTATCACAGCACATCAGCTAAGTGCTATAAATGGGATCCAAAGTTTAGGGGTGAAAAGTAGCTTTAGAGAACTACTGTAGTGGCTCCTCTCACTCTTCAGGAGATCAAACTCTGCTTTCTGCCCCGTTCCAGCACATGCAAACATCACACAGAGAACACAGGCTCAGAGCTCAGTGCAGAAGAGGTGGTGAAGCTGGAGAAGAACTATAAAAAAAGTCCTTACTCGTGTGTGGGAAGGGAATACTTCAGCACATCAGGAGCTGAATCACTGCGTGTAGGTGGAGCCAGACAGATTGACAAGATTTGTAACTTGAAAAGTGACCTGTCTGAGATCAATCATCTCACCAAGGTGCTGAGGGAACGGCACATGGAGATGCTCAAGGAGATGATGTTCAGTGTCAGTGTGACAGCCAAAACCTGTAGAGGCACATGCTACAACTGACCAGCTAGAACTCAAAACATGGACAACCATGACCCTCACAGCACCACCTGGCCAAGCAGTCTTTTTTCTCTTACCTTAATATCACAACCACCACCCTGCTCCTGCAGCACACAGCAAAGGCACTTTGGGGGAAGCCACCAGCAAACCTCTTTTTCATGCATTGGATTTCCTGCAAAGAATCAAACTTTTTAACCCCTGAGAAGTTGTGGAGCAGCCACTTGATGGAAAAGAATTAACTGTAGATCAGACAAAACCTTGTAAAAGAAAAGAAGCTTTCAAGTTTTACAGCCCTTTAGGTCACTAATGAGATGTACTTGACAGGCTAATCCAGGACATGGAACTGGGCTCCAAATGACAAACACATCCAAGTAAAAACTTTTCAGTATTCATCTCCTGTGATAGGACAAGGGGCAATGGACACAAACTGGAGCCCAGGAAGTTCCACCTCAACATGAGGAATATCTTCTCTCCCTGACAGAGCCCTGGGACAGGCTGCCCAGAGTCTGTGGAGTCTCCTTCTCTGGAGACTTTCAAGACTCATCTGGACATGTTTCTGTGTGACCTGTCACAAATGGTCCTGCTCTGGCAAGGGGGTTGGACTCAATGATCTCCAGAGGTCCCTTCCAACCCCCACCATTCTGTGATCTCCTTTCAAAAGCTCAAACTTGGGGTCCATTTTTCAGGAGACCTGCACTTGGTGTACACAGATGAAACCAGATTCCTACAGCCAAGCATCTCCTCAACCTTGTCACCAGAGACATACCATTCAAGAGGCAGCTCACTGCTCTGCTCTTCCAATTCTGCATGACCTCAGATTATTTCCATTTGTTACTGTGCAAGGTAAGGAAAATCCACTAAACATTAAGATATTAAGATGTATTTACCATATGCAGCAAATATTTACCAGCAGCAGCTGGTGTTCTGTCAGTGCTCATCAATACTAAATGTAGATTGCTCACCAACAACCCTGCCAATCTCAAGACTCATTGGGTGGATCACCCCAAAGCTCAACATGTTTTTTCTTCTCCTCATCTCCATAACTGCTCTATCACTGTGAGGAGCATTTAGCAAACGCTGTTCTGTGATGTTCTCTCATCTGCTCCAGCTTGTCAGGGGGTGACAATGAAGGGTTTTCCCTCGTTCAAGGGGACCAAGTTGATCCCTGCTAATCTGAGAACAAATCCCTGTTTTCAGCTCACTACACCTCATACAGGACATTCTTTTCTGTGCTGCAGAATGAGTACATCACCTTCTCACGTGTAGCTGTACCCTTATTTCAAGCAGAGAGCTGAAGTATGAAACACTGGGAGCCTCAACAAAGGGGAAGCCTGTCAGGAAGCAATTCCAGCATACACTGAAATTCCTGTTCAGTGACAACAGGGAAGAACATACATTTTATCTGACAGGGAAAAAGTGGTGTCATCCAAAGATCTGCATGGGCATCTGGACTCTTGGGGACTGTTCTTATGGACATAATCCCAACCAAACAGGATTGCCTGACTGGAGAGTTGATCCTGAAAATCTTACTCCTTTTTCATTAAACCTTCTCCTGTCTCCTCCCCCTTTCCACGTTATCCTACCTGCTTTTGGGGACCAGGGAATCAGTCTAGGTTGAACAAGACAAAAAAGAACATGACTCAGAAGACCAGTTATCCCTTCAGATGCTCTGCTGTACCCACCTCCTGCAAAGTATTAAAGAGTAGGAGTGAAAAAACCCAACCACAAAACCACCAAGTAACCAGGTACAGAGTGAGAGGAAGGGCTGAGTGTGTAGGGAGGTATCAGATGCCAGGAACAGAGAGGAACCTGGCTGGAGATGACACAACCATGCTTCTTTTAAGTTTAAATCCTTGCATTTATGGTCCCAGGGTCTCCTGCCACTTGCAACAGCTGCTCCAAACCCAGGGGTCCTGCTGAGGAGCCTGCAGGGAGGCAGGGAGCTGATCTCCTTCATGGGAAGAGCTGCCAAGGGCTACTCGCTAAAGCACATTCCACCATCCAGAAGTGTTACAGTTGCCACAGAGGTAACATCAGTGGGAAACAGGAGGGAAGGAAGGCAAGAATATAGTTCATAATGATCTTAAAAGAGTAATTAGAAGTTGATAAGCAGGAGTCAAGGTGAAGTTGGACAAGGAGCAATAAGTATTAGGTCAGGAAATTTCAGGATAGAAGATGAGAAGGAAAATCCAACAACAGGAACAGGCCTGGGAAAAAAAGTCCCAGATAACAGTGTGTCTGTTTTGAAGGATAAAGTCTCAAAGCAGGGAGGGTGCTGCTGTGTGGCTGCAGAGCCAGTGACCCAGCAGCTCTGCAGCAGGTACAGCAGAGCCAGTGGATTGAAAGTCTGCAAAACCCACAGAGAGCCCTGAGCTGTGCACAGCTCCTGCCACTGCCACAGACACTAACTGGACCAAACAGAATTGACCAGGACATCTTGCTGCCCCTTCCCTCTGTTCCTTGGAATATCACAGCCAGCTTGGACAAGTTTTCAGCAAGAAATCTGCAAAATACATGCTGTTGTTGTTTTTTTTTAAACCTTCACTCAGACTCACATTCAACATTTTCTCACGTTACAGCACAGAGCAGCAGGACAGTCTCTGAGGGCTACACAGGAGCAAAATCACCTTGACTAGCAGCTGAGAAACCAGCCCTGATGAAAAGCTTTCATGCAGCAGTTTGCCTGGAACACAGGCTGAGCTCCCAGCTCCCACAGAAACTGAAATGAGTTTTCCTGATGAAAACCCAGCTCAGGTTTGGAAGGTTCCTTTCAGAGAGCCCCCTTTCACCTGGGAAGCAGAGCAAGAGTGTGCACTTAGCCAGAGATTCTAACTTCCAAAATAGTTTTTCATGTAAGATTATCACTAGAAAACAATTCCACACCAAAGGCTCCACACACAGGGTTGGACATGCCTGCATTCCCAGAGTCCAGCCATGTCACCCACGACTGTTTTCCCTTCCTGATGTGCTCAGTTTACAAGAAAACTCCTCCCTTCTCTTGCTCAACAGCCAGCTCAGCAAGTTCAATCTCAGATGTGAATCAAGCTCACTTTTCCTGGGCAGAACCACCTACAAAAGCTCTGCAGGCCAAATCCAGACTGCACCAACATCCATGCAGATTCCTTATTGTCACTGATTGCACAAAATTTCCCCCAACTAGAATTCAGTAAAACTATCACTGGCAACACAAACAGGGAGAGAGTGACATTCCCTTTGACTGCTACTTGTGCAAAACAAAGCAGAGAAGAAAAACTGAGCCATCTTCATGGAACAGCTCCAACACTGCTTTGCCCAAGATAAAAATCAAAGTTTTAAATAACAAGGAGGCTCTTTTTACAAAGTCACCTTTGGAGTGTTTCTATCTACCAACCTCCAGCAAACCAGTCCATCCCCCACCTCCTCCAACCACTGCCCTCTGGAATTAGGCAGGCTGCTGTTTCCAGAGAAAACAAGAAAAACCTGACTGAGCATGACACAGCACAAGAAATGCAGCTTTGGTGAAGTCTGGGTGGTTAAGTATCCAAAATGACACTGTCCATAGGAAAGGATGCAAAGCCTGAGCTGCAGTGGGCAGGTCCCACCCCTCCCTGAACCCGCATAAGGACCATTAGAATATCCTTATCTGTTACCTCCCAAGAGGAACAAACTAGATCAGGGTAACTGCCCATCCACAGAGCTTGGTACTATTGTTTTAGTGGGATATACTAAAATCCTTTACCAGTGCAGACTGTGTGCAGGACAAACCTAAAGCTGTTTCCTCTTGCAGCTCTGAATTACACACAGTTACAACAGCTCAGGGCCATGGGAAGGTGTCAAGGCCACTGACAGAAAGAGTTGCCAGTTTCAAAAGCATCCCCTCACTAGTACTTCTGCAGGTATGTTATGCTGTATATTAATACAAGATTAGTTTTAGACATGAGGAGGAAATTCTTTGCTGTGAGGGTGGTGAGAGCCTGGCCCAGGTTGCCCAGGGAAGCTGTGGCTGCCCCATCCCTGGCAGTGTTGAAGGGCAGGTTGGATGGGGCTTGGAGCAGCCTGGGCTGGTGGGAGGTGTCCCTGCCCATGCAGGGGGGTTGGATCTAGATGATCTTTAAGGTCCCTTCCAACCCAAACCATCCTATGAGGTTTTGCCCCAATTCCACTCAATCACTTGTCTTAAATATGTTCTTTACTCATCATCTGCTTAACAAGATCCACCTGCAGTGACAACTGCCTTCTCCATCCTGGGGACCTAACCCATGAGGGCAGAGCACTGTGTGCCCAGCAGTCACCTCCATGGCTGTGATAAGACAAACTAATCCAGTTATTGCAGCAACATGAGAAGGGTAATTTAAAAGGAATATTTACTTACCTGTCTGGATAAGCAGGTAAAGTTATTTAAGCTTCTTTGGATGTGACCTGAAGTCCTGGGCCCCTTTTGGTACTTGGATCCATCAACTTCTCCATAGGAATGCTAACATTAATTCAATGTTTTCAAGGACTGAAGGAAGCAAGAGCAAGGAAAGGAGAGTGGTAGAAACAAGAGTTGGCTTACAAGTTGGCTGCAATTCAAACTTGATATTCAAGGCATCAAAATATTAGTATCAACATCTCAGTCATCTAAGTTTGGTGCCACGTGTGCTTACAGTGTAATTAGAATATTCAAAGAGAAGCAAAACCATCACCAGATATAAAGCAAGTTTTTAAAAAGAAATAGTCAGAACAAGATCCCCATGGTTAAAAAAACACCCCTAGTATGGGTTGAAAACTGTTGGAGTTGAGATTCCAAGGACCATATCAGCAACTTGCCTGTGAGACAGCACACCCTGACAGCCTCTCACTTGGTGAGGACACAGGAAGACTTTGCAGCAAGGAGGAGTGTCATGCTGTAATCCCCTCTGCTAGGTCCCAACTATCATGGAATGGGTTGGGTTGGAAGGGACCTTAAAGATCATCCAGTCCCACCCCCTGCACGGGCAGGGACACCTCCCACCAGCCCAGGCTGCTCCAAGCCCCATCCAACCTGCCCTTCAACACTGCCAGGGATGGGGCAGCCACAGCTTCCCTGGGCAACCTGGGCCAGTGCTTTCCTGCCCTCATGGTGAAGAATTTCTTCCTGATGTCTCACCTCAATCTCCCCTCGTTCAGTTAAAACCATTACCCCTTGTCCTCTCCCTCCCTGCCCTTGTCCCAAGCCCCTCCCCAGCTTTCCTGGAGCCCCTTCAGGCACTGGAAGCTGCTCTAAGGTCTCCCTGGAGCCTTCTCTTCTCCAGGCTGAACACCCCAGCTCTCCCAGCCTGTCTCCAGAGCAGAGCTGCTCCAGCCCTTGGATCAACTTTGTGGCTCTTCTCTGGACCCTCTCCAACAGCTCCATGTCTCTCCTGTGCTGAGGGCTCCAGAACTGGACCCAGTTCTCCAGATGGGGTTTCACACAGGAGCTCCAAACCTCAAAATGGAGCCCCCAGCAAAAATGCAAGTGCATCTTCACTGAAATAACTGGCAGGGGCATAGCACAAAAAACCTTCTTTACTTTGTAAGAAACATTTAATTCAACACAACGAGTTACAAGAGGACAGATGTACAGAATAATAACCATAACAGACTGTTCAAAAAGGAAAATAATTTTCACTGGCTGCAGTACCAGGTAAAGTTCCCCAAAGCAACACCTGATAGAGCAGCAGCAAAGTACAATTCAGTCTTCTTGCAGGACTCCAAATGAGCAAGATCACATAACTTTGTATTTTCAAATTTTTTCAGAAAAGAGTTAATCTAGAATCAATGACTTTGGCATAGGATCTTTTTCAAGGAGCTGAAACCTATTCAGGTCACTAAGCTGAACTACTCCCAAAGGCTATTCCTTTCCAGGCAATTCCCCTGGTCCCTTGCTGGCACTGCTAAGCACTCTTACATGATAAAGGCTCTGGGAGCTACTTTCTTCCCCAAGTTTTGGGATACCAACAACTTGCACAATTGGTTGGTGGCACAATATTTAATCCACCACTTTATACTGTTCTCTCAGCTGAGATGTCCACAGATGAATTATGCAATGGATACCCTAAGACTAAAGTAACTTTTGCAACTTAGTCAACACGTTCTCCAAGCTATAAACTCTCACTTTCCTCCCCTCTTCCTGTTCTCCCTCCCCAGATAAATCCATTTTTTAGCCACAAGTCACCCCAATATGCTCACAGATGTACTAGAAGAGACTGAGGAATCAATCAAGGTACCCATGGTGAAGCCAAATACTTATAAACACATTAAGGCAGGTTTCACATTGTTTCATTTTTGGACACAAAATGCTGGTCACTTCACTGCACATGCAAATAAGAAAGATTTAATACTTAATAAAAAGCTTTAAATTTGTTTATCAATTATAGAAAAAAAAAATCAACCTTTTTCCTTTCTTGTTTTAAAAGAGGTCAGAACATTACTGCACAGGAAAGCAGATGTGTAGACACACCTATTGGAATGGATCCCCTTCCCTCCACACACACTGAAGGTCAGGGTTCTTGGCACCAGAGGAGAAAGGAGGAAGTTTTCCTCATTTTCAGTCAGAAATGAGTTGTCCTTCCATTCCCAGTTGAGAAGGTCCTTCAGACCAGACTTAAACCAAAGCAAACCATACCACAGAGTGGGGATGTTTCTCTTGACAGCTCTCATTTGGCTACACCCAGACGTACACACAGCTCTGTGCCAAACCCTGCAGGTGCTGGAGCTGACTGAAAAATGGATTGCAAGGCCAGTTCCTCTAGTGTAACTTCCCCTACTAATCAAAACCTCGGGTGGAAGAGGCACTAGCAGTTCATCTCTGAGACTACACACTTCCAAGACCAATGTGGTCTTGTGAGGAAAAGGACACGCAGTGATTGCCACAGGGAATGACCATCCCCACCATCAAATGACCTCCCTACAGTCTGGTTCAAACAGGCAGCAGAGCAGCCAAGGAGTGAAACAGCATCTCTCACTTGTGTTGGAGAGAAAATTGTTTCTATGGGTCATGGCTAAATGTACTTTTGATAGAAAAGCTTAAAAATGTATCACCTATCACTGACCCACAACAACAAAAAAGGACAGGAAATTTGGTTCCTAGTGTTTTCCCTCCCACCCTTTTATATTCCTTGATTCCCTCCCACTTTTGCATTCCCCATTACCCTACCCCTTTAAAAAAAAAGGAGGGGGAGTAGAGTTTAGTCAAGTTCCATCTTCAAAACTACCCAGCAATTAATGAACCATCAGCTTCTCAACGTTTCCTGAAGTGTAGATCAAAATGCTCACAGGTACAGTTGGACTGTTGGTGCAGTTCACTCAGCAGACACTCTTGGCTTTGTAAATAGTTGTGCTGACCCTGCTGATCAGGTTTATACTGGGAATTCTTAGATGGAACTCCCTAGAAGGAAGAGAAAAAAAGACCTTGTAAGTCAAGAAGAGCTTTGTATATCCTTCTAGCAAGTGAACCCTTAAAAGAATAAAGCACCATTGCCATAACATTTCTTTATCTCCTGGTTTCCACCTTCAGCTTGTCCTGCTGCTCTGCTGTTGCCAGACCTTTGCAATAGGAAGGAATGCAAGACACTCACTGTCCAAATAAAGCTACTGCTTGTGATGTGGTAAAACAGGGCAATATACAGAGCCCAGACAGAAGATGGTATCTCCCAAAGGCCAAACAGATTCCATGTTATAATCAACCTTCCACCTTGAAGGGCTGCAAGATAAATCACACTTCCTTCTACCTGAACCACAGCTGCCACCTCCCCCAAAGGAGCTGCTTTTCTGCTCTTCATCCTAAAAATCCTCTTTTTTTTTTTCCTCCCCTCCTCCACATTCTTGGTTCTTCCTCCCAGGCACTGCAGGCTCCATAATGAAGCACCCAGGGTATTGGCTACCCTGCTTCAGGGACACAACACTAATTGCTTTTCTTAGGCTAAAACTTCAAATGATCAAAAATTAAAATCAGTGGGTTCTGTTTTCATCTTGCTGCACGAGCTGCACTGAGGATACATCCAGTGCTCCTGGTGGGGGAGACAGGAAAGGTATACAGCAAGGAAAGACCCTGGGACAGGTTGCCCAGGGAAGCTGTGGCTGCCCCATCCCTGGCAGTGTTGAAGGGCAGGTTGGATGGGGCTTGGAGCAACCTGGGCTGGTGGGAGGTGTCCCTGCCCATGCAGGGGGTGGGATCTAGATGATCTTTAAGGTCCCTTCCAACCCAAACCATTCCATAATTCTATGATTCAGTGACTCCCACAGTTACTCCTGCTGTGCTACCTTCAACTTCCCAGATATTCCTAGATTTTTACTAGATTTGTTCTTCTGTTACTTTCAGTTTATAAATTCCTGCCTCATATAAAGTTTTTTTAGCAGCTTTCCTCTATTGATGGTCAGGTTGCTTTTTTCTAGCTTTCCACAAGTATTATTTTATAAAGGCCACACAAGTTGTCTCTGATATACCCTGCAACAAATGCTCACTAAAAATGCAAAAAATGAGAGAAAAAAGCAGGCAGAGGGAGAAACCAAGTCCATGAGAAGGCAGCTGCCCTCTCTGCCCAGTGTCCCCTTGCCTACTATAAGAAGTAATAAATAGAGGGATAAAATGAGCATCATAAGACAATTTTTTAAGACCTGATCCACTCTTAAGACAGAAGCCTTCAAGCATTTAGACAGAGGTTTGGGATACACATTGAGCCCACCTGACACAGACAGAAGGTGCAGGACATGCCAGGACAACACCAGCCCCCACCAGACATCACAAACCACCAAAATATTTCATCTTTTTTTTTTCCTGTAAACATGGCTACACGTGCACTTTTTAAAGTGCACTTTAAAAAAGCCAAAGTGTGTCAAGATCTTTCCAGGTTTCTGCAACCTTTGCTGCCTTCAGTGAAGAGCAGTTTAAGGTGAGAAAGGACGTGCCACGTTACCTGGACTATACGTTCTCCATCTCCTGCTCATGGTCCTGCTCCTCCTCCTCCTCTTCCTCTTCTCCTTCTTCCTCACCTCCTTCCTTCTCTGAAGGAGCTTCCCCATCTCTTGCTATCTCCTCTACATGGGCAAGCATGTCAGCCATCAGGGCCTCCTCCAGCCTCTTCCGCACCTGCTGCACCAGCTCCTCTTGCTTCCTGCCCCAAACCAACCAACATCCACATCAACCCTCAGAGCTGCCTCTTCCAGGGCAGAGGAATCCTTAAATCCCTCACACACCAGGCTGGGCAGACCAACAAGGCTTTGAAAGAGCCCTCTAAGAACCACAATGTAAAAGAATTGCCTGGCACTATATTAAAAGTGAAGCTAAAAGAAACACTTGAAACAGCTGCCCAGTATTTTATATTATTTCTATTTTTTCTAATATTTAAGAAGTTTTCCCATATTTTCTATTATTATAGTTTCTAATCTTTCTACTATTTCTGTTTTCTCAGGTGCTTAGTTGACTGCACCATTTGTAATTCTGGCTGAAATCTGTCTAATTTAGCACCTGAGTAGAGACTTTTTTTTAAATTCCTAGTACTAATATTAATTTAAACAAGAAAAAGCCAGAGTCTACCCTCCTCAGATTCCCAAACATGAGCCAATCAAACTTCTCACAATTTCAATCTTTCTGCTCATCCTCCTTTTGAGCCTCAACTTCAATTTTACAGCTCCTTTTCTGTCCAGTCACAGCACAGTCTGTGGCTCATGGGGCTATTTCATTTCAGCCACAGGAAATAATAATGTGATGAACAGACCATTTTTTTTCCCTGGTCATTCGTGTATAAATCAAGCACAAAAAGTCATCCTGTAATTAAAAAAGATTTACCAGTCACAGTCAAAATAATTATTGCCTTTAAACATTGGTAATGCAAGGTTGTGTGCTCTCAGGTATATTTGGTATATTCAGTTCTCTACCAAGTGCTTAAAGCTGAATTTGACCCATGTTGATTAAGCAACATAATTAATTACTGAAAGCAAGCTATATCTAAATAAATTGCATCCTTGTTTGCTGCCACCACAACAGTTAGTGCTTTTATTTGCTCCTTTGCAGACACAGATTAAGGTGAAGAGAATCAACTTGCACTGTGCAGGATTCCTCCAATACTTTCTTTAATTACAGGTGCTCTAATCAAGGTTATTCAAATCCAGACACCTTTTCCAATAAAAGGAGACACACTCTGACATGAAAAACAAACACAAACCTGAAACCTCAGAGTAACTGAGGTCTAAATAAAAAATAAAGGGCTTAAAGTACAAGTTTGTATCAGAGCAGCTGGTGTAAATTTTTTTCTACTCTACTGATAATGAGACATTCAAATTAACTCAATGAGCCACAGACACCAGACGTTTAATCTTGCCATTAAAAAAGAAAAAGAGGGGGTTCAAGTTTTACCAGGAGAAACTTTGCTCCAAGATAGCAAATGATATTTCTAGTTAATACCTAATATCTTCATCTGTCACCATAAAAGCTTTGCAAAGAGGCTGGGAGGTGTTCAACCACACTCCAGGGTTCTTCTCCACAGCTGCAGAGAGTTGCCCTGTGATGGGCATGGTGCTGGTGTGCAGAGCACTGGCAATAGCAGAGAGAAGGGTTTCATCAGTGCAGCCAGGTCCAACCCCTGCAGAGTGGGAAGAAAAAGCAGGATCAGCACTGCACAAGAGGAAGAGCAGCACATGGGGCCAACAGGCAGTGACACGGGGTCATCTGGTCACTGGGGGAGTAGGTGGGAGTTGTTGGGGGAGAGGGCTAGAGGGGGCTGGGGGAGAAGGGATGGGAAGTTTTGGGCCCCTCAGCACAAGAAGGACATGGAAGGGCTGGAGTGTGTCCAGGGAAGGGCAGTGGAGCTGGGGAAGGGGCTGGAGCACAAGTGTGAGCAGGAGCAGCTGAGGGAGCTGGGGGTTCAGCCTGGAGACAAGGAGGTGAGGGGAGACCTGCTGGCTCTGCAGCTGCCTGAGAGGAGGCTGGAGCCAGGGGGGTCGGGCTCTGCTCCCCAGGAACAAGTGATGGGACAAGAGGAAAGGGCCTCAGGTTGTGCCAGGGGAGGTTTAGATTGGATCTTGGGAACAGTTTCTTCCCCAAAAGGGTTGTCAGGCCCTGGCCCAGGCTGCCCAGGGCAGGGGGGGAGTCCCCATCACTGGAAGGAGTTCAAAGCCCTGTAGATGTGGTGCTGAGGGACATGGGGCAGTGGGGGCCTTGACAGGGCTGGGTGAGCAGTTGGACTCAATAATCTGAAAGGTCCTTTCCAACCAAAACAATTCCATGATGCTACAGAAATCTCAGCCCTGGGCACTTCTAACAGCACCTCTGCATCTTTCTCCAAGGTTATTCAAGCCCAAAGCAGCTCCATGTTCTGTTACACAAACAACAAAAAAAAGTCAAATTGGGAATGGACACTGTTTCCAGTCTGCTTCTGGAAAATTAACTGGAATTAAAAAAAAGGAAAAAAGGAAAAGAGTCCAGAAGCTTTTGCTTCAGTATCCTCTGAGGACAAGGGGCACTGATCCTCTCAGCAAGAGAACTCAAGAGTTCCTGCTCCACAGCACTGAAGACCAGGGAGGTCACACACAATTCCTTCAGCTCACCACAGATTGGTATCAAAAAGCCACCCCAGGAGTGAAGGGCAGACTCTGATTACCTTGTAAACCTTTTGGAAGGTCCATTGTTTTCACCAGCTCCTCTGCAATGTCAAAAGCATTCAGTCCACTTAATTTCTTCTCCCAGAAGAGCTGGCATCAAAGAAACGTGTTTATTGGCACAGAGCAGAAATGGAATTGACAGCTACACAAAGCACCTGCTTTACCACCAAAGGACACAACTGCAGACAATGGGATATTGGATTTACTATGGGAGGGGTCTGCCAACATCTGACAGCAGGGAACAAGCCCCATGGACCATCCGTAGTGAGAGGACAAGTGGGGATGGATTAAAACTGGAAGAGGGAGATTGAGGTGAGACATGAGGAGGAAATTCTGGGGTGTGAGGGTGGTGAGAGCCTGGCCCAGGTTGCCCAGGGAAGCTGTGGCTGCCCCATCCCTGGCAGTGTTGAAGGGC